>NC_140473.1:1626516-2826516 GCF_051167445.1 Perissodus microlepis | reverse complement strand
GTTGGCACACGACTTGACACATGTAGAATTTATTTCATATTATACTAATGACAAAATATACTAATACAGTGGGATGCAAAGGTTTGGGCAACATTGTTAATAGCCATCATTTTCCTGTATAAATCGTTGGTTGTTACAATAAAAATGTCAGTTAAATATATCATACAGGAGACACACACAGTGATATTTGAGAAGTGAAAAGAAGTTTACTGGATTTACAGAAAGTGTGCAATAATTGTTTAAACAAAATCAAGCAGGTGCATAAATTTGGGCACCACAAAAAAAGAAATGGAATAAATATTTAGTGTATATCAATGTGTGTGTCTCCTATATGATATATGGGGTGCCTTCGTCTGGACGTGCTTCCCATCCAGAGCTCCACAGCAGAGAGGGAAGTTCCAGCGCTCCTGGAATTCCTCTGTGATGGACCGCCAGTCTCCAGGTGAAGGCACAGCCATGAAGTTGTCCACTAGACAGTCCCAGATGGCCGTCGCTACCGGGGGGGGGTGATCTGGCACACCAGCTCTGAAACTGAATGCAATGGTCCTGAAGGAGTCCCTGGTGGCAAGGAACCTGGACAAAATTGTTCAAATTTAGTATTATGTGTACTGCAGTTACAAAATACATTATTCAAATTCCAAAACACTTTTGTGATGTCAGATTTAAATTACAAAACATAAATCTTACATAAAACATTTTGTAATTATAAGGATAATTACATAATATATATTAGATATAATATTAAACAGTCAGTGTTTTGTTTTAACTTTAACATATCATAATTTGATTGGTAACAACTTTTACAACTACAGTGTGCCAATCACTCATAATTCCTAAACATGTCAATCAGGTAGGAATGAAGTAAGACATTAATAGAAATAAAGAGTTGTATGTTGACATGTAGCCCTTTCCTTGCTTAAATCATTAATATTTATGAAAAATTAATCTGTGATAAGACATAGCTTATCAAGATAGAACCATATAACTAAAGATGAACCAAACTGTTCACAATTTTATCTAGCTCTCAGTTTTAAGAAAGGCTGGTGACCCCTGTTATAGAGTCTGACAGCTGCGGGGATTATATACAAATATTCAACTATACCGGAATTAAACCAGGTCTAAATAAAAAAAAAAAGGAGTGAGTATCACTACAAAGATTAACCCACAGTGGTCCTCGTACCAGTTTGATATCAGCAAACACTGAGAGCATACATTGATATGACACCACAGCAATGCTATCATTGCAAACACTGATAACAGCATAAATCGAATTAAATCGGGACTTGATGAGACCTTTCGAGTATCACTAGAAATATTCTAAACAGTCGTCTCTGTACCACAGTTTGCTATCAGTAAACACCAACGGCATTCATTGATAGCATAGCACATCCATGTTAGCAGTCTATAAACGATAGTTTAGCATATATTAGCACAGGTATCAATAAAGGACTACCGTATTAAACACTTTTACTAACCTCAGGCAGATCGACAGGTGCTCTGCAGGTGGGATTGAGCGCCTGTAGTTGGTGTCTAGGCGGGCGATGCTGGGACCAACGCGGGACAGCAGGTCCTCAAACTGGGCGAGGGAAAGACGGCGATATCGCTGAAATCGAATGTCATCCAGGTGCTGCTCCTGGAGCAAGTGGTGAAACTCTAGTTTACGATGTTATTTGTTACTCTGACCTAAATTTACTGCTCTTGTATTTACATTTGTGTCTCAGTGGCAACTGGGTCACACACAGTAAAGTCAGAATCATGAAATTATTTCCAGAACATTATTTTTTAGGCCCTTAGGCCCCCACCTCGATTCAGAGATGGTCTTTCCCTTTTCACGTAAATGGCCTCCTTGACTCCTTGCATTAGTGTGCTTTATGCTTTTTACTGTTCAGGAACACATGACTAATGCAGGGATGTCACTCCTGGAGGGCTGCTCTTCATTTGATTCAGCTGTGCTAAACCAGAAAGAACTAAAACATGCATAGCAGCTCTCCAGTACAGAATTTGGACATCCCTAGAATAATGCGAGGGGTGATACTGATATCTAGATTTTAGTAAAGCAATCAGGTCTGGTTTGAGGGCAGTGGTTGAGATGCGTAAAATATCACGCAAGTGGGAGTCACTCATCCTTGATCTCAATCGGTTTTTGTTTAGGTTCATGACAGAGAATGTGGAACCAAATAAGCTCAGCACTTTCTTAGCAAGAGATCGCACTTCAGGAAACCTGTCTTTGTCTAGCTGCCATTAAAAGTCAACAAGAGAACACTGCTGGCGTTTTCCGCGGTACTCATCGTCACACTGCAGTTCACTGAGCTCCAGCTGAAGCTGCGGAGGAGCATCATCAGGGTCCACGGAGAAGGGAGATGAGAAAAGCAGCATGTCTTTTTCAATAACTGCAAAGTCAATTCATAAAAATACCCCATTTGTTCTTACAAAGTGTATTAAAGATGATCAGGGTAGATTTGTTATTATAATAGGACGTTTATATGGGGAATCTATTCTGACAGGCTGTATTTACGCTCGGAATGTATATCTGGAAAATTTTTACTCAGAACTTATAAAAGAAATATCTGTCAATTTGACAACATTTACTGTTCTGGCAGGAGACTTTAATTGTAGCATAGACCCAGAAATGGATCAAAATCCACCACCCAACAATTCAGTATCCAAAAAGCGAGAAGCTATCAAGGGACTGTGTTCTGACTTGCAGCTGATAGACGTTTGGAGAACTCTTCATCCAGGTGAAAAAGATTATACTTTTTATTCTAATCCACATAAGAGTTATTCCCGTATTGATTATTTCCTTGTCTCGAGGGAGGTCCTCAACAGAGTTAGCATTTGTGATATTGGCACGCGTATACTCTCTGATCATGCAGATGTTCATTTAAATATTTCACCTCCTGAAGCTCACCCAACTCTACTTAGTTGGCGATTAAATCCATCACTTTTAAATAATTCTATGTTTCGGAGTTATATAAAAGAACAAGTGGATCTTTTTTTACGGACAAATGATAATGAAAACACAAATCCTTCTGTCCTTTGGGAGACAATGAAGGCATACTTACGTGGCGCTGTAATTTCATACAGTATAGCGAAAAAGAAAGAATCTTTAAAACATCAAATGGACCTGGAAAAAAATTAGCAGATCTAGAACACTCCCTCAAAATACATTTTTCACCTGACGTACTGAAAAAAATAGAAGCCACTAGATCAGCTCTGAATCAATTTCTGACTGAAAAAGCAGAGGCCAGTATATTCTATGCTAAGCATAGGCTGTTTGAGTTGGCAGATAAACCTGGACGGTTATTGGCATGTTTGGCTGCTGGGAAATTAGAATCTCATGCTATAACATCACTAAAAGATGAAAGAGGACAGAATCAATATGAAAATAATAAACTGGTTAAATTAATGGAAAATTTCTATAAACAATTATATATATCTGAAAATACAGCCACATTAAGTGATACCCAAATTTTTTTACATAAACTCAATTTACCAACTTTGTCTGAAGGCGATCGAGCTCGTCTTGGTGAACAAATAACACAAGAAGAGGTGCTGACAGCAATTAAATCTCTTCAAGGAGGGAAAGCCCCTGGTCCAGATGGTTTTGGTCCAGACTTCTATAAAGTTTTCCAGGATCAAGTAGCTATACCCCTCTTAAATATGTATCTGCACTCTATTAAAAGGGGAAGTCTTCCCAATACATTGTACTCTGCGAACATATCGCTATTCCATAAGAAGGACAAACCAGCTGATCAATGTGCTTCCTATCGCCAAATTAGTTTAATAAATGTTGACAGCAAAATTTTGTCCAAAATATTGTCTAGCAGACTAGAAAATTATATACCTAAGCTTATTAAGGCAGATCAGACGGGCTTTATCAAGAATAGAGAATCAATTACAAACATGAGAAAATTACTGAATATTATAGAACACTCCAATGTAACCAAAACACAAGGACTTGTTGTATCACTTGATGCGGAAAAAGCTTTTGACCGTGTTGAGTGGACTTATATGCTTGCTGTGATGGAGAAATTTGGCTTGGGCAGGGGGTTTATAGACATGATCAGACTGTTATATGTTACCCCAAGAGCATGTGTTTTAGTAAATGGTATTAGATCATCAGAATTCTGTTTACAGAGATCAACAAGACAGGGGGACCCAATTTCCCCATTAATTTTTGCTTTAGTAATTGAACCACTGGCAGAGGCCAATTGGAAATAATCAAAGTATATCTGGATACCAAATTCAAGGATTTGAATTTAAAATTTTACTATACGCAGACGATGTTCTGCTGTTTGTCACCAATCCCCAGGATTCTATACCCTCTGTATTATCTATTATAGAAACTTTTGGATATTTGTCCGGGTATAAGGTTAATATGAACAAAACTATTGCTATGCCACTGGGAAATCTGCCTATGACATGCAATATTCCATTTACCTGGTCGGGTTTGGGATTTAAGTACTTGGGGATACACATTTCACCTAATATAAGAAGTATATTGAAACAGAACATAGACATAGTTCATAAAAGTGTCAAAAAAGATCTTTCTAGATGGATGGATCTCCCGGTCTCCTGGATGGGAAGAATAAACTTAATTAAAATGAATGTGTTGCCACGGCTTT
Organism: Perissodus microlepis; assembly: GCF_051167445.1. NCBI lineage: Eukaryota > Metazoa > Chordata > Actinopteri > Cichliformes > Cichlidae > Perissodus > Perissodus microlepis. The sequence continues at coordinate 2,821,891 of NC_140473.1, read as the reverse complement.
TATATCCCTTACAAATGCTCCCAATAACTCTTACCAAAAAAATTGTAAAAGAAATTGAAAAAGATCTGTCAAGGTTTATTTGGAGGGGTAAGAAACCCAGATTAAGTATGAAAACGTTACAGCTGCCCAAAGATAAAGGGGGTCTTGCCTTTCCTAACATTTTGCTGTATAACTGGTCATGTCATAGTAGACTTATACATCAATGTATCCACGCATATCTAAAAGAGACAGAGAATCCAAATGAAGCCTGGACATGTTCGCCATTTAATCTCCTAAGCGAACTAGTGAGTAAATATATTAAAAAACATAACAAAGTAATGATTGATACTTACTTAAAAACATGGCCTGATATGAATAAATACACTGAAAGTAATCCTATACTAAGTTATCTAACACCTTTTATAAATAATCGGCACTTTACACCGGGAATGAAAAGTGTAATATTTCAGAGATGGTTTGGTGCAGGAATACGTGTGGTGGGTGATTTGTTTGATGGGAATGTCTCTATGTCTTTTGAGCAGGTCCAAAAGAAATATGGAATAGATCAAATGGATTTTTTTGCATTTTTACAAGCTCGTCATCTAATTACTTCAAGTTTTGATACTTTGCACAATACAATGCAACTAGGACCCATGGAAAATTTCTTTTTACACTTAAATGCAGATAATTGTACTATAAGACAGTTTTACAATACACTAGAAGATTATAACAAACATAATATTGGAAAACTGATTAGGAGTTGGGAGGGTGACCTCCAGTGTCATTGTGATGATCATGCCTGGAGTGAGTGCATACAATCTGTGCATTCTTTATTTCTTAGTAACAGATTTAAAGAAACACAATATAAAATTTTACATACACAGTATAGAACGCCTATTTTTCTGAATAAAATTTATCTGAGCAGGTCTGCACAATGTATTAAATGTAAATCTGCGGCGGGGTCCTACTTGCACTGTCTTTGGACTTGCTCAAAAATCTCAAAATTCTGGCTCTGTGTAACAAAAGAATTAAAAGGTATATTTAAACGCAGAATACAAAAAGATCCAGCTCAGTATTTATTGGGGCTGCCAATTCTGAACAAATTTCCAGATAAAAACAAATATATACTATTATGTAAATTATTGTTTTTGGCAAGAAAGTGTATTCGTAGGGGCGATCGTGGCTCAAAGAGTTGGCAGTTCGTCTTGTAACCGGAAGGTTGCCGGTTCGAGCCCCGGCAAGACACTTCACCTGCCGCCTACTGGTGATGGCCAGAGTCATGGCGCGATATGGCAGCCTCGCTTCTGTCAGTCTGCCCTAGAGCAGCTGTGGCTACAACTGTAGCTGCCTCCACCAGTGTGTGAGAGTAAATGAATAGTGGAATTGTAAAGCGCTTTGAGGGCCCCAAAAAGCGCTATATAAATGCAATCCATTATTATTCTTTTCAATTGGATTAATGAAAAACCACCAACAATAACTCAGTGGTATAAAGAAATCTTTAGAGTTTTACCAATGGAAAGACTGAGTGCAAAATGAAGTGCCAATGAAGATATTTTTTTGGATATATGACGCCCGCTATTGGATTACTTACCTGATGATCTGAAGAAAACCATAGTGAGAGGGGCAACCCCACTCCAATGGCGGGTTGAGTTTGTCAGGACAAATGTGTAAATGACTGGTAGACCGAATTATATATGCTGCATTAGTTTTTCATTTACATGTCTCAGACTGCTTATTGTGTTTGTTTGTTTTTTGTTTTTTTCTCTCTGTTGTTGTTGTGGTAGTTGTTTTTGTCTTTTGTTTTTTTTTTGTATAAAGGAAAAAAGTAAATAAAAATATGATAATTAAAAATTAAAAATAACTGCAAAGTCCTGAAAGCATTTGTTAAATTCCCCAGAAACTGTAGCTGGCTGTAGCGCAGGAGGAAGAGTTCTCTACTAATCGGATGACCCACTAATCAGATCATCCAATTAGTAGATGACCTCATTAGTAGGTCTAATAATCAGAAGGTTGAAATGATAAGATAAGACTTTATTGATCCCATGGTGGGAAAATTTGTGCGTTACCACAGCTCAGGTAAAGATAGCTGAAGAATACAAGAGTATACCAAGAAAATAAAGTCAAGACATACAAAATAAATAAGATTTCGTTTTTTTGTTAGTCAGTTAACACTGACCTAGAAAAAAAGCTTAGTCGCAAAAACACTTCCAGAGGACCAACTCAGTATGTAAATTGAGTGAGTTTATAATTCTTGTGATTTTATACACAGTAGATATTCGCTGTAAACTATACAGGAACATCTACACACTTGCTAAATTGTACAGTACCTTTGACACAATAACAATCATGCTATTCTTATAATCTCCACTAGATGTCAGCAGTGAACCATGGCAAATGATGCTTTGAACAATAACTCATGCGAATTTTCGGATGAATGTTCTTCTTCACATCCGTGGCACGTATGGGTGCCTCAGGAGCATAGAGAGAAAATGCCTGAAGTGTTTGACCATGAGGATTTATAGGGGGGGAAACAGAACTTCCTCCATCACCTTTACCTATTTGATGCAGTGAGAATGGTAACATTTACATTAGTTAGCATCAGATTAGCTAACAGTTTAGTTAGCATCCACAGGGATCCAGAGGGATCTGTTTCCCCATCAGCACCTGATACACATGCTTTGTGTGTATCGTGCACACAAGGTTTTGTAAATGAGCCAGAGGGATGTTGTGTATTTTTAGACATTTGCATACATGTGAAATGGATGCAAATGAATATGTTACAAATGTAATTATGGGCAGAAATCTGTGCCATCAGAAACTGAATTTGAATAAGTTAAATTTGAATTTGAATTGCTCGGATTGAATCTGAATTGTAACTTGAATAAATGCTTTTAAAAACTGAATATGAATTAGCCTAATTTGAAATTCAATTTATTGGTTTGAAAATGATCATCACTAAACTGAAATTGAATTTTATAGTTTGAAAATGAATTCATTTGCTTTGAAACTGTATTTTATCCTTTAAAAATTTAGCTCTCGAATAATTTCAGATTCACTTCTCACCATTCAGTTTCACTTCTACAATTCAATTTCAGTTCCAAAATTCAGTTTTTTGGGACTTACATCCGGTTCTGGTTCAAGAGTAATCAAGCGCAGATTAATAGAACTACGTTTTACTAGCGGACCGAAAGTGTTACTGACGGGAATCTACAGATCTTGAGCTGAATTAAGACTTCAGAAGTCATTCGTCATGTCGAATGACCAGCGGATAAACTCTCAGGTTGGTAATAAATGTATTACATGTATAAGAACAAGCGTCATGTTAACAAATGATAGCCGTACGGTAACTTTTATGCTTATTGTAGCTGTTAGCTCAAAACGCTAATTTAGCGTAGTTTGCCCTGAATTCAGCTTTGACAAACAAATATGATCGACTGTTTCTAGTAGAATTCCAAAGTTGTCATCTTGTACCCTGTCAGAGCCCTGTATGCTTGCAGAGACCCCTACAGTAGGGAAACATGCAAAACAGTGTCCAAACCTTTGTATTTTAGCTTTATTTATGTCTTACACAGCATCCCAACTCTTTAGCTAAGTTAATAACTTTAGCTAAAGTGAATAGTTAGTCTAATTCATTAGTGCAGCATTACTGGATCACATCTGTTTGAAGTGATATGATATGTGACTGTCACTGTGTTTAACTACCATAATAATTCTTAAGGTACTGAGTGCATGCTTAACTAGTTTTTTGGTTTTTTTTTTAAAACATACTGCTCCATTACTATGTTTGACAGGCTGAAGTTGTCGGGTCACCTCCTAAATCGACCATCTTTACAGGTGTTTTGTGCCAGAAATGGAGTGTCCACTGAAGACTGAAGATACTGAATCTCTACACCTTGCCATTGATCCCTCTTGTGCCTTCATCTAGACAAGAGACAAACTTAACCACTCTCACATGCTCTGTACCTACATCACCTTCCCTGACAGTCGTAGCTTGGCTCATCTGAGGGTGAAATTATAAGAATGTGTTATTTTGCAAAGTGCTCTCTAGGGTTCCTAAATAAAATATGGCATTGAGGTCATTTCTTTTGAATTAATCCCTTCTTCTGAAATATAAGAACCTCTCCTGGTTTTAATGGCACTTTGGATTTCCTTACTTTCTGTTCCACTCCCAACCCCAAATAGATGCTGACAAGCTGACACAGTAACATGGAAGAGGGAAAGAAGTTGGAAAGGACTACTACAAATAAACCTAATGCCTAACAATGTAAAATAAGAACAATAATAATAATAAAGGTAAAAGATGAAGTAACACGTTTTTAGTTTCTTGTTTATTCCAAATGATCATCCAGATGTCTGTGACATGTGATGACAAACACCACAATGGAAGACCTTTGTCATCACATGCTTAAACTCATATTTTTGCATATGCTGAACAGGCAGTCCGACATGCTGTAACTGTGGAGTAGAAAACTGCATGAACACCATACGGCAGGGGTTTCAAACTCCAGTCCTCGAGGGCTGCTGTCCTGCAACTTTTCCATGTGTCCCTGTTGCAACACACCTAGTAGGTCATTAGCAAGACTATAGAACTTGACTGCATGCTGAGTTGGCAATTCAGCCATTTGATTCATGTTACAGCAGCTCATGAGTGAATGAACATGGTGCAATAAAAGTATTTTTAGAAGTATATGTTTCCAAATACATACATTTACTTAAATTTACTTGAGTAGGGTTAGGGGTTGCCACCTCAGCATGCAGTCAAGTTCTATACTCTTGCTAATGACCTACTAATTGTATTCAGGTGTGTTGCACCGGGGACACATGGAAAAGTTGCATGACACCGGCCCTTGAGGACTGGAGTTTGAGACCCCTGTCATATGGAATATGACAGGTGTGGTTGAACTGCATGAAGACTCTGAAGTTTCTCTTCTCTTCTGGCAGGACAGGAATGTAGCCTTGTCCTGTGAGCCACCGTAAGGGTGTACTTGGAGTAGAACTGGACTGTCACCGGCCTCAGGCTCTTCACCCTTTTCAAAGACAAAGCAGTCATTTAGATCAAATATTAGATATTGTTTACCTGTAAATGCACAAAGTAAATTTAGAAATGTAATTCTTGTCAAGAGTGAACAAGCACTGATAGTGTAATCTACAGCTGTGGCCAAATGTTTAGAGAATGAGAAGTGTTGTTTGTTTATTTACAAAGTTTGCTGTTTCAGTGATAGTTGTATATCACATTATATCACTTCAAACAGATGTGATCCAGTAATGCTGCACTAATGAATTAGACTAACTATTCACTTTAGCTAAAGTTATTAACTTAGCTAAAGAGTTGGGATGCTGTGTAAGACATAAATAAAGCTAAAATACAAAGGTTTGGACATCGTTTTGCATGTTTCCCTACTGTAGGGGTCTCTGCAAGCATACAGGGCTCTGACAGGGTACAAGATGACAACTTTGGAATTCTACTAGAAATCATATTTGTTTGTCAAAGCTGAATTCAGGGCAAACTACGCTAAATTAGCGTTTTGAGCTAACAGCTACAATAAGCATAAAAGTTACCGTACGGCTATCATTTGTTAACATGACGCTTGTTCTTATACATGTAATACATTTATTACCAACCTGAGAGTTTATCCGCTGGTCATTCGACATGACGAATGACTTCTGAAGTCTTAATTTAGCTCAAGATCTGTAGATTCCCGTCAGTAACACTTTCGGTCCGCTAGTAAAACGTAGTTCTATTAATCTGCGCTTGATTACTCTTGAACTGGAACCGGATGTAAGTCCCAAAAAACTGAATTTTGGAACTGAAATTGAATTGTAGAACTGAAACTGAATGGTGAGAAGTGAATCTGAAATTATTCGAGAGCTAAATTTTTAAAGGATAAAAGCAAATGAATTCATTTTCAAACTATAAAATTCAATTTCAGTTTAGTGATGATCATTTTCAAACCAATAAATTGAATTTCAAATTAGGCTAATTCATATTCAGTTTTTAAAAGCATTTATTCAAGTTACAATTCAGATTCAATCCGAGCAATTCAAATTCAAATTTAACTTATTCAAATTCAGTTTCTGATGGCACAGATTTCTGCCCATATGTAATGGCAAACCATCGATTTAGAGTGAACATCCAGGTGCTGACGGAAGGTTTGAGGATCACTATAAGTATTCCATCTTTGAAAACCAAGGATGCCTGTTTAAAATTTGATGAAACTCCATCTAATGGTGCTCGAGATATTCCAGTTTTTACCAAATAAGTGTACCTACTAACAGGCCTGCATGTGCAACAGCCATCATTAGAGCACATTGCATAATCATAATATTGCGTCAGAATAACATTCTATTGGATAAGATTAAATGTTAAATGATTTTGGTTTAATTCCACCTAAATGAAACTTTCATGTAAGCTTAAAATGTCAGTGACATAAATGAATGCATAAGTATATTTACGAAGGTTGTTTAAAAGTCCTGATACTTCTGCATGAAAACCCAAAAGAATGTTTGAACTTAAAATGATCACAGTCTGTCTCCTTCACATTAGGAGCTCACATTAGAGATTATTGTGAACTGTGATTCTATTCACACACAAATGCTTCTAATGTTTCAGTGTTTCAGGAAGCCCATGTGTTTGTGCTCAGCCCTAAAGAGCAATAATCCAGTAGCTAACAACAGCTGCTACTGAGCCTTTCTGCCATTCAGTGATACTAGTAAATTTGTTTGCTATTGTAGCTCTTACTAGAGTACCACCTAATTTTGATGGTACAAATGTAATAGGATTTACATTATTGATATTTTAATATAGATACACTTTATGCATTTTTGAAAAAATAAAAAAAGGTCAGTGGTGGAATTTAACTCGGTTGTCTCAAATATTATTTTGTTAAAATTCAAGGTATGTATTTCTATTTCACATCATTTATACCTGTGTTACTGTGTTACAGACACATTTATATTCAATGACCACTGTCTGAAAGCTTTAGTTAGGTTTAAGTGCAATATCCCATATCCCAAAAATAAAGTAAAAACATTTGATCCTTGTATGTTGCAGATAAAAATGGAAGGCAGTATGAAGCTGTGAATGTTTTTTATTGGATGACATAATTGTGCAATATAACTTACTGAAGATGTTGAAGATATTAGAGCAGTAAACAGATGGTGGTTGAGTCTAACAGGAGAGAGACGATACAGAAACAAGACATCCTTATAAGAATGTACAACCTTTCACAGCTCTTTGAACTTTTTATTTAAATGAGCTGCATACATTTCCCACTGAAACTAGCACAATTCCACTTTAATGAAAACAATATTTTAACTGAATATATTGTGGATAAATAAAAGCATTATCAAAGTTTGGTTTCCTGTATGCAGCTGGTATAGTTTGAGTTGGAGATACTTCTGCATTTACACAAAACAAATATCTAGAACAGGGGTGCGGACTGCAGGCCTCAAGGGCCGGTGTCCTGCAGGTTTTATATGGCAGTGTTTTTCAACCTTTTTTGAGTCGCGGCACATTTTATAGATCACAAATATCCTGTGGCACACCACCAACCAAACGTTTTCCAAAATGACACACTGTAGCCTTATACAATACATATAATGGAAAGTTGGTCCCTCAGTTTGTTTATACTCACTCAGTGAGAAACCTGGGCCTGTCTAGATGAACACAAAGATCATATTCTGGGAGGAATTTAAGAAAGGCATACACAAAGCTCTTCCTCAACAGCTCTTAATCTCGTTCTGTTTTTAGTTTGTATAGCAGCCATGCTTGAAAAGTTTAGCTCACATAAATATGTTGTTGAAAATGGGAGCAATGTCAAAATAGCTCTGTTTGTTAGAATGGGGAACTACATGGCAGCAGTCAACCGTAAACTGTGCAAAGATAGATCAGCAAAACTTAGCTTTAAACCACGGCCTTGTCTCAGTTCAGTTAGTTCCTCCTGCTCCTGCAAAGTCATATCCTTTTCAAAAACTGCTGCTGAGCTATATGGGTCCTTACCCAGTAAAGCCATTCAGTGGATACTGAGGGGAAATAAATGGACAACTTCTCCTCAAGCGTTTTCAAATGTTTACCTATTATTTCACACAGTGTGGCAGTTTTCATATCTCCTTGCCATTTCTGAGTGAGCGGGAAAATGCCAATCTTGGCACTTTCCAGATGTTGTTGCCAGAGGTGCACCTTTGAATGGAATCCATTTATTTTATCTGTGCTTTTGAGCAGGTTTTCTTCTCGGCCTTACATTTGTGTGTTTAGTTCATTTAAATGCTGAAATATATCTGACATGTAAGCCAGCCTTGCACACCACTCCTCACTTGCAAGCAGCTTTGCATCATTGTACCTCTCATCACTCAAAAACACTTTTAGCTCTTCCCACAGCTCATATGCACGGGCCAGTACTTTTCCAGATCTGCTGGTAAAGTCTCAGTAATGAGTGCCTCGCGGTGCAGAAATTAGTGCATAACAATAACATCTGGGTGTATCGCTTTCACTCTGCTAAACCAACCTTTGATGTGCCCGCCCATGGCTGCTGCTCCATCAGTGCAGACACTTGTGGAGTTTTCCCACTTAAGTCCTCCTTGCTCAACATATTTGGATGTAACCCAAAAAATTTCCTCTGCTGTTGTTTTTTCTGGCAGTGCCTTGCAAAATAGAAAGTTTTCTCTGATGGAGTCTCCATCCACAAAACGCACATTGGCCAAGAGTTGGCATTGTCCAATAATGTCTGTAGACTCATCAAGTTGCACTGCAAACTTCCCACTGATGCGTATCTTCTCCAAAACCACACTTTTAGTGTCTGCAGACATGTCATCGATACGTCTGTCAATTGTGTTATCTGAGAGCAGGACACTGGCTATTTCCCGCGTCAGGGCCGAGCAATCTCATTCACAATGACTTTGCAGGCAGGTAGTATTAATGTCTCTGCTACAGTGTGTGGTCTTTGGGATTTGGCTATAAGTTCAGCTACTAAGTAGCTAGCTTTGAGAGCTCTTTCAGACACATTTGCGTTTTTTCTCATTAAAGTTACCTGTTTCTCAGCGTGTTCATGCAGGCGAACAAAATTGCCTGTGTTCTTGTTTTGAAGTGAGGGATGTTTTGTGTAGAAATGGCGTTTAAGCTTGCTACCTTGGCACTGTTTAAGAGCTTTTCCACACACACCAAAAATAACAAAGTCGTTGCATTCGGATCTCCAGTGAAAGTAATTCCAAATGAAAGATAACTTTCGCTGTACATTGCCTCGAGCTCACCGTTTTTGCTTCTTGATTAGAATGTTGTCCAGGGCCCAGTTCAGAGCCCTTAGTTTTTCTTTTCAAATATTTATCCATCTTTGTTGTAAGTCCATTTCGTTCAGTGGTTCAGTGTTTATGCAGATCTAAAAATTAGATCTGCACAAACTTAAGTGACAGAGCCTTCTCTGTGCCAGGTACCAGAGTCCGGTACCTGGCAGAGAGAAGGCTCTGTTGCCATGAGATTTAGGTTTAGACCATGGAATCGATAACATCCGTTTCAAACAGGACCTCATGGTTCTTTCTGGAGCATAAATAAATAGATCATAATAATAGCTCAGATAATAATGGTAGTGTAGTAAATTTAACATGACAAATAGTGTCTTTATAATGTTGATTAATAATAATGATTCACTTGCAAGGTTTCCACAGTCGATGATCCATGCAGGAACGTATTTCTGCCTACTGTGGAGGTCACGTGTTTCCGGCTACTGTGGAGGTCCCAATATGGCGAAACTCTGGAACAGTCTTCCCCCTTTCATAAAATCCTCTTCATCCTTGGAATCTGAAGACCCACCTATTTTCCAAGGCTTCGGATCTCTCCGAAGTATGTGTGCTTGTGTGTGAATGTGTTCATTTTTGTATATGTATGTGCATATTTGCATGCACACATATTTTTTTACAAACATATATGGATGTCTTACAATGTTTCTATAATGTTTTCATATTATCTATTCTAATTCTTTTCACAATATTCCTCTGTTCAGCACTTTGGCCGACACTTGATGTCTTTTAAATATGCTATATAAATAAAGATGACTTGACTTGACTTGACTTGAAAGTCATGTATTTAAAAAGTAGGAAGAAAATTGATCCATCTACTGTTTGCGTCAACAGAAATAGTCTCAATGAAAGGCTGGCTTTCAAGAAACGTTCTTAAGGAAAGGAAATGGCTGAGATATGCCAAATTACAAAACAATGGCAACAGGCCTTACTGAATGATATACACACCACCGCACACCAAGTAGTTCCTGTGGTGGGATGCACTGATTCACAATAAACAGGTTTTGAAGAGGCTTGCACAGGTGGATAATAGACAGTTTCTGTAAAAGTGTGATGAAGTGTGCTGTGGCCTAGGGGACACAAAAAGGCTAAAGCTACATGTACCCACTGAACAGGTAAAAACAAACAAAAAACAAAGACTCAAGAGTTTGCTTTTTTTTTACAACTCTCAACATTTAAGTTGATCAGGTTAGAAACAGAAAACTCAGTCACTTTATTTGCTAGAACAGAAACAGCCAACACTCTCCGACCATAGCAACCCAAGAATCAGTCAGAGTAACGGCTCACTCATGCACAAGAATAGAAGAAATAGTCTTAATGATTGTGGTTGGAACTTTAGGGAGCCCAGTGAAATGAGCTGTGGCTGTGGGAACCCCACTTTCTACTGAAAGAGGGAGCAGCTGGAATGGAGGTTGCAAGCTCCTCATCCTCTGCCCACAACACTGCCAATGAGGAGGCCGGAAATGGCAGCTTTACTTCCAACAGACCAGTCAGGACAACCTCCCATTGAGCTGGGATTTGGCCATTTCCAGACTGAAGACCTAAGTAGCAACTGTGTCGAAGCTGGAAGGCTTGGCAGCAAAGTGTTAGTGAGTTCCAAAGGTCTAATAAAACATAGGAGAGCTCCTGATATGTGACTCGAACTAATGATACTGCCTCCACCGTCAGGACCTAGGCTTTCAGGTTGATGCACTGGCCAAGAACAAGTTAATAGTGAGGCTTGGGAGCGGGTAGATGGCACAGCTGGGTTTGAGGATTGTAACAGCGACAAGCCGGCTCATGAGGAGTACTCAGACAGGGTAAAGAGGTAAAACTGCAGCAGCAGGTTGGAACTGTTTAAAAACTATCTGGTTTCACAATGATTTCAAAACATTTTTTGTTGCATCTCATAAATGACAAATGGTTCTGTTTTGGCAGTATATTGCGTTTTTTGAGATACTTCGTAAGCAACTTTTGTTAATGTCTGCATTTCAGTGTGTGTGCATGTATGCTAGTTAATTGCCACAGCAAGGAGAGAATGGTGAACACTCTGATTGGCTGTTGGCCCCTGGTGGAATCATGCTCCTCCCATGCAGGTAACGCATGCCCTAGCCGGAGGACTTTTTAACAAATAGATTTCTTCAATTTGGGATGTTTACCATTCCAAATAAATGAAGAGATTAGTGAGTTCAATTCAATTCAATTCAATTTTATTTATATAGCGCCAAATCACAACAAAAGTCGCCTCAAGGCGCTTCATAGATACAGAGAAAAACCCAACAATCATATGACCCCCTATGAGCAAGCACTTTGGCGACAGTGGGAAGGAAAAACTCCCTTTTAACAGGAAGAAACCTCCGGCAGAACCAGGCTCAGGGAGGGGCGGCCATCTGCTGCGACCGGTTGGGGTGAGAGAAGGAAGACAGGATAAAAGACATGCTGTGGAAGAGAGACAGAGGTTAATAACAGATATGATTCAATGCAGAGAGGTCTATTAATACATAGTGAGTGAGAAAGGTGACTGGAAAGGAAAAACTCAATGCATCTTGGGAATCCCCCGGCAGCCTACGTCTATTGCAGCATAACTAAGGGAGGATTCAGGGTCACCTGGTCCAGCCCTAACTATATGCTTTAGCAAAAAGGAAAGTTTTAAGCCTAATCTTAAAAGTAGAGATAGTTTCTGTCTCTAGAAATTCTGAGTCTAGAGATTTAAAGTTTAGAGTTTGATCGGGAGAGATTATAGCAGGAAGAATTTTTTCCAGCCTGTGCGCCAGTAGCTTAGACAGAATTTTAACATCCGTGTTTAACAGAGATACAGGCCTATAAGAAGCACAGTCGGGTCCTTGCCCTTCTTAAGTAACACTGTGATACAGGCCTGGTAGCATGATGGAGGAAGTGCCCCAGAGTCTAGCAATTCTGTAAAAACTTTGCAAAGGAAGGGAGCCAAATCATCCAAGAATTTTTTTTTATAAAAGTCTGCAGAAAATCCATCAGGACCTGGAGATTTCCCGGATTGCATAGATGCTATTGCCACCTGAATTTCTGCCTTTGAGATAGGGGCTTCCAGAGTCTGTCTGAGCTCTGGGGGGAGCGAGGGCATATCAATGGAGTCAAAGAAACCATGCAAATCTTTTACATTAACAGTAGATTCTGATGTATATAACTTAGAGTAAAACGAAGAAAAAATGTCACCACTCCATTGTCCGCCCTCACTCCGGTTATGATTTGTTTAGCCCTAATACCACGCAGTTGAGTGGCCAAAAGCTTACCGGTCTTTGCACCATGTTCGTAAAAATCACTCTTGTTCCTAATCAGACATCCTTCCACTTGTCGAGTGGAAAGTAGATTGAGTTTGGTTTGTAGACTTAAGCGTTCTTTGTATAGCGCCGGTGATGGTGACTGAGCGTACTGCCTGTCGATGTTTAAAATCTGGTCTGAAATAAGCCTCTGCTCCCGCTGTGCACACTGTCTTTTAAATGCTGCCGCTGAGATGATTTCTCCTCTCAGAAATGCCTTCAGAGCCTCCCACACAGTCCTGTTTGGCATACCAGGTGTTCTATTCTCGTTAAGAAACATTTTAACTTTAGAAGAGATGTTAGAAACAAATTGTTCATCCGTGAGCAGCAATGGATCCAATCTCCAGAGCTTTCTCACAGAGTCGCAGCCCTGAAAAGCTATTTTGAGCACAAGGGGGGCATGATCAGAGACAGTAATGCTTTCATAGCTGCAGAATCCAATACTATTAATTAGCAAATTATCAACAAAAAAATAATCTATTCTAGTGTAGGTGTGGTGTACATGTGAGAAGAAGGAATAGTCTCTACCAGTAGGGAACAAAAACCGCCAGGGATCCGTGAGACTATAATCTTCAAGAAAAGACTTGACATAAGTTGCAGATTTGTTAAGAGTAGCAGGTTTGGGGGATGAACGATCTAAAACCGCATCCAAATAAAGATTAAAATCGCCAGAATTAAAGAGTGCGTATTTAAGTCCGGGAGGTGTGAAAACAGGCGTAGAAAAAATTGCACATCATCAAAATTGGGTGCATAAAGATTAGCCAAAGTCACAGACCTGTCGCAGAGTTTGCCAGACACTATTATAAACCGACCGTTTTTGTCTGACACAACAGTGGATGGAACAAATGGGATGTTCTGATCGATAAGAATAGCTGTACCCCTAGCCTTTGCTTTAAAATTAGAGTGAAACATCTGTCCTGACCAACATTTCGCCAAGCGTGAGTGATCCGAATCCTGCAAGTGAGTCTCTTGCAAAAAAACTATCCCGGGCTTAAATTGCTTCAGGCGTGATAAGGCTCTCTTTTGCTTTATTGGGTGGTTCAACCCCCTCACATTCCAGCTAACAAAGGTTAGATTACCACTCATCAAGGAAGTCCCACATTTTTATGTGCAGAGTTGCCCAAGGAGGGAAGGGAGGGGACGAAAACAACAACAACAACAAAAAACATGACAACCAACCCCACCCCAGAAATAAAATGCAATACAATAACATATCACTGCGTAAAAAAAATAAATAAAACAATACCACCCACCAATATCTCCCCAGCAGGTTGCATTATAAAGCAACCGCGTAAGCCCCTGCTTTCTTCCCATACTAGTCAAGAACTCCCCGTACAACTAGCATCATACCTGCACCACTGAATATTAGCCCCTAAACTCCAGCCAGGGTCCCAGTTTTCAGGACACGAAGAAGAGAAAGAAAAAAGAACAAGAACAAATCAGCCAAACAACGAACCAGTTTTACCTTAAAATAAACAGCAAAGAACACATTGCTATGCCAACAGCGCGGCTGTATAGTGTCAGTCAGAACGAGGACGCCACTTAGGCTAGTCCAACACGTTATAGTTGCAAATTAGGGTGAGTGCTCTAACCGGCTACAGTGTCCACCTCAGGATGGAGAGCTTTGGTTTTCTTCCATCGTTTGGATGAAGCGAGAGGCCTCCTCAACTGATTCCAATCGCCAGATTTTCCCATCTGGAAGAGTAATGCGGAGCCTGGCGGGGAAGAGGAGGGAAGGTCGGAGGCCTCTCTGGTATAACTCGGCCATAACATCCTTATACTGGGCTCGCTGCTTCTGGACGTCGGCGTTGTAATCCTCATAAAATTGGAGTTTATGTCCACAGTACTCCAACATCCCTCTGCGTCTCCATGCCTCCCTCATCAGCAGCTCCTTAATCTGGAAGCGATGGAAGCGGATAATGACCGAGCGCGGCCTCCCATCAGGGAGGCATAAGGCTACGGTGGGCTCTGTCAAGCTCCGGGGGGGATGACAAAGTTTGTGCGCCGAAGACCTCCACCAGCAGCCGGGAAAAGAGCTCAGTTGGCCGTGGACCCGGCTCCGCCGATTCCAGCAAACCCACCAGACGGATGTTCTGCCTTCTACTTCTACTCTCCAGGTTGGAAAGTTAAGTTTTGAAAAGTTTGTTTTCCTCCTGTAGTGAGTCATACTTAGCTTCGAGCGCTGTTAAACACTGAAAAACATCCACTGCGTTTGTTTCAAGCTCACCAATACGTAGTTCTCGATTTGCAACTTCCGCTTGAATCTTGTCCAGCTTACCGTTAATTACATCCGATGTAGCCTTAAAATCTGCGGCTATGGCTGTTCTGTGCTGTTCAAGCAGGGCGACAAGCGCCAGGTTCAGGGCTGCACTAGCATCCTCTGCTGCGCCAGGGTTAGCACAACTCTCGGCAGTAAGGTCTTTCTCGGTTAGTCTCCTTCCCTTGGACATCCTTCCAGTGTGACACTCTTAAATGACCCGAAAAAGTTCGTGTCTAAAAGCAAAGTGGGGCTCAGAGAGTAAAATTTAAAAAAAGTTAGGCAGGTGCTAGTGGCCGACACACCTTACTCCATTGCCGGTGTTCTGGGAATCCATCCTACCTGACAAACCATCCTACCCGTTGTTTCTACGCATGCGCACAACACAAAATTCTGTGACGAACCGTCCTACCTTTGTGAATATAAGCTACAAACATACTCTGACAGGTAAAATTAAGTGCCAAACCGTCCTACCTTTGTAAATGTGACGTACAAGCATACTTTAACAGCTATAATTAAGTGGCGTTCATCTGAACAACAGACTGGACTGGTGTTGGGTCTGTCTAGCACAGGCCCACCGCTGGAACGAGACAATTTAAAAACACAGCAAAAGCATTGAACACCAAGTAGGCAAAGTTCTTCGTGTTACTCATGCATGAGGGAGACCTGCCTGGAGCCAAGTGTCGTTCCACCACTTGACCTCCGTCAGACTCTCGTCCGCTCCCCCGTAACACTGCTCTTTTATTGAGGTTACATGAATATGCATAGGTTCATTAACATACGACGTATACATACACACAAAGAGTACCTTGCCTTTGTGTGTGTGTGTGTGTGTGTTTTTGTGAACTGTCCTTTCTTAAAAGCAGAAAATGAGATTGTAGTTGTTCTTGGCTGATCAACACAAAACCTTTTTCCTATGATTATTTTTCATCTACAATGTAAATTTTGTCTCTTTTTCACTCTTTTCTTTTTCCCTTTACAATAGCTGGTGACCTGCAGAATCACCGCTCTCACAATTGGAGGCAATTACTTTTACACAGCGCACAAAAACACTGTGACGTCAGACACATTCACACTCACTTTTTCATCTGCATAAATAAATCATATGGCTGGTGATATGTGCCATGGTGATCCATAGGTATGATCACAAGTTTATTTAATTATTTTCAACCCAACAAAACAAATAAACAGACACATGATGCTGATGCTATGAACACTCCACACACATGAGTCAAGATACAGGAAAACTGCTGCACATCTGAAAGAAGAAGCTGAACTCACGGAAACGCTTCACACTCCAGTGATCACAGTTATCATAGTTCTGTTTCCCTTTCTTTGATGAGTTCTCAGACAGCTCTCGATCTGATAATGTGTAGCTTGCTCATCAGCTCAGAAGAGACCACAACGCAACCTCACACAGTGGTTGCGTGCTTTGCCCCACACAGTGGCAAAGACTTGCACTTTCATATTCAATTCAGCTTCTCCATCAAGCAGTTTTAGCTGTTTCATACAGGGTTCAGCATATTAGTTGTTTTCGCAGGTGTGCTCTATATCTCAACAATGGCTCATAATAAGACGACAGTCTTTCAAACAGGTCAAGTGCCTCTATGCACGTAATTAGTTAAAATATTTACCTATATCACTTCACCTCATATGTCATTGTACTGAATTTGAGCAACCCTAAGCTTAATGCAGATTACTTTTAACAACTGACACAGACGTACACAAACAACACAAATAGGCCTATAACTTTCCCCAGCCTGGGTGAACCCGCACGGCCGTTCAGCTCCTGGACTCGCGTGTACCCGCGCAGTCACTGAGATGCACCTGCCTGCGTGAAACCGCACGGCATAGGCGTCGCTCTCTTTTGTTTATAAGCCTGCGATTAACCGCACGGCTCAGGTCCGCGTGAAACCCGCGCGACCGTGCTCGCGTGAACCCGCGCAGCTACAGCGCTCTTCTTTGTACAGTACTTACTTGGTGTTGCTCTTGCATTAATCTCGAATCCCGTCAATCACCATCCAGCGAGGAGAAAAAACAGACAGCTAATCCACCGGCCCGATGACGAATTCTCACGTCTCGGGACTTTACTACAGGAACTTCTATACGTCCTGGCTGACGTCTTTCGGCGTGTCTCTTTTTCCCCTCGGTGAATGTCAATTCTAGGGATCCGGCTTCGAAGGACCAATTAATGTTGGGTCTGTCTAGCACAGGCCCACCGCTGGAACGAGACAATTTAAAAACACAGCAAAAGCATTGAACACCAAGTAGGTAAAGTTCTTCGTGTTACTCATGCATGAGGGAGACCTGCCTGGAGCCAAGTGTCGTTCCACCACTTGACCTCCGTCAGACTCTCGTCCGCTCCCCCGTAACACTGCTCTTTTATTGAGGTTACATGAATATGCATAGGTTCATTAACATACGACGTATACATACACACAAAGAGTACCTTGCCTTTGTGTGTGTGTGTGTGTGTGTGTGTGTGTGTGTGTGGGGTCAGAGTGTGACCCCATAAATGACTTCCCTAAACCTGCTGGTCTGGAAGTCCAGCAGTTCATCTAAACAAAAGGCACTTAGACTAAAACAGATATAGCCACGTTTATCCTACCATAAAACAATAAGACAAGGTACGACCTCTTCCCATGCTCCCAGGATGTAGGTGTGCACACAAAGTTTGCAGACTATTAAGGATCAAACTTCTACCAATCTAAAACTAATTATAAAACTCTAAGCATATATAAGTAGATATTTCTAAGCATAAATGACAATCAACAATACAAAACCTAACAACTGGACTCATAACTCAGACGCCCTCTACAGGAAAGAGCAGAGCAGGCTGTACCTGCTGCGGAGACTCAGGTCGTTTGGAGTGGAGGGCCCACTCCTGAAGACCTTCTATGACTGTGGTGGCCTCTGCTATCTTTTATGGTGTGGTCTGCTGGGGTGGCAGCATCTCTGCTGGGGACAGGAAGAGACTGAACAGGCTGATCCGAAGGGCCAGCTCTGTTCTAGGATGCCCTCTGGACCCAGTGGAGGTGGTGAGTGACAGGAGAATGGCGGCTGAGCTGTCATCCCTGTTGGACAACATCTCCCACCCCATGCAGGAGACTCTGACAGCACTGAGCAGCTCCTTCAGTGGGAGACTGCGGCACCCACGGTGTGGGACGGAGAGATTTCGCAGGTCTTTCCTCCCCACTGCTGTCAGACTCCACAACAAAGACCTTAACTGATCAAACACACACATCCACAAATGTGCAATAACACTAATGTGCAATAACCTTTTCTGGCATCGTTGTATTTTTACTCAGTTGTATATAGCATTTGTATTCTATTTTTATCTTATTGTATATTTTATTCTATTTTATTCTACTATATATAGTATTTTATTTTATTCTATTCTGTACAGTTGTGTACTGTATTTATTCTTATTGTATTCTAATTTTTGCTTCATAACTTTTGCACTGTCCACTTCCTGCTGTGACGAAACAAATTTCCCACGTGTGGGACTAATAAAGGTTATCTCATCTTATCTTATCAAATCGTCCTACCTTTGTTAATATGAGCTAGAAGCATACCGTAGCAGCTAAAACTAAGTGGCGAACCATCCTACCTTTGTGAATATGAGCTAGAAGCATAATTTTACAGCGAGAATTCAGTGGCAAATCATCTTACCTTTGTTAATAAGAGCTAGAAACATACTCTGACGGGTAAAATTCCGTGCCAAACCATGCTACCTTTGTGAATGTTACCTACAATCATACTTTAACGGGTAAAATGAAGTGGCAAACCGTCCTGGCTTTATGAATGTGAGCTACAAGCATTCTCTAATGGGCAAAGTTACGTGGCAAACCGTCATACCTACTTACATTTGTGCTGGAATTACTCTGTGACGGCAGAAATGTGCATAAACTACTTACGGTAGGACGTTTTTACCAAAGTAGGACGTTTTGTCAGAACACCGGAAAACGGAAGTCCATGGATGGAGCTTTTAACAGTTGCTTCTGCGTCCTCTCCAGCAGACTTTGGGATACACAAAGTTATCCCTCATGCTACAGGCCTGGAGACAATATCTTGAAGCTTAAAAAAAGTTTGTTTGATTCTGAGCTAAGTCTCCATCACTCCCTCTGACTTACCTCTCCTTTCTCTAAGTTGTGTAATTCTGAGATATACAATATAATCTGTAGTCTTTATTGCAGTTTGTCAATTTGTGAGTGTTCTTCTATCCAAGCTTTCTGCATGTTTTCCCAGATTACCAATGATCCACAAGTGTCTGTTCTTCAATTCCCCAAGTCTGGTGGAGGGGTGAGGAGGAGGAAGAGAGACTGGGTTATTCCTCCACTCAATGTTCCTGAGAATCAGAGAGGAAACTATCCCCTAAAAGTAGCTCAGGTATGAGGAACTGAAGGACCTTGTGAAGAATTTGACACTAAAATGCATTATAAATGTTTATATGTTTCCTCTGCAGTCAGCAAGTCTTTTCCCCCTATTTTGAATTCTCATTATTGAATCTGCAGAGTTTTCACTTTTCTTGGATGTGTCTTTGTCATAAGCTGACCTTGTTAACTTTAGTTGAGTAAAAATATGTACATTTTTGGTGAAAGAAACATTATTTCTTAAAAGACAGATCAAAAGTTTATTTGCTATTTGCGATAATGAGAGCAAGATATTAGCAGTCAACAATAACTGTCCCACACCTGGGGGTAAAAAATTTGAATAACAGATTTATCCTAACCAGAGACCACATACACACATACAGAGTCATGTTTCACCCTATTTACATACAGTTGAGCTTAATTGTCTCACCATAAATGTATTGATATCCACTGCAAGGAAAGAAAGTAAAATGTTTAGTCATATTTTGTGTTTGAAATTTCAGCGTTTAAATGCTAAGCCTGGTCCTGCTGGAAATTTCTTCCTGTTAACAGAGTGGTTACCCTTCCCACTGTCACTAAGTGCTTCCAGACCAGCTGATTCTTGAGGTTTTTTTTCTCAAATATTGTAGCATCTTTAGGCAGCTTTTGTTGTGAATTGGTACAATATAAATAAAAGTGAATTGGGGGCCACGTGAGCTCAGTGGATGAGCAGGCGACCACACGTCACATGGCTGCAGTGCAGCAGTCTGAGTTTGACGTGCAGCGCTTTCCTGTGTGTGTGTTTCCCTTCTCCTTCTTCCCCGTTTTCTGTGTATCTTCACTGCTACATTATCCAATTAAGGTAAAAGATGATATTATAGAAAAAAAACATTAAAATGGGTAGCACCAACAGTAAGCTAATTAGTTAAAATTAGTAACTGTAGCTTGTCTTCTGATTAAAAAAAAGAAACACATTTAAAAAATCCCAAGTGCTTAGAGAATCTAGCAATCTTGTTGATTTGAGGAATCTCTTGATATTTTTGAAGATGAACTTCCACGGCTTCTTTATTGGTGCATAACGTTTACCATAGACAGTGAGAGTGATCTAACTCAGTCCTGTGTGTTTTTTCCAGATCCGCTCCAATGAAGATAAAACAAGGAAGGTCTTTTACAGCATCACTGGTCCAGGAGCTGATCGGCCTCCTGTTGGTCGTTTCGCATTGGACAGCGAGACGGGCAATCTGTATGTAACACAACCACTCGACAGAGAGGAAACAGCCAGTTACACGGTAATCATCCTCACTTTGTCCAAATGTGTTCCAAAGTGAGTATGTTTTAAAGATCACTTAATAATAAAAACTTTTATCCTGATTATTCTATCATGTTGTTGTTTTTTGTAACATCTTGTGTTTCAGGATCATATTGAAATTAATTCAGTTTTTTAATCAACTACAGACAATACTTCACAGTTAAGAAATAAGATTCTTGATGTGCAGATCAGTCTGAAATGTTCAGTTTAGATAAGTATTAAGAGTCTTTACCTCTTACTAGGTTTGTTAAACCTTTACAGCTGGACATTGCAGGTCTTTTTGGCTGTTTTGAAATGGAACACACAAAAACCCTTTTGAGAGACAGAAACAAGAAGTCAAGTGACGCCTCACAAAATCTACTGTAAATGAATCAAATGTGTAGAGTCAAGACAATAAGTCTTTTCATTTCATTTCATTTCTAGAATTTTAAAAGAATTCAATTCAGTTTATATTAAATTCACCAGTCACACTGAAATCTTTACCTTGTTTGTATTGTGTGTAATGTTGAAGGCGTAGAGATAAGTGAATCAATTTAAAGGTGAATCAAACATGTTGAAATCTTCTGCCTGTGTAGTTTCTAGCACATGCTGTGGCTGATGGAGTAGGACAAACTGAGGATCCCATGGAGATTATAGTCAATGTGATCGACCAGAACGACAACAAACCTTATTTTACGACAGACTACAAAGCAAATGTTGCTGAGGCCACGGCCATTGGTATGTTTAAACATATTTTTGACATTATTTTGTTTTTTGAGATATTGAACAAGCAAACTTGTTGGCACTTATTTGCAGTTTTCTTTATTTTTGATACTATCTACAATTCTCATCAATAGAAATCAATGTAGTGCAGAGGTTTAAATGCAATGAATTTTAAGATAACCTTCAGAAAATTACAATGTGGGTTGGAATGAAATTAGACTTTTTACGCTAACTCTATTTTGATTTAATAAATACTTAAATGAAGCAATGTGAAGACCTTCTAAAACTTCTGCTCTTTATTTCCTTTTTCTTAATTCCTCCACTCCAGGGACTGAGGTGGTTAGGGTTGAGGCCAAAGATGACGATAAGCCAAATACTGACAACTCAGAGCTCCGCTATCGTATTCTGAATCAGGACCCACCACTGCCCACTGACAACATGTTTGAAATCAACCCAGTTACTGGAAGCATCCGAATCACTGGTAGAGGACTGGATAGAGAGGTAAGACTTGTTAAACAGATTTAAACATACAAGTGTCCTTTTACACCTAAGTACTGAAAAAAGCATTTTATAATGAATCAGGATCAGTAGTCTGCCTATCACTGCTAGAAATCAGTCAGAAAGAGGGTGCTGCATCAAAACCCTGCTGGTGATTTCTTCAATTGTGAAACTTGAAAATGTTTGCCTTCAAATAAAAGTTTTACTTAATGTTGAAACCAACAGATTTCATGAGGCTACACTTTTACTTTACAGGCTAACAGTCTCTATTTCTGGCTTACATTTCACCAGTGGCCCCCAAACCCCGGGCCAAGTCGTTTGGTTCCGGGCTGCGAGAGTTGAGGCTCGGGGTGTGAAATTCATGGTTTTCAGGGTTTTTATTGTTAACTCGGTTTCCCTGGGTCTTTTTCTGGGGGTTCTTGGGAATCAGGACTATCCGGCCTTCAGTTAGCCATTCCAGGTGTGGAAGAGGTCTCACTGACAAGCAGCTGGTTCATTTGTACTTATAGGCGTTCACATGGAGTACAGTATGTTTCTTCAGTCAGTAAATGTGAATCATGTCGGGGCCTGGTGCTGTCCAATTCTCCATAGAGACCCTTTCTTGTCTGTCTGCCACTGTGATGGTTACCCGTACCTGTTCAGGAAAGTTGCTGTTGTCTGTTCTTAGATCCACTAGCCACTGAGCATTGGCGTTATGGGTTGCGTACTTCTCCTATATGCGCTTCGAATATTGCTTTGTCTATAGCCTTGGTGATGCTATTCCCATATTGTTCCCCTGCCATTCTGTTGCTCACCCCTTCAGTGGAGAACAGCTGGTTTATTCTGCTGCCTTCTATTACTCTGGTATAGTTCTTTAAGCAGCTGGCCCAGGCTGTAAGTCATTGTTTGGCAGTTTCCAAGGTCTAAGGTATGGACAGCTTGCTGTACTTACGCACATTCTTCATTGCACCTTTCTGCAGCTCCGATAGTTGGCAAACTTCCCTCCCTGCCACCTTGAGCATACATAGATCAAGGTATGCATGGTATATATCAATCATAGACAAAAAATGCCAGGACTGATTTTTTTTTTTGTCCCAGTCCAGTCTGGCTCTAGTTAAGATAGGAATCCTTGCACTTGGCAGCAGTGTTGGGTAAGTTACTTTAAATTAGTAACTTAGTTACATTACTAGTTACTTCTATCAAAAGTAACTTAGTTACTTCAAGTTACTCGTTACCTTCAAAGTAACTAGTTACTAGGGAAAGTAACTTTGGTTTTACTCAGAATTCTCTTGTTAATGTGTTGCTTCCATAACTTTGCCAGTCTTGTGCGCTTTTTACATCCAACACAAAAACTGCAGTCGTGGTGCTTTCGATTGTAGTCAGAACTCGGAAATTCTGCCTTCCAAATAGGAAGATGTAGGTAACACCAGACTGCAGATGAGTTGCATACAGGGCTGGACTGGGACAAAAAATCGGCCCGGGGATTTTGACTAGAGACCGGCCCGCCATTATAGGAAAAATCATAAAGCCTTTGAATGAAAACCAACGCTGTTGTGACAGTGATGTTCACTGTTTTGATGGTATATATGTATCAATCTATCAATCGTTTGTTGTAAGATTAAGATAATTATTTTTTAAAAGCTAGATATTTTAAATGAGAATAAGAAAGAAAAGTATTTCCTTGTGCCCCCCTCTCCCTGTTAATGCCCTAACTGGCCCCCCTGGCAACACTTTGCTAGACCCGCCCCTGCACAGTTACCAGCTGTCAGCTACGTAAAAAAGGATCCTGGTGTTATTTGTCTCTCAGAAACAGTTCATAACTTCCCTTCAACTCATTCATGTCACCTAAAAGGTAAACCTGTTTCTCCATCACCTGTTCAGCTCTGATGATTCAGTAAGGACATCTCCTGGTTTCATCTTCATGTTTCCCTCTCACCAGATAACCAAACGATATCTTGACCAGCAGCTTTTTTGCAGCTGTGGCTCCAGCAAACATCAGCTGATAGTAGAAATTAATATTAAATAAATTCTAACAAGAGCTGATCAAGCTTAAACGTGTTGCTGTTGTTTAGCGCGACATCGGCTGTTTTCCTCTTTCTGGCGCAAAGTGGGCGATAAACAAACAAGAGAGCTGATCAGCTGATCATTGATCAGTTTTCATGATTGAAGTAGAAACAGGAGAGGGAGGGGGAGAGGATGAGAGAAGAAGAGGCAGCTGTGCAGCAAACACAGAATAACTCCAGCTTTGTGTCTTTTTCATTGTAGCTGAATTACGGGACAAACTGTTCCTTTTCACCTCAATACGAAACGTGTGATATTTTCTCTGAATACGAAACGATTCCGTTTTTTACGGGTTGGCAACTCTAATAATTAACCTTATGAACAAGATAAAGTTCAACATCATCATAGCACCCACCCAGCTGTATAGAAACTCTGTCATGCTAGCTAGTACGCAGTACGGAAAAAGTCAGAATAACGAAAATAAACTCCACCTAAACTTGTTTTTTTATTGGTTTACCCAGATAGACTGCAGGTCATAACTTCTTACCTGAAGTTCAGTTCACACTCGGACTGGCGGCCGCCTCGGGTCTCTCTTCCTTCTCCGTCCCCTTTCTCTCATCCACCTGCTGACCTCCACCACTTGCTAATGTTACTGAATCTGTGGAAGCTCCGCGATGCCACCACACGAAGTAACGAGTAACGACCCTATCTAAATCCCAGTAACGACTAACGCGTTCCTGATTTTGGCATAATAACTAGTTACCGTGCTCGTTACCACAATAATAATGTAGTTACTGTAACGCGTTAGTCCCAACACTGCTTGGCAGTGTGTAGAAGCCCCCCTAACCCTAACCCACCTGTCGAAACTGGGGTGAAGCACACCAAAACCTTAGTGAGTCGTGGTCACATGACCTAGGTGTTTTGAACCACGCTTTGGAGCAGTGTATCGAAACTTCTGTGCTTTGGAAGCTTGACACAGTGTCGACACGTCTGTTTCGAACTTCCCATGCCAAACAAACAGCCTCCTGCTAGCTGGTCAGGGAATACACTATATTTAAAAAGTTTCGACAAGGCTATCATTAGTTAATGGCATCAGGTTTACAGGTATTTGTCATAAGCAAAATATAAAATGAGTTTTGCTTCAGCCTTTCGGCAGAGTGCCAAGCCTTCATAGATGAACGACTCTAGTCAGCAGTTTGAAAGCTGTGTGTTACAGAGGTCTGTAAACTGATGTCAGTGTTTCTTCCTTCCTGTTGATGAGCTGATCTACCTTAACAGTCCCTGTATCGTAACAGAAATATCCACAGTACACTCTGACAGTGCAAGCAGCAGATATGGCAGGAGAAGGGTTATCCGGACAAACAAAAGTCATCCTCACGGTGATGGACAGCAATGACAACGCTCCAGTCTTCACTCAGAAATCTGTAAGTACGAAGTACTGGTAACTGCAAACTTCCTGTTTAACTGCTGCCTTTTCACTCTGTTAAAGCAGAACACATTCAGTCTGTAGCTAAATGCATTACTAATTTTGCACTCACACATAGTAAAAACAGCAAAAACCCACAATAGAACAAAACAAGTCCACAGCATGTGCACTTTAGCAGCTGTTCAACATGTGCTACATTTTGTGTGTAACTTTGGCATTTACATGTGTACAGCCGGCAATGAGTAAAATACTGCTGTCAATTTAAGTAAAAATTATTAAAGAAATTGTAATATTTATATCTACATAGTAGAGCTGCCTCCAAGTAGTTGACAACTAGTTGTCACAATTGAAAATGTAGTTATCTATAGATTTTGAGATGCATCAGGGTGCCCTGGTTTGTACAGGGAATAGTGAGTCTTTGACAGCACATGGAAAATATGCTAATATGGTTAAAAAACACTTTTGTTCCATTTTCAAATTCAAATTCAAATTTTATTTGTCACGTACACAGTCATACACAGTACAATATGCAGTGAAATGCTTAGACAACTGCTCGTGACCTAAAGAAAAAAAGAAAGGCTATGAATAAGATAGGAAATAAATATGAAAATTAAAAAGGGTAAATTTAACTAGGAAGGAATAAAATAAAATATAAAAATTAAAGTTAAAAATGAAATAACTGTACAACACAAATTAGAATGAAGGGTAAATTTAACTGGGAAAGAATAAGATAAAATATATAAATTAAAGTTGAAAAATAAAATAAAATAACTGTACAACAAATACACAATACACAGTATAGAACTATATAAGAATGTATGAAGAAATATAAATATATATATATATATACACACATATACACACACACACACACACACACAATAACAGCAGCTGTACAAGTATTAACTGGAAATGAAGAGTATAATGACCAGTGTTGTGCAATCCACATTATTTAGTGTCCTGTGCAGTGCAAATATGCTTAAAGTGATTAAGTGATGAAGTGAAAAACAATGTCCAGAATGTCCAGTGTGTGTGTAAGAACTATATGTGTGGGTCAGTACTGTGTGGTGGTGTGATTGAGAGACCGTATCGCCTGCGGGAAGAAGCTCCTCCTCAGTCTCTCTGTGTTGGTCTTCAGGGAGCGGAATCGCTTTCCTGACCTCAACAGAGAGAACAGTCCGTTGTTGGGATGGCTGAGGTCCTTCACGATCTTCCTGGCCTTGGTCCAGCACCGCCTGTTGTAGATTGAGTGCAGGTCAGGGAGCTCGGAGCGGATGGTGCGCTCAGCTGACCGCACAACCCTCTGTAGAGCTCGTCTGTCCTGCATGGTGCTGTTCCCAAACCAGGTTAAGATGTTTCCCGTCAGGATGCTCTCTATGGTGCACGAGTAAAAGTTCCTGAGCACCTTGGAGGGCAGTTGGAAGTCTCTCAAGCGTCTGAGGTGGTAGAGACGCTGACGGGCCTTTTTCACCACGGTGTTGATGTGACAGGACCATGACAGGTCCTGCGTGATGTGAACTCCGAGGTATTTGAAGCTGTCCACTCTCTCCACTGGGCACTCGTTGATGACGGGGGTCTGGTAGTTCCTCTCCTGCTTAGTGCTGAAGTCCACTATCAGCTCCTTTGTCTTACTGACGTTTAGAAGGAGGTTGTTCCTCTGGCACCAGTTCTCCAGATTCCTAATCTCCTTCAGGTAGGCCGTCTCGTTGTTATCAGAGATCAGGCCCACCACGACGGTGTCGTCAGCAAACTTGATGATGGTGGTGGAGCTGGTAGTGGCCACACAGTCATATGTGTACAGAGAGTACAGCAGGGGGCTCAGAACACACCCCTGGGGGGCTCCAGTGCTGAGAGTGGTGGAGGCTGAGATATGTCCGCCCATCCTTACTGCCTGTGGTCTGCCAGTTAGGAAGTTGGAGATCCACTGACACATAGATGAGCTGAGTCCCAGATGCTCCAGCTTGGTGGTGAGTGTGGAGGGAATTATGGTATTAAATGCAGAGCTGTAGTCTATGAAGAGCATTTTAACATAATTCCCCCTTCTAGTGTCCAAGTGAGTAAGTGATGTGTGGAGGAGATGAGAGATGGCATCGTCTGTGGAACGATTTGGACGGTAAGCGAACTGTAGTGGGTCCAGTGTGTCTGGTAGTGAAGAAATGATGAAGTCTCTGACCAGGCGTTCAAAGCACTTCATCACTACTGAGGTGAGGGCTACAGGGCGATAGTCATTGAGAGAAGCAGGGTGGGGTTTCTTCGGGACAGGAACAATGATGGACTCTTTAAAGCATGTGGGGATCACCGACTGAGATAAAGAGATGTTGAATATCTCAGTGAACACAGGAGCTAGCTGGTATGCGCAGTCTCTGAGGATACGACCTGGGATGCCGTCTGGTCCTGCTGCTTTCCTGGTGTTCACTCTCTTGAAGGCTCTCCTTACTTCATGCTCGGAGATGACGAGCACGTTTCCGGTGCTGGCAGTATCTTCCTGTCTGCAGCCGTTAGCGCCGCTAGCACTAGCATCGTTGGAGTCCTTAGCTGCAGCCTCGAAGCGAGCATAGAAAGTGTTCAGCTCGTCTGCCAGAGTCACGGCCGCGTTCGTCATACCGGTTGTTGGTGCTTTATAATCCGTTATTGTCCTTAGTCCCCGCCACAGGCTCCTAGAGTCACTCTGTTGGAGTTGTGACTCTAGTTTCCTCCCGTAGCGCTGCTTCGCCTCTTTCACCGCCTTCCGCACGTTATATGACGCGGCTTTGTACGGGTCCATGTCCCCCGTCGTGAGTCCCATGTTGTAGGCAGCGGTGCGGGATCTCAGAGCGTCGCGGATGGTTTTATCCACCCACGGCTTCTGGTTGGGAAACGTTGTGATAGTCTTTGTCTCCACGGTATCATCCGCTAGTTTCCCGATGAATCCCACAACCGCTTCCGTAAACACGTTGACATCATCATCGGAGCTGTTTCTGAACATGTCCCAGTCTGCGTCATCGAGTGCGTCCTGTAACGCGGCCACCGATTGATCCGTCCAGCGCGCGACCTTCCTCTGAACCGGAACTTCCTGTTTCAGCCTTTGTTTGTATTTTGGCATGAGGAAGATGGCGGCGTGATCGGATTTGCCAAACGGAGGGCGAGATTGTGCCTTGTAGCTGTCCTTGACCGTAGTGTAGCAGTGGTCCAGTGTCCTTTCACCTCTGGTGGGGCAGGTGATGTGTTGATAAAAGTTCGGCGCTGTGCGTTTGAGGTTGGCACTATTAAAGTCCCCCGTCACAATAAGCGCAGCGTCCCGGTGTTGTGTCTGGTGCTGTGTGAGTGCCTCATGCAGCTCGCATAAGGCGGTGACCGTGTCCGCTTGTGGTGGAATATAAACGGCACTTATAATGACCGATGTAAATTCCCGAGGTAGATAAAAAGGACGACACATGATGGACAGTAGTTCCAGATTTGGTGTGCAGGAGCGTGTGAGAGGAACAACGTTTGCACTGTTGCACCAATTGTTGTTCACCATTAAACACACGCCGCCTCCCCTTGACTTCCCCGAGTCCCGTGTCCTGTCCATGCGGTGAACCGAGAAGAACTCGGCCGGCTGGATGGCGTGGTCCGGCACCGCTGGGTTCAGCCATGTCTCGGTGAAGCACAGGAGATTGCAGTCCCGAATGTCTCTCTGGAACTTTATCCTGGCCCTGAGGTCATCAAGCTTGTTCTCCAGTGACTGGACGTTGGCGAGCAGGATGCTAGGCAGAGGTGTGCGGTGTGCACGAGCTCTCAGCCTGTTCCTGACGCCGGCTCGCTTCCCTCTAGGCCGCCGCTTCCCTTTGTTCTCCCTCAAGATCTCACTCGGCCAGCTCGGATCCGGTGTTAAAAACTTCGAATTGTGAGTACATTGTATACCAATAGAAACAAGAGTGTCACTGTCATACCTAATGTACCCAATGGTGATGATTTTGCCGATTTAGAGACGCTGGAAACTAACTTAAAAAACAAAGACAAAGAAAAGGTGGTCGGAGCAGTCGTGACGGCAGCCGACCTCACCGGCGCCATCTTATTTTCATTAATTTTCATAATTCATTTTTAGTGAATTACCTTTATTTAATAAAATTCCACAGCTGTGCAGTAAGTAATGAGCCTAGTATAATGACACAGACTACAAAATGAGGCCATTATTCTCTATCCCTAGTGAGGAGTCTTTAGATCTGTTTTCACTCCCATGATTTCTGACCCATCCTTTATTTTCTCACAGTATAATTCAACAGTTGATGAAAACAAAAAGGATGTTATGGCGGTTAGGATGATAGTAACAGATGAGGATGAACCACAAACTCCAGCCTGGAACGCCAAATTCAAGATCGTCAGTGGTGATCCTGATGGACTTTTCACAGTAAAA
This sequence comes from Perissodus microlepis, assembly GCF_051167445.1. Classification (NCBI taxonomy): domain Eukaryota; kingdom Metazoa; phylum Chordata; class Actinopteri; order Cichliformes; family Cichlidae; genus Perissodus; species Perissodus microlepis. The sequence goes on along the minus strand of NC_140473.1, from coordinate 2,792,450 downwards.
ACAGGAACTAACAAACAGGAAGGAATCCTTTCTATTGCAAAGGTACGAAGAAAATCAGGAATTCATTCATAATATTGGAAGATAATTGTCATCAATGAGTATTTTCTTTAGTCGATGGAAGTACTTTCTGTGATTTGTTGTAACTTAACATTGCCAACACCCTTGTTTTTTTTCTCTTCCTTCCAACCAGGAGCTGGACTTTGAGAGGACCAGCAAGCACACTCTGTTGGTTTCAGTGGAGAATGAGATTCCTTTTGCTCCTGGTGTTTCTGTGGTCACTTCTACCGCCACAGTGGTGGTGAGTGTGAGAGATGTGAATGAAGCTCCAATATTTAATCCAAAGGAGAAGCTTGTGGTAAAACCAGAGGACCTTGCTGTGGATGAAGTCGTGGTGCAGTACACTGCTTCAGACCCAGACACTGCACGCAAGCAGACAGTCTCGTAAGTCAAACAGGACCAAAAAAAAGCCTTTTTACTATGAACAAATTTCTCACTGACAGAGATAATGTATCACTGACCTCATAAGTGCCTCAAACATTCAGTTTGTCAGTCAAAAGTACACTATAACAACACTTCATTAGTACCCAGACTTTGTTTTTTGGCACCTGGCAAACCGACTGAGGGGCTGTAAAAAAGAGGCGTTCAGTTTCCAAACAGGGAATAAAAGTCTGTAAAATGTGTAATATTTCCTTGTAAATTTACATAAATAATAAATTGGTGGAAACAATAGTCGAAGAAAAGAAGTGACTATATATCCATTGATCATTTGAAGGTAAAACTATAGTATATATATCATTTATTTTTGGCTCCATAGTTGGTTTGGCAAGTGAGAAGTTGTTGGTTCAATTCCAGTCCACAATACAAATCACTGCAAAATTGGGTCAGAAAGGGGATTTGGAAAACACCAAGTGAGCGACATTTCTCTGGGCGAAAATTGTTTGTTTATATCTGAAGCGAATGTCCAGACTGCTTCAAGCTGATAGGAGGGCAACAGTGACTCAAATAACCACTAGATATTCATAGGTAGATATGCATAACCATCATATGAAGAGCAGCATCTCTAAATGCACAGCACATTCATCCTTGAAGCAGATGGGCTACACCAGTGAACCATCACAGTGCGGGACACAGTTGTTAGCTAAAAACAAACAAACAAAAAAAATACAGTTCACTTGGGTTCACCAGAGTTGGAAAAACAAAGATTGGAAGAATATTGTCTGGTCTGAAGAGTTTTGATTTCTGTTGGATGGTAGGATTACAATTTGACAAGCATGAAAGCAATGAAAAGCATGACTCCATCCTGCCTTATGTCAACAATTCAGGATGTCAGTAATGGTGTGAAAGATGTGTTCTTGGCACTTTGAGCCTCTTAATACCAATACTAATTCCATGGCCTGCTTCTGGCTGTATCCCTGCCTTCGGTGTACCAATCTTCGTATTGCTGCTTCCAGCAGGATAACAGACCATGTCACAAAACTCAGATAATCTCAAACTGGTTTCTTGAACATGACAGGAACGCTCTGTTCACTGACTAAAATTTGCATGATGCTGTCAGGTCAATATAGACCAAAATCTCTGAAGAATGTTTTCAAAATAGGTTCCAGCCCAGTACTACCACTGATTACCAGAGAGAGATGAACTGGTTCTCTCTCTTTTTTCTTTTTTTTAAAAACACTTGATGTTAACAATAAATGTAACAATCCTAACAATGCAAAGTGTTGACGTACTTTACAAAAAAAACCACTTTGTATATGTAATTCAAAATAGATGTGGTACACAAATATTTCTAAAAATATTTGTGTACCACATCTATTTTGGCTACCTCTGGCTACCCTCATAGTACATTTGGTTTGCTTATCAAAGCCCCAATTATAAAGAACTTGAGAAACCTGTAACAGTTCATTTGTCTAATTACAGTTATCATAACACCATGGATTAAACATGAGGGAAGAATTAAGAGATAAAATAATGATAATATTAAGAAGAAATATTAAAAAGAAGAAATATTAAGAAATATTAAGAAGAAACATATAAGATATTAAGAAGAAAGATAAATATTATTGTCACTCGTGGTCTACACAGAGCTACATTTGCATAATAAAAATACAGCCCGACAAATGTCCAAAATCAAATAACACATTGTGCCATATTGTGAAACATGCTAATTGTAATCATCCTGCCTGCACAGTATTACCATCTTTTCTGTGACTGACAATGTACAGGTACAAAATAATGAATGACCCTGCAGGCTGGCTGAATGTGGACAAGGACACAGGCCTTATTAAAGTGAGAAGACTCATGGACAGAGAGGCCCCCTTTGTCACAAACAGCAGATACATCGCAACCATCGGTGCCTATGATGATGGTAGGAGGGAGTTAAGACTGATGCGGATTCTTATCATCATTTGACTCCCATACACAATGACCACTGATATGATTTCATAAAATGACAAGTGTCTGAATAATTACACTGGTAAACAAGAGTTTTGCTGTGGCTCTTTCACCTCTACTTTAACAAATCTGTACAATGTCAGAGATGAACATGAGGAAAGAGTTTATCAAGACACAAAAGTGATATCAGGGAAACAGGCAAACAAAATGTATTTTATTGTTCACTGGATTAAGGTGTGTGTGTGTGCGCGTGCGCTCTCTTTGCAATATAAATTCCAGTACAAACAGATGTTCCTGGGATGCTCACAGCTAATAACATTGTTGCCCTTTGTTAATGGATTGCATTTATATAGCGCTTTTCTAGGCACCCAAAGCACTTTACAATTCCACTATTCATTCACTCTCACATTCACACACTGGTGCAGGGAAACTACAGTTGTAGCCACAGCTGCCCTGGGGCAGACTGACAGAAGCAAGGCTGCCATATCGTACCATTGGCCCCTCTGGCCAACACCAGTAGGCGGTAGGGTAAAGTGTCTTGCCCAAGGACACAACAACCCGGACAGAGAGAGCAGGGGGATCAAACCGGCAACCTACTGGTTACAGATGAGCTTCCCAATCCCCTGAGCCACGGTCGTCCTTTGTTGCAGTACCTTCAATTATTTGTGTGTCAAATGTCAGTTATATAAGAACTCGAAGACCAGAGGAAAGTCTCTGAGCATTAAAATTTGGACTGTATTTCACTTTGTTGATCCCTTTGTCGATGGAACCCTCCTGTGAATATCTGTGTTTGTTCTGTGACCAGATGCAGTCTCAGCTACAGGAACTGGTACTCTGATCATTCAGCTGGAAGATGTCAATGACAATGCTCCCATCATTGAGCAGCATGAAATTATGGTATGTCTTATTTCCCACCAGCTCAACAGGTGTTTTCATCTAACACATCAAATAGTGGTGCAGGATAGGTGTATTTATTGAATCTACCGACTTCAAGATGCGATCAATTAAAAAGTTTAACCAAGCCCTATGTGTGCAGTCATGTGATACAGAATATTAGCATAAAGGCTTTGTGTTTCCTCAGGTGTGCAACAAGGATCCAGCTCCTCAGCTGCTCTCAGTAACAGATAAAGATGGACCAGAATTTGGAGCTCCCTACTCGGTGTCTTTACAGGGCGTGTCAAAGACCAACTGGACCGCTAGGATGAACGACACCAGTATGTACACTGTATAAACTGATGCTGTCCAGTCACATGGCCAGAATGTGAAATATTTTGAAATAGAAACTTAATATATTTCATCACTTGTGTTGAGATTATTTCCTGCGAATATCTGATTTCTAAATATCAATATTGCCTTTTCCCAAAAATGAAAGTTTACATGACACCTGATTCAGTTTTCATCACTAAGATTAAAATGATTAGTGCTCATGTCAGGAGAGTAATTACTGCCAGAAAAGACTTTAAGCTGTTTTGTTTTTGTTTTTTTTACGAACAGGCATCATCTTGAATTTAGCCATTGAGCTGCCCAGTGGAGAGTACAGTGTTATACTGAGAGTGCGAGACAAATATGGCCTGGAGCAGGACAGCATCATCAAAGCTGAAGTGTGCGACTGCAAGGGAGAAGATTTGATGTGTACTCAGCGTGCTTTAGGTGGCAGCAACCTGCCCATTATTCGGGGAGTACTTGGAGGCATTCTGCTGCTCAGTGAGTTGTGAATGGATTTATAACTTGTAGCCTCTGTTTTCTTTCCCAGCTAAGTGGATTTGGTTGGTTGTTGTAGGGCTGCTCAATTAATCGAATTTTAATCTCGATTACGATCTGGGCTTTCAACGATCATTAAAAATGACTGAGCCGATTACTAGCCCCTCCCTCGTGCTTTACTCTCGCGCTGCTCCGTGTGGCAAATCGAGCGCACCTCTCTGCATTTCGAACACGTGTCACAACAATTAAGAGGACCCGAGGGAAGCTCGGAAAGCTAAGCAGAAGTTATTTGGAGAGGAGAGTGACTGCTGTTGGTTGAAAAGAGAGGTAAAAAAAAACTTCAGTGTTGTGAAAACATAATGGCTGTATCCCAGTTCAGGGTCTGCAGCCTTAAAGGCCGCATTTTAAGGCTGATTACGTCACCGCGACGCGACGAAGGCTGTCCCAATTCGAAGGCTGCTCGAAATGCGGCCCTCAAATGCGTCCTTCATTTCCCTGAATTTTAAGGACGTGGCAGTGTAGACTTCGTGGCCCAACATATCCCAGAATGCATAGCGCGGCGGTGGGTGTGGATAATTTTGCCGGAAAAAAACGGCAGATGAGGGGCGCCCGAAGAGTAAACTTTAAGTAAGTACTGAATATTATGTCACTTATTTATGTGCAAATGTTTAATAACGAAGAACATTAAAACATTACTGTTGGCCACATGTCGGCAAAGTTATGTGACATTAGTGACGTTTGTACTAACTTGGTTTTAAAGCCTTTACTTTAAAATATACACCGTTCAATAGCTGAGCTTAATCTTACAGAGAATGATCAAAGCTCATGTAGAAACAAACAAACAAATGAACAAAAGATTTTCTCCTTCATTTCTGTCAAACAAAGCTGTATGAAACGTTTCCAGCTGTTAGTATCATGGTTGCTAGGCAACCTGGGCAGCGCGACGGAGGCTAGACCGTCCCATTTCACAAGCCTCGCACTTCCGGCCTTAGCGGTCTTTAAGTACGCGGCCCTTGAGGATCGTTGAGGCTGCGTACTTTAAGGCTGCAGACCCTGAATTGGGATACAGCCTATGGGTTCGCGGAGTCAGACGTGGATCAAGTAGACATAGTGTGTAAACTTTGCTACAGTGTTGTAGCTGCACCACAGAGCAACACTGCAAAGTTCACTAAACATAGATGTTTACATTTTTCATTTATTTTTTATATTGCAAACATTTGCACTGTTATCAGTATTTGCACACTATTTTATATTATTTTTTGACAATCTTTAAAGTCATTATTTAATACATTGTTATTGTTAAATAAATATCGTCAAATAATCGAGATCTCAATTTCAGTGAAAATAATCGTGATTATCATTTTTGCCACAATCGAGCAGCCCTAGGTTGTTGTGTGCTAAACTTTGTGCTCTGTGTTCAGTGCTGGTCCTGGTTGTGCTGTTTGTAAGTCTGAGGAAAGAGGAGCAGAAGGAACTAACATCTAAAGACAACATCTTCTACTATAACAGAGAGCAAAGTAGAGAGGATGATCAGGTAAATGGACACCAGTTCTGATTGCAGCGTCAGCCTCATCCACGCCTGCAGCGTCGGTCTGTGTGTCTTCATCCACGCCTGGTCCGGCTTCTGTGTCTTCATCAGCCTCGTCTGCTCCTGCCTTGTCTGGTCCTGCGGTTGCCACACCGTCATTGGACCCAGCTCGTCCTGTTCCTCCTCGCCTCTGCCAGCCGCTTTCCTTTTCGCCACCGCTGGCTTCGCGGTCGTCCTCCGGACCTGCTCAGTGGCCGCCACTGCCTTCCAAGTGGCCGGCCTTCTGATTTGTTTTGTCTGCACCGCCGCCGTTGCCGTGTGCACGGTCGGCCCCCAGAACTGCTTGCCCATCACCGCCGTTGCCGTGTGCACGGTCGGACCCCAGAACTGTTTGGCCGTCGCCGCCGTTGCCGTGTGCACGGTCGGTCCCCAGAACTGTTTGCCCGTCGCCGCCGTTGCTGTCCGCACGGCCGTCCCCCTGAACTTTTCATGGACTCCTATTGAGCTCTAGTTTGGTTTGGTTTTTGATCTGTTTTCTTGTGTTCTTGGACTGTTTTCTTCTGGGCTACCAAAATCTATCTCTGCCCTGCCCGTCGGGCTATTGTAGGAAGGAAAAATATATGTCAATGCTTTTGCATTCTTTCGGAAATGTAGCTGGGTAATTATGTCATTGGCATCGGTGAGCCACTGTCAATATGTGACATATTGAAATCGCGTTTGAATTTGCGCTTGTTTTTTGCTTTCACTTTGCAATTGCGGGAACCTAATTAAGAACTAAAATATATATCCTGCTGCTTTTACACACGCACTCACATAACACTCAGCGATTCTCTGTGCAATCAACCTCTCACATGTTTAAGCTTGCTGCGGGAGAGTTCACTTGTCATGTTTGCATAGTAAGCTAACGATTGATAAGACGATGTCAGAGGAATTGGTGCGCAAATTATCATCACTCACCAATCAGTGCTGTCGCTCTCTATACACAGTTCGCGCGATTGCAAAGTATGTATTGTTCGATACATATGCGTACCGAACCGAAAGCACTGTATCGAACGGTTCAATATCGATACGAGTATCGTTGCACCCCTAATATATATATATATATATATATATATATATATATATATATATATATATATATATATATATATATATATATATATATATATATACACACATATACATATATCACTGACTTTCAGCTTGTTGTGTTTGTGGATATATGACTGACTTTAATTATTAAACATTCGCACATAAATAAGTGACGTCATATTCAGTACTTGTGACAGTTCACTCTTCGGCCGCTCCATCTTATTAGGGAAATTCCATATACATAAATGTAAATTTCAAAACTCAACCCCATCATTTAATTTGTTTTTGATTGAAATTGAATATTACTTAAACTCTCTTAAATTAACTTCCAATAAAAAAGGTTTATCATTGATTGAAATTCATTCAGAAATGTTTAACGAATGAACTGTCACAACTTTCAAGTACAAAGTTGTTATGAAGTCTGTCACATTCCCCCTTTTTTTCTTTTTTTCCCTTTATTTATTCATCCTTCTTATTTCATTGTACTGTATATTGTTACTCTTATTTGCCTTGTATGTCTACTGTACAAACTGAACTGGAATGACTGACTGTTCGCTTTATAATTTCAATAAAGTTTGGGGGGAAAAAAACACCTCTTCGGCCGCTCCCTTCTGCCGTATTTTGCGGCAAAATTATCCACACCCACCGCCGCGCTATGAATATATGGGACCACGAAGCGTGCACCGGACCATGCTTGATATTTGGGGAAATCGACGGATTGAAGTACATTTGAAGTACACTTCGAATTGGGACAGCCGTCGTCGCGTGGCGGTGACGTAACCGCACTTAAAATGCATACTTCAAGCGTGCAGACCCTGAATTGGGACACAGCCTCTGTGTGTATTTAAGTCGTGTCTTCTGTCATTGTAGTTGCTGGTCCGTCTGTGTATCTACCATGTTCCTTTCGTGTGTTCTCCCTGCTGTCACCGTCATATACCATCTTCCGTCTTCCTTCATGTTCAGGTTCGTGTCCTTGTTCAGGCTCAGTAGTTTAGTTGTCCAGTATAGTTTAGTTCTCCGTTTACTGTTTGTCCATCTATATTTTTGTGTTTAATAAACCACCCTCACACCTTTACAAGTGCCTACGTTTGGATCCTCCTTTATTTCTTCCACACGGCTCATCTCACTCACCGTGACACTTCCGTTGTGTTTTGGAGTTTGTATGTGCTTTGTCTCTAGGGGCCACCGTATGTGACTGATGCAAGCCAGATCCTTTTATTTAGCAAAACTGTGATTAATAGTTAAATATTATTGTTGAGGGGCATAGACAGGACTCCACACATACACTTAAAAAAAAAAAAAGAAGAAGAAATTGCCTCAACAAAAGGGCACTTTGGGCACCCATCAGGAAAGGGACGGGTGCTCAAGCCCCTCCCGCCCCACCCCGCTCTGCACGTGCCTGATTTTAAGTATAAAATGGAATCCTGTTGTTGCATAGAGAACAGAAGCGCACCAAAACTTTGTGGTCACGTGACCTGTGTGCGTTGAACTGCGTTTCCAAACATCTGCGCTCAACACATTGTCGAAATGTCAGTATCTGCAGAATGTGGCTTGCTGAGCTCAGACTCAGAGCACTGTTGGTAATACTGCTGCCAGCTCCTACTATCTGCTGTGTATATGTGAAGTCAAGGGCGTAGATTTCGTTTTGGCATTGGTGGGGACGAATGATTCAGTTTTTTTTTTTCCTTTTTGCTTCTTGATAACAAAAGGAGAAATGTACTTGCCTACATATGCTATTCTACATGCTTTTAAACCATTTAAAATTAAAATTGATAGTTTTATATGTGAGTTATATAATGCTAAATTACAATTAAACAAATGACTAAGTATTTTAGACTTTAGTTTACTTCAGCCATACTCAATATAAATCAGGTATCATACAAAAATAAAAATAACTTCATATTCAGCAGGGCTGGACTGGGACAAAATATCGGCATTTTGACTAGTGACCGGCCCACCATGGTATTATAGGAAAAGTCATAAAACCTTTGAAGCCTTTATAATTAAACTTAAACCTACACCACCTTCCCTATTCTGGTATTCTAAACAGTAACACCTCATTTATAATTACATATACCTATAACTAAAAGGGTTGCCAACTCCCAGCAAAAAAAGAAAAGAAAAAAAGTAGGGAACCACTCCCCCACCCTCTGCCTCAAGATGCTTAACTAACAAAACCGATTTAAATTTAATGCGCGTATAAAACAAATGCACATAAATCTATTATTTTTCTCCAGTAATTAAATAGATTCAACATCTTTCTTCAACAGAATTGCAGACTGCACAGATGGTACCTTAACAAAGTACTATAACTTACTAGGGTATATACTAACGAGACTTAATATTTACTGAATACAATAATGGATTTCTATACATTTTACATCAGATGAAAATGTTGGTTGAAAGATTCAGATAATTATTTGTTAAAAGCTAGACATTTTAAATGAGAATAAGAAAGAAAAGTATTTCTTTGTGCCCCCCTCTCCCTGTTAATGCCCTACCTGGCCCCCTGGCAACACTTTGCTAGATCCGCCCCTGCACAGTTACCAGCTGTCAGCTACTTAGAAAAGGATCCTGGTGTTATTTGTCTCTCAGAAACAGTTCATAACTTCCCTTCAACTCATGTCACCTAAAAGGTAAACCTGTTTCTCCATCACCTGTTCAGCTCTGATGATTCAGTAAGGACATCTCCTGGTTTCATCTTCATGTTTCCCTCTCACCACATATCCAAACCGACATCTTGACCAGCAGCTTTTACAGCTGTGGCTCCAGCAAACATCAGCTGATACTAGAAATTAATATTAAATAAATGCTAACAACAGCTGATCAAGCTTAAACGTGCTGCTATTGTTTAATGCGACCTCCGCTGGTTTCCTCTTTCTGGCGCAGAGAGAAAAGCCGATCAGCTGATCATTGATCAGTTTCATGATTGAATTAGCAACTTTCTAGCTGAAGTAGTACGGGACAAATCGCGTTCCTTTTCACCTTAACTTTAAAGTTTAACCTCCTCGGCTGTAATTGGTCCAGCCCAGAGTCGATCATGACCAACTGGCCAATCCACCACTGTTCATTTATACCGTTAAAAAAAGAAAAGGAAGAAAAAACCCCATCGGCCCATAAAAACGAAAAATCACGAGCGGCCCACTGGGCAAATGCCCGGTATGCCCCATGGCCAGTCCAGCCCTGAAATACAGTCATGACAATAAACAAATATGAGTTCAAGGACTTAACAACATTACTTCAGTTACATTACACCAACATCTCTGACACGTTAGCACTAAGCGAACACTGAATGACCTGGTGGTTTATGTCCATCTAAGATTACCACAAAGTAAAAGATCTCTCAGCAAAATTATGCAACATTTTAGGCACACTACTGCCCCTATCAAATCAATGAGTTGGGATTTTTTATTCTAAGCATGAGCTACTGTTACAGCAACAGACATTAATACTACTGGTGTCCCACACAACAACTCAATGTCCACTATGAGAAGGAGCCAAACACATGCCTTCTCCTCTCGTTAACTGAGATAAACTGCTGGCATATTGGTTTTACATCTATACTGTCCCGTTTCTCCTGGTGAACATACAGCAGCATTGTTTAATCTCATTTGAGTCATTGTTGACTTTAGCCATGTTTTTAATCTTCTGAGAGCCCTGAAGCTTCTTTCAGCTGAGGATACTGGGATGACTAAAAGCAGCCTGACAATTGTCATGATAATAAATACTAGTTAATCTATAGCACCAAATCATCAGTCAGTCACCCGTGACCTCGCCTCTTCACCTCTGTCTGAGCTACAACATGGCAGAGCTGCCTCTGTCACCTGATAAATAACAGTGAGACATTCCAAATACATGCAGTCACACATGTGCTTCAAATACAGTCATTGAACCAACAAGTCATCATCCAATTCCACCTGTGATCTTGTGTCACCATTGCTCTCTGAGCTTTGTGTTGGTTCTTCTGTCACCTAACAAATAGGACATACATGACAATAAGAATAAAATGTGCAGCTGCTTCAGTGTTTCTGTCAAATTGTGCAGATCTTGACTCATCAGTAATGTTTGTAGGCTGAGTGCATTTTTACAACAATTTGTGCAAACTGCACTACAAGGTTGAATATTTGCAAAATCGTGACTACCTCATGATATTTTGTCACAAAAATTAACCCTATGAATATGTCAGTGCCATTAGGATAAAATTGTCACCAACATTTTGACGTTAGACATATAATTTTAACAGCCTCTGTAAACGAATATCCTGGCTCGCTCGAGGCTGCCGTTTTCTCCGACAGCTTCAATCAAAATTAGAAATGCTGCTCTTGGAGTGCTGCCTGTTGTGCAGTTAGTTTCCAAAACATGTTATTAATGGGTACATACAATTTTAGACTGATGTGGGCCAAAGCCTAGCATAGCCTGTAACATTATTATGACGGACACATTTTATGAGTGAACTTGAGTTTAAGTGACTTACAGGTTTCTTTGAAAAATACTTTCTTATATCCAGGTTCTTCCGTTTTTGCTGCCGTCCTCCTCTCCTCCTGGCAGCGCAGGCTTGCCGCTGCTAAAACTAAACAGAGCTCATTGAAAAGCACAGCCAATCACATTGGCCATATTTGTCACATGACGTAGGACTCAAGTAGAGAACATAATTTAACTCTTTCTGCACCGCTGGGTGAATGAGACGCTGACAGATCGTTTTTTTGTTTTTTCTTTCTATCGGGTTGTTTTTCTTTACTGGAAGAGATCAAATTATTGGTGGGGACATGTCCCTTCCGTCCATGCCAAATCTACGCCCTTGTGTGAAGTACTCAGGAACAGAAACAGAAACTACCATGTTATGTCTCTTCACGCATGACGGAACCAGGGTGTTGCGCACCTGTAACCTGATATCATCTGCTGAAAGTACTTAAACTTACTTCCATCCAGCTCACACCCAGTTACTGAAGCTACACTTACGGTGCGACAGGAAGAACAGGAATATTAAAGAGGGGATTTGGAGAGATGGGGACCGCTTGGTTCGCTGTTTTTGGCGCTTTAGTCATCGTTTTTCAGGTGAGACGTCTTCCTTTTGTTATAATTAATTTCTGTCATTTTCCATTCTGTTTAAAGTTACTTAAAATAAATACGGTTAATGTTACATTACCTGCTGCAATTAAATAAAATTAGATTCATTTTCATGTGGAAAGCACCAAGTCAAAACAACAGTCACCTCAAAACCCCAGCAATCTAAGAACCACCTAGGAGCAAGTACTTGGCGACAGTGGCAAGGAAAAGCTCCCTTTTAACAGGAAGAAACCTCCAGGAGATCCAGACTCACGGAGGGGCAGACACATTTGTTGTGTTTATGCATCAAGTAACCTTTTATTGTAAGAAGAACACTTTTATTAGTCATAGCACTTGCTGATACTCTTTAAATGGGCAGAAAAAACTTGGGCAGGATTTAAAAACTAATTAATCTGTTTCACAGGCATAGCAGGATTTTTTCCCCATATCCCTCCACGTTGATTCCCATTATTCCACTGATGACGTTGTGTTTTGTAGTTTTATTGTTTTTTATAGTTTCCTCTGAAAAATGGCATATACACATGTCTTAAAGTATTCATATTATGCGATGCAACAAAAGTATTTTAATTGTTGTTTAAAATGCCAGTTATAGTTATTGTTATATTGTCTTGTGTTATTCAGTTACTCTTGTTTTCTCTTGCTCAGGATTAATCACTTTATTATTACAGGTCCAACCAAAATACTCTTTCTCCTCTTCTAGGTCTCATCACCAGAAATAGCTGAGAGGTCGACATGTGTGCCTGGATTTGAGTCAGAGCTGTTGATTTTCAGAGTGTGCAGGGAACATCTGAGGACGGGCATGAGACTGGGCAGAGGTAAGAACAACCCAGGAATCTAGTGTCTTACTGGTAACCTGAATGAAATGGTTGATGTTTCTTAACATCCAGTAGAATATCATAATAGATATGTGAGGATTTGTTTATACAAACCTGTGGGAGCATTTAGACATGAGTTACAACCCTACATGAAAAAACTTTTGTAAAGGATTCCTCATGCCCAGATGGCCTTTAACAGGTTAGCTGCTTACGTTGTTCTCGGTTGAAACCCAAACAACATCATACCATTTGTTCCAGATTAAGTTGAAGTCAGAATATTCGAGTTCCCAATCAGAATTTTCATCTGGACCTCAACTCCAAGTTTCATCTTGGAAATTAGCAGCATCCTCCATTTAATTGTTGTCAATCCAAGATGGCAGCAATGAAGGTAACAATACTACAGGGAGTGCAGAATTATTAGGCAAATGAGTATTTTGTCCACATCATCCTCTTCATGCATGTTGTCTTACTCCAAGCTGTATAGGCTCGAAAGCCTACTACCAATTAAGCATATTAGGTGATGTGCATCTCTGTAATGAGAAGGGGTGTGGTCTAATGACATCAACACCCTATATCAGGTGTGCATAATTATTAGGCAACGTCCTTTCCTTTGGCAAAATGGGTCAAAAGAAGGACTTGACAGGCTCAGAAAAGTCAAAAATAGTGAGATATCTTGCAGAGGGATGCAGCAGTCTCAAAATTGCAAAGCTTCTGAAGCGTGATCATCGAACAATCAAGCGTTTCATTCAAAATAGTCAACAGGGTCGCAAGAAGCGTGTGGAAAAACCAAGGCGCAAAATAACTGCCCGTGAACTGAGAAAAGTCAAGCGTGCAGCTGCCAAGATGCCACTTGCCACCAGTTTGGCCATATTTCAGAGCTGCAACATCACTGGAGTGCCCAAAAGCACAAGGTGTGCAATACTCAGAGACATGGCCAAGGTAAGAAAGGCTGAAAGACGACCACCACTGAACAAGACACACAAGCTGAAACGTCAAGACTGGGCCAAGAAATATCTCAAGACTGATTTTTCTAAGGTTTTATGGACTGATGAAATGAGAGTGAGTTTTGATGGGCCAGATGGATGGGCCCGTGGCTGGATTGGTAAAGGGCAGAGAGCTCCAGTCCGACTCAGACGCCAGCAAGGTGGAGGTGGAGTACTGGTTTGGGCTGGTATCATCAAAGATGAGCTTGTGGGGCCTTTTCGGGTTGAGGATGGAGTCAAGCTCAACTCCCAGTCCTACTGCCAGTTTCTGGAAGACACCTTCTTCAAGCAGTGGTACAGGAAGAAGTCTGCATCCTTCAAGAAAAACATGATTTTCATGCAGGACAATGCTCCATCACACGCGTCCAAGTACTCCACAGCGTGGCTGGCAAGAAAGGGTATAAAAGAAGAAAAACTAATGACATGGCCTCCTTGTTCACCTGTTCTGAACCCCATTGAGAACCTGTGGTCCATCATCAAATGTGAGATTTACAAGGAGGGAAAACAGTACACCTCTCTGAACAGTGTCTGGGAGGCTGTGGTTGCTGCTGCACGCAATGTTAATGGTGAACAGATCAAAACACTGACAGAATCCATGGATGGCAGGCTTTTGAGTGTCCTTGCAAAGAAAGGTGGCTATATTGGTCGCTGATTTTTTTTGTTTTGTCTTTGAATGTCAGAAATGTATATTTGTGAATGTGGAGATGTTATATTGGTTTCACTGGTAAAAATAAATAATTGAAATGGGTATATATTTGTTTTTTGTTAAGTTGCCTAATAATTATGCACAGTAATAGTCACCTGCACACACAGATATCCCCCTAAAATAGCTAAAACTAAAAAAAAACTAAAAACTACTTCCAAAAACATTCAGCTTTGATATTAATGAGTTTTTTGGGTTCATTGAGAACATGGTTGTTGTTCAATAATAACATTATTCCTCAAAAATACAACTTGCCTAATAATTCTGCACTCCCTGTATAATTTTTAATCTGTTCTGCCACAAACTGTTGTTTGTGATCACTAAATAAAGCATATGTAAGGCACTGACAAGGCTCTGTCCAGACACCCATATTAACCCCCCCAACCCCAAAAAAACAAACAAAAAACAACAACTATGATGCTGTATTGCTTGCAATGTATGAATAGCTCTACCTTGCTTTGAAGTAAAACACGTTTTTTGGTGCTTTTCCAGCTTAACTAGTTGTGGCATCCAACTGCATCTGAGTTGTAAGGTTTCTGGAATGCAGATTCAGCTCTCACACTGCTCACAAATACTTTTAACCTCAGGTCAGAGCAATGTCCCCAAGCCCGTTTAGCAGGCTTTGCTATTCAGATGTTATGAAGCACTGAAAGAGAAGGAGAACTCTGTTGGTTTCATAAAACTGAAAGATGATATAAAACATAAGTGGACTGTAGCCTTTTTCAAATTAACTGTAGTTATGCAGGCTTTAACATGAATATTCACTTGTTGCCTTGCTTTATTTGCCTTTAGTTGATTTTATATAGTGCCAAATCACAACAAAAGTCACTAAGGTGAAAACAGAGAGACAGAAAACTATGAATACGTTTTGGCACTTCAATTCAAGTGGGGATGTAAAACTGCCTTTTAAAAAGAAGTAACATCAAACAGAACCAGGCTCAGAGGAAAGCATCTGCCATGACCGGGTGGGGGGTGAGGCGAGGAACACTGAAATAATATTCATATCAAAAGTCTTGCGCAACATACAACATAATGTCGAGCAAACAATTTAATTTCACAGATGCAGGTATTCATTGTCATTCACACAATTAAATTCCTTACATGTAAACATTTCGTTACATTTAGACACACAAAGAATAAAGAGGAAGAGCAGTTAGTGAGACAGTGATGTCAGGTGGAGTGAAAGAAACTGTTTTTCTCGTATCTAAAAGAGTTTATCTTGCAGTACTTGTTACAGTAAATGACATACTGATCTTTGCTGGGAAAAATATAGCAGGATTCCTTCGTCAAACCACCTGCTTAACAAGCTGTGAAGAAGAGTTTACTTTTCAGCTCCCCCAATTCACCACTGTTTGTTTTACACAGCAAAAAATCTACATTATAGTATTGTACTATAATCACACCTGTAGGATGTGATTATAGATGAACAGATAAGACCCACATAGTGTTTCAGTTGCACACTTTGACAGCAGCTGTGGCTTTCTATCACAGTGCTACCTGTGCCATGGAGGGGTGGGTGTAAAGAGAGGCATCAGGTTTACTAGAATTTATTGTTTTATTATAATATATTTTTAGGCTTTAGTAACATAATATTGCCAATTTAGGATAATACAAAAGATAAATCATTTGTATTAAATGTTACTATTTCAAAACATAGAAATAAAAGCTTTTTTGCCTGCAAAAAATGTACAGGGGCCAGTGTAAACTCTGTGCTACTGACCTGGGGCCGTTAAACTGGACACCGAATTATTAAGATTAGTTTTTAACATTAATTAATCTACATTATCAGAGCATCTATTTCCAGCTCCAGGAAACTTCAATGTGCAGGACAAGACTCAGTTCTGAGAATGTTTATGCTCACTTTGCTTCATTTTAGCCGCCACATGTGCAACGTATGCACTCATTTACTAGTGCATGTAGACACACACACAAGAACACATGCAGACGAACAACAAACATTTTTCTCTTTTTTCCCTTGTCTCTTGAAAATGTACTGTTGCTCATTAATAAGAAGTATTTCTAATCCAGTTCTACCCATTATCCAGTGCAATCATGGGTAAAACTGGTTAAGAAACAAAGAGCAGCCTCCAGCAAAATTCAGTACTTAGCAAAATAAAAAAGAAATTTCCTGCCTCAGGTGGAAACCACAAATGTGTTTCACCACCTGAGGCAAAAACACCACATGGAGTTCAAACAGGCTACGAAGGAGGAGGTTTTTAGGGCAGTATAGTAACTTAAAAAAATAATAATCCAAAACTACAAGCAGGAAATTACCTGCAGTTTAACTATTTGGTAATCTGGATCTGGAAAATGTCCTCTACTGTTCTCTATACTGTCTATGGGTAAGCATGGGTGACTCAGGCGGTTGGGAAGCGCATCTGTAACCGGAAGGTCGCCAGTTCAATCCCCGGGCTCTCTGTCCTGGTCATTGTGTCCTTGGGCAAGACACTTTACCCTACCTCCTACTGGTGTTGGCCAGAGGGGCCGATGGCACGATATGGCAGCCTCGCTTCTGTCAGTCTGCCCCAGGGCAGCTGTGGCTACAACTGTAGCTGCCTCCACCAGTGTGTGAATGTAAGAGTGAGTGAATAGTGGCATTGTAAAGCGCTTTGGGTGTCTTGAAAAGTGCTATATAAATCCAATTCATTATTATTATTAAACAGAACTGGTCCTAGCATGGAACCCTTAACCTAACACATGAATTATACTTCTGCCTCAGATCTATCTATCTATCAGATAACTATGCCACAATCTTTTTCTTAACCTGACGTATACCTTCTAAGAAGTTTAACTCAGGTTGACGTTTACCACAATGATGTAAATGGCATAGAGGGTTCTGGTTACAATGTCAGTTGGGACCTAGATTTCCTGCAGAAGTCTCAATCAAGCTTTAGTGTGTGAAGAATGTTCCCTGATTACATGAGCAAATTGGAGTCTATTAGATAGATGTGACTCAAACCACTGCAGAACAGAACCTCTAATACCAGCAGTGTTATAATCAATGTAGTAAAACATTTTAGTCAAGAGTATCGAACAATGCACTGAGGTCTAACAGGACAAGCACAGAGCTGAGTCCACTGTCAGAGGCCTAAAGAAGATCATTTGTAACCTTCAGTAAAGCTTTTTCTATTCTGTGATGAGCTCTGAAACCTGACTGAATCTCTTCAAATAAACCATTGCTCTTTTACAACTTCAAGAATTTTTGAAATAAAAGGAAGGTTGAGATCGGCCTAAAATAAACTAGCTGCGTCAAGTGATGGCTTTTTAAGTAATAATTTATTACTACCACCTTAAAGGCCTGTGGTACATAGCCCAGTTATAGAAATAGACTGAAATTAAAATGATCATGAAATATGAAAGGGAGTTTTAACTGTTCTGTTGAGATGAGAAGCAAAGGGGCAAATCATATTTAATTTTTTCTACATTACGCAATAAAATTGCAACTGTTCCTGAATTATTTTCTCTTGTCCTCAGTTTTCTTATTTTCAATCTAACTGTGATATAATTGATCACTTCTAATTTATTACTTCATGATAGTAAATTTAAATGGTTTAGCTGTTATTTGAGATCTGTGGTTTGTCTTATATACTTAATTCTCTGTGGTGGGTATTAGAGCAGGGCGATATGACCAAAAATATTTATCACGATATACATTTGAAAATTTGCGATAACGATATAACTGACGATATAATTGACACTAGACAAAATAGACAAAAAACTCCACAATTTTATTAGTACAAAAAAAACCATCAATGTATTTTCACTTAAACAAGCAGGTGTTTTATGTGCATTAAAGTTATATAAAAATTTAACAGTGCAAATGTAAATTCCTTGCTGACAGTTTAACCAAAAGGCATTTCCAGTGGAAATTGGCCGACATATCCTAGCATAACCATGTATAATATCCACAAAACTTAAAAAGAGGTTATACACACGCAATACGGTAATATTAAGCACAGTACGTATCACTCCGCGAGGCTCCTCCCTACGATAAACGTAATGCTCCGACAATCCATCAAGCGGTGCGGGTTTGAAGCTTAGCAAAGTCGTACTAAAACATCAGTCAGTAAACACAACCAGAATTCAAACATAAGGCACACGGGATTATAAGAGGCAGTGTCGATTTTCAGAAAAATCAAAGGATTGATTTTAAGTGTGCCGTATTTTCCAAAAAACACGGTAATAACGACGGCCCGCTAGCATGCTCTACCAAAAATAGTGCTTTGTTGTGTATCTGACGGACGAAAGCTACACCAGTTCCACACTGAAGTGGGAGCATTTTTACAAACCAATTCTGGTTCATCTGTTTCATTCAACAATCCGCTTTCGCCCTCCTCATTCTCCGTCGCCGCTGTGCCTTTTTCGCCATGTGCGTATGAAAACAAAGGCACGGCTCATGCGCGTTTTACCCATATTCTATTGCGATACTTCATTTTCTTGTCATTGCCCAACATTATACCGGTATTACCGTGAACGGTATGATATGGCCCAGCCCTAGTGGGTATTCTGTTGGAAAATACTAAAAAATACAGCAACACTACCAGCAGGACATATGCAGCAAGGTGATATAGACTTGCCAGTTGTTTCATTACATGTTCCACATTTATAATGATTCACTTTTTTCTATCCTTTCTCAGTGGGCTTCACTGACTGCACAAACCGCACAATATTTCTTTTCGGCACTGATGACAATCGCTTTGGTGTAAAGGCAGATGGTGTATTAATGGTGAGTTAACTTGACGGGCAAAGTTGGAATTACTGTAAAAATCACAGGAAAGTTTGTATAATTGTTCTAATGAAATGTAGAAACTCATTTCTAATGAATTGAAGTGTAGTGGATGCACTAATAAAACTTTTGTTTTTTTACTTTCCAGGTAAACAGAGAAGTTGTTCTTTATAATGGACACCAGAATTTCTTCATCCACTCATGGGACTCTCAAGGTCAGAAAATAACAGTTCCAGTCAGGGTAGTTCATTATGAGCATCACCATGGACACCATCATGGTCATCAATGTGGAAAGCACCACAATGGAGACCACATAGAATACAGTCATCAGCATCACAGTACTGAAGTGAAGTCTGCTGACCACACAGAGGTAGACACTGTTTCATACGGGACTGTTTAATGTTTTATAGACACTGTTTAATGGGGCATGAAGGAAAAGTTCAAATCTATTTATATTTTTTTCAAAACTGCACATTTACAGACAGGGCAGGACTGATAATCTGGCATACTGGACATTTTCCTGGTAAGCCGATACGCTTTTGGGCCAGTGGCCATTTTAAAGGACCACTGCACACTGACAGCATCTCATTCAATCATTCCACCTGACACAGCCTTCGCTGTGCAAGTTTAGTGTGGAAGAATTGGCAAACAGGTGGAGCTGAAAAGCTGAGAGAAAACAATAAAAATAATATAAGTAGTACCAGCAACTAGTAACTGGGCCTCACAGTCACAGGATGATGCTGCTAGCACCAGCTGTGGAGGAGTGAGGAAGAAGTGATGGAAGATTAGATTAATGTGGTAAGAAAAGTGAAATGAATGGCTACTTTATCCATGAGCCACTGCTAACAGCTAAAGTGTAACTTTTAATGCTAGGGCCAATTTTTTTTGTCGCAATCCATTCCATTCAGATGTGAAGGTTGTTTCTGGAAATCATCTCTTTATTTTGCATGAGAGGCCAGACTTTTACCTAATGTAATTTTTTTTTAAGTGTTCTCCCAGCTTCATGAAAGTCTTTCAAAGTGATTTTTCGGACATTGAAAATTATTTAAAAAGTAGCCAAACTGGTCCTTGGTACCTGAGAAGGGAATGTTTTTTCAAGCTTAATTTTAACCTTGCAGCTTAACCTTAAGCTACAAGTGTTGACTTGATGGATGTACATGGTTGTAAAACTCTTATCAGCTGTTTCTACTGAGTTTTGTGGGGCTGGGATGATGTCTTTGTAAATGTGTGACAGGACTGAACACACTAACACCTCATGGAAAACCTCAAATTTAAAATTCTGCTCCTCAAATACAAGGTCAAATACAATACTTGAGTAATCAGTCCCCATCTTATCTTAATGACCTTAAAGTACCGTATCACCCCATTAGAGCATTTCGCTCTCAGACTCTGGGCTTACTTGTGGTTCCTAGAGTATTAAAAGTATAATAGGAGGCAGAGCCTTCAGCTTTCAAGTCCCTCTTTTGAGGAACAGCTTCCAATTTTTCTAATATTTTGTTCGATTTTTAATCTATGAATCAGCTGTCTTAGGTTAAAAATGGTGTAGACGATACACAGTCACAGATTCTGAGATATATTATAAGATCTGTGGTCCTCATTGCAATTTCTGAGTCTTCTTCTGTTCATGCTTTTGCCAACAATATGTCTGCATGTTTTCCCAGAATGCCACTGATCCACAAGCGCATGTTCTTCAATTCCCCAAGTCTGTTGGAGGACTGAGGAGGAGGAAGAGAGACTGGGTTATTCCTCCTCTCAATGTTCCTGAGAATCAGAGAGGAACCTATCCCCTAAAAGTAGCTCGGGTAAGGGGAACTGAATGACTTTTGTTGACATTATTTGTGGACAGGATTTCTCTGTTGTTCCTCTGCAGTCAGCACGTGTTTTTCCCATTTTTAGTTGTCACTATTGAATCTCCAGAATTTCCAGTTTTTTTAGATGCCTCTTAGTTATGAGCTAACTTTGTTAATTTTAGATAAATAAAATATCTATGAAAGAGAATGAAAACTTATTGCTTTAGGGAAAGATCTAAAGTTTATGTGCAGTAATGAGAGCAAGATGTTGGCAGTTAATACATTGACACTTGTTTTATTACTGTCTTTTCCATACTGTGTGTTGGAAATTGTTGGAATAACATAATTATTCTAAGAAAACTACAGAGTTGTGGTTCACGCTATATACTGTATATTGGTTAATTTATCTTACGACATCCACAACTGTGCTGTCTTTCTCTGCTCTCTTATGTTTGATATCAGGATAACCAGGATTCTGTTGAATATTAATGTGCATAGCCTCTTTGCTGTTGTATAAATGTTAAATGAACTGGTTCATGAACAGAAATTTTTTTACTTCTTCATTTTCTTTCTGAGCACTCAGAGTGCTTTATACAACTTGTCCTATTCATACGCGGACTTTTTCCCATGCTTTTTCTATGAAAGTGCTTTCTAACATTCACAAACATTGTAAAGCAAATCATGGTTAGTATCTTGCTCAAGGATATTTGAAAAGCAGAGTGAAGTAGATAGGGATTGAACCACCAACCTTATGATCAGTAAATTACCTGCTTGACATCCTGAGCAACAGCAACAGAACTGTTATCCTCATCACTGAGAGTGATTTAAGTCAATGTGGTGTGTTTTTTCCAGATCCGCTTAGAGAATCTAGCAATCGTATTGATTTGAGATCACAAGATGGTAAATGGCCTGCATTTGTATAGCGCTTTTCTAGTCCCTAAGGACCCCAAAGCGCTTCACACTACATTCAGTCATTCACCCATTCACACACACATTCACACACTGGTGATGGCAAGCTACATTGTAGCCACAGCTGCCCTGGGGCGCACTGACAGAGGCGAGGCTGCCGGACACTGGCGCCACCGGGCCCTCTGACCACCACCAGTAGGCAAACATGGGGTTAGTATCTTTGGCATGCAGCCAGGAGGCAGCCTGGGATCGAACCACCGACCTTCTGATTAGTGGCTGACCTGCTCTGCCACCTATGACTGAATCATTCTGATCTGTGTATCAGGATAACCAAGAATCTCTTGATATTTTTGAAGATGAACTTGCACAGCTTCTTTATTGTTGCATAACCTTTACCATAGACAGTGAGAGTGATCTAACTCAGTCCTGTGTGTTTTTTCCAGATCCGCTCCAATGAAGATAAAACAAGGAAGGTCTTTTACAGCATCACTGGTCCAGGAGCTGATCTGCCTCCTGTTGGTCGTTTCAAAATGGACAGACAGACTGGAAATCTGTATGTAACACAACCACTTGACAGAGAGGAAACAGCCGAATATCTAGTAAGCATCTCCACTTTGTCCAAATGTTTTCCAAAGTGTGTATCTTTTGATGATCATCAAAAGATACACACTTTCATCATACTTGATGATGAAAGCTTTTATTCTGATTATCCTTTCATGTGGAGTGACTTTGGAAAACTTTTTTATAAACATTTTATGTTATAAGTTCTGTTAAAATTGTTTGTTTTTGATGTTCTTTGTACATCACATAAAAGAATCAGGCCCCATCTTATCTTAATGAGCTTAAAGTACCGTATCACCCCAATTAAGTGCTCTCAGACTGCAGGCTTACTTGTGGTTCTTAGAATATTTAAAGTACTCTTCTGTGGAACCAGCTTCCAGTTTGGATTTGAGAGATAGACACCCTCTCTACTTTTAAGATTAGGCTGAGAACTTAGAACTTTTTTCACTCATTGTGTTTATACACTGCTCTGCATTCAATTATTAGTTATTATTAATCTCTAGCTTTCATGTCAGCGTGTCTTTTGTTTTGTCTCCCTTCCTTCACCCCAACCAGTAGCGGCAGATGGCCGCCCCTCCCTGACCCTGGTTCTGCGGGAGGTTTCTTCCTGTTAAAAGGGAGTTTTCCCACTGTTGCCAAAGCTCTTGCTCATAGGGGGTCATCTGATTTTTTGGGTTTTGGGTTTTATATATAAATTTAAAGCATCTAGGGGAAACTGCTGCTGTGATTTGACACTATATAAATAAAATACCATTGAAGTGATGACAGGTATCGTTCTGAAATATTCGTTTTATAGATGTATTGAGACTCTTTACATATTACTAGTTATGTCAAACATTTTCAGCAGAAAATTGCAGATCTCTTTGGTTGTTTCAAAAACAAATGTACAATCATCCTTTTGAGAGACAGAAACAAAGCAATCAAGTAACAATAACATATTGACTGGTCACTTGATCATTTATAAGTCTTTTCACTCTTATATCTAAAATTTTACAGGAATTCATTTCAGTTTTATTTATATAGCACCGAATCACAACAAAAGTCACATCAAGACACTAAAATCTTTGCTTTGTTTGTATTGTGTGTAGATTAAAGGTGTAGAGATAAATGAATTAATTTAAAGGTGAATCTGAAACTTTCTGAATCAAACATGTTGAAATCTTTTGCCTGTGTAGTTTGAAGCACATGCTGTGGCTGATGGAGCAGGACAAGCTGAGGCTCCTATGGAGATTATAGTACGTGTGATCGACCAGAACGACAACAAACCTTATTTTACGACAGACTACAAAGCAAATGTTGCTGAGGCCACGGCCATTGGTATGTTTAAACATATTTTTGACATTATTTTGTTTTCTTGTTGGCACTTATTTGCAGTTTTCTTTATTTTTGCTACTATCTACAATTCTCATCAATAGAAATCAATGTAGTGCAGAGGTTTAAATGCAATGAATTTTAAGATATTCAGAAACCTTCAGAAAATTCAGAAAATTACAATGTGGGTTGGAATGAAATTAGACTTTTTACGCTAACTCTATTTTGATTTAATAAATTCTTAAATGAAGCAATGTGAAGACCTTCTAAAACTTCTGCTCTTTATTTCCTTTTTCTGAATTCCTCCACTCCAGGGACTGAGGTGGTTAGGGTTGAGGCCAAAGATGATGATGAGCCAAGTACTGACAACTCAGAGCTCCGCTATCGTATTCTGAATCAGGACCCACCACTGCCCACTGACAACATGTTTGAAATCAACCCAATTACTGGAAGCATCAGAGTCACTGGTAAAGGACTAGACAGAGAGGTAAGATTTGTTAAACCACATTTAACATACAAGTGTCCTTTTACGCCTAAGTACTGAAAAAAGCATTTTTATGAATCAGGATCAGTAGTCTGCCTATCACTGCTAGAAATCAGTCAGAAAGAGGGTGCTGCATCAAAAACACTGCTGGTGATTTCTTGGATAATGATAATATTTACCTTTGAAGTAAAACCTGAATTTACTGCTGAAAACAAACACTGTTCTTGAAGCTTAACTTTTACTTTAGAGTCTAATGGTCTCCATTTCTAGTTTGTGTCATGCTTGTCACAGTTTCACCACTGCTTGGTGAATAATACACTATATTTAAAAAGTTTGACCAAGGCTAATATCAGATAATGGCATCAGGTTTGCATGTATTTGTCATAAGCAAAATATTCTATGAGTTTATCTTCAGCTTTTCAGCAGAATCCCAGGCCTTCATAGGTGAAGGGTTTTAGTCAGTTTGAAAGCTGTGTGTTACAGAGGTCTGTAAACTGATGTCAGTGTTCCTTCCTGCTGATGAGCTGATCTACCTTAACAGTCCTCGTCTCTTAACAGAAATATCCACAGTACACTCTGACAGTACAAGCAGCAGATCTGGCAGGAGAAGGGTTAACTGGACAAACAAAAGTCATCCTCACGGTGACGGACAGCAATGACAACACTCCAGTCTTCACTCAGAAATCTGTAAGTACGAAGTACTGGTAACTGCAGACTTCCTGTTTAACTGCTGCTTTTTCACTCTGTTAAAGCAGAACGCATTCAGTCTGTATCTAGCTGCCTTACTAATGTTGGCTAATGCACACCATTTAACAAAATAAGTTCACAGCATGTGCAGTGACGCATGTGAAATAAGAAATGACACAAGGAAAAAGTATTGAACATGCTTACTGATATTTAATACTCCATCCAAAAGTATTTTGGATTCAAGATGCCTCCTTTATGGAGAAACTAGTTGCATGCATGCACACAAGCAGTTTTCAAATCCTGAAGCTTCTGTGGGGCACTTCTATGAATTCTGAAAATGTATAGACAGAGCCGAAGCTCAGGTGGATTCAGGTCTCAGGGCTGGGCCATTCTAGCAGCTTTATTATCTTTCTCTGTTACCAACTGAGTCTTTCCTTGGCTTTGTGTTTGGGATCATTGTCTTACTGAAGCGACCATCCTTGCCTCATCTTCATCATCTTGGTAGATGGCATGGTGAGTGGGCATACAGACCATGGCAGTTGAGTGCATTGCTTATTACTTTCTTTGAAACAATTGTAACTACTGCATCCACCCTGCAGGGGCCTGTCCTTCCATAATGGTTCCTACTCTTGCTCCTCTTTCTTGGGTTTCTGCTGCTTGAGTTATTCTCTAAGCACATCGTCAGTCATGGCCATCTTTTAAGCAATGGTTTAACTAGAGCCAGCTTGAAAGTCTGTTGTCCATCCATCCATCCATCCATCCATCATCTTCTCCTTATCCGAGGTCGGGTTGCGGGGGACGCAGCCTAAGCAGAGAAGCCCAGACCTCCCTCTCCCCGGCCACCTCCTCCAGCTTGTCCAGGGAACACCAAGGCGTTCCCAGACCAGCTGAGAGGTATAATCTCTCAAGCGTGTCCTGTCCCTCCTCCGAGTGGGACACGCCCAGAACACCTCACCCAGGAGGCATCCTTGTCAGATGCACGAACCACCTCATCTGGCTTCTTTCAATGTGGAAGAGCAGCGGCTCTACTCTGAGACCCTCCCGGATGACTGAACTTCTCCCCCTATCTCTAAGGGAGATTCCAGCCACCCTTCAGAGGAAGCTAATTTCCACCCCTTGTATCCGCAATCTCATTCTTTCGGTCACTACCCACAGCTCGTGACCATAGTTGAGGGTAGGGATGCAGGTCGACCGGTAAATTGAGAGCTTTGCTTTTACGCTCAGCTCTCTCTTTATCTTTTAGAGAGCTTGTCCATTCAGACACTGAGTCCAAATGGACCATGTTCAGCACCTCCATTGCCGAAGCTGCTACACTGAGCTGCAAACCGCAAGGTTGTTGGAGTCTGTCGTGATGGTAACCCCTGAACCAAATGGTGGACACCAGAGGTGAAGGGAGGCACCAGGCTAAAGAAGGAGTCCTATTGGGCTTGGTTAGCCTGTGGGACTCCGGAGGCAGCTGATAGGTATCGACAGGCCAAGCGGAATGCGGCTCGGGCAGTGGCTGAAGCAAAAACTCGGATGTGGGAGAAGTTTGGAGAGGCCATGGAAAAAGACTTTTGGTCTGGTATGACTAGCCGGTTATTAGCGATAGGTTCATCTCGGTTGTGGGCAAAAGACCTGCAACTGACAAATAAAGGCTATCTCATCTCTCATCTCATCTCATCATATTTAAGATTTTAGTATTAATTAATGGTAGGACTTGAGCCGTCTTGTAGGAATTGGGTCTGAAAGAAATGTTCATCCTTTACTAGAAGTGATTACCAAAGTTAACTCAGAAAGATCTCTTGGAAAAAATTGTCTAAATAAATATCAGTGGTATTAAAAGTAGCTGCACATAATTTTATGTTTGTGATTTGTTGGAGTATTTTTTTTCTTTAATGGCTAAAATTTTATTTATGAAGAAATTCATGATGTCATTATTATATAGCATCAACAGAATGGTTGGCTTAACAAAGCTCTGACATTTGACATATACATGTGAGTCTGGCTGCGGTGCTGAAGAGAAACCTAGGATTGTTCTTATTTTCTTTAACCTCCTAAGACCCGAACTCTTCCACGGCATGCATTTTAATTTCCCTTTGATATTTGGGCTGGTTGGGACCTGATGAATTACCTGATTTTTTTTTTTTTACCATGACTTCATCCACAGCAAGGTCCTCTAGTTTCTGTCGATGTGAATTATAATTTTACAGAATTTACATTTACCCTTAGCCAGCAGTTTTAAATGTCCCTGAGTGTCGCCTCTTCATGTCCCTGGAAGGCACTTGACTATGATTGCTGGTGTCTCTAGCTTCACATGTCCCAGAACATCCATCTCCACTTTTCCAAGGCCGGGTTGGGGGGGGGCAACAGCCTAAGAAGAAAAGTCCTGACCACCCTCTTTCCGGCCACCTCCTCCAGCTTATCCGGGGTAACACCAAGGCATTCCCACGCCAGCTGAGAGATATAATTTCTCCAGCGTGCCATTGGTCTGCGCTGCAACATGCTTGGGACACCTCACCCAGGAGGCACCTAGGAACCATCATTGACAGATGCCTGAACTGACTCAACTGACTCCTTTCGATGTGGGGCAGCAGTGGCTGTACTCTGAGCCCGTTCCAGATGGCTGAACTCCTCACCCTATATCTAAGAGGCAGAGTCGAGCCATCCTTTGGAGAAAGATCATTTCCTCGATTTCCTTCTTTCTGGCCTACCCAAAGCTCATAACCATAGGTGAGGGTGTGGATGTAGATTGACCATTAAATTGAGAGCTTTGCTTTTATACTCAGCTCTCTTTTCATCACGATGGACTGGTACAGTGTCACTGCAGCCGCAGCACCAATCTTTGTTGATCTTCTGCTCCTCTTACTTGTGAACAAGAATTTAAATTAAAACTTAAACTCTTCCACTTGGGACAGTAAATTGTCCCTGACACAGAGTGGGCACTCCATTCTTTTCCGGCTGAGGACCATGGTCTCAGACTTGGAGATGCTGATTGTCATTCGTGCCGCTTCACATGGATGTGAACCGCTCCAGTGCGAGCAGGAGTCTGCACAAGTAGAAGCCTTTTACAGCCTATTACAAGTGTTGTTATTGCTAAAGCAGGCCGATGAATAACTAAACATCTGAGCAGGAAAGTGCACGAGGGACAGGTAAAGAGGCCATGCTGCTAGCGGGTTGGCTATGAGCTAAGCTAAGCTAGCAAATCCCTAAAGACACACTGAGTGACTACTGTGAATGTAATTAGTGGCTGAATCACTCCATAAAATCATCATTCCATAAAAAACTCTGATTTAAAAAAAAAAACCTGAAAATCAAGTAGCAAATATTTATGTAATTCACATAGTTTTTGAGACGTCATTTTACTGGTTGTCTTCTAATGTCCTGTTTTGTGAGTGCCCCACTTGCACATTTTAAGACATCAGCCAAGTCCCCACAAAACTTAATCCAGACAGCTGATATGAGTTTCACACCCACACATCCACCAGTTAACCCTGGTCTAATACATTATAATTTGAATGACTGCAAAGTTAGAACACAGTTTGAAAAAAGATTCCCCTTCATGCAAAGGCATTGAAGCATTAAAGCAGTCAATGTCCAAAGAATAACTTTGAAATTATGGACAATCTCTACTGCATCTCTAGTACAAATGAACCAGCTGTGGATGAATGAGATGCCAGAAAGCCTGATCTCCCAAGGATCCCCAGATGGGACTATTCCCATTCAAGTACCAGCCAATAACTTATCTTAGCACAACATGGAAAGGCCTGTCGGATGTCAGAGGGGCAAGACACTAGCTCCCAGTAGATAGAGCAGTTACTCAACACTGTAAGACCAGACTGACGAACTTGTGAACCACCTGGATTGTTTAAGTAGTTGGACTGAAAGATAGCACAGAAACGCTTCATCATCATAGCAAGACATGAACGAGTCCTAAGCAGAAGATTGATAGAGAGTGGGGGGCTACCACACCACTCAAGATCCCTGGTGCAGGCTGTGCAAAGAACCCCCTTGAGAGAATCCAACACATAGCAGCAGGATACAAGATGCTAGCAGACTGGTATAGTATACAAGGTCAATTTGGGATACACCCTCTCCAAGATGATTGAGAATGACCAAGCTATGATCCTGTGTGACTCCCAGTTACAGACAGCTACAACTGGTGATGGCTAACTAACTGGACATAATAGTTTTTGATAAGGAGAGGAAGAAGGCTGTAGTGATACCAAGTAATGTTAAAGCACTTCAGAGGGTCATTATTATGGCCCAAAAAAATCATTGTCCATCCTCTTCCTTCCCTAAAGGACCTGTAGAGCACTCGCTATCTCAAGAGGGCACGCAGCATCCTACGGGACTGTACACACCCAGAATGTTTAAGCTGCTGCCGTCTGGCTAGAGATTCAGGCTGCTGAGGTCCCCGACAAACAGACTCAGGGACAGCTTTTGCAACAGAGCAATAGACCTAACCAATTCTAACAGCTGACCTGAGTGACTACCTCCCTGGACTTTTTGGGGGGCAATAACAATAACAATAATAAAAACAATGTACAATAAACATACGTTCTTTCTTTTTATTTATTAAGATAAGTTACTGTGTTGTGTTGTGCGCAGTGCCGACGCGGGACAGTTTCCAATTTCGTTGTGCTATTGTACTTGGTATGACTGTGCAGTGACAATAAAGAGTTATCTTATCTTATCTTCAATCCCTGTTTACATCCCAAATATGTTACTTTAAATAAGTATCAACTTTACATAAATGTGTATAGTGCTCGTATGCTGCTCTCACCTGAAACACAGCAAAACAGCAGTTCTGTGTTACTGATGGCTTCCATACAATAACCGGCCTGTGTTACTTTTTGTCATGTTTCAGCTGTGTGCAGGCAGAAAAAGGACCCAAACAGAAAACTCACAACAACAAAATTAAACTCAAAAAGCTGCTTTATTGCAGAATAGTAGTGATGGCCCGCTTGAAGCTGAAGCTCCGGTGCGTGTGTCAAAAAAATCAACACACTGCTTCAGAAGCACTGTATCGAAGCTTGATTCGTTTGGCCAGAGTCACGTGATCGGTGATGTCCGAAGCTTCATTTAGAACCTAACTGCTTTGGTATCTGATTCAGTGGTTTATAAGGAAGCGAATCATTCACGGGATTTGTGGAGTGTTTTGATGGTGACAGATAGCGAACCACTGATCATTCCACTGAGAGATTTGGAGCCAGCGAGGAATAGAGGAGGTTCTGTTGTGTGGGAGAATTTTGAGTTGATTTTTGTCAATCGGGTGGGTTTTCCAGCTTTGTGTTCTGGCCGTTTGCTTTTGTTTTGTGCGTGTTTATTATATCTGAAAACGGGAAAAAGGTAAAATGTCAAAAATCTGCTTCCATAATATAAATATCATTAAATAACTTTAGAAAAACTTCCACTTGACTCTTTACATGTAATGTTGTAAAAATATATATTTTATTGTTTAATTAATCTGAAAATGTTAGTCTGCCAAATGTGCAGCAATTGAATTTATTTATTCTCTTTAGCTGATAGTTTGTGGGGCCCAGGTAGACTGTATAACTGCATCTCTACCAGTTTCTCTGCACTCCAGCCTCCTCTGGGCCATGTGAAGGGATTTTCCTTAAGGCAGGAGAAATTATCTCCACGAAAAGGAACAGCTTCGGCCATCGCACATTAGAACAAATTCTCTTCTTAAATAAAAATGAAAAAGGGTTACCTTAAATGCATCATGTTTTTAATTTGCAGGTTCATAAGCATTTTCCTTTTCCATTTCACAATCAATTCTACCCCCAGGTCAAAAATATGTCTGGGAAAATTTCCCTAATATAATATTATTTATAAATACACCTGTCTAGCGATTAATTGCATAAGTGCATGGAGGCAGGACCTCACAGCTGAAGCATACTCCATAATGTGTTGTACATTATTATATGTATATATTATATGTAACGTGGTATTTTTTCAATTATTGTATTTACTAACATCAAGAAGTCACAAGCAAAGGAAGACCACACCATGGTGCATGTTTAAACAAGGAGAGTTTACTGGTCAAAATTATTTATTAAACAAATAAAACACATTTTTTTAACCACCAAAAAATACACGTTCAAAGCAACACAACAGCGGCCCAATATCAGACAAAACTCCACTCTGTAGAGTAGGCAATCGTAATGAAGCAGTTGGTTTTATTTTGTGGATTCAAGCTGCTCTTTGTATTTTTGGCCACCAGATGTCACCAGAGAGGACTGTGTTGAAAAGCTTCGAGTAATGAACCGTTTTTCAATACAAGCTTCAGTGCTTCGGAAAGCTTCATTTGGCCATCACTACAGAATAGCATGGAAAAACTAAACTAAACTGGGACATGGATAAACTGAAACACAGCCATGAGGGAGACTACAACACTGACAAAGAGAAACATAGGGCTTAAATACACTGAGGGATAACGAGGGAATGAGACACAGAAGGAGAGCACAGCTGGGAGTAATCAGGCTGGACCAGACAAGGGAAGCAAAACTAGAAACACTGACATAAGACACGGACCTTCAAAGTAAAACAGGAAACACACTGACTGAACTCTAGACATGTGAACAGCAACTGAGGAGAAAGAACATAGGGACCTGAAACATGGGACAGAAAGGCACAGTAGACACAACGTGGACATAACAACGCCACAGGGAAAGAGTAAGACAAAACACAGAACACAGGACCTCTTACAAAATAAAATAGGAAACATAATGAAACGCAGACATGACTACATGAACTTGACAGCATAAGAAGAGACATGAAACACATGAAGGGCAAGGGGGACTTAACAGGGGTTGAAAACACAAGGGGAAACTAATAACAAATGAACTTAGATAACCTAAAGAACTTAAACATACCATAAACATCAAAATAAACTAAAACTCAGAACGTGACACTTTTGTAAGGGATTACTTTGCCAGTTACTAATTTGTCTGAGCCAGTAGGTGGCAGTGGCCACCATTGCCACCTACTGGTGAAACTAAATATCGCCTTAACACCACATCAGGTGGGAGCAAATGAGCTTTTCACTCTATGCTATGAAGTAAACTATTGTCACAACAAAAGCAAAAAAGGTGATGGCAACATTAAAAGAACTTCAACAACAATTCTTAGACTTGTTTTTGACACTTAAAATACTCAGGGTGCCAGACATGTACAGAAGAAAACAACACCCCATCTCTCATAATTGTTTTGAGGATCCTGAAAGGCAGTATAGACCATCCATTCACGTAAACAATGGAATCTAAAGTATAAATAATAAATATTGTCTTATTAGAATGATTACTCTAATACAGGAGAGAGAAAACCACAGACTGAATATTTAGCTCCATTCATTCATATTAGAAGAGGGAAAGAGAAAACTGTGCTGTGAATTCATTAAAATCTGTCAAAAATAGCCACTGCTTTCAAGGAGAAAAATAAAACAAGCAAGATTTTTCAGCTCTAAGCTATTCTCTTTTTTTTAAATAATTTCAACAGAAATCTTTATTTTATTTAAAATAAATTAAATGCTGCATCTAGTACTATGCAAGCTTCTAGCTTTGCTTGACAATGTTTAGAATAAACCTGATGACATGACATTCCAGAAAGTCTACAACAAAAGACGAAGCAGACTGAGCCCAGAAATTGCTAAAAACTTGTGTTACTCTTAAAGTAAACACATCAGTCTTGTTAACAAATAGAGAATTTGTCATCACTCTTAAGTAATTAGTTTTTTGATATTTTGCTGAGTGCTTTATGAAGTTAATGGGTTCATCTAATATGTTTGCTTTGTCTTTAGATTGTGATTTGTTGTGTTGAGTTTTGGTCAGAAGACTATTGCTGGCTACTTTCCTTTTTGTGTTGTAATCCATTTGACAGGTATTTACCCATTTATTTTTGTAATCAGAAGGTCTATATTCAGTTGCTGGAGTTGAATTGTATGTCTAGTTTAAGTAAGTTGGTATTTAAATATTAAAAATTCACATTTTTGGGCCAGGTGGGTGAGTTTGATGACTGTGCTGAAGTTTTAGTTGATAATTATGTTTGTTGATTTGGTTAATAATGAAAAGAGGTTGTGGAAGAAAGATGGATTGTCATTGCTGGGGCCACAAATGTTGACTAGCATGAATATTTTATTACTTAGGGATAAACTGATAATCTTATTGGATCACTGAGAGATGTATTACAAATTAATGTTTTTTTCACCTCCTTGCGGTTTACTATTATATGTTTGATATTATATCTTGTCAAACTTTGTACTTTAAGATTTCGGATTTCATAGTGTGCAAGTCAGTTTCTTGCAAGAAGTATATGTCTGCAATAAGATTAGAAGGAATTGAACATGAATTATTGATGTACAATTTAAGTTATTTGGCGGTTAGGTGACCGTGGCGCTGGAGGTTGGGAAGCGCATCTGTAACCGGAAGGTCGCCTGTTCGATCCCCAGGCTCTCTGTCCTGGTCGTTGTGTCTGTGGGCAAGACATTTTACCCTACCGCCTACTGGTGTTGGCCAGAGGGGCCAATGGCACGATATGGCAGCCTCGCTTCTGTCAGTCTGCCCCAGGGCAGCTGTGGCTGCAACTGTAACTTGCTTCCACCAGTGTGTGAATGTGAGAGTGAATGAATAATGGAATTGCAAAGTGCTTTGGGTGCCTTGAAAAGTGCTATATAAATCCATTATTATTATTAGACTCCGATGACCCATCACAGCAAAAACAGAACAGAGCAGAACACCAAGATCTGTTTTGACTCCCATGATTTCTGACCCATCCTTAATTTTCTCACAGTATAGTGCGACAGTTGATGAAAACAAAAAGGATGTTGAGGTGGTTAAGATGATAGTAACAGACGAAGATGAACCACAAACTCCAGCCTGGAACGCCATCTTCAAGATCGTTAGTGGTGATCCTGATGGACTTTTCACAGTAAAAACAAGAACTAACAAACACGAAGGAATCCTTTCTACTGCAAAGGTAGGAAGAAAATCAGGAATTCATTCATAATATTGGGAGATATTTATCATCAGTGATTAGTTGATGGAAGCACTTTCTGTGATTTTTTGGGACTTAATAAAAATCTGTGCCAACACCCTTATGATGTGTTTTTTTCTCCCTTCCTTCCAACCAGGAGCTGGACTTTGAGACGGCCAGCAAGCACACTCTGTTGGTTTCAGTGGAGAATGAGATTCCTTTTGCTCCTGGTGTTTCTGTGGTCACTTCTACTGCCACAGTGATGGTGGATGTAAAGGATGTGAATGAAGCTCCAGTCTTTGATCCAAAGGAGAAGCTTGTGGTAAAACCAGAGGACCTTACTGTGGATGAAGTTGTGGTGCAGTACACCGCTTCAGACCCAGACACTGCACGCAAGCAGAAAGTCACGTAAGTCAACTAGGAACTAACCCCCCCCAAACATCTTTTTACTTCAAACAACATTTGAAGTAAAAAGGTAAACAAAAAATGTGTCACCAACCTCATAAGCAAACATTACATTACTTTCGAAATATTGAAAAAAAAAAACACTATAAAAACACCCCTAGTATTAGTCAGAATTTGCTTTTTAGCACCCAACAAGCTGACAGACGGGCTTGAAAAGTTTAATTGTTTTCTTAATGTTTTCTTGATATCAGAGGAGAACGGCCAGACTGCTTTGAGCTCATAGGAAGCTAGCCTTGACTCAAAATACCACTAGAGATTCATATGTAGATATTAGGGGTGCAACGATACACAAAATTCACGGTTCGGTTCGGTTTGATACTTTGGTGTCACGGTTCGATATGTTTTCGATACAAAAAAATGTTCATGCCTTTTTAATTTGTCATTTATTAAAATTATAAATATATATTTTAACTCAAAGGTACAGTTTTTAAGTTTAATGTTGCTGAAACAACAAAATAATAAAAAAAATAAATCTATCTGATCGAGAAAACACTCATCTTTGGCCATTTCTCTTTATTACAGAGAAATGGCTCTTTCCAAAATAAAAGCTATACTATAAGCTTCTTCTGGGCTATATTCTCAGCAGCATATTAAACATATCAGGTCCCCATAAGGAGAATCATGTGCTAACGGCTGTCTAAATGAATCGGGTAAAGCATGCGTGTTTGTTGTCTTTGTCTGCTTCCACTTGTCTTTGCACTAGGATGATGTCAGCGTAAATGCGCAGTCATATTCGTTGTGTTCCCACTAGTGCTGTCAGCGTTAATCTCGTTAAAATGACATTAACGCCATAACGTGGCAAATCTCCGTTAACAAGTTACCGCGGATCGCCCTGGACGGCGTCGACACGTTAACAACCTAACTGCGCTAACGCACTAGTTCCCACCAATTGAGCATTGCGTAGCACATCCGACATACTGTTTTACTTTTGTCCATGACGCGCTTACCATCAGGGTCATGCTTCACATGAAAACCAAAATAGGTCCAAAGGGCAGATCTGAATGAGGGTGGGGGAGGTTCAGTTTCGGGTAGCGTTGAGGCAGTTGCCATGTTTCAACGAGCTTAGCTTCTGTCTTGCTAGCTTGTGCTGCGCTCAGTGGATATGCACTCGACAGTGCAGCCTAGGTGGAGTAGTCGAACGCAGATCCACTGAGCGCTCAACACAGACAGCATCGTCAGAAGAAAAGCTGATAAACTAAATAAAAAATGTTGTATTGTTCGATACATATGCGTACCGAACCGAAAGCACTGTATCAAACGGTTGAATATTGATACATGTATTGTTGCACCCCTTGTAGATTTGGATAACCATCATATGCAGAGCAGCATCTCTAAATGCACAGCACATTCAACCTTAAAGCAGATGGGTTACAGCAGTTAAAGATCAAACTGGGTGACTGGGTGATTTGTTAGCTAAGAATAGATAACTGAGGCTACAGTTTACACCACACCTGGACAAACAAAGATTGGAAGAATATTTTCTGGTCCGAAGAGTTTTGTTTCTGTTGAAAGGAACAGAATTTGTCAATAACATAAATTACACAGCCTGCTACATGTCCCTCCCTTCAGTGTACCTGCCTTCTTATTGATGCTTCCAGCAGGACCACAGACCATATCTCAATGCTTAGGTAATCTCAAACTGATTTCTTGAACAAGGCAGTGAGTTCACTGTACTCAAGTTGCTTCCACAGTCACGAGATTTCAATCCAATGGCACGCTGTTGGGATGGAATGGAATGGGAGATTTGCATGATGGCTCCAGAGCTGACAAATCTGCATGATGATGTCATGTCAACGTAGACCAAAAACTTTGAAGAATGTTTTCAAGCACAATGGGGTCGAGCCCAAAACTTGCATTGTGCACCAGAGAGAGATAAACAGAATAAATTGGTTCTCTCATTTATGAAAACACTTGATGGTAACAATAAGTGTACAATCTTAACAGTACAGAGTGTTGTTGATAACTGATTGGTACTTCAGTGTTACATAATCGTCACACAGACTAATTATAGATTTTAAATAACATTTGCGGGAGGGGCTCAGAGTAGAGCCGCTGCTCCTCCACATCGAAAGGAGCTAGCTGAGGTGGTTCGAGCATATGACAAGGATGCCTCCTGAGCGCCTCCTGGGTGAGGTGTTCCGGGCATGTCCCACCGGGAGGAGGCCCCGGGGCAGACACAGGACACGCTGGAGAGATTATATCTCTTGGCTGGCCTGGGAACGCCTTGGTGTTCCCCCGGATAAGCTGGAGGAGGTTGCTGGGGAGTGGGAGGTCTGGGCTTCTCTGCTTAGGCTGCTGCCCCCGCGACCTGGCCCCGGATAAAGCGGATGAAGATGGGTGGATAGAAATAGCATTTGGTTTATATATATTTCTGTGATGCAAAATAAATGTGGTGCCCAAATATTTCTGAAAAAGAACATTCTCTGGCTACCACATAGGTGTACTGAAATCTCTACTAACCCCAAGTGAATATGAATGTTAGATAGAACACACTTGTTATACAAAAAATGTTTGTATGAATGGGTAAATGTGGCATGTTATGTGCTAAGGTGGAGCAGAAAAGTGCTGTGTAAGAATCAATCCATCTACCAGATTTTGCACTGTCGCTGCAATTAAGTTCTCATTAATGACAATATAAGGAAAGCTGAATTATGACAACACACAGTAGAATCATAAAATGATCTCTAATGATGAAAAGCATTTTACCTAAAAAGTAGAATTTGGAACCTATGTCAGCTGTGGTAGAGGCAGCATACACCGTGTCTCGCAGAGCCAACACAAACAATTATTCACTCTCCCCCACACTATGGGCACGCAGGTCTTTGGACAGTGGGAGAAAGCTGCAATAGCCGGAGAGAACATGCAATGTCCACACAGACCCAGAACTCGGGACCTTCTTGCTGCGAGGCAACAGTGCTAACCACCATACCACCTCCCACAAACTGCCATAGTAGCAGAAACCCCTAAATAGTTTAAAATTACAGCTCAAAGTTAAGTTTTTTCAAGAAACTGGGTGCCACGGTTGCTATACCCTCTGAGTGAAACCATACTTCAGAACTGGCTTTACTAACATGGAAGGAAATGATTCCTTCCTTTTAGCACATAAAAACACTTTGTGGTGGTAAATATGAGGATGTTGAAAAGATGGTGCAGAAAGCTGCACCTGGAGAAGGCCTTTGTGGGGTAGGCGCTTTTTCTCTTAGACTCACTAGACAAGGGAATCTTCCAGTAGCCTTTAGTTGAATCCAGTGTCGTCAAAATACGAGCAGTACCAAACTGGTCCAAGAGCTCATCAACCCAGGGTGTCATGGCCAAAAACCAAAAGCCACCAGGTCAGTGGGTGACCTGAACAACAGCACAAGAGTCCATGGTCACCAAGCCGACGAGACATGCTGGCTGCTTGTCTCCTGAACCTCCAGCTGAGGCAGACAGTGGTATTGGGGCCACTGGTTGCTGGGCTTGACCTGTACGTCCAGCAGAAGTTGATGCAGGACCGGTATGGAGACCCCTGGCAAATCAGAGAGCTGAACAGGAGGCTGAGCTGGTAGCCGAGCTGAAGCCTGAGGGGAAACAGTCTGTTGGGACATAACTCCACACTCTGAGAGGGCAGGTGAAAAACAGTCCTTAGTGCCCACAGCTTTTAAACAAGTGCCAATAAAGTGAACAGTCTTAATGATCACAGATCCTGAGCAAGGAGTCTTTGAGTTCTCAGAGTCTGAGTAAACAGTCTTAGAATCTTTAAAGCCAGAGTTCATTTTCTCAGGCCTAATGTGAGATAATTTGGTCACATGAACAACATTCGCATTGCTGCTAGTGAAAACGTCTTGATGCACTCTCAATCATCCAGGAAAGTAAATCTCCGAAAAGTTGATTCTGTTCATCTGGACGTAGCGTTTTGTGGGAGAAACGTTTGGTCACTCATCCAAGTGACTGGATGGTTGTTTCCATGCTTTCTGCTCAGGTGCTTGTTCATGTTTTTCTTTTCCACATGCACTGTTTCAGATTCATGTTTATGCTCTAAAGTCACAGTTAATCATAGTTTATTCCCAGTTTAGATTTTTAGTTTGTTTTTTCCGGCCTCCAATCATTTTTTTGTTAAATCAGATTCCTGCCTTCAGCATCTTAAATAAACTCAAGGTCTGCTGCTGAAGCCCCTTGACGTTTATCTTCCTTCTGGTCCTGATGCCCCTGAAATAACTGAATTGCTTTCAGCTGCCCTGCCAGCCTCTCTTGTACTGTCCCTTGGGCCTGCTGAACCAAACCCCCTCTGCAGCAGAGCCACAGACCACACCTCCCTCATGATGTTTTTTGGGCTCGAAATTTAACATTTTTCTCAAAATAATCACTGACTTTTTTTTTCATTTCTGTGGTCCTAATAGTACTTTGGATTATCGTTATCAGTAAGGTCTTAAAAGCCTTTATTAATATTATTATTATTTCTATTTTTTTTCTCTGTTTTTTATTTCTTTTTCTGAAGAAAAGCATTTTTTTTACACTTCAGCCGTAAAAACCTGATTAATAGGTGTGTCTACTAATGAGCTCAGGGGTAGCACTGGTAGGATACAGGAACCCTGTGACAGTTAATGTGTTTCATGAGGTTTTGCAAATTGAATTGACTGTTGTTGTGATTTATCACAATATAAATAATACTGAATTGAATGGCATTCTGCGCCTAACCTGTCACTGTGTATTTAGCCTAAGGAAAAAGTAAGTCTATGTCAAAAATCAAATAACACATTGTGCCATATTGTGAAACATGCTAATTGCAATCACCCCGCCTGCACAGTATTACCATCTTTCTGTGACTGTCTTGTGCAGGTACAAAATGATCAATGACCCTGCAGACTGGCTGAATGTGGACAAGGACACAGGCCTTATTAAAGTGAGAAGATTCATGGACAGAGAAGCTCCTTTTGTCACAAACAATAGATACATCGCAAACATTGGTGCATGTGATGATGGTAGGTGGGAGTTAAGACTGCTGCAAACTATTATCATCATTTGACTCCAATACACAATGACCACTGATATGATTTTATTAAATTACAAGTGTATGAATAATTACACTGGTCAACAAGAGTTTTGCTTCTGGGATTCCTTCACCTTTACTTCAGGAACTTTCACTTGCTGAATAAGAATCTGAAAACTGTTTTTGTCTAACACATCCTGGTTTACAGTATGATGTTCCAAGTACTGAACAACGAAGATGACTGGACAGAAACAGCAGCGCGTTTCAGCATTTAGGAAATATGTTTTGTTTCAAGAAATATGTTCTGTCTTTAGAAATAAAGTGAAAAAAAAGTGAAGCTAAAATTAGGTTTGTCCTGAAATCTGTGTCTTGAGTTCAAAAGGAAACTGAGGCCAACTAAATGATCAGTTTGTGAAGCATTCATGCAACCAATATCAGGGAAAATTGAGTATGATGGGTGAATACTGTTGGTTCTCACAAAAAGAGAGATGTGCAGTGCAAGCACAAAAAAGGTGCCTCAGACAGGTTTCAGCTGACTGACCTCATTTTATGTTGAGCTGAATTGAAAGAAATATATTTTAACACATCTGCGGTATTATCATCTAATTCGCTTTCATTAATAAAGACATTAAAACAGTTTTCATGAGAAATTATTAAAAATCAATACTTTCTGTTGATTATACTATTTTGATCTTCATAAGTATTGAAACGATGTGTATCTAAAAAAAAAAACAACAGAGGCTCAAGCTTAAATTGGATATCACATCTGAAATCAGTGTAAAAGCTGCAATAGCTGGTCTGAAGTTCCCAGTAGCAAAATAATAGTGATATGAAAGTGTGTTATTTCCCTGAAGTTTTTTTCTTCTCCTTAAACAAAATTCCAGTACAAACTGATGTCCCTTGGATGCTCATAGCTAATAACACTGTAGCCCTTAATTGCTCTGCCTTTATTTGTTTATGTTTAACAGCCAAATGTTAGTTATAAGAATCAGTCCAGAGCAAAGTTTTTGAGCAATAATACAGATTTTATTTAAATACATTTTGGTCTCCTGATGTGTTTGTTCTGTGACCAGATGCAGTCCCAGCTACAGGAACTGGTACTCTGATCATTCTGCTGGAAGATGTCAATGACAATGCTCCATTTATTGAAGAGCGTGAAATCACGGTGTGTCTTATTTCCAATAGCTCAAGAGTCGTTTTGTGTTGAACTTGTCTAATTGTGGTGCAGGATGGGTGTGTTTGTAAGATTTCCAACTACAGGATGGGATAAATTAAAAAGTACAGGGAGTGCAGAATTATTAGGCAAGTTGTATTTTTGAGGAATAATTTTATTATTGAACAACAACCATGTTCTCAATGAACCCAAAAAACTCATTAATATCAAAGCTGAATGTTTTTGGAAGTAGTTGTTAGTTTGTTTTTAGTTTTAGCTATTTTAGGGGGATATCTGTGTGTGCAGGTGACTATTACTGTGCATAATTATTAGGCAACTTAACAAAAAACAAATATATACCCATTTCAATTATTTATTTTTACCAGTGAAACCAATATAACATCTCCACATTCACAAATATACATTTCTGACATTCAAAAACAAATCAGCGACCAATATAGCCACCTTTCTTTGCAAGGACACTCAAAAGCCTGCCATCCATGGATTCTGTCAGTGTTTTGATCTGTTCACCATCAACATTGCATGCAGCAGCAACCACAGCCTCCCAGACACTGTTCAGAGAGGTGTACTGTTTTCCCTCCTTGTAAATCTCACATTTGATGATGGACCACAGGTTCTCAATGGGGTTCAGAACAGGTGAACAAGGAGGCCATGTCATTAGTTTTTCTTCTTTTATACCCTTTCTTGCCAGCCACGCTGTGGAGTACTTGGACGCGTGTGATGGAGCATTGTCCTGCATGAAAATCATGTTTTTCTTGAAGGATGCAGACTTCTTCCTGTACCACTGCTTGAAGAAGGTGTCTTCCAGAAACTGGCAGTAGGACTGGGAGTTGAGCTTGACTCCATCCTCAACCCGAAAAGGCCCCACAAGCTCATCTTTGATGATACCAGCCCAAACCAGTACTCCACCTCCACCTTGCTGGCGTCTGAGTCGGACTGGAGCTCTCTGCCCTTTACCAATCCAGCCACGGGCCCATCCATCTGGCCCATCAAAACTCACTCTCATTTCATCAGTCCATAAAACCTTAGAAAAATCACTCTTGAGATATTTCTTGGCCCAGTCTTGACGTTTCAGCTTGTGTGTCTTGTTCAGTGGTGGTCGTCTTTCAGCCTTTCCTACCTTGGCCATGTCTCTGAGTATTGCACACCTTGTGCTTTTGGGCACTCCAGTGATGTTGCAGCTCTGAAATATGACCAAACTGGTGGCAAGTGGCATCTTGGCAGCTGCACGCTTGACTTTTCTCAGTTCATGGGCAGTTATTTTGCACCTTGGTTTTTCCACACGCTTCTTGCGACCCTGTTGACTATTTTGAATGAAACGCTTGATTGTTCGATGATCACGCTTCAGAAGCTTTGCAATTTTGAGACTGCTGCATCCCTCTGCAAGATATCTCACTATTTTTGACTTTTCTGAGCCTGTCAAGTCCTTCTTTTGACCCATTTTGCCAAAGGAAAGGACGTTGCCTAATAATTATGCACACCTGATATAGGGTGTTGATGTCATTAGACCACACCCCTTCTCATTACAGAGATGCACATCACCTAATATGCTTAATTGGTAGTAGGCTTTCGAGCCTATACAGCTTGGAGTAAGACAACATGCATGAAGAGGATGATATGGACAAAATACTCATTTGCCTAATAATTCTGCACTCCCTGAAGAACCAAAGTCCCAAGTATACAGTCATCAGCATGAAGAAAAGCTTCACTGTGACCTTGTGTTTCCTCAGGTGTGCAAAAAGGATCCAGCTCCTCAGCTGCTGTCAGTAACAGATAAAGATGGACCAGAATTTGGACCTCCGTACTCTGTGTCTTTACAAGGCATCTCAAAGACCAACTGGACAGCTAAGATGAACGGCTCAAGTATGTACACTGTTGACATGTGACAAGCATAAAATGATGCTGTCCAATCAAATGGCCAGAATTTGAAATATTTTGGTACATAAATTTCACTGATATTTTATCAGCTGTGTTCTTTTGCGATAACAAAAATATTTCCTGTTGTGAACATCAGGGCTGCTTCCTTCCAAAGGCTAAAGTTTAGCTCATACATGATTCAGTTTTCATCACTGAGATTAGAGTGATTGGTGCTTGTGTGAGAGAGTGAGTACTGCCAGAAAAGAAACCCTAACACAACATACTTAAAAGAAGGATGATTGGCTTTATTGAGATGTCTCATTTTCAAAAATATGTAACAAAACAAATCCATCAACACAGAACTATAAAGCTACATTTCTGCTGTCTTGTTTATTTCAGGAACAGGGGTCATCTTAAATTTAGGCACTGAGCTGCCCAGTGGAGAGTACAGTGTTATACTAAGAGTGGCAGACAAGCATGGCCTGGAGCAGGACAGCATCATCAAAGCTGAAGTTTGCCACTGCAAGGGCAAGGGAGCAGAGGCGACATGCACAGACCGTGCTATAGGTGGCAGCAACCTGCCCCTTATCCTCGGAATACTTGGAGCCATCCTGCTGCTCGGTGAGTCACACATTTGTAGTCTCAGGTCAGAGCATTTCTTTCCTTTCCCAGCTAATTAGGTTTTGGTTGGTTACTGTGTGCTAAACTTTACGCTCTGTGTTCAGCGCTGGTGCTGCTAATGCTGCTGTTTGCAAAACAGAGGAAAAAGGACAAAAAGAAGCCACTCCTGCTAGATGATAGTGTCAGGGACAACATCTATTACTATGATGAAGAAGGAGGTGGAGAGGATGATCAGGTAAATGGACACATTTACACGATTACACATTTACACAAGTACAAAGTAATCAAAGCTGCACACGCAGGAGCAGAAAACCTTGGAAAATATGTCACTGTGTTTATTGGAGTACTGGAGAATTCTGCCATTGCCATTCCCAAGCCTGGA
Source organism: Perissodus microlepis (assembly GCF_051167445.1). Classification (NCBI taxonomy): domain Eukaryota; kingdom Metazoa; phylum Chordata; class Actinopteri; order Cichliformes; family Cichlidae; genus Perissodus; species Perissodus microlepis. The sequence continues at coordinate 2,749,279 of NC_140473.1, read as the reverse complement.
TGAAAAAGGAGGGGAGTTGGGGAAAATGCCAAAAAGAAAAACTGAGAGTTTTAAAAGGCTGATTAAATTTGCTGTTTTATTTCAGTGATTTGACCCAGGCCTTTTAGTGATAGAAAAGTATGAGTACACAACAGGCCTAAAGCAGTGAGTGGATGAAGAGTGTGGATTGCAGAAGTACAGCATAAAATATTCCATATAATAATGCATCATTAAATCACTTTCTATCAGGACTATGACTTGAGTGTTCTCCACCGTGGTCTGGACAACCGGCCTGAGGTGTTAAGAAGTAACGTGGTGCCAAACTTAATGTCTGCTCCTCAGTACCGGCCTCGGCCCACCAACCCAGAAGACATGAACAACTTCATTGAAGATGTGAGTGAGATTCTAAAGTACCTTGAAACTTATTCAAGCATGGTTACAAGATTTCACTTAAGTGGGCTCATCACCCGCGGGAGGTACCATAGGGGTTAAGGTGCATTGTGTGTTGGATGGCTGTTATGTGTGCAGGCCCTGGCAGTCTGATCCCTGGCTGTTAAGACTGGCTCTGAGGACATGATGGAGTTGGTTGCGTGGTAAGAAAGGAGCCTGAGCAAGTGCATGAATTTAAAAGTTTAATCTGGTTCACAACTTGGAACCAGTCTCCTGGAAAACAGCTAGACTCTACTCTAGTCTGGAATTTCCCTTGGCAACATGGCAAGCAGTGACGGGTCCTGTTTCACCTTCCCACTGTCACCAGAGGCTTGTTCACAGGAGGTCATCTGATTATTGGGGTTTCTTTCTAATATTGTAGGATTAACTTGATAATACCAAGTTTCTTGAGTACTACTGTTTTTGTTCAATCATGAAATGCTGTACCAGCTCTTTATGCTCTAGAGTATTCCAGAATGCCTAAACAGCTTACATGTGCTTTGTCACACTTGGAGAAAGCATTTTGTGCCTTGTGGGCAGTTCTTTTCAAATGAAGGTTTTCTTGGGGGAACTGTGGCTGTCTAAAAGTCATAATCATGGCTGGCTTCCTGGCTCCAGTCTGCATTTTCAAAGGATCCTTGGGAAAGACACTGGACCCTGATGTATCCACTGGGAGTGTGTGAATGCTAGACAAGGCACTTTAGTACAGATAAGGTTTGTATGAATGTTTTTGTTATTGGGTGAATAAAACTAGGTTTCCCCCTGGCGAGGTGTTTAAGGCATCTCCTACCAGGAGAACGCCCTGGGCACCAGAGAGAATGAGCTGGAGATGGTGGCTGATGAGGGAAGTCTGGGCTTCTCTGCTAGCAGACGATAGAGGCATGGATGTAGATAGATGTGTATGTCAATTGTACGTCATGTCTGGGCTTTAATAACTTCCACATTCATTATTCTGTTATCTTTATCCAGGCTATGTAAGGTAACCAAAACAAGTTGTGTAAAATTTCTAGAAAAGTTATCTTTGCTCCTCCCTCAGAACCTGAAGGCTGCAGACAATGACCCAACAGCACCCCCTTATGACTCCCAGATGGTATTTGACCACGAGGGAGGTGGTTCTGATGCAGGAAGTCTCTCCTCTTTGAACTCTTCAAGTAGTGGAGACCAGAACTATGACTGCCTCAGTGAGTGGGGCCCTCGCTTCAAGAAACTGGCCAACATGTACGGAGGAGGAGAAGATGATGATATGCTGTAATCATACCACATGGCATGGCCTCATGTTTCATTCAAAGCAAGCCGGAAGGGACTTTCAACTACACATTAGTGTTTTGTCTTGCATGTATGCATGTATGCATGTATGCCTTCTCACTGAAATGCCATTATCAGTTATCGGCCACTGCTGAGAAGCCAAAGGATGAGCGCTTTTGTTTTGTTGTTTTTGAATTTCCTGTTTTGATTGCATTAGGCTCTGTATGCCTTTTTTACATCCCTGTTTGACCTGCAGGCTGAACACATAAATACTTTGGTAGTTTTCTGTTGAATGAGTGCTGGAGCCATGTGTTGCCTTTTTCATAGGGTTTGTGTTTCTGGTCTCTATCTGTTTAATAAGTAAAATGAGAAATAATCAGGATGAAATTTGTTATGTTAAATTTGTTAAAATTACATTAAATTTGTTCGGGAGACAATCCACAGATTTATCTATCATTGAAACGTAAGTCTGTGAGTCCGCTGAAGGGTTTGCTAGATTTTTCGGAGGATGTTAAGGCACTGATGGGTTTAAACTTTAATGAACAGAAAATAGAGGTCTTTGTGTTTGGTCCCTGTGACCACAACAGCTTCGGGCCCTTAAGAATTTATTTTTAAAAAACCCTTTGCGAGGACCCTAGAAGTGATTTTTGACAGTGTGATGGCCAAACCCATGGCCACACTCTAAAGTCGGTAACTCTTGTGTATTTTCATTTTTTCATTTGAACACAATAACACACTTTAGTTCCTGATCAGCCATTATATATATCCGTGTGTGTCATTTTCTGTTTAGGTCAGTTATGTTTGTTTGGGCAGTCATTTGGTAAGTTTGCAGTTCTTTGCCTGAGTTTAGTTTTGTTTCTTTGACCTCTTTTATGAGCTCAACATTTATTACTTTTGTAAATATAATTTTTGGGTTAAATAAATGGAAACCCTATTTTTCTGATAATTCCTGTGACTCCTCTCGTCCATCACAGACAGTAATCTAACCTTTGATAAACAGATTAATGCTGTAATCAAGACCCGTTTCCTTCACCTCTTGCTACTTGCAAAAGTGAAGCAATTCCTCTGTTTTAGCGACTTTGAGAGAGCTATCCATGCTTTCATTTCATCTCACCTCAACTTTTGTAATAATCTTTACTCAGGTGTCAGTCTGTCATCAGTTAGCTGCCTGCAGCTGGTCCAAAAAGCTGCAGCATGGTTACTAACTGGCACGACTAGATGGCATATCTCACATACTAGCATCCTTACACTGGCTGCCAGTTAGTTTTTGAATTGATTTTAAGATTTTATTATTCGTTTTTAAGGCGTTGCACGTGTTAGCACCCTCATAACTTTATGATCTTTTAAATTTGTACACTCCAGCAAGATCACTGAGGCCTGCAGATCAAATGCTCCTAGCTGTCCTGAAGTCCAGATTAAAGCACAGAGGCGACCGGGCCTTTGCTGTGACTGCTCCTAAATTGTGTAACAAAGTGCCCCTTCATGTCAGGACCTCCTCAACATTAGACACTTTCAAAACGCATCTGAAAACCCACTTTTATTCCTTGGTTTTTAAATCAGAATGATTTTGTACTACTTTTGTCTTGTTTCTTACTCAAATCTTCTCATTTCATGCTTCTTTTTCTTATTTTTTTGTCGTGTATTTATAGAGATAAAAATCTTTTTTGATTATCTTAAATGTTGTTCAACAGTTGTTTTAAATGTGCTATACAAATAAATTTGACTTTAACTTTAATACGACTGGATTTGTGTGGTCTCTAATTTCATGTGAGTAATCTCAGTGTCTCTTCACTTCAGTTAATTGCAGAGGAAGCAGACTGACCCACGTAAGACTTCTTTTTTATTAAAATCCTTTAATTTTCTCAAAAATCAACAGTGCGCTTTATAATCCGGTGCGCCTTATTTAGGAATTCTGGTTGTGCTTACCTTCCTCGAACCAATTTTATGTGGTACATGGCGCTCAAAATGCTGAATGCTGAATTCTATAAGGCAAAGCCGTAAATATGTGTGTCTGAGTCTTCTATCGAAAGTTACATCTATCTTTATGAAGTTGATGAAAAACGCTTTATTTCACCACGTTAGTGCGTTTCTCGCTGTTACATGGCATTACCTTGGCCTCCAGTAACGCTGTGAGGAACCTTGGAGTCATTTTTGACCAGGACATGTCCTTCAACGCACATATTAAACAAATATGTAAGACTGCTTTCTTCCATTTGCGCAACATCTCTAAAATTAGAAATATCCTGTCTCAGAGTGACGCTGAAAAACTAGTTCATGCATTTATTACTTCCAGGCTGGACTACTGTAATTCATTATTATCAGGATGTCCAAAAAACTCCCTGCAAAGCCTTCAGTTAATCCAAAATGCTGCAGCAAGAGTCCTGACAGGGACTAGAAAGAGAGAGCATATTTCTCCTGTTTTGGCTTCCCTTCATTGGCTTCCTGTTAAATCCAGAATTCAATTCAAAATCCTGCTCCTCACATACAAGGTCTTAAATAATCAGGCCCCATCTTATCTTAATGACCTTGTAGTACCATATCACCCTATTAGAGCACTTCGCTCTCGCTCTGCAGGCCTACTTGTTGTTCCTAGAGTATTTAAAAGTAGAATGGGAGGCAGAGCCTTCAGTTTTCAGGCCCCTCTTCTGTGGAACCAGCTTCCAGTTTGGATTCGGGAGACAGAAACTATCTCTACTTTTAAGATTAGGCTTAAAACTTTCCTTTTTGCTAAAGCATATAGTTAGGGCTGGACCAGGTGACCCTGAATCCTCCCTTAGTTATGCTGCAATAGACGTAGGCTGCCGGGGGATTCCCATGATGCATTGAGTTTTTCCTTTCCAGTCACCTTTCTCACTCACTATGTATTAATAGACCTCTCTGCATTGAATCATATCTGTTATTAATCTCTGTCTCTCTTCCACAGCATGTCTTTATCCTGTCTTCCTTCTCTCACCCCAACCGGTCGCAGCAGATGGCCGCCCCTCCCTGAGCCTGGTTCTGCCGGAGGTTTCTTCCTGTTAAAAGGGAGTTTTTCCTTCCCACTGTCGCCAAAGTGCTTGCTCATAGGGGGTCATATGATTGTTGGGTTTTTCTCTGTATCTATGAAGCGCCTTGAGGCGACTTTTGTTGTGATTTGGCGCTATATAAATAAAATTGAATTGAATTGAATTTGAATGGAGTTCTCGCCCGACACAAAGTACAGGTTTTCATTTTGTGAATAACTTGAAAATCTTAGCTCAAACAGCTGCAAAACCTATTTCCCCAGCATGGAGATGCTGAATTGTATAAGGCAAAGCCATAAATATGTGTGTCTGAATCTTCTATCAAGAGTTACAGCTATCTCTATGAAGTTGTACAAAAACGCTTTCTTTCGCCAAAGACAGTGCGTTTCTCACTATTACATGCATTTGAATGGAGTTCTCGCCCGAAACAAAGTATAAGTTTTCATCTTGTGAATAACTTGAAAATCTTAGCTCAAACAGCTGGAAAAACCTGTTTGCACAACACGGGGATACTGAATTCTATAAGATAAAGCCATAAATATGTCTAAACTTCAAATATCTGAGCCGACCAACACATCATCTTCAAACCCCCGCGGTCTTTTGCTACTCAGGTTAAACATGATATATGATAACTTAAAAATTTTATTGTTTGGCTTTTTCAGTGTTTTATTTGTTCGTGAGTAAATCAGTTTGGCTGAGATTAAAGTTATTAGATTAGATTAAATTCAATTTAACTGTATTGTTCCGGGGTTTTCACACAGCTGAATAAACGTCAAACAGAAAATGATTAAACAGAAGAGTGAGACGGTCGAGAGTTTATGTCAGTGCCCGGTTATATTTTAGATAGCAAGGAGCAGACAGCAGAGTTTCACTCCACTGAGGGAGCCTGTGAGATACTACCCGCTGTTTCCGGGCCGGCCAATAATAACGGTGACATTTAATTCAATTCAATTCAATTCAATTTTATTTATATAGCGCCAAATCACAACAAAAGTCGCCTCAAGGCGCTTCATAGATACAGAGAAAAACCCAACAATCATATGACCCCCTATGAGCAAGCACTTTGGCGACAGTGGGAAGGAAAAACTCCCTTTTAACAGGAAGAAACCTCCGGCAGAACCAGGCTCAGGGAGGGGCGGCCATCTGCTGCGACCGGTTGGGGTGAGAGAAGGAAGACAGGATAAAAGACATGCTGTGGAAGAGAGACAGAGGTTAATAACAGATATGATTCAATGCAGAGAGGTCTATTAATACATAGTGAGTGAGAAAGGTGACTGGAAAGGAAAAACTCAATGCATCATGGGAATCCCCCGGCAGCCTACGTCTATTGCAGCATAACTAAGGGAGGATTCAGGGTCACCTGGTCCAGCCCTAACTATATGCTTTAGCAAAAAGGAAAGTTTTAAGCCTAATCTTAAAAGTAGAGATAGTTTCTGTCTCCCGAATCCAAACTGGAAGCTGGTTCCACAGAAGAGGGGCCTGAAAACTGAAGGCTCTGCCTCCCATTCTACTTTTAAATACTCTAGGAACAACAAGTAGGCCTGCAGAGCGAGAGCGAAGTGCTCTAATAGGGTGATATGGTACTACAAGGTCATTAAGATAAGATGGGGCCTGATTATTTAAGACCTTGTATGTGAGGAGCAGGATTTTGAATTGAATTCTGGACTTAACAGGAAGCCAATGAAGGGAAGCCAAAACAGGAGAAATATGCTCTCTCTTTCTAGTCCCTGTCAGTACTCTTGCTGCAGCATTTTGGATTAGCTGAAGGCTTTTCAGTGAGTTTTTTGGACATCCTGATAATAATGAATTACAGTCGTCCAGCCTGGAAGTAATAAATGCATGAACTAGTTTTTCAGCGTCACTCTGAGACAGGATATTTCTAATTTTAGAGATGTTGCGCAAATGGAAGAAAGCAGTTTTACATATTTGTTTAATATGTGCGTTGAAGGACATGTCCTGGTCAAAAATGACTCCAAGGTTCCTCACAGCGTTACTGGAGGCCAAGGTAATGCCATCCAGAGTATGAATCTGGTTAGATACCATATTTCTAAGATTTTCAGGGCCGAGTACAATAACCTCAGTTTTATCTGAATTAAGAAGCAGAAAGTTAGCGGCCATCCAGGTCTTTATGTCTTTAAGACATTCCTGCAGTTTAACTAATTGGTGTGTGTTATCTGGCTTCATGGACAGATAGAGCTGGGTGTCATCTGCATAGCAGTGAAAATGTATGCTATGTCTTCTAATGATGCTGCCTAAGGGAAGCATGTATAATGTAAACAGAATTGGTCCTAGCACTGAACCCTGTGGAACTCCATAATTAACCTCAGTGTGTGAAGAGGACTCTCCATTTACATGCACAAATTGGAGTCTATTAGATAGATATGATACAAACCACTGCAGTGCAGTACCTGTAACCTTAACGTATTTTATCCGATAATATGGCCACAACACCTCACTCTTGGAGCACTTTTTTTGCCACATGTATCGCAAACCACGTCTCAGCTGTTTGTGGAGGTAAAATAAGTCCGCACATGACCCCAATTACCCTCAGCCATAGTTGTGAGTGCGCACGCCAAGGGGCTGCGAGACATTTATACAGCCGTATTTCGCACATGACTATGAAAGGCGGAAGAGGAAGTAGTTCCTTTGAATGTAGACAATCCGAATGTTATAGTTTCTTTCCACTGTGTTCCTGTTAATGCTAAACTACAAATTTACCCTAAATTACTAAAATATCGATATTTTAGTGTGAGAATCAATTCTAGAACATAAATGATTGGTATCGGAGGAATCGATATTTCAGGATCGATCTGCACATCACTAACCTCCAGCCTACCGTAAATTCAGTAGAAGAAGAATAGTCTCAATGGCGCCATTGAGCAATCCCGTCGCGATCCCGAGTTAAGTTTGAAGACATTGGTTTTGGCGGTATCGGTTGTTGTTGCAATAATGTCTTCAGTTCAGCATCTGAGAGAGTTTATCAAGGAGAGATTAACTTCTGCTGCAGAAGAAATCTTCTCAGAGTTTGAAAAAAACGATCGTCCGGTATGAGGAAGAGATCCGTCAGCTAAGACTGCTTAATATCAGACCCGGGGTAAAGTCACACAATACAGGTGTGTAAATTTGTGGAGGTGTGGGGGTTGCGGGACAGTAAAGTGTATGCAGTTATATCTGTGCAGTGTTGAGAAGGTTACTTTTAAATGTTTTCCACTACAGCTTACAGAATACATGGCCCAAACGTAGTTTGTAACGTATTCCGTTAAGTTACTCAGTGTGAATAACATATTCTAAATACTTTGGTCCGGATTACTTTATATATTTTTATGCTTTTTACAACTACATGCCGTGTGAATTATTGCTATAACTGAAGGCTACAAGCCACCGAGCTAACAGCTGGCGTTAGCTAAAGTTAGTTCATAGATTTCAGACTGTTAGACTTAATTGATAGCAGTAACAACCTGCTAGTTACAAATAATCATGTGCAGTTCTGAAAGCAATACCAAGTAAATCAATAAAAGTAAAATCGTGATGTAAAATGAGCAGCAGTATGGTGGACATTAGGTAAGGCTGCAGTTTTTGCAGCGATCTCGTATAGAAAACAATTTCTGTATCAGTAATATGTTTTCTTTCTGTTTGCTTTCAGAACTGCACATGATTATTTGCAGCTAGCAGGTTGTAATGCAGCCTTCAGTAATAGTAATGAGTCACACAGCAATAGTACATCGAAGATTCTGAAGTGGGGCATAACCTAGACAACCTACAACAACTAAAACAAGATAGTTGTAGTAGGCTTACGTTAGGGCTGTGCAATATGACGAAATATATCAGATGATGAAATGAAAACATCTATAGTTTCAAGTTATATGCTGTTGTTTGGTTTGTGGTGTCACAAAATACATTTTTAACAGCAATATTTTTTCATTGGTTTCATCTTCACTGGCTATCAATAAAGATGAGGCAGAACCTGGTAGCTCCAAACAGAAGGACCAGTCAAAACAAACTGAGGATGTTATTCCTAAATGAGGGGCTCCCCCTGTTGCATGGACATGGTTTGGTTATGAAAAGTCTGACACGGATCAGAAAACTCTACTATGGAAATTATGCCCAGACCGGTCCCCACCATGGACTCAAACACGACAAACCTCTTCGACCACCTATGCAAGAATCATGTGAAAGTTTGTGGAGAGAGTTTATAGATGAGAAGCAAAAAAGAGCCGTCAGGTGCTCAAAATAAACCTTAGACTCAAACGTTAGAACAGGCTTTTCCCCACAACACGCCATGTAATAAATACTCAGAAAGAAAATAGCGGCCGTTACAACATATATCTAAAAATATATAGTTTCATGCATTGGTCAAAATACTCGACTCCAGGTACACGACACCCAGCTGAAAACACAGAAGTCAAGTTGCCCAACATTCACAGAATATACAGAAAAAGCACTATTTTGTCATATTTATCATTATCGAGACGAGAAATGTCTTATATTTGGATATGAGATTTTGGTCATATTCGGTCAAAAAGAATGTACTTCCAGATGTTTATTTAGGTTGGAGGTGGAGTCTTTATAGCTGAGCAGCTCGGTTGCTGGGTCCATTGTGTAAGCCACCAACATTACCAGGACACTTACACTAGAGAGCCTCTTATTGCGCGTTTTGTTTGGGTCTCCGGCAATGCATGAAATTAACAAAATTAGAGAGAATAGCCTAACATATGAAACAGGAAAAGACCATCGTGTAATCCATTTATTTAGAAGTAACTGTATTTTAATTGTTACCAATTTATCGGTAACTGTAATGGAATACAGTCACTCGTGTTTTGTATTTTAAATGCATAACGCCGGTACATTGTATGCCGTTACTCCCTAACACTGCATCTATGTAAACATACGTACGGCCACTTTGTTAGGTACACCCGTTCAACTATTTAATCCAAAATGTAATCAGCCAATCAGATGGCAATAGCCCATGCATTTCAGCATGTAGCGATCAGTGACGGTGATTGAAATCACTTTGATCGTGGTGTGGGTGTTGGTGCCACATTGGCTGATCTGAGTGTTTCAGAAACTGCTGATCTGTTTAAATTTCCAGCACAAACATCTGTATGATTTACAGAGAGTAGTCCGAAAAAGACTAAATATGCAGTTCCCTTAAAATGACAGTGAGTTCCCTGTACTCGGGTCTCCAGAGTTACCAGCTCTCAACCCAACAGAGCACATTTGGAATGTAGTGGACCATGAGATTTGCATCATGGATGTGAAGATGACAGATATGCAGCAGCTGTGTGGAGCTCTCAGGTCAATATAGACCACAGATTTCTGAGGAACGTTTTCAGCACTCTGCTGAATCTCCACAAAGAATTAAGTCAGCTCTGAGGACGAAAGGGGCTCCAATCTAGTACTAGCAATGTGTACATTATTAAGTGACCAGTGAGTGTATATTTATTAGTAAAATGTTAAAAGATTAGCATTACCAGCATACCTTACCTGCCGTCGTAAAATACTTTAAGCTTTCATGATCATATTCAGATCATGCTGCTGTTCATTTGTTTGTTTATTCACATTGTGTGATGATCACTGGCAGTCACATTTAAAAATCAGACCCCAGACAGCTGTAAGGTTATCAACATCACCCAATGAACAAATGACTATGAGTGAATGTTTCTGTGGCAACATAAACCATAAGCTAAATTCTCAATAGGTGACCGTTTTCATCTGTCTTGAGCTTTCTTATCCCATTAGTCACTATTTTCTTGTGTCCCTTTGTTGATGAAGGTCTGAATGATCATCAGTTCTGTGACCAGGAGAGGAGCTCCAGTCTCAACCAGGAGGACCCAGAGCTTCCACAGACTAAAGAGGAACAGGAGGAAATGTGCAGCAGTCAGGAAGGAGAGCAGCTTGACCTGAAGCAGGAGGATGAAGGGATTAATGTCTGGGCTGGAGAACAGCTGGATTTGTTGTGGAAACCTGGAGTAAAGCTGACCAGAATAGGTATGTAAAAGTGGAATAAGCAGATTTCCTAATATAGAAATGAATATGACTCATAACAAAACGTCACAAAGACACATGGCGTGCATTACCCCCTGGGATACTGCCTCACTGAAGACATGTTTTCTGTTAGCACAGTAAAATAAAAACTGGGTTTCAAATCTTCTCTTGTTTAATAAAAACTAAAATTTCCACCAGATTTAAGTCATGTTAGTCCAGAACTGTACGCAGAATGTAGAAAAATGTTGAGACGATGAAAACTGTGGATTATTGGCCACAAGGACCAAGTTGGAGTAGTGAGCTGTACGCCTCATAAATGATGACTTTCTGCATGTAAACAGAATTCTGCGCTGTTCACTGCATGAGAGAGAATATTTAAATATCGCTCACATATCTGAGAGACCTGCTCACAGTGTAACTTTTTTCTTGTGTGTTGTGTCCGCTAAGACCTCCCACAGCAACATGATTGTAAGGAAAATGAGGATCTGGATGACTCGTAGGTCTGTAGCCAGGAGAGGAACTCCAGTCTGGACCAGCAGGACACAGATCCTCCACAGACTAAAGAGGAACAAGAGGAAATCTCCACCAATCAGGAAGGAGAGCAGCTTGCACTGAAGCAGGAAACCAAAGGCATCATCATCTGGACCGGGCAGGAGCTGGGCATCATGTGGAACCCTGAAGTAAAGTTGCACAGAATAGGTATGCAAAACCTTAATAGATAGATTCAGTTTTGTATTAAGAAAACTAACTCATGTTGGATCCTAATCAGACCTCTGATATACTTTATAGAGGCACATAAAGAATTTAAAGACCGACTACAATAAGGAAACTGACATAATGTTCTAAGAGCCAAAATGTCTAGCCCTCCCAGTGTCCGCCCTGTCAGGACTGTCTTATGTTGAAAATAATTGAGTACAAGAGAGGAAGACACCCTACAATGAGTTGAAACATCAGCTTGTTATTTATTCATCCATATCCATATTCATATTTGTCATTCATATTGTCACTTTGTTTGTCGCTCCAAATTGCAGTCGTCGCTCCTTTGCCTGTGCTGCGCCCCTGCACCTGCAGGCGCACTTACAGTGAATATCAAATTTAATAACAGGAAATTAACTAAGCATGTAATACTTTTCTTTCTTTTTTTGGCCACATTTTTCAAGTGACCTATATTTGACAACAGCATAAAAAAAACAACAACTTTAAATTATGCTTTTGGTGTGCCATCTCAATGTTTTCAGTAGCCCCCATATGGCCAACCATATGAAAAAACTCTGGAGCCGTCCCTGTACATTATGACTGAGTACATCCACTAAACCTTTTGTGGATAACATAATAATATATGGAAACACAAGTCTGTTTTATTTATAAAAAATTGTGTGAAAACAGAATGAAAAGTTGCTAATACAATGACGTGAGTGACATGTGTGATCTCTCCAGCTTTGCATGTTCTCTCCTTTGCCTGTTCATGTAAAAATAGCAAAAGTTAAAAAAAGAAAACATAAAAAATAAATTCTGTCCCTCAGTTCCAGGTTGGTTCATCTCTTCATCTTTCTGCCTTTTGTCTTAGGTTACTCTCCCACACAGTCTGTCTGTCTGTGTCATAGTCTGTTTGCAGCATTTGCAGACGCAGTGACCATCGTCCCTGCATTCAGCAATGAAGTTCCTTGACTCTCAGCACAGATCTTCCATTGTTCCATTGTGACCATGTATGTGAGGGAGTGGCATTGCATGACTACAGCACAGTGCTGTGCATAAAAGCAGACAGACCCCTTTATTCCTTTCTGACAACACACATCAGGATGGCCTCCGTATCACTGCCTCACGGGAAGAACCTCTCCGTGCAACAGGCTTTGGCTTTGCTTCAGGAAATGGATGAAGCAGACTCTGATGAAGGAGAGGTTTCATTTGTGCAGCAGGCCACTGATACCTCCTCAGAAGAATCTGAAAAGGAGACGGAACAAGAACCCAACATGCCTCCACAGATGAGGCACCGTGGTACTGGGAAGCCCTGTCTGAGCCACACGGCAAAAGACGGCACTGTGTGGGCAGAGGAGGACATTGGAATGCCCAGTAGCAAATCCCTCGTGCTTCACTGCGCAAGCTGGACCCACAGAGTCTGCTGAGGTTTGTCATTGCCATAGTACGTATGATATTTATATAAAGCCATTTAGAGTGAGGTTCATGTAAATTTACCATTCTCTATTTGTTTATCTTCCGACAGCGTAAAATTACAAGTGTGCTCCAAAGCGTCCTTTGGCAGTTAGACGTGGAGTTAGATCAGGGAGTGTACGGTCCATCAAGCCCGCAGAACAGAGCCGGACTGGACTTTGTCAATTCATGAACTGATGGCATTCATTTCAATTCTGTTTGTAAGAGCAATCATGCGTCCCGGTGGTGCCATTGTGGATTGCTGGTAAGAAAGTTTTCTGGTGCCAGTAATCAAAGAGACAATGCCCCGAGATAGATTCCTTTCAATTAATCCTTTCAACACCATTGATTTGATGACAAGGACACGCGGGCAGAACGGGTGAAAACAGACAAATTTGGGATCAAGTTCTGGATGGCCACGGATTTGGAAACCAAATATGTCTCCAATGCATCTCCTTACTTGGGAAAGGACCTCAGTCATCAGAAGGGAGAGAGGCTGGCAGAGAACGTGGTCATGAAACTGATGGAGGCGTTTTTGGATGATGGGAGAAATGTCACAATGGACAGTTCCTTTACTTCCCTGTGACTGTCGCACAGACTGCTGCAGCGCAAAATAACGTTAACTGGGCACAGTGAATAAAGTCCGGCGTGAACTTCCTCAACTTGCAAAAGACACTGCACAGCGAGAGGTATTCTCCACTTCAGTGTTTGGAAGTGGCAGTGTCTGCTTGACAATTTATGCACCTAAAAAAACAAGACTTTGTGTTCAAGTTTAAGGCACCAAGACATGACGATCGGTGACGACAGAAAGAGGAAACCCAACACGATAACTGACTATAACCACATGAAGGTATGTGAATGTGCGTATAATTTTACACCAGTGCTACAATGTTTTCTCATGTGTGCTATGCAGGCCTATAGAAAAAAAAGGCACATATTTATTTTATTTATTTATTTCAAACATGTAAACAATATACAGGTACATTTAGAAAAGAAAATAAGAGAGAAAAAAATACTATACGAAAATCAATACATTTCAATATTGCTTACCATTCTGATTCATTTACATGTTGAAAGGGAGTGGGAAGAAGTAAACACTTATTAGATCCCACCCCTTTGCCATAAATTATCAGTTAATATTTAGTCCGCTTCCTTATTGATATAATTTGTAATAAAATAAAATAATAATTTTAAGTGAACAGATTTCTGATATACTATATCCTATACTATCACATCATGATTTTTTTTTTCTTTTAAATAGGGACGTTCACGTAATTTCAATATTTTCCCTTTCTTTATAGTTCGAGAAGATCATATTTTTATAACTCTTTTTGAACTGTTTTATGTTTGGACATTGCTTTAATTCCATATTCAGACTGTTCCACAGTTTCAGTCCATGAACAGAAACACAAAAGCTCTTTCTTGTAGTATGTACCTTCCCTGTTTTGAAGTTACAAAAACCCCTTAAATTATAACTTCCTTCTTTCAAAACAAACATACTCTGAATATTACCCGGCAGTTCTTTATTTTTTGCTTTGAATAGAATTTGTGCTGTTTGGAATTTTACTAGATCGTCAATTTTCAATATTTCAGACTGCAAAAATAGTGAGTTTGTATGTTCCCTATAACCTGCATTGTGGATGATTTGAATTCCTTTTTTTTTTTTTTTGAAGAGTAAAAAGTGAGTGTAATGTGGTTTTATAGTTGTTGCCCCAGACCTCTGCACAATAGCTTAAGCATGGTGAAACCAGTGAACAGTATAGAATATGAAGGGATGTTCTGTCGAATACCTGTTTTGCCTTGTTTAGTATTGCAATGCTTTGTGATACTTTGGAATGAATATATCTTACGTGAGCTCTCCAGTTAAGTTTTTCATCTAATTTTCACTGACTCTTTCAATATCAGCACCATTTATTTGAATCTTAGCATTTGTATTTAAACTACTATTTCCAAATAACATAAGTTTAGATTTATTCAAATTTAATGATAATCTGTTTTTATCAAGCCAGAACTTCACTTCACTTATTTCATTAGTCATAACCTCCAATAAATTCTGCAGATCATCACTAGAGCAAAAAATGTTTGTGTCATCAGCAAAGACCTAACCCTAACCCTTAACCCCCTAACCCCCTAACTCATATACTCATGACTCTCTCTCTCTGCTTTTACAGTGTGGTGTAGACTTGTTGGACCAAATGGCGCGGATGTATTCCGTAAGAGCAGCAACACGCAGGTGGCCAGTGGTGGTTTTCTACAATATTCTGGACCTGGCGGCGATGAACGCCTACATTTTGTACAAGGCATGTGCAGGATGGACAAGCGAAAGAAGATTGTTTCTGAGTCTTCTAGCTAAGGCACTTTGTTGTCGATTCATGCAGCACAAGGAAATACTAGCACAGAGGCAGGCTGCTGAAGCTGCTGTAGCTGCTGTGCCAGGGACTGTAAAGACAACGCAGTGCCAGGTGCAAGAGAGGTAATCCCCGAACCAAATGGTGGACACCAGAGGTGAAGGGAGCCACTAGGCTGAAGAAGGAGTCCTATCGGGCTTGGTTAGCCTGTGGGACTCCGGAGGCAGCCGACAGGTATCGACAGGCCAAGCAGAATGCGGCTCGGGCAGTGGCTGAAGCAAAAACTCGGGTGTGGGAGGAGTTCGGAGAGGCCATGGAAAAAGACTTTCGGACACGGTCGAATGCCTTCTCCAAGTCCACAAAACACATGTAGACTGGTTGGGCAAACTCCCATGCACCCTCAAGTATCCTTGAGAGGATAAAGAGCTGGTCCAGTGTTCCGCGACCAGAACGAAAACCACATTGTTCCTCCTGTATCCGAGGTTCGGCTAGCGGACGAACTCTCCTTTCCAGCACCCTGGCATAGACTTTCCCAGGGAGGCTGAGGAGTGTGATCCCCCTGTAGTTGGAACACACCCTCCGGTCTCCCTTCTTAAAGATGGGGACCACCACCCCAGTCTGCCAGTCCAGGGGTACTGCCCCTGATCTCCACGCAACATTGTAGAGGCGTGTCAACCAGGACAGCCCTACAATGTCCAGAGCCTTCAGGAACTCGGGGCGCACCTCATCAACACCAGGGGATCTGCCACCAAGGAGTTGTTTAACCTTCCTCTCGTGTTAGGGTCGGCACCGACCCATTTTAAATTTCAAATGCATAAAAAAATCACATACATTTGTTTATTGTATCAAGGCTTTTTGACTTTGTCTGGAACCTCTATTTTTACAAAAAAAAAACAAAAAAAAAATATTTTCACTAAATTATAAAATGCCCTAGTTGAAATTATGACCTTTGTGTTGTTAGGGTCGGTTTCGACCCAGGTATAATATTTATGAGTATAAAGCAATAATTAACGCCAAAACTGAAATCATAAGTGCACTGTCAGCTAAAACACTGACACCAGCTCCTCTCCTAATCATATGAGCTTCAGGGGATTCTTATTTTGCATGTTTTTTGCAGTATACCTGCACAAAAACAAAACAAAATAAAGACGGGCATGTCAAGACGTGAGGTGAATTCACTCATTTGAGTGGCCATTTGACTTCCAGAGTGCACATTTACAATTTGCAGCATACAAAAATGAGAAGAAGATTCACAGTGAGCCAAGTTCTGCATCATATTTTTGGTGAAAATGAAGGAGAGGACACAGAGCAGCATAGCGATTCAGATGGGCAGGTTTCTAAGGAGGAAGACAATGTGGACTATCATCCAGAAGACACAGACACATCTGATCAGAGGTGGAGGTCGCTGGTGCTGAAGCTACACCTGCTGAAAGATTCAAGTCCAAAAATGGTAATATCTTTTGGAGCTCAGTACCTCATGAGCAGGGCAGCTGCTGCAAATGTCATCAAAATGACCCCTGGAATCACAAGGTTTGCACTGACCAAAGTCAGTGACAGCAAGAGATGTTGTGAGCTATTTATGCCATTGTCACTAAAAAGAATCATCATTACTATGATAAACCTTGAAGGAAAAAAAAGTCCATGGCGACATGATGAGGAATACCTGGATGCTTTCATTGGTGTTCTTCTTCTTGCTGGAGTGTACAGATGCTGCAATGAGGCCACTGATAGTCTATGGGACTCATCGACAGGCAGAAGTATTTTCTGGGCAACGATGTCACTTCACACATTTGATATCATTTTGATTCAAGAGTCCTCAGATTTGACAACAGAGAGACCAGACCGAGGTCTGACAAGCTTGCTCCCATCAGGGATGTCTGGGAGAGATGGGTGCAGCTTCTTCCACTGATCTTCATCCCAGGGCCAGAGGTGACAGTGGATGAATGTCTTGTCCACTTTTCGAGGAAAATGCCCCTTCCGGCAATACATACCCAGTAAGCCAGGGAAATACGGCAGAAAAATCTGGGAAGCCTGTGATGCAAAAACCAACTATGCCTGGAATGTACAGATTTTCAAAGTCAAAGCTGCGAGTGGCATCCCTGAGAAGAAACAATGAAAATGTGTGGTCCTCGATATGACCACTGGACTGCAGGGTCACAATATCAGCTGTGATATTTTATTTTATTTTATTTTTTACCAGATATGACCTCGGACAAGAACTTCACAAAGGAAACTTCACAAAGGTGAAGCTCTATCATTGGGAAGTGATTAAAAAGCCCACAAATACCCACGATTATAACCAAAACAAAGGAGGAGTGGACTTTTTCTTTTTTTCAGTTTATATTAAAGGTCTACTGCTGGAAAAAAAAACATTTATTTGTCTTTCTTGATGTAAATATCTATGGGTCGAAATTGACCCGTAACACCATAGATGTCATTTTAGTTATTAATCTTAAAATGAAAAAATCAATAAAACAGATTTATTTAAGAGATGTGTCCTATACCCCTCAGTAATAGTCAGGTAACACAAAAACCTTTTATTTATTAATATGATTCTCTTGAGGTTAATTTTACAAATTTTTTTTAATTGAAATCGAGGGGTATAGTGACAAAAAAAGACCGAGAGGCCCACACCAAAAGTATTAAAAACAACATTTTCATGGATAAGGAAGCCTAACAAGGTAACCAAGAGATGAGAAACAAATTGGATGATAACTTATTGTTTTTAGTATATTTTATAGCTGATTTAATTCACGGGTCAAAACCGACCCGCTAACATAAGAGACGATAACAGAAAGGTAACACAAGAGGAAGGTTAAGTTCTTAAGTTTAAGGCATTTGGAGGTTCTTGCAAATGTGTTTACTGGACAGAACGATGTGGTGTCTCGGGTCTTTGACCCAGGGTGCTCTTAATCCCCTGATTAATGGGAGGGTCCATAAGCCAATAAACCAAGCACTTTCCAAAAACCTTTCCAATAAAATTAATTACAAAGTTACATAACAAAACTAGGTCAGCATATTCTCACAACTTTAAAGAAAAAAAACGAAAATGAATACAAATTGCGTTTTATAAACATTCAACAGAAATGGCCACAACATTCCGGCCCCTAATTCCTATGTAACATGAATTATATCTGTCTGAGTGGACATCACAAAAAGCAATACCATTAATTTTCTTCAGTAGTCCATATGCATCTTCTTAAAAAACAAACAAAAGGAAAGGTCAATGTTCTATGATTTCAAGTCTTTGTTGTTTATATGTTTACTTTGTGTGTATTGAAAAAAGGTGTATGTTGCATAATGGAGTGTAGAGCAAAGCGAGTGTCAGTGTAAATGTAGAGCCAGAGGTTCCAGAACTTGGCTCAGTTGGAGGCAAACATTTATTGTTTCCTCTAGATGGCCTCCACCAGGAGACATATTTTGTTGATTGGCCTCTCCAGCTCATTTGTTCGTGTCTTAACTGGAACACGGCGAACTACTCCGTGTGCATCGGCCATGGTTTCAGTGATGCGGCCAATGGGCCAAGAATTTCTTGGTGCAGCTCCGTAAGCACTATGTCACCAATGCAAAAGTTCCTACGAATCTTGTTCCATTTTTGTCGTTCCTGCAACATAGGAAGGTATTCTTTCACCTTTTCCAGAATAGATCCACAATATACTGGGCTTGTTTCCATCGCCTTCGCAGATACAGGTCCTCTTTTTTGAATAAACCTGGTGGCAGCACAGGTTTGCCTTTTAATTGGAGCAAGTGATTCGAAGTAAGAGCTTCTACATCACTGGGATCATCAGAAGAAGGTGTGATTGGGCGGTCATTCAGTATAGCCTCCACTTCACACAAAACTGTATGTAAGGTTTCATCATCTAGTACTTGCTGGTTTGTGATAGAGCATAATATTCTCTTTATTTCTTGCACCAAGCGCTCCCATACTCCACCATGATGGGCCCCATAAGGCGGGTTAAAGGTCCACTTTATGCCATCCTGTGCTAAACCTTTTTGGATTTTACTTTGGTTTAGCTCTAACATAGCTTGTTTTAACTCACGATTTGAGCTGACAAAGTTGGTTCCGTTGTCTGACCGGATTTCCTTGACTTGTCCTCTGCGGCAGATGAATCTCCTGATGGCATTAATGCAGGAACCTGTATCAAGAGAATGTGCCACCTCAAGGTGAACAGCACGACAGGTTAGGCATGTGAAAAGAACTCCATACCTCTTAACAAGACTCCTGCCTCTCTTTACTTCTATTGGTCCAAAATAATTAACACCAACATAAGTAAATGGTGGAAGATCAGCTGAGATTCTGTCAATAGGAAGATCAGACATTTTCTGCTCACCTGGCTTTTGCCGTTGTCTTTGACACACTATACAGTCTTTGATTATTTTTCTAGCTGCTGAATTAGCATGAGGGATCCAGTATTGACGGCGAAGGGTTGAAAGCAGATTTCTTCCTCTGTGACCAACCTTTTCATGAATATGTTGAAGAATAAGCTTTGAAACATGGCTTTCTTTTGGCAAATTTGCAGGATGTTTTGTTTCCTCGGGTAAATCTGCTTTGCTCAGTCTTCCACCCACTCTCAAGACACCATTAGTAACTACAGGATCAAGCTTATACAGATGACTTGACTTCCTTACAGTGCCGGAGTTTAGGGCAGTCATTTCATCAGCATAATGTTTTCTCTGCACAAAGCTCACTATAGCTTCCTCAGCCATGGACAAATCATCAGTTTTGAGCAGAGTGTTCCCATCTTCTTTAGCACATATTTGACTTCCACAGTGCGTGTCCAGCAACTTTTGTCTTTTCTTTGTTTGCAGTTTAAGTCTTTCTTTTACTTTTAGGATCCATGCCACACAACTTTTTAATTTTGTCCAGCTGGAAAAGTACATCAGCAGCTTAGTAGTGGGACACACATCTTCTTTCAGCACAGCTGCACACATCAGGCCCTCCCCTTTTATTTCTGGGTCAGCTTCCAAATGGACAGATACATAATTTTTGCCTACTGGCCAGTGAACAACAGGTTTACTGAGAAATTCTGGACCACTGATCCAAGTGGAAGATTTCAGGAAACAGCCAACCGCCATTCCTCGAGAGGCTGCATCACCTGGATTCAGCTTTGAACTAATGTACCGCCACTGCTCAACTTTTGTCAAAGCATGAATGATGGAAACTCTATTAGCTACATACGTTTTGAACCATGTGGTTGTGTTTGCAATGTACTGTAGCACAGTTGTGCTGTCAGACCAAAAGACTGATTCACTCAGATTAAGCTTAAGTTCAACTGGTAGCATTTTGTCCAAGCGCACAGCTAAAACTGCAGCAGCCAGCTCAAGACGTGCGATGGTGACTTGTTTTAATGGCGCCACCCTTGCTTTACCAATAATAAAGGAAACACACACTTCCTGCTTGCTATTAGATAGCCTAAGATATGATACAGCACCATACCCAGTTTCACTGGCATCACAAAAGTGATGCAGCTGTGCACCTTTTATCTCCCCAAATCCTTTGGGTGTGACACATCTACTAATACTAAACTTGTTAAGAAGAACTAAATCCTCAACCCAGAATACCACGTCTTTTAAGTGGTTTGTCCTTGTTCACAATACTGAATGTGAAAACATCATGTTCAATATCCCATTGCACACCGAGAGCTCTTTCTGTGGGTAGCTGATCCCGACTAAGGTCCAGCATCTTTACACCTGTGGCTCTATTTTCCTCCGGGATCTGACAGAGGACAGAGCGATCACTACATACCCACTTATTGAGCTTAAACCCCCCCTTGGCACACACCTCAGTAAGCTGCTGATAAAGTGAGACAGCCTGCTCAACAGACTGGGTAGATTTAAGACAGTCATCTACATAAAAACTGTGCCTGATTGTACGTATAACCTCCTCTGGGTACAGATGTTGGTTGTCATCAGCAGTCTTTAGTAGTGCATAGGTGGCACAGCTGGGGGAGGATACTGCACCAAAAATGTGGACTAACATGCTATGTTCCACCAGCTGTTTTGTGATGTCACCATCGAGCCACCAGAGAAAACGTAAAAAATTTACGTGTTCCTCAGCTACTCTGACCTGATGAAACATCCCTTTAATGTCTGTCATAAGCGCTATTGGACCCTGCCGAAAGCGAATCAGCACACCTAATAAAGTGCTAGATCTGGGCCTTGTAATAGCTCTTTGTTCAGTGATGTTCCAGCAAATGTTGAAGCACAATCATACACAACACGCAGTGTTTTCTTGCGGGGGTGGTAGACCCCATGATGAGGTATATACCACACCTTTCCTTCCTCATGCTTCAACTGTTCTTGTGGTATGATTTCTGAATGTCCCTCCATACTAACATTGTGCATGAATTCTTTGTATTCTTCAAAGAATAACTGATCCTTCTGAAACCGTTTTAGCAGATATTGCGCCCTCTGCTGAGCCACCTGCTTGTTGTTTGGCATTCTTACTTCAGGTTTACGAAAGGGTAATTTCAAGTAATAATGACCATCTTTAAGTACAGCTGAGTCTGACATTATGTTCATGAACTGTTTATCTTCTACAGACATTTCTGCACGCTCATTACACTGGTTCTCCACAAAATCTTGATTATACTGTTTAACCAGCATTTCTTCTAAACTACTTATAGAAATGCGGTTTACCTGGACAAAACCAGCATCATGCTCATCCTTTTTACTACCCTGATTGAGTGGCCCATTGACAACCCAACCAAGACGAGTTAGCACAGCATAGGGTCCATTACCCTCACTGTTAATGATTCTCCAAGGTTCCAGCGCTTTGGGAGAATTCACACCAATAAGCAGCCCAATGCCAGCATTTATCGGTGTCAACTCAACATCTTTTAAGTAAGGCCATTTTCTTAAGTCTTGTTCTTTAGGGATATTTTCTTTAGTGACAGGAATAGCCTTTTGAGTGTACACGTCAGGCAACCTCAAGTACTCATTCTGTTTTAAAGCAGCTACTTCCATACCAAAAAGTTTATAGCTACTTACTGGCCTTTCCTGACCCATAGTCTTTAACATGATTTCCACTTTCTTTCTAGATGCATTTAACTGCATCATCAACGCCTCGGTGCAAAAAGTTGCAGAGCTGCCGGGATCAAGAAAGGCATATGTCTCAACAACCTTCGTCCCATTTTCCAACTTCACTTTTACTGGAATAACTGACAAGGCACATTCATTAGACCCGGCCCCAGTATGGCTACCAAAGTTCAAAGAAACAAGAGCATTTGAGACTGATGATTCTTTACAGACAGCTTTAGCTGCTTGCCACTGCAGTTCTTTTGAGTGTATGTGGAGAACAGTAGGGTGATTTTTATTACAGATGTGGTACGTCAAACGATGTGGACAAGCTTTACTCATGTGGCCTCTCTGTAAGCAACCAAAGCATAAACCTTTACTCTTAAGGAATGTCACCTTTTCTTTGTTGGGTTTTAGTTTAAATGAGTCACATACGTCCAAAAAATGATTTTGGTCACAAAACAAGCACCGAGTTTGATCTAAGTCTTTATCTTCATGGCTTATTTGAATACGTTCCAGTTTGTGTTTGTCATTGTTCTGTTCTGAAACTACAGCAACAGAAGTAGCAAAGCTACTGCTTTTAGTTTTAAACGGTGCCTTTGATGGTTTTGAAGCCATCTTTTCTTTTGTGTTTTGACTCTCTCCAAAAACAGGATCTAATGCAGCTCTTGTTTGCTTTTCAAGAAAATCAAGAAGATCTTTAAATCTTGCTCTGCGATTGCACTTTTCTGTTATATCAACAACTATTATTCGCCATTTATCGCGAAGTCTAAAAGGCAACTTTGAAACAAGAATCCTCATATTGGTTGAATTTTCCAGCTCATCAAGAAACTCAGCTTCATCCATTGTGTTGAAGCAGCTTCTTAGAAAGAATGTGTAAGCTTGTAATGCTGAAGCATCATCAGACTTTAAAACTGACCAGTTAAGAGCCTTGTCTATAAATGCAGATGTTATCTTTGCTCTATTACCAAAATTCCACTCAAGCTGTTTTTTTGCCTCAACATAAGCTGTCTGTGGACTCATGTGCATGCAACTTCTCACTAAAATTCTGGGCTGTCCTGTAGTAAACTGTTCTAAATAATAAAGCCTATCCTGCATGTTATCAGTCTTAGTTTCTATTCCTTGCTCAAACGCCTTAAGAAAGGATCTAAAATGCAAAGGATCACCACCAAAAACAGGAATTTCTATTGCTCGAAGTAGTGACAACCTCTGTTGTTTTACAAGCATCTCAGTAATCTCATTTTGCTTTCTCATGATCTCTGTTAGGGCACTGCTGTAGACATCAACCCGAGAAGAGATTGGCCTTGGGCTTTCCCCTTCTGGTTTAACCTTAGCAGGTGCATGTGTCTCTAGGGGCATTGGCAAAGGTGAATGAACTAAAGGGGCTTTCTTTGTTCTTGGAGCCTTTGAGCTGTAGCAGCAGGTATGAACTCAGTAGATGTTCCAGAAGGAGCTGTAATCCTGCCTTCTGATTCAACCTCAGCCCTGGAATCAAGGCTCTGCTGATCCTGAGCAGAGGTGAAAATTTGCATTTTTGCATCTGCCATAACCAACTTAGTTCTTAGAGCCAATGCTTCTTTTCTTGCTTTTAATTGAACTTCTTCCAGTTCGAGCGCATGTTTTTCTTGCAGTGCGTCCACCTCCGCTTTCAAAGCGGCTCTTTCCAACTCAGCTTCCATCAGCGCCATTGAAGCCGCACGCGAGCTTTTACTCCTTAAACTTAAGGCTGCAGTAACATTACTGGGCGCTTTACTAGAGCCCTTGCTGACAGGTTTAGCAACTCGTTCAGAAATCATGTCGCTCGTTTCTTGCGCTACTTGTGAGACACTATCATGCGGCGCAATGTCACTGTCATGAGATGCTACCTTTGATTCAACATTAGAGGCTGCAACTTCATCCTTTTGTGGATCAGGGTCTGCATTTATCCAAGTGTCGATTTCATGCAGAAAGTCTTTAAAACCGATCAGCTTAGGTTCATACCAATCGCTGTGATCTGTTTCCTTTTCATCATCGTTCAGCAATTTTTGAACTGAAGTCTGTAAGTCCATAAACTCTAATCATTAAATGTTTTCATGTGTTCATCTATGGAAGCTTTTGATTCTCCAGCATCAATGAGAGCATTAATGTCATTTCGTTTTTTTGTCAGAACGCCAAGTTACGCTCTGCGTTTTTTAATCAAATTAAAAAGCTCTCTTTCTTGTTCCTCCATTTTAACCACAAAATTCGTTTCACAAGCTCCAAAAGATAATTGTTTAATACAAATGTTTCATGTTGCAGCTCAGCGTCTCGGCTCATCCAAACAAAGTTTCGCATTTACTCACGAACTTTGCATCATTTTTTCAGTCCATTCTACGAAGATGCAATCTTCCAAGTCCAATCTTGCAAGTTTTTCCCAGCTGACATCCAAGCGAGTCAAATTATTTTTTAACTTAAATGTCACGGCCTTTTATGTTCCAAACACCAAAAAAGTCCAAGAAAAGGCCGTGGGTGGCAACGGGAGGTTTGTTTTAGAACGCACTTCTGACTCCATTATTTAAAAATCATATGTTGTTTATTTCGTGGAAAATTATGAACAAAAATCAACCAAATAACTTCTTAAAACTTAAAATTAAACGAAAGTTAACTCAATTTGCTTTAAAAACTTCAAAAGTGGTCAAAAAAATCTTTTTCTAACCCTCCCGTCTTCCCATCAGACATTTGGCAAACAAAAAACCATCTTTACCACACCCCTCCAGGGTGCTCTTAATCCCCTGATTAATGGGAGGGTCCATAAGCCAATAAACCAATCACTTTCCAAAAACTTTTCCAATAAAATGAATTACAAATTTACATAACAAAACTAGGTCAGCATATTCTTACAACTTTAAAGAAAAAAACAAAAATGAATACAAATTGCGTTTTATAAACATTCAACAAAAATGGCCACAACACAGGGGTGTTTTCTGGTCACATACGCCTCAATGTCCCTCTTCATAAAAGGCCAGTAGAAACGGTCCCCTGCCAAGTGAATGACCCTCTCTGCCCTGCGTGACCCAAATCATCATGGAGATGTTGAAGCACTAGGAGTTGATATTGTGCTGGCAGCACAAGCTGCCTTCGCTGAGCCGCTGTACGATGTTGCAGCTGATTTTCCATATGAAGCTTTCCCCACTCGTGCATAAGCTTTCTCACGGGGCCACTGGCTCTCCTTCTGCCATCATTAGTTATTACTGATTTTGTTTCTTTCAGTTTGATAAGTTAAATGATAGAGGGATCCTTCCTTTGGGATTTTACCAGGTCACTGTGACAGGCTGCAATGGTGACATGTTCACAGGTGTCTCTGGCTGGGCATGTTAGGCACAGGGCAGCGACATATGCAGCATCTTGTCTCTTTGCAGACTCACAACCCTCCCATGTAGCCTGAATGGCCTCTCTCGTCAGCTCTTCAGTAAACTTTGTGAGGTAGGTGTCAATGTCAAGTGGAAACCGAGAGAATGAGTCTGCATCGATGTTCACCTTCCCCGGCCTGTATTTGACATCAAACCTGAAATCTGCCAGCTCACCTACCCAGCGGTGACCTACTGCATTCAGCTTTGCAGTACTCATCACATATGTGAGGGGATTATTGTCTGTATAGACCAGGGGTCGCATGTGGCTCTTTCATCCTTATACTGCGGCTCCGCGTGGCTTGGGACAATACACTTCAATTTAATACTTATCATTTATTTTATTTGCGGTAGTTCTTTTTTAAAAGTTTAGTTCTAAATTGGAAGATTATTGTGATCTTGAAATATTAACATAAAATTATATTTTATTATTTTTGTTGCTCAAAATAAGCGTCGCATAACGTGGAAGCCGGTGTACTCGCCAAAACGCCGTGCATTTATGGAGACTTTCAACCCCGGGTCGGCCAAGTATGGAGAAATGTAAGAACAGAAAAATATCAGAAGAAAATAGAACATTTAATGATGCCTGGGCAGATTCATTTGCATTTACTTCTGACGAGAGTGGCCTACCAGTATGCCTAATTTGTGGAGAGAAACTGGCTAACAATAAAAGGTTAAATATCGAAATAAAAACACAGCCTTTGCTGAAAAATATCCAGAGGGAGAAGAGAGGAAAAAAGCCTTTTTGGAAGTGATTTGGAAGGAACTGTGGAAAAATCAATTCAAGAAGTGGATGAAGTCTGCATATGCAAGTTTTGTGGCCGCTCAGGAAATGGTCAGGCGTGGGAAGCCGTTGACGGACAGAGAATATATGAAGGAATCATTCATTAAGATTTCAGAACACCTATTCGCTGTCTTTGAAAACCAGAGTGCACAATCTCTGTGCAGAAAATCAGAGCAATGCCTCTCTCTGCAAAGACTATCAAAGACAGAACCATCAAAATGGCAGAAAATATCACAAGACAGCAAATTAAAGACATCAGTTCAGCTGCAGCGTACAGGAACGCGCACAGCTGCTTAAAGCAGTAGCGCCCAGATTACTTACATCTACTTCCGTGCAACTGATATAAGATGCGGTAAGCTGAACACAGCTTCAACCGTCTGTTTGTTGAAAAACAGTAACGCGACCGCACTGCATTTTCTTTGATTTGATATACCTTTATTAGTCCCACAAGGGGAAATTTCATAAGGCTGCCGACCTATTACACGCAATGGTGGCGCCATCTTACCCTCCGACCATACATACATTACACAAACATCACATGGGGAAGACAGGTCAGAGAGGTATAACAATGGAAAATGCACCACATGAGGAAAGATAAGGAGAAAAAAATAACTCCTCCCAGACTGAGCTCCAACAGGGAGATCAGTTTGAGAACAGAAAAAAACACCTCTGCACAAAGCACATGAAAAAACTCTTAATACACCAAAGAAACACATGACAAGTAACAGGGGTGGGTAAAGGGTGAGAGACAGCCGAATTAGACAGTACATCCGGGCCTGCATCCTGTGCGCTGGTCTCCTTGATCCCCGTCAGCATCGGAAGGGAATAAGCGTCGAAGGCGTTTGGAAAGGGAGGGGGGATGAGTGTGTGCATATCAGTGTATATGTATGTGTGTGCGTGTCCAGAGTTCAGCTGAGACAGTGTCCTTCGCCCTGCTAGGCTAAGTAAACAGTCTTCCAGCCAACCCAGGTGGCCTTGCATGGAATGGGAAGGAACAGACTAAACACAGTCGTTATCAGGGTGTTTTTGTTCGGCTCCAGCCTTGCGACTGCAGCTGGCGCCGAGAGGGTATCCGCATGAAGTGATGGTGGTTTTTACTTTAGTGCGAACAGCTCATATGAATTTCAAAGCAGTTCTACAGTCCAACACTGGTCTCTCAATCTCCCGTTGGAGAGCCGCGAGCTTCGCCATACTTGCGTTCTGTGATGTTGTCATTTCTTGTGCTCAAGGAGCCGATTTCTGAGAAGTCACGACAGCGTGCCTCCCCGAGATGTAATCCAGTCTGAACTCATCTTATCAATCAATCAATCAATCCCAGAGGGCAGCCTTGTGGGGGTTTGAACAGCCGGTTCCGCTTTCTTAATTCTTCGACAAGTCAGGGCCAAGCCAGCTCCGATCAGCCAGAACCCTGTTACCATGGTTCCGAATAGGTAGTATCTTCAGCACTCAGGCTCACCCAAGCCCAGACTTCTCGTTGAGAAAGGGGTGTCAAATGCATTTAGGGACCAGTTTATCAAATCCAGAATTCCTCTTTTAGGTTTTAGAGAACAGACTGTGAGAGAGTGTTCCAGGGAAAAGTAATACAAAAAACACGAGACTAGACAAGGACACAAGAGGTTAAGCAGGGAAGCTAAGGGAGAGGAGGAGGAGAGGAGAAAAGTGTGACCGCCTTCGTCAAGAGCAAGAGCAGGAAGAAGTTCTTGCTAGTAATGGAAACGGCGTTGTAACAATAGAAATAGTAATTAGTTAGATTACTCGTTACTTGAAAAGCAACACCGTTAGTAACGCCGTTACTTGTAGTGCCGTAATTCCCATCACTGCATAAAAGGCATTCAGCTTGATGTCATGAATTCATACAGCTTGATGTCATATAGGTCGCACAGTTTGTCATCAAGCCACTCTCATCGGCACTTTCTGGTGATTTCAGCTCTGACCTGACTGACTGGGATTGATATTTGACATCACAGAAGAAAGACGAGTCCTGTATTGATATTTGGCATCAAATATCAATACAGGACTCGTCTTTCTTCTGTGATGTCAAATATCAATGCCAGAACGTGTGCCGATGTATGTGCATTAATGTGTGCATGCATGGAGTCCTGAGGTTGGCTGGTAGGGTGGACCTCTACGCATAATCACATGTGTCTGCAAACATTTCCATGTTTGTGTAACACACGATACTTTACCACTACTGAATGTAGAGAAAGTTAGGATCTTAGGCTTATTGGTTCGATTGCTGCTGAGCATGACAGAAACCCACACGGTAACAGTAAGTCTCTATGCAGTGTCCTCTCAGGCCCATCTGACTTGAGTGGAGCAACAACATATACAGGAGAGTCATTGATCTGTTTTACAACTTTGTAGACCGTCTGACTCCATCTGTCAGCTAGTTTGTGTTTCCCTCGTATTCCAACATTCTTGACAAGAACACGATCTCCAACCTCCAAGGTGGATTCTCTCACTTTTAGATCATATCTTGACTTATTGCGTAGGGCAGCTTTCTCGCTATGTTCCACAGCAAGTTTGTAACTTTCCTGTAGGCTTTCCCTGAGCTTCTTCACATATTCACTGTGAGTTACACTGTCCTGCCTACTCACATTAAGTCCAAAAGCCACATCAATTGGAAGATTTGGCTGTCTCCCAAACAAGAGCTGATAGGGTGAATACCCAGTTGTGTCATTCTTTGTGCAATTGTAGTGGTTTTGTCATCAGTTGCAATTGCAGTTCTGCAACCTGCTTCTTTAGACTCTCAGTTTCAGAGATATAGGCCTGCAATACACTTGCACTTGGGTCAGTGTGATGTGGGAAGTCAGGGACAGAATGCATGTGTTCAATTGGTTTTATCTTGGTAGGCCCAAAATGACGTTGCATCCGGTCCAGCTTAGAAGCCCTTCTGTCCTCTTCAGTCCTCAGCTCTAGCAGAAGCTCTGCAAACTCAGGCGTGGTCTCTTTCTTTAGTTCCAGTTGCAGGACCAAGTTATGGTCCCAACAACCCCGTTTGAACTGCTTTAGCAAATGTCGACTTGCACCTGCTGGAATCACACCATTCCTGCTTACAGCAGTGTTAAGGAGAGCTTGCAGCCTCTGTAGGTAATCAGAAGCTTTCTCACCTGGATTTTGATTTGTGTTCAGGAACCTTGCAAATATCTCCTCACCATCCTCCACAAGACCATATGCAGAATCTAACAGCCTGACATATTCTCGTGGATGTGCTGAATAACCAAGTTGCTTCACAACATCTGATGCTGGGGGAAGAAGACTCTCTAGTATTTTCCTCCGCTGAATGTCAACTGGAGTGCCATCATTGAACATTAGTTCAACATGTAAACACCACGTTTCAAAATCCACTTCTCCGGGGGGTTTTGGCACACAGCCTGAGAATGAGCGTAACCATTTGGATTGGCCATGTGTAGCGACAGAGTCATTTCTGATTACATGTTCCACTACTATACGCTGTATCTCTGGTGGGTTTGTTACTTCATCTGTCACCACTGGAAGTCTGGTTGGAGTAGTCTTTGGTTTAACAACTCTACAAGTCTGAGATTTAGTTGAATGGGTGACTGGCTGGGATGTAAGGGGCCGTCTGTGGTCGTACTTTAACTTTGCTGTCTTTATCAAGGGTGTAGTACTGTGGTCAGAATAACCGTCAACACTTTCATCACTTGAGTCAGTCAAAACAGGGTCTGGCTCTGGAGTTTGATGGAGTGCTGGCATTTCAATGCGACTAACCTGCCATTTTACATTCTTGTTGGTCACATTTTCAATCTCAAGGGGAAAATCTAACTCGTTATCCCCCATTGTAATCTCTGACTCAAACTCAGCAATAACAGTTTCCCCACAATCTGGTTGTGCATTTGGGACCCTCAGGATCCTTGTTACCACCCCATACTTCTCCAAGGAAGCAATAATATCAGCATCAGAATCGAAACTAGTAACTCCAGTAATACTGATGGACCGTTTAAAATCCTCCCCGTAATTCTGTACCAAATCCATCTCTTTTCAATGTTGTCTTAGTTGAAAGCTTATCACAATAAATCACAATCTCAAAATTAACTATGCTATTGCAGAATGCTGTAATTTCAATATTAGCTGTGTCTTAATCGCTCCTGGCTGGCTCGCCACGAAAAGGTACTATGTAACACACGATACTTTACCACTACTGAATGTAGAGAAAGTTAGGATCTTAGGCTTATGGGCTCTAGGAATCGACTAAGGAGCGAATGACACACAGCTAAAAGAACAGTCAACATTTATTCAAAACAAAACCAAAAACAGTCATTCAACAGTTCACAACAGTTCCAATTGTCCATATTTGTCAGTCTGTGTATTCAGTTTTAGAGTTCAGAGTTCAGTGTTCAGAGTTCTTTTCAGTCTTTTCAGTTCAGGTGTGTGAGTGTGTGTGTGTATAGTGTTAATGTTAGTAGTACTACCCGGGTAGTGTATTGTTCTGAGATCTCATAAGCTTATCTGTCAAGAAGTAACGCAGTTGTCACTTCTAAGTAGGCTGGAAATCTTTCCTGCATCGCAGCTGGGGATCCGGAATCCTGGCTCGCAACTTTAGACTCCAACAAAAAAACCAACCTGCACAGGGCAGTGAACATATTTTACATGAATATCATATAGCAACTTAATCAACACTAGTGACCAAATGTCTCTCACTCTTTGTATATAACGACTTAATGCAATCAATAATAAAATTAATCAAAGAACCTTAAAACAATTTCCACATCATACAAATTTAACTCAAATCTCATATTTTGTGAACAGCAGTCACATCAATCCAATGAATTGAGAGAATGTACATTACTGATGCACGAGGAAAGTGCAAAACGTGGTCGCAGTACTATTTAGCCAAAGACTGCTCATATTTATCAGCTCATTACAATAAATAAAACTTACCTACTAGCTTCCAAAGAAATATTTCCGATTGGTTTAAAACATTCACAAGTGAAGAAATAAAAAGATAATACAGCACTTAGCAGAATGAAACTCCTTTACTGCAGGGTTTAGATCAGACTCGTCCCGGTCCACACTTTGTTCTGACACAGACTCAGTTGCTTTGGGGATTTCACTGACAGTAATGAAAGCCGGGTAATTGACTTCTTCGTAAACTACTGGAAAGTCATAATCCACAATGTCATTATCACCCAGATAATGATAGTCTCCTTCAACTTCAGAAAAGGGATTCTCTTTGGAGGTGTCGCCTTTGGGTGTCTCTTTCTCTGGGCTTCCATGACTGGGTTCGATTGCCGCTGAGCATGACAGAAACCCACACGGTAACAGTAAGTCTCTATGCAGTGTCCTCTCAGGCCCATCTGACTTGAGTGGAGCAACAACATATACAGGAGAGTCATTGATTTGTTTTACAACTTTGTAGACCGTCTGACTCCATCTGTCAGCTAGTTTGTGTTTCCCTCGTATTCCAACATTCTTGACAAGAACACGATCTCCAACCTCCAAGGTGGATTCTCTCACTTTTAGATCATATCTTGACTTAATGCGTAGGGCAGCTTTCTCGCTATGTTCCACAGCAAGTTTGTAACTTTCCTGTAGGCTTTCCCTGAGCTTCTTCACATATTCACTGTGAGTTACACTGTCCTGCCTACTCACATTAAGTCCAAAAGCCACATCAATTGGAAGATTTGGCTGTCTCCCAAACAAGAGCTGATAGGGTGAATACCCAGTTGTGTCATTTTTTATGCAATTGTAGGCGTGAGCCAATGGCTGCACATGATCACGCCATTTTAGTTTGTCGTCTTCTTGGAGTGTTCCAAGCATCCCTAGCAGTGTACGGTTAAACCGTTCTACTGGATTACCACGGGGATGATAGGGGGTTGTTCTTGATTTTTTTATGCCTAACATTTGGCATAAGTTTTTGATGACTGCCGATTCAAAATTACGGCCCTGATCACTATGCAACCGCTCTGGTATGCCATAGTGAATGATGAATTTGTCCCACAGGGCCTTGGCAATGGTCTTTTCCTTCTGGTCTGGAGTTGGCACTGCAACAGCAAACTTCGTAAAGTGATCCGTTATCACCAGAATATTCTTTGTTCCTCGGCTATCAGGTTCTAGAGACAAATAGTCCATGCACACCAACTCAAGTGGTCGACTGGTTTTAATATTTACCAGTGGGGCAGATTTCTCAGCTCTAGCCTTGCGGCGGATGCACCTTTCACATGTTCTGATTTTCATTTCAACATCTAGGAACATTCGGGGCCAAAAGAAACGTGTTCTCACAAGGTCAACAGTTCTTTCAAATCCCATGTGACCTACTGCATCATGAAGACTTTTAAGAGCTACTTCCCTGTACTCCTTCGGAAGCACTAGTTGAAAAAGAGTCTGGCCCAGGCTCACTCGTTTCCGGTACAAGACATTATCTATTAGGGACAACTGATCCTGTACTCTTAACATGAGTTGGACTTCCCTTTCCTCCTTTTGCCTAAGACGATAGGAAAGGCGTTTTCCTGTATGGACAAGGTCTATGACTCTGCTTATTATAGGGTCATGCCTTTGTTCTGCAGCCCAATCTTGTTGGGAGAGTTGAGGAAGAGTGCTAGTACCAGTCAGAATGTCGGCTTGAACAAACTCGTCAGGTATCGCACTTGCATCCACTGCCAAACACTCCACCGCAGCAGGTAAGCAGTGGCAGTAGTGGTAAGTAGTGTCAGGGGATATGTGTACTTGGTGCTTCTCGCATACAGCTTTTAGAGCATCCTTTGGAAATGTTGCACTATTTCCCTCTTCCGTAAACTTTGCAATGAATTGCTTTACTCTCTCATCCTCAGCAGTTGTACTGTCATCAGTTTCAACAGAAACAGTATGTTGAAATTGAAATTCGACAAAGCAGCAAGCCATCGATGTCCAGTTGCATCAAGTTTAGCAGATGTTAACACGTAGGTCAGTGGGTTATTGTCAGTCATGACAGTGAAGTCAGCTCCATACAAATAATCAGCAAACTTGTCTGTAACTGCCCACTTCAACGCAAGAAATTCAAGTTTGTGAGTGGGGTACCTTCTTTTACAGTTAGACAGCCCTCTGCTAGCATAGGCGATGACTCTTAACCGACCATCTTCTTCCTGGTATAGGGCTGCACCAAGTCCATGTGAACTAGCATCGGTGTGTAAAACATAGGCTTTTCTGGGGTCAGCAAACCCAAGCACTGGTGCAGATGTCAACTTCTCAATGAGGGTCGTGAAAGCTTCCTCACATGAGGGAGTCCATTTCTCATTAAAAGGACGGTTCAAGTCGCCGTTTGATGGTGATTTGTGGTGTTTCAGCTTCCTGGCAGGGACATAACCAGCTGTCAAATCATTCAATGGCCTAGCAATTTTAGAATAGTCTTTGACAAACCTGCGATAATAGCCAGTGAAGCCTAAAAATGACTTCAGTTCTGACAGGTTTGTGGGTCTGGGCCATGTGGTGAGGGCAGATATTTTATCAGGATCAGTCTTCACTCCCTGTTCTGAGACAATGTGTCCTAAATACCTCACTGACTTTCGGAAAAAGTGACATTTCTCAGGTGAAAGTTTGAGACCAAATTCTTTTAGTCTGTTCAGAACTCGCAGGAGCCTTTCTTCATGTTCCTCCAAAGTATTGGAGAACACTATAAGATCATCAAGAAAGACCAGTACTTCCTTGAGGTTCATGGAGCCCATGCATTTCTCCATAACTCTTTGAAAAGTGCTTGGAGCATTAGTGACTCCTTGGGGCATCCTGTTGAATTCCCAAAACCCCATGGGTGTGACAAAAGCCATCTTGTGTTTATCCTCTTCTTCCACCTCTACCACCTCTATCCAGACTTTAAATCCATAACAGAAAACCATTTGGATCCTGACAGAGCTGTAAATGCCTCTTCTATATTGGGCAAGGCATAAGCGTCTTTGATCGTCTGGTTGTTCAACTTTCTGTAATCCACACAAAGGCGGATCTGCCCATTTTTCTTTTTCACAACTACAATTGGTGAAGCAAATGGACTCTCGGACTCTCTAATAATGTTGCTGTCGCACAGCAGCTCCAAATGAAGGCGGACAGCTTCATAATCAGAGGGATGAATGGGCCTTGGCCTTTGTTTAAAAGGCGTTGGATCAGAGAGCCGAATCTTATGTCTCACCACTGTGGTGTGACCATAATCAAGTTCACTCCTAGCAAAAACATCAGACACGGAATTCAGCTTCTCGGCTCATATTTATCAGCTCATTACAATAAATAAAACTTACCTACTAGCTTCCAAAGAAATATTTCCGATTGGTTTAAAACATTCACAAGTGAAGAAATAAAAAGATAATACAGCACTTAAAAGGAACACATGAAATTTACATTATACTAAGCTAATGATTAGCTAACGATTAGCTTGCTATGCTAGCGCAGTTAGTCAACTCACCGGAAATGAACAAAAAACACAAAAACAGAGGTACATCAGCATCAACAAAAAGTGTCCGCGTTTCCCAACAAGCGGAAAAGTAAAATCCAATTTGTGTCTTCACACATAACCTTTTTCTTGAACAAGGATTAAAGAAAAACTCGGTGAGTAGCTCCGACCAGCATACGTAGCCTTAGCGCTATTCTCCTTCTCTATAGTTCTCAACTCAAGTTCACAAGCACTAAACAATCTCATAGTGCCACCTACTGACATTCTTTGGGAACAGCAGTTCATTTTCATGAGGCAAATTTTAGGTGGGTTACATCCCTCCCCCCCTAAATGGGCATGCATCTCTGCATGACAGCAGTCACTTTAAATGGTTTTTACTCTACCAACACATGGGGAAGGGTTTGAGTCAAGGGCATGTGAAAAAACCTGATCAAGACTGTTTAAAAGAGAATGCATCACTAATGTTAAGGGATTTCCCAAGGTGTTGTAGGTTAGTCTGCTAGGTTCAGTCCTGTTCCTAGTTGACCGCCTGATTTCTCTTGTTTCTGGAGGTTTTTCATCTTTAGCAACTTCTGCCTCCAATCCATATCTATCACTCCCCTCTTTTCCATCCGACAACCCGGTTGTTTCAGTTTGGTACTGCTCCTGAGTTACGTCAATAACCTCTTCCAAAGGTTCAACATCATTTTCTGTAGCTGGATCTATATCAGCACATGAATCATGAACAGATGAATATTCCTCATTAACAATAACACCTGTTTCTTTCATTGGAGGGTCATTTCCAATGTCATTTCCACTAGAACCTTGAAGTGAACCATCGCCCTCATCCAGCTCCACGTGTGCAGAATGAAACTCCTTTACTGCAGGGTTTAGATCAGACTCGTCCCGGTCCACACTTTGTTCTGACACAGACTCAGTTGCTTTGGGGATTTCACTGACAGTAATGAAAGCCGGGTAATTGACTTCTTCGTAAACTACTGGAAAGTCATAATCCACAATGTCATTATCACCCAGATAATGATAGTCTCCTTCAACTTCAGAAAAGGGATTCTCTTTGGAGGTGTCGCCTTTGGGTGTCTCTTTCTCTGGGCTTCCATGACTGGGTTCGATTGCCGCTGAGCATGACAGAAACCCACACGGTAACAGTAAGTCTCTATGCAGTGTCCTCTCAGGCCCATCTGACTTGAGTGGAGCAACAACATATACAGGAGAGTCATTGATTTGTTTTACAACTTTGTAGACCGTCTGACTCCATCTGTCAGCTAGTTTGTGTTTCCCTCGTATTCCAACATTCTTGACAAGAACACGATCTCCAACCTCCAAGGTGGATTCTCTCACTTTTAGATCATATCT
Source organism: Perissodus microlepis (assembly GCF_051167445.1). NCBI lineage: Eukaryota > Metazoa > Chordata > Actinopteri > Cichliformes > Cichlidae > Perissodus > Perissodus microlepis. The sequence continues at coordinate 2,713,253 of NC_140473.1, read as the reverse complement.
TGACTTATTGCGTAGGGCAGCTTTCTCGCTATGTTCCACAGCAAGTTTGTAACTTTCCTGTAGGCTTTCCCTGAGCTTCTTCACATATTCACTGTGAGTTACACTGTCCTGCCTACTCACATTAAGTCCAAAAGCCACATCAATTGGAAGATTTGGCTGTCTCCCAAACAAGAGCTGATAGGGTGAATACCCAGTTGTGTCATTTTTTATGCAATTGTAGGCGTGAGCCAATGGCTGCACATGATCACGCCATTTTAGTTTGTCGTCTTCTTGGAGTGTTCCAAGCATCCCTAGCAGTGTACGGTTAAACCGTTCTACTGGATTACCACGGGGATGATAGGGGGTTGTTCTTGATTTTTTTATGCCTAACATTTGGCATAAGTTTTTGATGACTGCCGATTCAAAATTACGGCCCTGATCACTATGCAACCGCTCTGGTATGCCATAGTGAATGATGAATTTGTCCCACAGGGCCTTGGCAATGGTCTTTTCCTTCTGGTCTGGAGTTGGCACTGCAACAGCAAACTTCGTAAAGTGATCCGTTATCACCAGAATATTCTTTGTTCCTCGGCTATCAGGTTCTAGAGACAAATAGTCCATGCACACCAACTCAAGTGGTCGACTGGTTTTAATATTTACCAGTGGGGCAGATTTCTCAGCTCTAGCCTTGCGGCGGATGCACCTTTCACATGTTCTGATTTTCATTTCAACATCTAGGAACATTCGGGGCCAAAAGAAACGTGTTCTCACAAGGTCAACAGTTCTTTCAAATCCCATGTGACCTACTGCATCATGAAGACTTTTAAGAGCTACTTCCCTGTACTCCTTCGGAAGCACTAGTTGAAAAAGAGTCTGGCCCAGGCTCACTCGTTTCCGGTACAAGACATTATCTATTAGGGACAACTGATCCTGTACTCTTAACATGAGTTGGACTTCCCTTTCCTCCTTTTGCCTAAGACGATAGGAAAGGCGTTTTCCTGTATGGACAAGGTCTATGACTCTGCTTATTATAGGGTCATGCCTTTGTTCTGCAGCCCAATCTTGTTGGGAGAGTTGAGGAAGAGTGCTAGTACCAGTCAGAATGTCGGCTTGAACAAACTCGTCAGGTATCGCACTTGCATCCACTGCCAAACACTCCACCGCAGCAGGTAAGCAGTGGCAGTAGTGGTAAGTAGTGTCAGGGGATATGTGTACTTGGTGCTTCTCGCATACAGCTTTTAGAGCATCCTTTGGAAATGTTGCACTATTTCCCTCTTCCGTAAACTTTGCAATGAATTGCTTTACTTTCTCATCCTCAGCAGTTGTACTGTCATCAGTTTCAACAGAAACATGCGGCCGTCTCGATAATTCATCCGCATCCTGATTTCTTTTGCCGGCTCTGTACTGTATGTTGAAATTGAAATTCGACAAAGCAGCAAGCCATCGATGTCCAGTTGCATCAAGTTTAGCAGATGTTAACACGTAGGTCAGTGGGTTATTGTCAGTCATGACAGTGAAGTCAGCTCCATACAAATAATCAGCAAACTTGTCTGTAACTGCCCACTTCAACGCAAGAAATTCAAGTTTGTGAGTGGGGTACCTTCTTTTACAGTTAGACAGCCCTCTGCTAGCATAGGCGATGACTCTTAACCGACCATCTTCTTCCTGGTATAGGGCTGCACCAAGTCCATGTGAACTAGCATCGGTGTGTAAAACATAGGCTTTTCTGGGGTCAGCAAACCCAAGCACTGGTGCAGATGTCAACTTCTCAATGAGGGTCGTGAAAGCTTCCTCACATGAGGGAGTCCATTTCTCATTAAAAGGACGGTTCAAGTCGCCGTTTGATGGTGATTTGTGGTGTTTCAGCTTCCTGGCAGGGACATAACCAGCTGTCAAATCATTCAATGGCCTAGCAATTTTAGAATAGTCTTTGACAAACCTGCGATAATAGCCAGTGAAGCCTAAAAATGACTTCAGTTCTGACAGGTTTGTGGGTCTGGGCCATGTGGTGAGGGCAGATATTTTATCAGGATCAGTCTTCACTCCCTGTTCTGAGACAATGTGTCCTAAATACCTCACTGACTTTCGGAAAAAGTGACATTTCTCAGGTGAAAGTTTGAGACCAAATTCTTTTAGTCTGTTCAGAACTCGCAGGAGCCTTTCTTCATGTTCCTCCAAAGTATTGGAGAACACTATAAGATCATCAAGAAAGACCAGTACTTCCTTGAGGTTCATGGAGCCCATGCATTTCTCCATAACTCTTTGAAAAGTGCTTGGAGCATTAGTGACTCCTTGGGGCATCCTGTTGAATTCCCAAAACCCCATGGGTGTGACAAAAGCCATCTTGTGTTTATCCTCTTCTTCCACCTCTACCACCTCTATCCAGACTTTAAATCCATAACAGAAAACCATTTGGATCCTGACAGAGCTGTAAATGCCTCTTCTATATTGGGCAAGGCATAAGCGTCTTTGATCGTCTGGTTGTTCAACTTTCTGTAATCCACACAAAGGCGGATCTGCCCATTTTTCTTTTTCACAACTACAATTGGTGAAGCAAATGGACTCTCGGACTCTCTAATAATGTTGCTGTCGCACAGCAGCTCCAAATGAAGGCGGACAGCTTCATAATCAGAGGGATGAATGGGCCTTGGCCTTTGTTTAAAAGGCGTTGGATCAGAGAGCCGAATCTTATGTCTCACCACTGTGGTGTGACCATAATCAAGTTCACTCCTAGCAAAAACATCAGACACGGAATTCAGCTTCTCGGCTCATATTTATCAGCTCATTACAATAAATAAAACTTACCTACTAGCTTCCAAAGAAATATTTCCGATTGGTTTAAAACATTCACAAGTGAAGAAATAAAAAGATAATACAGCACTTAAAAGGAACACATGAAATTTACATTATACTAAGCTAATGATTAGCTAACGATTAGCTTGCTATGCTAGCGCAGTTAGTCAACTCACCGGAAATGAACAAAAAACACAAAAACAGAGGTACATCAGCATCAACAAAAAGTGTCCGCGTTTCCCAACAAGCGGAAAAGTAAAATCCAATTTGTGTCTTCACACATAACCTTTTTCTTGAACAAGGATTAAAGAAAAACTCGGTGAGTAGCTCCGACCAGCATACGTAGCCTTAGCGCTATTCTCCTTCTCTATAGTTCTCAACTCAAGTTCACAAGCACTAAACAATCTCATAGTGCCACCTACTGACATTCTTTGGGAACAGCAGTTCATTTTCATGAGGCAAATTTTAGGTGGGTTACATCCCTCCCCCCCTAAATGGGCAAACATTTCTTACCACTGGTAGGTAGCTGACTAAAAACTGAGCAACATGCTTAATCACCACCTGCATTACAGAGAAAATGTGTTGTAGCAAAAGAGAACAGGAGGAACTAGAAGAATTGTAAAGTGCACACATAAGAAGCCATACTGGGAAATTGTCTTCTCTGCGTTTTCCAAAGAAGACAGTCCCAAAGCCTCCTTCACCCAGCTTATCCTGCTCTTCGTATTTTTCTTCAAAGTCCTCTACAGAGAGACAAAACAAACACAGGGGTTGTGACTAGTTGTATGTAGGAAAGCTGACTTTGCCTCAATGTACACATTCATACAGTCTTTGTTAGAAGCTTCCTAGTGATTAGCAGATGGATACCAGCTAAACTCTGAGAGCTTGGGAAAGAGGCTCTATCACTGCAGGTGTGGTGTGAACTTACCTATGTACTTCTTACCTTTAGTGTGACTTTTGTATGTGCTGTGTGTATCTGACTCATAGACGGAGCAGCTGGCCTCCTCCTGTCAGCTTGATGTCTTGCTCTTTTTACTGCGTGGTTGTTTTGTTCCATCGCTGCTTGACTTTCCTTTGCTGCTCTTCTTTCTGAAAGCAGCTGCAAAAACCAAAACCAATTAGACCTCTGAACTCCACACAGGCCTACAGATGATCAATAACTATAAAACAAAAAATCTCTGAATGTCTCACTTACACTTCTCCAAGACAAGATGGCTGAGGCCTGGGGTTGGACTTTTGCTGGTTGATCTGATATCGTCGTGTTGGTGTTGTTCCCAGATCATCATGAAAATGTTGTTCCAGGTTCAACATTGCAAGTGACCAGTCACATTGTTATGACGTTATTCTTTTGCGTGCCAAGCCATTTGTGCATTTATGAAATTCCAATGTTGCAAGGACAATATCAGTTCTGCTTACCATTTATTAAAGGGTTACGGTCAGGGTTAGGGTCATGGTCCGTTGATCGGCGGACAGAGGCGGTTTCTCGCAGCTTAAGTACAGTTTTTTGTTTTACGGCGGTTTTTCCCAAAGTCACAAAATTATGACGTCACAACATTCTGATTGGTCACTTGTAATGTTGATCCTGGAACAACATTTAGTATGATGATCTGGGAACAACACCAACACGACGATATCAGATCATGCGACTTTTGCTGTCCTTGCTTCTTTTGGAAGCTTTTTCCAGTCTTTCTGTGGCACAATCTTTCCGTTTGGAGCTCTTGATTCGCCCATCTGACGTCCCGTCCTCTATCCTGAGGAACCAGGGATCAGTGTGGCGGTCTGCAGTTTGTACAAAGATCACTTGGTTACTACTGAATCAAAACACCTGAAGTAAAAGCCCCAAATTAAGATGAATTTAACAGGTAACGGACTTTACTCACCTAGATATTTACGCACACCCACAGCACGTGGTGTGGTAAAGGTCGGCCAAGATTTTGACCACATGTCAGAAACTGGTTCAAAATTGGACTAAACTCACTTGAACTCTGACTTTGTTTGCACTTAGAACTATCACAAGACATTAAAACAAAACATCGGGCATTGATGACATCACAGGAATCTAACATTCTAATCTATGCAAACTGTCTCCAAGGCTACATAATATCAAATTAAATCATAGCAAAGGAGTAAAAAGCAGGATCAGTCTTAGGGTGTATGTTACATGTTTGCCAGTTTGGATGAGTGACTGCAATACTTCATCGGCCTGTGTTGTAGCAACCTGTTGAACCTGCTGAGAAACTGTTCTTTGTCCACTCTGCCCCAAACTTCACATGCTCCATAAAAGTCGAGGCCTAGAGACCTCTGCATAGTTATTAGCATTAGGTTATCAGTATCATCTGATATATATGACATTTACAGTACAGTACTCACACATGACATAGGAGGGAATAAATATGAACATTTTGACATAAATTTGATCATATGAAATTGGATTTTTTTTTTAAAAAACATTAAAAAATGTAACTTTTTCCTTCCGTCATACTTCAGAAATATAATATCTTAAGTTTTGAACATTTTAAAACATTTAAGTTTGCTCGTTGTATTTATAAGATCCTATGAAAAAATGGGAATTGGCAGGCTTTTGAATTTGCACAAATGAATTTAGTTAATGCTACACAAGCCTTTCATGTTTCTCTTATTTACATGATTGAATAAAGTACCGTTTACTTGATTATAAACAATACCGACACTACTCATTTTTCTTGCATTGATTTAAAGTGACTTAATTAGAATACTAAAACCATTGTAATCATGTTTGACCACAACCGGAAATGGTGCAATATATTCAAAGACAACAATTAAATATGATTGGATAACAAGACCTAGAGTTTTATCCAATAAGACAACAACATAATTTAAGAAGAGCACAATTGACAGACAGATTCTGGAAGACTGTTCAGTCACATGCAACCTTTGGCACTGAGTCAGGCATACTGAGAAGGTAAGTAATTTAAATACATTTGTTTTAGTTGGGTTACATTTTCACAGAATTGTTGTAGTGCATGCTATATGAAAAGTAATCTGTAATGCATCTACATGTTGTTTTTTTTCCTTTTACAGTGCTAGCTAAAGTTGATATTAGCTTCGCGGCTAAAGCTGAAAAATAAGAACAAATTGCACATAGTCGGGAGAAAGCAGCTGTTGTCGGTCAGATATGGAATTTATGTATGTGCACAGGCGTTTTTGATGGCTTAGCAAGTTAAAACGTCACTGAGAGAGCGTAATAGTGGTTGTGTTACTCGTGCTAGTTATGGCTACAGTGGCTAATTCGTCTGGCTGTAACCATCAGAGTTTAAGAAGCTGGGAGCACCACAGTGCCATACCTTAATTCTGGCTGCTGACACGCACTCAAGTTATAATAAGGATCCTGCCACCTTAGACGTGGGTTTAATTTCATGGAGCTATATTTTCATTTGAGTTTTGTCCTCTGTGTTCCTCTTGTCAGATCGAGCGTTTCATCAACAGTCCCGAGGTACGATACAACCCTCCTAATTACCGGGACATCCTCCAGCAGGTGTTGCGTGCCAACGATCGCCACAACCTCTGCTTGACCAGGAAGCATATAAACCAGATCGTCCAGGAGGCGTTCATAGAGACCGGGAGCCGCATACAGGAACGCCGTCATCTGGACTTCATCTACAACTTTGGCTCTTGCCTCACCGACGTCTATAAGCCTGGTAAGATAATAAAAAGAAATGCTGCTGCTCGTGTGGGGCTTCACTGTCTGACTGCACACTGAAGTGTTTCTACTCAGAAACAGGCCACAAATCTGAGCGTTGATTTAAATTAAAATATGAATATTTGTTCATTAATTTACTTTAAAGTTTGCTCCACACTTTCAGTTCCTCACTGCTGACATTTTTGCTCTCATTTAAAGTTGTGACAGTTTTTATATTGTTTTTGATGTTTAAATAAAATTAATAAAATGTATTTTATTTAATTATCTCTCCGGTCGTCCTTTGATACGTGTTTAGAAGGATTAGCACTGACTCAGACAATCTTTCAATTCGTCTTCTTTCTTTCTTTATCCACATCTTATCTAAATAATAGAAAACACCTGGAATGTCATTCATGATGTAACTGTTCATCCTCTTGTCTCTCTGCCCTCCGCCTGTCACGGACCCGGCTCTGGAGGACTCGGGGGTCCGTGAGCAGTTTTGACTGTTGTTGTTGTTATTAGTATTATTATTATTTGGTGACGTGTGTGTTTTTCTGCACAATGCTGTGTTAGTCTGTGTCCCACTCATATGTATAGGCAGGGTGTGGGTGTGTACGTGTGTATGTCTGCGGGTGTGGCTGGAGGATGGAGCACAGCCACCTGCAGGCCTGATGGGTGTGGCCCTGCGGGAGGACTGGCCACACCTGAAGTTCCTGCCACACCTGTTGGTGATCAGGGCTCGTCGGGGGAGCTACTTAGGAGAGTGTTGGAGCTCCCGCCGGCGCGGGATCATTGAGTTATCGTACCAAGTTAGTGTGTCAGCATATGTCTGTGCTGTTCGTATATACCCGCCGAGGGTTAGTGTTGACGGCTGCTTCTATGGTTTCCCTGCAGGAGGAAGAGTGGTCCAGAAAGGCAGCACGCACGGGGTGTGCGGAAACACAACAGCGGGGAGCACGAGCACAGACGTCGGAGGGAAGCACGCACACAGGGTTCAAGGGAGCAACGGGGAGTTATTGTGTTTACAGCTTTTCACTGTAAATAAAGAGCACTGTTTGCATCGCAGAGTCTGCGTTTTTGGGTCCTCCTTTCCCCACATCCCCACGGTCTGCCAGCCAGACCGTGACACCGCCTCCCTCTTTAGCCACTGTTACGTTCCCCTGAGGGGTCTAGGCGGTGAGGGGGAAGTAACAAAAAGTGTCCGGGTCAGAAAAAGGAGTCAAGGAGGCAAAAGGGTTGATTAAAGTTTCTATTAATACTAACTAAAAGAGACGGACAAGCCGCTATCACCATTTAAAGGAACAAACAAAACTCAAGCGTTGGTCAATAAAGTACAAAATAAGTCAAAAAGAGAGCAGCTCACTAGATACAAACCCAGACACGCAGCTCACTAGCTGCAAACCACAAAAAACACACAGCTCACTAGCTGTAACCACTCACATGGCACTCTGGCCCAGAGTCCCTGGGCTTAAATCTCTTTAATTACTGACGAGGGTCAGCTGCACAAAAGGGAAAGGTGGCACCTCAGGCAGAAGAGGTGGTGGGACACGCCCACACTGGCACCTTCAGGAGGAGGCCCAGCTAGGGCCCTAACACCCCCTCCCATAAATACAAACCCGTGGTTTGTCACATAATTATGATAACCAAAACAACTAATCAAGTCCGTAACCGTTGCATCACCAAATTGCAGGCTTTCCACCTACCAAACCCCATAGCAACGGTTAGGCATTGCCTGCGGAAGCTGCCAACCCCATCTCAATGGGTTCATAATACGGACTGAGGGTGGCCGCAGACCCTCAAAACAGTGTCCCATGTGATAGCCAGGGCTTGAACGATCACATGTGGAGAACCCAGGCGGCAGCTAGTAGGTTTTACTGGAACACAGACATGTTGGAGACAGACATGGAGGCCGTAACAGCCACAGACCCGGCTCTGAAGGACCCCTCACTGCTGAAGAAACTGCAGGCAAACCGAGTAGTCCTTCCAACCAGACTGGAGGAGGTCATCAAGAAGGACACTGTGAAACAGGACCACACAGAGGAGGAGGAGAGGAACAAACGACAGCAGAAAGACAGGAAGGACAAAGAGGTAACAGAGGAACATCATTACAGCCTTTTGGTTTTATTTTTATGTGTGAAAACATTCGATTTTATGTCTTTCTGTCAACATCAATCTGCTTTATTTCTTAAAAAGCTTTACGGTCAAAATTTGTGGTACATCTTGTATATTGAATAGCAATATATTTTACAGTTTAATCTTATAAAGCAGACGAAGAAAGTTAATCACGTCACCTTAAATTGGTCATGTGATGTGGACACACCGGTACATCTGTCAGCAGCATCAACATGTTTTTAAACACAAGTTTTTATTCTGCTGATACTCCGAGTGTTTCTCCAGAAGAGGAAATACTTTGTTATGCTGCTGTTTGTGTGTTTTCAGGTCAACGTGGCGACACCAGACGAAATCATCGTCCTGTCAGACTCAGATTGACCTTTAACCTCTGAACTCTGATTAGCTTCTCACCTGCTCTCTTTGGTCAACTTCCAGAGGTTACACATCCTCCTCTTCCAGCTCGTGCTCGATGCAGAGACTTCATTTTCTTCCGTTTCTGCAAACTACTTTGACAAAGTCCACCAGAGCCATTTACAGCAGAAGAAGTCTGAGAGGTTTGGAGCAAATAAAAGCCAACACTACTGTTTTTGTAAAGAACTGGAATGAAATGTTTGTAATTCAATGGCTGCTCTGACAAACTTCCAGTTTGTTTACATTTTTATATTTCAAATCTGTTCTTTTTATTTGCTTATTTGCACCTTTAATTATAAATACATTCTGTGCTTTATTCAGACGCTCACCTTCAAATGACTGCAAATTATTCAAGGTTTGTTTTGTCTTTTGTGCTTCTGTTCTGGTGTCGGTGCACTGGGCATTGCCAAAAATTTAGAAATAGTTTTTAAAAACGTTTGTTGGGTTGGTTTTTTGTTTGCTTTATGCAGGCTTGGAGTTCAATTGTTTGTAATTTTTCCCCCCTTAAGTCTTTTTTTTTTTTTTTTTTTTTTTTTTTTTTACAGCAGATCGCCTCACAGGTGAAACGATGATATTTTCGGGGTAAAAGCTCTTTTCAGAGTTAATAAAATGACCTGGAATGTTACCTTTGCTGCGATCTATTAGACCTCATTTATGCAGAGGAACGATCCATCATTCACTGTGAATTTGTTCCTTTTTTTTCATTTTTGATATTAAAATAAATACTTTTGTCATAAAAGACTCTGTGCTTCTGATTTTTACTTGTAGAATTAAAATATTTTTAATGTCAGTTTTTCAAAAGATGCAGGTTGGTTTTTATGTCTTTCTTATTTCAGGTACTTTATCAGCTGGTTTATGTCATGGCGTTAGCTCAAACGCACAGATGTTGCATCTTCATGTTGTTTGCCCCTTGAATAATTTACAAAAATCAAACTGTTCCATTTAGTCTTTAACAGCTTCATTTAATTATGGGAGCAGTGCAAATAATTGTTCTGTATACTGTATAATGTTTCAGAGGAGTGGTGTAATATTCAATGTAATTATGGGAAAACAATGCATCATCAATTTTGTCAAGAAACAAATTATTAAACGTCTTCTACTGGACAGGTGAGCTGCTTCCTTTTCCCATGATGCCTATTGTTACACCCTACTTAAAAGCAAGGTTGTATCTGGGGTGGGGTGTGACACAAAGTGAAAAGAAAACTATTAACTGCCACAAAGTTAACGTCGGTAAAAAACTATTTCACAATTAACCAAACGAACCAATTAGGCCTGAAATCCACTGTGGTTCACAATTATCTCAGTGTGGGCACACATTTACTCACAAAAAAGAAAAACCAAAGTCACACCATTTTTCATAAATTCACACAGCTACAGCCCAGAGAAAAGCGAAGGAAAAAGGGCCGTGGCGTTTTGAGGCGGCAGTCTTGATGCAGTGCTGACGAGCTGCACCACATCTCAGCTGCAGCTTGTGAGGCAGACCGGGAACACAGGTGGAGCAAGAGCTCTCTCACATGGGGAAAGCCCCAGTCAGCGACCATAACACCTATACCCAGAATGTACGAGGCTGTGGGCTTCCCCCCCCCCCTATTTACTGGACTTGTTATTATTTAATTAATAAATCTTTAATTCTGTATATTTTACAGTTTAATCTTATAAAGCAGAGGAAGAAAGTCAGCACGTAAGTAAGTAATCACGTCACCTTAAATTGGTCATGTGATGTGGACACACCGGTACATCTGTCAGCAGCATCAACATGTTTTTAAACACAAGTTTTTATTCTGCTGATACTCCGAGTGTTTCTCCAGAAGAGTAAATACTTTGTTATGCTGCTGTTTGTGTATTTTCAGGTCAACGTGGCGACACCAGACGAAATCATTGTCCTGTCAGACTCAGATTGACCTTTAACCTCTGAACTCTGATTAGCTTCTCACCTGCTAGAGGAGGCAATAGTCAAAGTCAATGTTAAAATAAAGGGGAAGCAAATTGTACAGATTCAAAAAAATCAGTGTGAATAATTTAAACAAAATGTACTGTTCCTATGTTCAGTTTCTTCGAAAATATGACAGATTGTATTTTATAAATTAAAAAGAATGACATTCAGTATTTATAATTTTTAAGTTCTGTACCGTAGTTAACAGAGTATTTTCCAATGTTAAGTATTTATATTTTAAAAATTCTAATAATCTTATATTTGTGTTTGTTTTTAATTTTTTAGAACACTGGAAGGCTAGAAATGTTTTTCTTTTGAAAAGAAGAATAACAGAACAGATCAAGGCTTAATGTTTTATTTTGTAGATAATAAAGGGGGCAGGTCTATCAACAATATTTTATTTGTACCTTTTGAAAAAGCCAACAAATTCCTTTTATTATTAATTTTAACATTCCTGCTCTTTTAATTTTTAATTCAAATGATTGTGGAAGGGCAAAATGATGAACTCGAGATTTATGGGTGGATATGATATCAGAACAGGACACAGAACAGAAACATGATTTTTACATTTTTACATCATGGACAATAGTTACCAAAGCAGAGTACAGTACAGTTGTTAAAATTAGAGTACAAACAGTGCAGGATACTGAAAAATGTTTAAATAGTTAGGAATATTTAGAATAATTAGCAAAATGCAGACTTTGTATCGTACCTGTGCATTAAAAAGTAGACATGTCTGGTTTAGTGATGGGATTTCCGGCTCTTTTTAGAGAACCGGCTCTTTTGGTTCGGCTCACTAAAAAGAGCCGGCTCTTTTGGCTCCGAACCGGCTTTTCAGGTTGTTTTGTTGCTTTAATCAATTTATTATTAACAATAATATAAAATTATGCACAAAAGGAATTACTAATGTGCAAAGAAAAGTGGTTTTATTTATATATGTTTATATATAAATATATGCGGTGGCCCCTAGAGATAAAACACGTACAAACTCCAAAACACATTTCTAGCATGAACTGAACTTCCAAAACAGAGCTACCTAGATCACTTAAATTACACAATTGAAAGCATGAAAGCATATGTGTATTGTTTATGTATTTATACACAAGCACTATATTCATATATAGTCAAATAATTGAAAAAAAAAAACAATTTTTTTTAAAAAGTTCATTTACCTGTTACTACCACACACCAAATCCGGTCGTTGGTACTTGCTGGCTTGTGTAGCCACTAGGTAACAAAAGCTCAACACTGCGCCTAGCATCCTGGAGCACTTCTGTTGTCTTTTGTACGTGTTTTGAGTTTTTATGTGCTTCGGAGTTTTTACGTGTTTTGGAGTTTGTACGTGCTTCAGAGTTCGTACGTGATTTGAAGTTTGTACGTGCTTTGTCTCTAGGGGCCACCGTAAATATACTTTTCTTTATTCACTCCACATAAAATGTAATAAATAAATCATATAATACAAAAATCAACTATTCACATTTCAACTTTTAACTATTTAAATTTTCAGCTTTTTCCTTTTACAAATTTAAAGTGAAACAACACAAAACACTGCAAACCACAACTTTGATGTGAACAACACGAGCCAAGGAGCCGTGGTTTTTCTCTCACCCTCTCTCTCTCTCGCACTTTTTTCCTGCTTCACTCAGCACCCGAGCCTTGTGCTTTGCGCTGGGCAGAGGGGGGAGGGGCGGTAGTTACACTCGCAGTAGCACAGGAACAGAGCGGGAGGGAGAGAGAGGGAAAGAGAGCCAGGGACAACAATGTCACATTAGAAAGGTATAGTAATCATCCACAACTATTTTCAGTTGCAGATGATAAAGGATTCAGAAAGTTTATTCATGCGGGCCCATATGACAGAAAAAAATTTTTGTTTTCATATTTTAATTTATATTTAATTGGGTTGTGGTTTGCAGTGTTTTGTGTTGTTTCACTTTAAATTTGGGGTTAGGGTTAGGGTTAGGGTAGGGGGGGTTAGGGTTATTTTCCTAACCCTAACCCTACCCACACCTCACGAGCTGTGGGTAGGGACGTAGATTAACTGTCTGCTCCCTCTTCACAACAGACCGGAGCAGCGTCTGCATCACTGCAGTCGCAGCACCAATCCGTCTGTCGATCTCCCGCTCCCTTCTCCCGTCATTCGTGAACAAGACCCCGAGATACTTAAACTCTTCCATTTGGGGCAAGAACTCGTCCCTGACCCGGAGTGGGCACTCCACCTTTTTCCGGCTGAGGACCATGGCCTCAGATTTGGTGGTGCTGATTCTCATTCCCACCGCTTCACACTCAGCTGAGAACCGTTCCAAACCGAACTGGAGGCCATCGCCCGATGAAGCCAACAGAACCACATAATCTGCAAAATCTGCTTTCATCTCTGCTTCAAATTATTCACAAAGAAAAAAAGTTATTATTTACTTACCACATAACACACACAGTAGAGCATCAGTATGGTCAAAGGAGGCAGACACATGTGTCGATCCACATCATAACTTCAAGGACTTTCCGAAACTCGGGCAAAGTTACTGTGATAGGGTTGTGTAGGAATCTATACCAATACGCTTTGTTTGTGTGGCAAAGCAAAAAAAATAAAATAAAATAAAAACATTGTTAACATTGTTCAGTCATGAAATTACTGATTATAGGTAAACAAGCAGCAACGCCAATAATAATAACATGGAGTAGCCTGAATTGTGCTGGAGAATGTGAAATAAATGTGATTTCGCTATAAATTGAAGTAAAAAAAAAAAGATTGTCAAAACAAAAGTTGGCACAGAATAATAAACGGTGGTGGTGAAGGGAGGGAGTATGAAAATATAAAAATAACACAATTTAAAGTCGATTGCTAACACTTGATGTCTGTGTCGTGTATGTAAGGTCGGGGGGCAGGTCCATTCCACTGCAGGGCAACCTGCATGTGGCGAATAAAATTTGAACTTGAACTTGATTAAAACTCAACTGGATTACACTTTTTTTGTGAGATCACAGAGAAGTTAACAGCTATTTGATTAACCATAAAATTCAATTAAAATAACTCTAATGTAAAAATTTACTTTGCATTTCTGATCTTGAAAACTTTACATGCCAATGTTTAAAAATGATTCACAAATTGCTCATAAAATATCCCTGCACAGCAACAATAAAAACAAAAACACCTCGATGCAGATTTTCAGAGCGATGAAATTGGCTGGAACAGGAATTTTCAGCACTCAGTAAGAGCATGTTGTGATGAACCAACACAAATGTACTGAAAAAAATCTAATTCAGTTCTGTCAAAGCTATCAGTGCACTAACCATAGCAGTAATACATATGAATACATCTACTGCTGCAGGCTCTGTTTTAAATCAACATGTGTGATTAGGCTGCATGGTTCACATTGCACATTGTGTTGCTATGCAGGCTACAGTTACCCTGACATTCTGTGGAAGAAGTTATTTATATTAATTAGTCAAATAGATCGACGAGGTACAGTTAGTGCATTACCAACAAACACATTCACACAGAAGCTCACTCCAAGCACAAAAGAAAAGAAGGTAGTGACTTTAATAAACTATCTCCAGATGTTCTAATTCAGTCAGTTTTTATTATTTTAAGAACTATGCTTCTAAAATAATGTATGTATAATGTAATGAATATGTATAAAATAAGTGTCCACCTTACTTGTCTCAGGACTGTTTCCAGCTGAACCGTTGTGTAAAATCTGCAATATGACAATTTGTCTTGAACAAGGAAGTTGTGGTAACACACTTTAAAATCTCCACCCCGTACTCACTGATGTTCAAACTCACAAAAGCCCAAACATGAAGCCAGCGAGAGTCAAGATATATTTTAATTCAAATGATCTGTACAGCTACTCAGCTGCATTGCTTCTGTTCTGTTGGTGGTTTTATTTTACTTTACATTCACAAAAGCGCATGCATTTTAATCAAGATTGTATTTGTTCACATGCCAGTACACATTGTTGAACACTATCTTTATAACTGGTTATAGAGGGAGGCAAAAGTAGACGCGGCATTACTACAATCATTGAGCGGATATCAGTAAACTGAAAAAGGAAGAACAGAATCTGCTGCTCTTTGAACGGTAAAACATAAAAAATGCAGTAAAATGAAACAAATTACATGCTTGTCACTTCTGGCAGGATTTATTTAAATAACCATACAAATGAATAATGGCTAAAATTAAATCGGTATTCCAGTTTCAAACTCTGAATAATTTATGCAGTTTTGGTGGCTCGACCATCTTTCATGTACCAGATCAGAGTAGCTGAAGTGGCAACAAACACCTTGTTGATGATTTTTAAAGATCACTATCTTCAGTCAGAACCTGTGACCTCAGAGATGTGAACCGAGAAAAGGCGTGAAAGTTTTGACACGACTGTTGCGGTCCTGAAGCTTTTAATGCAGACTGACTTAATGGAAATATTTTGTTTATTTGGTTCAGTGGAAGGAGTTTCAGCTTTGTTGAAAGAGACCAGCTCTTACAGCTCTCTGCTTTTTTATCAGAAAAGAAAACACAGAATCATGGATAATCATTTTTACTATTTACTGTGTGATACTGCTTTATTTAATTATCTTTGTACTAGTCTAACTAAAAATCATCAAAGCACTTTTATGCTTGTTTTATTTTCTTTATACTTTCATTTGAGTTCAAATTCTTCTTAATAACAAACCTGGAACTTCATAGAAAAAAATTAAAAATCAAATATAAGAGAATACTATGCTTTCTGCAGTTTCTTGCATCTGCACAAAGTTACCACAGTGTGCACTCCTTAACCGCTGATTTTCTTTTTATTTGACTATTAAATACATCACTATGACACTTGAACAAAGTTAACCACTGCACTACTGTACAGCCCAGTGCAGTGCATTAAATTGGAATTAAAACAGAAATAAATACATAAAATAACTATAAATATATTGTTTAGAAAGTCCATTCTGTTTACTATTTACTTTAATTCTTCATTGCTAAACCAACTAAACAATTGTGCCATTTGCAGCTCCATAACACAATGTAGTGGCCAAATATTTAACTTCATCTGTTAGTCAAATGTAATATTTAGCAAGTAAAGATTTAAATATCATTTACATCCAAAGTGACTCTATGATCAGTGGGAATTCTGATTATTTGCTCCAGAGTTTTGTCATATCCTACATGATATCATATCCTGCCATGACGTTATAATGAGCTGCCTGAAAAATAATTTCCCGGCTTTTTGACACCAACATCTGGGTGTGTTCCTCTTCCACGACTCATCAATACAGCCTATCAGTAATCAATGCTGGAAAGGCATTTGTATGTGTTAGGGCAATTTTACAATATGGTGTAACTTTGTAATATATTGTATTATTTATTGCTATTTGTTTTAGTTTATTTACTTACTGTTCTTACTGTCTTGGAGCAACTGTCTATAATTTCCTCAGGGGTCAATAAAGTATTCTGATTCTGACGTGCTGTTTGCTGGCATTCATGCATCCATCAGGGATGATAGTGGTTTAATAATTTCCCAGATTATATTCTATGGTTCTACAGACAATAGATTTTACCAGAAGAAATTCTTGTTATTATTAGACAGAAAATCTGAACGATGATTTCAAACTTACAAATAAAGATTAATTCATTAGATCAGAGGAAATTAAAATGTGTGGCCTTTAAATGGTCCTGGACCATTCTGACGTTAGAAATGTTTCATTAGACTCTACTTGCAATGTGCACCTAACAAACTTATCACACATATTAAATACACACACACACACACACATATGTATGTGTGTGTAAATATGTATTAATCTTAATTAATCTATGATCGTTGGGATTTCTTTGTAATAATACAGGGTTTTTATCTTACAGTATAAAGTGTCTTAAGCTAACCGTTGTTTTGAGTTTCCAATATATAAATAAAGTGAAACTGAAACTGTTTGTATTTGCGTTTGGCTTCTTTTATGCCTTTAACAGAGACTGGCGTGTCTCTTTGTAGACTTGTTGGTCTCCTGATTTAAAGGCACTGTCCCGTGCTCTTAGTAGAGCTCGCACCTCGCTGCTAAGCCATGGCTTCTGGTTCAGGAACACTTTAACAATCTTTGTTGTCGTTGCACTCCCAGCACAGAAGTTGATGTATGAGAGTATGGCAGATGTGTGACCCTCCAAGTCTGATCTTTCTGCAAATACACTCAAAACAGTGTTATCAAAACAGTCCTGTAGGGCTGTGGTGGTCCATACTCGAGCTGTTTTGTCAGATGGTTTTTGTCAGGGACAGAGAGAGATGGTCAGAGATGAGGACAGTTCCTGGTTTTCACTTTCTATGATAGAAATTTCAGTGTTTGTTTACAACTACAGTTTAAAAAACAAACAAACCCTGCCCCCACATACAACTGCAACGTCTGGGCAATGAGCTACAAGAACTTGTTTCTGCAGTTTTATAAATTTATTTCTTACAATTTAAGTCCAACGAGTCGTGCTCACAGATTTATTTTTTTTACAGCAGCTTTTCTTTATCATACAGACAACTAGTCTGGCCCCTTTAACATCATAGTGGGTTGTAAGTGACCTGTGATGTAAACTTGTACACAGCTTGAAGTTAGATCAGCTCTTCATGCAAAGGAAAGACTCATGAATCCACAACTAAACTTGGATGTTTCCACGGCCCATTATCAGCAGTGGCAATATATACACGATTGTCTTACCTTTATTAAAAACTGCTTCTCTATGTTTGTGTTTTTTAAGAGCCACATTATAAATCTGGAAATTGTTGAGCAGGCAGTGTCCAAACAACAGCAGTAGCAGGCAGCTGGGAGAAGCACAGGTCCAAAACAAGCACAGGTATCAAAACTGAGATCAAACATGGCTGTGAATGGATGACAAACTATTAATTTCCAGATTGATGTGGCCCTAATGTCACTGTATGAATGGGAAGAATATAGTGGGGAACTGTGGAACCACCTGTCTTTCTTACACCTGGAGCCTGATGAAACAAGTCCCCACTGGTGAGCAGAGACTGAGACACACTGAGGGACTCGACCCTCAGACAAAGACCTGAGACAAAGACAGCCAGACAGCTTCACCTGGGAAAATAAAATAAAAACTAGAATGAAAAATAAAAACAGAACCTCAAACCACCCAGGTCTGATGAATCACAGTAGTTTCAGCATTCTCCCTTTGACATTTTGCTGATATCTGTTAGACATTATATTCAGACTATGCTTTTTATTCCTCATATGCGATAACTGTTACTGTCTGGCATAAAAGTATAGGATGAAGCCATGGTACTCCACAGGCCAGTCACAATAGTTTTGATGGGTAAACAAACACGTGCACATTACGTTAGGACCAAAAGATTCATCACAGCATTTCAGAGGGTTTTGTGGTTATAACATGATGTAGATTAAGCATGGGAGTATAAATGTCCTGTTATAAAGCAGCTAGACCACTAACTAAAACTACCCTGTGTTCACACGAGTTTTCTTGTTTCCTTTCATTTGCTTCAAGGGAAATTGAGAGATTAGAAGTTTTATTAATTACATAAAACACCTACATGACTAAGGTCCTGAAAAGATGCAAGACACTTCTATATGGTTCTGTAGTGGGTTTCTTTATCTTAAGACTTTAAACTATCAACTGACACCATAAATGCATCAATGTAGTTTTACTGTGGTCACTGATCACAACGACAGATTAGTTGTCTTTTTATTGATTTTTAGGAATGCAATAGCAGGACAGTGAGTACAGTTTACGATAAAGTCACTTATGACAGTCCAGAATAGGATGCTGTTTGATATGCTCTGGGTGGAAAAGGGATTGGTGTGTTCAATGTGTGGGTTGGCTTGTTGTATATATATTCCAAATGATACAGCTCCGGATGGGTCAGTTAGGGCATGGAAGGACTACAGACATTATCAAATGAGAGGAAGGAATTTTCTGGGATTGAAGATCCTCTGGGTGAGTGGTTGACTAATATATTTAGAAAATATGAAGCTATTATTTATCATTGATGGTGTCATTGGCTACATTCACAGCTATACTGACTTGTTGTAGATGTTGTCTAATCCCATGTTTGAAGACTAATTATCAGATTAATAACAGCGGCACTAATGGAAGAACAGGCAGTACCACCCTATCAGATGCCGTTGCTGGTTGGGGTCAGTGATGAATCAGACGAGGAGGATTCATGGCTGAGCTGAGACATAAATTGACATGCTTGGGCTTTTAATGATCAAAAGAAACACTGAATCATGTTTAGAAGATAAAATGCCTGTTTTCATTTGGTGCGTTCTCCTGAGGGGACAGGCTGATGGTCTGTAAGATCCAACACCTGGGCAAGGGGATTTGCTGCATGCTTACACATCACACTTGATAATGGCTGAAGGATATTCTCTGGTCCGAACAGAATGTCCTGAACTAGATTTTAGAATCAGTAATATTAAAATGATCAAGTCTAGGCAGGGAGGTGTTTTTGTGTCTGTCTTTCTGATTCCAGAAAGGAGCAGATACGAGGTGAAGTCAGACGTAAACTCAGAGGATTCGTAAGGAGACAGCAGGACTGCCACGTTGCTTCTGGAAGAAGATAGCCATAATAATCATTTGTTATGTTCGCAGTATAAAATCTGTACGGCTCGATGACGGTCAACTTTTGTGTGAAGACAGAAGCTTGATTTGACACAGATGTCCAGAGCTGTAACCTGTAATTTCAACTGCTGAAGCAAATTAAATCTTTTTAAACAACAGATATTTCCCCTGACTTCCTACTGAAAAAAATGGAACATGACAGCTGTCTGACATCTTTATCAAACGACACTATCAAACTTCTTTTCAATATATTTTTTTATTTCACTAATACAGCTTCAAAAAATAGTTAATCAACTTACAAAACACAAAAAAACATTTTTTTTTTTTTTTTTGGGGGGGGGGGGTTGAACTTTGCTTTTAACAGAATTACATGCACATGCTCCACCCATCCACTCGCTTACACTACTGATGGTACTGACTACACACACCACAGTTTGTGTTTTTTGACAGTGCGTTTTCTTTTCTGTTTTATTTATTTAAAAAATATCTCTTGGAAGACATTCCTATCCATGTCTGGGTTTTTTGTCATGGCCGTGCGGCCCGGTTCATGACAGTTTAGTTCTTTTTCTCCTTCAGACAATTCTGACTGCTACACTGTCAGACAGGACAGGGAAAAAAATGTAATAAAAGTCCCCATACTTCCTGCTGTGAGGTGACATAATCACTGCACCACCTTCATGCTATTTAGAAGAAATTACAAAATAATTTGTACATTTTCGTTTACAACATTCAACTACTCAACAAAACAATGTTTCCTGTTACTCCCAGTTGGTGCAAAGAACAGGAATTTAGGTGATTGACAGTCTGAGGGGACAGCTAAAAATATTTGGAAAGGATGGTGTTTACTTATCTCACTCTTTCTAATTCCTCAACATCTCTCCTGTCATGTGACCCTGTTTTCTCTTTCCCCTCATCTCTGATTACATGATCTGACCTGTCTGTGCTAACATCAGTCACATCTCCTGTGTTGTTGCTCTCCATACTGCAGCAGCACAGACGTGCCAGCAGCCTGTCAGTGGGTCCTTTACGCATGAAAATACACAGAATGAAGTCCAACAATGAACTAAACAGAAACAAGATCATAATGATAAAATCAGTAGTTTTTACAGGGAAGCGTGTCTCAAAGTTCAAAGTTAACAGAGTGACTGCAGGAAGGTTTATGAGAAAGTAATTAAGCAGCAACAGAACCAAGGTTCCTACAGTTCTTCGTTTTTCTTCAGTGGGCACTGAGGTGGCAGCAGGCAGAGCTTTAAGTGTCCCAGCGAGACAGAAGATGAACAGGGGGGCAGGGAGGGCGGCATAAATAATTAAACGTACAAATTCATATGAAAATACAGCAAGAGCAACACTAACACTACAAAAGACCCAGACCAGAACACAGACCAGCACAGAACCCTCAGTTTGTCTGAGGCAGTCCAACAGTGGGCAGGCGATGAAACAATACCTGCAACACAAAAGAGAATCAAATGATGCTTCAGAGTAAAAGATAATGTTCAGAGACATGAAAGTGAACACACACTGAAACACAGAGAGGTACCTTTCCAGAGCAATGCAGGATTTGAAGTAAAGACTGGCCATCACAGCAAAATAGTAAAAGAAACATGCAATGACATCATGCATTAATATCCTCCAAAAGAACGTCATGCTGTGATGGATCAGAACAGAGATGGTGAGGTTTGTGTAATAGATGACAGGAACCTGATATCTGTGACCCTGCAGGAAATATTAATAATTGAAACCATATTAATGCAATAAGAAATTTGACATATTGCACATATTGCAGGTGTAGATTAATATATATATACACCATAAATTAAAGATGAATTTTCTACTATGGCTAATTTAAAATATCAAATTAATCTCACATGAATGTCCAACAGAAACAGGGAGAACAACGGGAGATTTGAACCAGGCTGATATGGGTTACACAGCACCTTCTTGCTGTGAAGTGACAGTGTTAAACTGTCATCACTGGGAGAGAGTTAATATTTTTATTTCAACTACAATAAGTAAGTAAAATTCGATCTCCAGTGTTTAAAAGGTCAGAGGCAGAATAGACTGGAAGATTACCAGAAGCAGTTACAAACAGTGAACAGCAGGTGTCAGTGTTTTCCTTTTTCTGCAGGAGCAACACAGATGTGTGAAAAATTACAGAAAAAACAAAAACCTTTTATGACCAAAAAACCCTGCATATAGAATACAGACATGTTGACTCTGTGATGCTGAAGAGACGCATATAGTTGTTACGAGAGTGATCACATTTATCTTGTGTTAAATCTAAAGTGAACCCCATGAAGGCTGCCCATCCAGATGCAGTACCTGGCAAGGTGCTCAGAGCATGTGCCTACCAGCTCACCCTCATCCTCACCAGAATCTTCAACCTCACTAGATCAGGCAGCCATCCCATCCTGTCTAAAATCAGCCACAATCATCCCTGTGCTGAAGAAGTCTCCCATCACTAGTCTGAACGATTACCGCCCAGTCTACAGAGAGAAAGTCCTGAAGTTGGCAGCATGCTGTTCAGAGAACAACCTGGCAGTGAACACCAAGAAAACCAAAGAGGTCACAGTCGACTTCAGGAGGCAGAGCGTCGGCTGCCCTGTCCCCTCCCTGATGGACATTTATTCCTCCTGCTGCCTCAACAGAGAGACAAAAATCATCAAGGACAGCTCCCACCCTCATTTTAACTTTTTCAACCTGGAAGCGCTACAGGTGCATCAGCACAAAGACCCACAAACTCAAGAACAGTTTCTTCCCAAAACCCATAACCACCCTGAACTCACACATGCACCAATAAACACAGTTCCACGCCCCATTCCAAGGATTCCCTCTATAAACCACCACTGTAAATTAACCCATACTGTATATACTAAATATTTTCTTTTCTTTTTTTAACCGACTGTATATTTACAGATTTTATATATATTTTCTGTAAATACTGTCCACATGTACATAGTGCTGCAGAAACTGTACACCCCCATCTCCCCCGCCACACACACACACACACACACACACACTGTTGAACGAATTTTCGCTGAACGGAGCGAGCGAGAGAGCAAACTAAATGGGGCCTAAGAGAACACCGACCGCTGAGGAAATTGAGGACATCTTAAAGTCAATGGACTTTTTAACTGAAGAAACATCAGCTATCAAGCTACAGCAGAAATATATCCTGGACATTGTCGAGGAGATAAGGTCGCTTCGCAATCAGAATGCAGAGAAGGAGAAACGGATTGTCTATCTGGAGAGCAGGGTCGCGGACCTGGAGCAATACACCAGAATGAACGATGTGATCATCACAGGGCTACACATAAAACCTCGGTCATATGCTCGGGCTGTGACTGCTGACAGCAAAGAGGAGCATGGAGAACTGGATGTTAGCTCTGCAGAGCAACAGGTGGCTGGTTTCTTGCAGTCAAAAGGGATCGACCTGGACTGTAATAACATCGAGGTATGCCACCCTCTGCCCAGGAGAAACGCTAGTGATAAACCAGCTGTCATCATAAGATTTGTAAACAGGAAACACAAGAGTGCACTGTTGAAGCAGGGGAGAAAACTAAAGGGATCGAACGTCTACATGAATGACCATCTAACCAAATGCAACGCTGACATGGCTAAGAAAGCACGACACCTAAAGAAACTGGGTAAAATTCAAAATACCTGGACTGCAAACTGTAAAATATTTATTAAACTCAATGGCACACCGGAGGAAGCCAAAGTGCTGGTCGTCAAACGCATCCAGGATCTGGAAAAATATTAACAAGTCACATGACTACAAATGCAAGGAGCTGAACAAACAATCTACACTCATCAAAGCAGGTAACAGAAGTTAACAACGGAAGCTAAAGCACAACATATTAAATCATGAGACAATCAACTAATTTAACATCTGGGGATTATACACTGCTATCACAGAGGATTGCTAATCATGAGAATCTGGAGTTAAATTCACCACAAAACACGGAATACAATACACACTTCACAGAGCAGGAAATTGATCCAGGATTGAACTTTTTTAACATCAGTAACACCTGCTGTTATTATACTGAAGAACAATTCAATAAAACTGTCAAGGCTGACTGCAAAATGTCCATAATCCACTTTAATAGTAGAAGTTTATATGCCAACTTTCACAATATAAGCGAATCGTTGGGGCGATCGTGGGTCAAGAGTTGGGAGTTCGCCTTGTAATCGGAAGGTTGCCGGTTTGAGCCCCCGGCTGGGACAGTCTCAGTCATTGTGTCCTTGGGCAAGACACTTCACCTACCGCCTACTGGTGTTGGCCAGAAGGGCCGATGGCGCGACATGGCAGCCTCGCTTCTGTCAGTCTGCCCCAGGGCAGCTGTGGCTACAACTGTAGCTTGCCTCCACCAGTGTGTGAATGTGTGTGTGAATGGGTGGATGACTGGTTGTGTAAAGCGCTTTGGGGTCCCTAGGGGGGACTAGTAAAAGCGCTATACAAATACAGGCCATTTACCATTTAAGCAAATTTGCACATCCATTCAGTGTGATTGCAGTATCTGAGACGTGGATTAATATGGAGAAAGGAGTGGACTTTGAAATAAACGGATATGAACTCAATTTTATGAACAGAAAGAATAAGAATGGTGGGGGTGTGGCTTTGTTTGTGGACAAAAATTTAAAATACAGGGTGGTGGAAAAAATGACGCTGGTGGTGGACAACATATTAGAGTGTGTAACAATAGAAATTAGTATGGAAAAAAAGAAAAATGTCATTGTAAGTTGTATATATAGAACACCAGGTTCTAATATTGAAATATTTAAGGAGTGGGTAGATAAAACATTTATTAGGACAAATCAAAAAGTTATGTTCATTTGTGGGGATTTCAACATAGACCTATTAAATCCAAACAAACATAGTATGACAGATGAGTTTATTAATACAATGTATAGCATGGGACTCTGTCCAGTGATCACTAAACCCAGCAGGATTACAGCAAAGTCGGCAACCTTAATAGACAATATATTTACTAATGAAATAGAAAACAAATCTATAAGTGGTCTCCTAATTAATGACATCAGTGATCATCTACCTGTTTTTGTAGTGTATAACAGCAATTACAGGAAGGTCAAACAGGAAAATACAACAAAATACAAACGAGTGAGAACAGAGGAGTCCATAAATGCATTTAAAAGTGATTTACTTAAGCAAGAATGGGAGGTGCTGTATAAGGAAAAAAATATTGATAAAGCTTATGAGGCTTTTTTAGGAAAATTTAAACTGTTATATGATAGCCGTTGCCCAGTAAAGAAATATAGTAAAAAACAAAAATATGCAGCGTGCCGATGGATTACAAAAGGATTACAAAATCCATGTAAAAAGAAAAATACCTTATATAGAGAATTTATAAAGAACAGAAGTACAGAAGCTGAAAATAAATACAAGAAATATAAAAATAAATTAACTAGTATTTTGAGGTCATGTAAAAAGGAATATTATGAGAAATTATTAAATATGAATAAAAATAATATTAAAGGGACTTGGAAAACATTAAATACCATCATTAAAAATGGTTCTAGGCAGTCAAATTATCCTTATATCCGTATTTCGCTAATAATGATAGAAATATTAGTAACATGAGTGATGTGGTTAATGAGTTCAATAAATTCTTTGTAAGTGTTGGGCCAGACTTGGCTGATACAATTCCTGATATAACAGATTCTGCAGAGAAAGAAACTAAACTCATTGACTGTAATCCTCATTCAATGTTTTTAACGGTGGTAGAAGAAAAGGAAATTATTGATATTGTTGGGAAATCACAAACAAAAAATTCTACAGACTTTGATGACATTGATATGGAAATCGTTAAGAAAGTGATCGATGGCATCTCCAAACCCTTAACATACATTTGCAATTTGTCTCTACAAACTGGTGAATTCCCAACACAACTGAAAACAGCTAAAGTAATACCACTGTTTAAAAATGGAGATAGACACCATTCACAAATTATAGGCCTGTTTCTCTACTTTCACAATTTTCAAAAATACTGGAAAAAGTTTTCATTAATAGACTTGACAAATTTATAGATAAACATAAAATAATAATGGACAGTCAGTATGGTTTCAGACTAGTGATGGTAAATTTGATTCTTTTTACTGAATCGAGTTTTAATGAGTCACTCACCAAAGTGAATCTGGTTTTTTGAGTCATTTGATTCATTGAGTCAGTTGACCAGAGAGTGCAAAAAATGTACATTTTCACTCAAACTTAATTTGTTTCTCTTTTCATGTAAATCCTACTGCTAAGATGAATGATTCTAAAAGAAAACAGCTATTTTATAGAGAAAAAAGAGCAAAAACATTTCTAAAATTAAGCAATTTCCTATCAAAATTGCTTAATAAACATTTATTTTTATTTTATTTTATTTTATTTATTTTTTTAATTTTAATATATATTTTTTTATTTATTTTATTAGTATTTTCCTTAAATGTGTTAAATATATATTTTCTCATCTAAATGTCCACTGAGCTGTGAGCCAGGGGGCGGTAATGCGCCTTAACATTGGTTGCCAACCAAGAAGAAGAAGAAGCTGTGAGCCAGGAGGGAGGGGTGAGTGAGTCCTGAGTGATTCGCTTACACTTACGATTCAGCACAGGAGGGAGGGGGTTAGTGAGTGAGTGATTCGTTCGCTCTATGATTCAGCACAGGAAGGAGGGGGTGAGCGAGTCCTGAGTGATTCTGAGAATTTTTTTTGTTACAATACTGGATGCTGTGTTTTTCTCCACAATTTTAATTATAAGCTAGATACATTGCTGCTAACAGCAACAGGGATGAGTCAGTGAGTCAGTTGGGCTTGTGAATCATGATTCATGAGTCAGTAAAGTGATTCTCGAGTATTGAACGATTCGTTCATGATTCGCGCATCACTATTTCAGACCAAACATCTATGGCATTAATGGAACTAATTGAAAATATCACCAACAATATAGATCAAAGACAATGCACAGTTAGTGTTTTCATTGACCTAAAAAAAAGCTTTTGACACAATTAATCATGAAATATTACTTGATAAACTGGAGTACTATGGCATTAGAGGAGTGGTGCTAGAGTGGGTAAGGAGTTATTTGAGAGACAGGCAACAATTTGTGAAGATTGGTGAATATCAATCAGAGTGCCTGGACATTGTTTGTGGAGTTCCACAGGGGTCAGTATTGGGACCAAAACTGTTTATCATCTACATCAATGATTTATGTAAAACATCTGATATATTACAGTTTATTTTATTTGCAGATGATACAAATATTTTTTGTGCTGGAGAGAATTCACAGCAGCTTTTGGAAATTGTCACACAAGAAATTATTAAACTGAAAACAAGGTTTGACAGAAACAAGTTATCACTAAATTTGAAAAAAAAAAAAAAAAACTACATTTATGTTATTTGGAAATTGTAAAAAAAGATGCTGGAGCAAATGTTGAAGTAGAGCAAGTTTCTGATACAAAATTTCTGGGTGTGATAATAGATAATAAAATCTGCTGGAAACCTCACATAAAGCATATACAAGCTAAACTGTCAAGAAGCATCTCTGTACTGAGTACAGCTAAACATTTTTTGCCTTCCAAATCACTCCAGGTACTTTACTGTTCACTTATATTGCCATATTTGGAATACTGTGTGGAAATCTGGGGAAATACATACAAAACTTCACTTCAACCATTATGTAAAATTCAGAAAAAAGCAATCAGGGTGATTACTAAAGCGGGATTTAGAGACCATACTAACATCATGTTCTTGAAATTAAAAATTCTGAAGTTTATGGATCTTATAAAATATAAAACTGCAAAAATTATGTACAAGGCCAGATACAATATGTTACCAGGAAATGTACAGAGGATGTTTTTTGACAGAGAAGGGGACTATGAATTGAGGGGAAAATTAAATCTGAAGACTCTTAAAGCACGGACAAAGGTTAAAACCTTTTGTGTTACTATTTGTGGGGTAAAACTGTGGAACAGTTTTGCTGTGGACCTACAGCAATGTTCAAGCATTAGTCAGTTCATAAAGATGTTTCGAAAACTGCTTTTGGAAGAATATGAAACTGATAAAGTTGATCACCCATTGTATATATAACTATGCTAAATTGTATCTAAATTATCACTGTAGCTATGTTTATACATGTTCTCCTTGTTTATTGTGTGGGGTAAGCGATGATGGGAATTAGGTGAATAGTGGGATTCAATAGAATGTTGAGCATGGGGTAGGGATTGATAAGTATGTTATACTTCTTCTTACTCCATTTCAGACTTAATAATTGTCATTTCATGTCATTTAGACTCTGTTTTATTTTATTTATTTTCTTTTTTTTGTTTTATCTGAGCACATACGTGTGTGTATTTACATATATATTCGTTTTTGTAAATATGTATATAAGTATGTGTACTTGTGTATATATTGGAGTTTTTTGGGGGGGGGGTTTCTGTATATGTCTGAAATAAAGATACAATACACACACACACACACACACACGCCTACCTACATATTTGCACTGAGTATGAGATGCTGTGTATTTCATTGTACATCTGTATAGTGACAATAAAGGCATTCTATTCTATTCTGTTCTAAAAAGAGATGTGACATATTTACGTACCTCACGGCACACACACAAGAAGAACAGTACGGTCATGGAAAAGAAAATGCAGATCAAGATCCATATCAGCACGTTCCACATCTCTCTCATTTTTGTGTGCTGGAGTTCTGAAAGAATCTTCAACTGACTTTGAATAAAAAAACAGAAAAACAAACAAAAAAACCCCCCATGAAATAGCAGGTGGTGAAAATGGTTTTCTTTTAATGTTGTGAAACTCACTGACACTGTGCAAAAGATTTAAGAAGCACTTGGATAACACACCAGTGGAACAAAATAGCATCTTTGATTGAAATGAAAATGATAAACCCACAGAGGGCAGAATTCAAAGACACCCTGAAAATTAAAGTGAAAAACAATTATGCAGCAGGCTCCTCCTGTCTCCAGGATCAAACAACTAACTTATTTAAGGAAGCTTCTTTGTAGCAAATATATAAAAACTAATTTCTGATGTGTCATCATGTCTCTGTCAAGTAATATGTGACTGTTGGGGTTTCTTTCTAATAGTGTAGAGTTTCTCTGACTATATGAAGCACTTTAATTTCAATTCAATTCAATTTTACTTATATAGTGCCAAATCACAACAACAACCAGAGTGAGGCAGCCAGTGTGAATTGCCACTATATAAATAAAACTGAACTGACTTAATCTGAACAGAATCAGGTATAGTTATTGCATTATCAATACACACATTTCCATTCACTGTATTTATCCAGAAGCACAAACTGCAAACACTATAGAAATGAGTACAATCGCATAACACTGACTGTCCTTCTCATGAGGCCATTTCATCATATTTATGTTCCTCTTCAAGTACAAACAATAATAATATTGTAAACATTGCCTTCACTGACCTGAGAACTGCTTTCAGTTGAACTGGAGTGTAAAATCTGTAATATGATGAGTTTGTCTTGAACGGGGAAGTTGTGGTAGCCCCACCCACCCCCACTGACATGAGGTCACACTCACAGCGCAGAGTAGATGGTTGATTTTTAACATAGAGTTCTTCTTTTTCAGGATGTGGCCCACCTTTAACTTTAATTTACAGTAACTCGCCTTTCCATCTGTGTGTTTCTTAAAACCAATAAAGTGGCCACATGAAACTAAAAGGAAAAGTAAACAATTTATCTATGATACTTATGATTTAGCTTTTTTTGTTCTTTAAATTGTTAACGACCAAATTAGTAGTTCATATCTGATATTTTAAACCCGTAAAGCATTCATTGTTAATCCATTTTTCTTATAATTTATGTTCCCATTTATACCAGTGAATTCAGCACTTGCTTCAGATGGTTGATAACATCAGAGTTTAACAGTCTTTATGTTGAAGTTTCAAACTCTGTCGACGAGAAGTGAACTAATAAAAATGCAGTTTAACTACTTCTCCCCTGTCATGCTCATAGACTGTAAATGCTTGAATCTGTAAAATGTCTAAATCTTACTGAGAGACTGAGGAAAACAAAATATTATAGCTGATTAAGACTTCTGTGCCTTAGACATTACCTAGGTCAGTGTTTCCCAACCTTTTGGAGCTAAGGCACATATATATGTTGATATATTTTAAAGTGTATTACAGTTTTTTCTGATTGCTTAAGCACATTTTTTGTAACTATTGGCTATTTTTGCAAAACTCTACACACAAATAAGAAAACCTGTCACCCAATTATCAAAACATTGTAGTTCTCTTGCAAAAGCGAACACAGCTAGATTAACTCTTCACACCTTCGTAAAAATGGTGTTTTCGTATCAAACAGTACACACAAGCCATCATCTACTAAGCACACAATGCGCCAACTGCACACTGATGGTATGAATACAAAACACATCTGGCTTTTGCTTTCTCTGTGTACAGATGTCAATTTGAGGTCACACTTTTGTCATAGTGTCATGTAAACATACAAGGATCCAAACTTCATGTATTGGTGTTTATTCACACTCATCAAAACCAAGACAAAGTCAGAACACAAAATAGGAATTTCACAAAAAAAAGGGAAAAAAAAGACAATCAGCCTACATCATGTCGTCTTTATGGGTCCGGCCACAAAATTTCGTCCACATCACATGCGATATCCTCCAGTCCAAGGCACCGGGGAAAATATCTCCTTGAATGCCGTATCCAGGCCTGACATGATGCCTGGTCAATATCTCCACATGCCTCCTCCATTGCCTGTAAAAGGGCTACCTGTTGATGAGGATGACGGTCGTACACTTTCCAGCGCCAGGCAGAGAAGAACTCCTCGATGGGATTTAAGAATGGAGAGTATGGAGGGAGGTTGAGTGCCATGAAGGATGGGTGGTCTGTAAACCAGTTGCAGACCAAAGCAGCCCTATGGAAACTAATATTGTCCCATATGATGACATATCGGGTCTGCTCTGGTCTCTGAACAGTGAGCATGTCATGCAAGGTGTCCAGGAATGCAATAATGTGTGCAGTGGGCCTATGGTTGCATGATGGTGAACAACACCATTTTGGCTTATAGCTGCACACATGGTTATGTTACCACCACGTTGTCCTGGGACAACGACCTGGGTGACTGAGAACCTTCACAGACAACAGATTCTACCGACAACAATCTGGGAGAGCTGCACTCCCACCACATAACTACACATTGTATAACCATGCTTTCACAGCACAATTACACTTTGTAACCAGATATAGTAATTTCTCATAGGTAATACAGCAACATGCTTTATGTGTGTTCATGTGTGTAACCAATAAAAACAACTTGAAGGGGGAAAGCAAGTTGAAGTGGGTTGGAGACAACTGCTTCCCTCTCACGAGTGAAAACCTGAGCTCTGTGTGACTTTGTTCCTGAGTGAGCTTCTGTTTATCCAGCAGTATCAGGGGTAAAACTCTGACAAACTCCCCCAAAGAAACCAAATTCCAAGAAATCCTAAGATGGAAATGCTTGCACACACTTGTGATTATGTGCAGAGGTCCACCCTACCAGCCAACCTCAGATCTCCACACATGTACAAACTAAGGTACATAAGTCTGCACACATCCAGATATTAACAGATACACACACATTATGCCGGCTTGTACACATACACGAGAGACACAGAGTTCTTCTTTACTGATGTTTACTGTGCTTCTCTTAACGTACACAGGTACACCGTAGAACTGGTGAATACAAATGTACAAGAAAATTATATTTCAGCATTAAAACATATTACAATATAAAATTCACAAAATATAAACAAACATACCACTTTGGCCTGCAAGTAAACAAACCGGTGTAATTGGAACTTAGGACTTATTTCTTCTTTAACATTCACACGGCTAGACCGTCACCATGAGCAGCTTCTCTGACCTTACTTCCCAAAACAGGAAGTGACCTCTGCCCTTACCTTATACTTACAAAATTAACCGGTTATTTTCCATGTATCAAATTAACTGTACACCAATCTGGTAGGCAAAAAAGGAAAATGTTAACATGCTCAACACAAAAATAAAACATACAAAATAAAATGCGTTAATTACATCATCATTACAAGAGCTCCGCCTAGTGGTCAAATAATAACATTTCACCAACTGTTACACACATGGCCACCCTTTATATCGGTGGACCTCCACCAGGCGTCACTGCCCTCTCCTTCTCAGAGAAACCCTCAACAGAAGAGTTGAGAAACACAAAACTTGTGGCACGATCTGATATTGTCGTGTTGGTGTTGTTCCCACATCATCATGAAAATGTTGTTCCAGGTTCAACATTGCAAGTGACCAATCAGAATGTTGTGACGTCATACTTTTGCGACTTCGGGAAAAACCGCTGTAAAACAAAAAACTGTACTTAAGCTGCGAGAAACCGCCTCTGTCCGCCGATCAACGGACCCTGACCCTAACCCTAACCCTTTAATAAACGGTAAGCAGAATTGATATTGTCCCTGCAACATTGGAATTTCATAAATGCACGAATGGCTTGGCGCGCAAAAGAATAACGTCACAAGAATGTGATTGGTCACTTGCAATGTTGAACCTGGAACAACATTTTCATGATGATGTGGGAACAACACCAACACGACGATATCAGATCATCCAAACTTGTGAGATCTGTATGTCCTTGTGAGTCTCCACCTGTTACAGTGGGTGCTGCCTGGACTGTCTCAAGACAGACCAGACCAGGTGCACCACAGACACTTCAAACCTCATCTCAGGACAAAAACTAAAAGAACAACATAAAAAAGGAGAAAACTTGCCTTAGAAACATGCAGGGTTAGAGGAGACGGCAGCCGTGTAGAGGTGAGCCTGTGTGCGTCTTTTTTCTTTTAGTGAACAACAGAAAAACAGAAAAATGAAAGAAAACTTACCTTAAAAATCTGTAGGGTTGTTTTCTCTGAGACATGTTGGAATCTGTAAACAGTTGCTCCCAAAAGGATCCAGATGTTTCAAAATACTTCTCTGGCGAACGTTTCAATTCTGCGAACATAAATGCTGTGATTAATGGACTAAAAGTCATCGCTTCTCACCCCTATTTATGGATCCAAGGATCAAAGGATCAAATTGGTGGTAAGATTCTAAATATATGTGATGTCATAATCCTGTTAAATAGTCCCAATTTCAGACCTCATCTGAGGGCAAAAACCACAAGAACAACATAAAAAAGGAGAAAACGTACATTAGAAACATGCCGGGATGCAGGAGACGGCAGCACTGTAGAGATGAGGACACGCATCCGTTTGAAATAAACAAAACAATAAGCACAGTTGTACAGACACACACACAGACACACACTCCCAAAAACTAGCCAGCCCTCATGAGGAGGTTTCCACGCGCTCCAGGTGCGGGAAAGAAAGCAGGAAAAACCGGGAGCGGGCTGCCTCACCGCTCTTTACATTAATGGACCGCCCCAAAGAAATCCAAACACCGAAATGTTTGCACACACATGTGATTATGCATAGACGTCCACCCTACCAGCCAACGTCAGAACTCCACGCATGCACACATTAATGCACATACATCTGCACACATCCAGAGAAACACTCCCCCAAAGAAATCCAAACATGGAAAATTTTGCACACACTGCACACACATTCAGAGAATGTTCTGGTGAGTCTCCACCTGTTGCAGGTGAGTGCAGCCTGGACTGTCTCAAGACAGACCAGATCAGCTGCACCACAGACATTTCATACCTCATCTCAGGAGAAAAACTGAAATAACAACATAAAAAAGGAGAAAACCGACCTCAGAAACATGGCCAACATCTGTTTGATTAGACTAACAAATAATGGTTGGCCATTTTCAGGTGCTCGCCTAACCTTCAGTAGTTGTTCGAGCTCATCGAGACGCTTAAGTTTTATATATCGAGTTTCCTTGGATTGATAATCTGTCTCGTATTGAAATTGTTCTTTGGTCAGTTTTGCCTGTTGCAGATTGACTTTATATTTTATAATTTGGTGGCCTGAATACTTTGAACATATAGAGATAACTTGTGCTATTTTACCAATGTTAGTGAGAATAGAAACCCAGTTTCTGTCTATATGCCCCTTAAATTTAAAAATTGCCTTTTAATCTTTAGGACATTAAGTTCCTTGCAAAAAGGAAAGTCAGAGGATAGTGGATTGGTGAGATGGGTGTGTCAGTCCAAGTTAAAGAAGAGTTGAGTCTGACAAAACTACTTTGAATGTTGTGTACATGAATTATTTATATATCAACTCACATACACTTACACCATGTAAGGAAAAATCACAAAGAAAATGATCCATGTTCTCTGTATAAGTACTTAGTGCCCAGGACCTTTAGGCTCGGTGCTGACTGGTGAGACAAAGCTGATGTAATCAGTCAGTTGGCAAAGTATTGAGAACTGTAACCTCTTAAGTTATGTTGTGTGGAGAAAAACAGTCCAGGGATTTACTTAATATGTTTAATTTACTTAACACCTTAATATGAAAACTAAACTGCAAATTCCATGATGTATTTTTTAAGCAGGAACCCACTGTGAATTCTCTCTGAGGCCCAAAAAACAGATGGTGAGAGTACTATCAGTTTGGTCATTGTGTTGTAGTGGTTTTGATTCCAAGTTTTCAGGGTGCATCATTGGCTATAGCAGATGTTTTAGAAGAAAAGGTGAATTAAGTTCTATGTATTTTTTTTTAAAAAATGATCTTGCTTTTATTCATTTTATCTGTTTTAATTCTGTTATTATGAGAGGATCCCACTCCTTACAACAGCGCTGCCAGTTTCCCATGATAATAAAGTTATTTATATAGTTATTATAAGTTCTTATCTTTGTATTGATTAAAAGACTATGCTCTACACAGTCCTGTACATTTTCTGTTATTGAAAAATGAATATAAAATCTGCCCTAGCACTTGCACAAGTGATGGAATTTCCTTATAAATTAATTTTAATACTGGCAAACGACTTATTAGAGTTGCATAGAATTTAAAAATAAAATCAGTTTCCTCTCGGGTTGACCCCAGCACTGTCCATATTAATTGTTTTCTCACATTACTGTGCAGTTAAAAAAAAGGTCTGCTTAGGTTGCATTCCAATTCTAACTGAAAAAAAATATTGCAGGAAACTCTTTTCTGGGCAGTGCTTTTCTATGATGCCCTAATTTACATTTTTCACTTGAAATATCAAATTCATCTGTGTTTAGTGTTTGAAGCCGATGATCACTGTACAAATTCAGTTAACGCATAGAACCAAAATATAACCAATTTAATGTACTTTTTGTTGCGAAGCCACTGTTTTGTTGTTCTTAATGATTTGTCCAGCCGATGTTCTCGTTTGGTGTCGGCGTTATCGCGGGATGTGGTGCCGAGATACGCTAGCTCCGTTTACCTAGAGTGTAACTGACAGAAAGCCCAGCCTGGAGTTTGTCGGCGCTGATGGTGAATAGCCACTGCTGCGGTGACGGCCGGAGGAGAAGAAGCCGCAGAAGGAGTCAGCAGTGGCAGAGGAGTGACAGTTTGGACTTAGTCTTATAGATTTAGCAGTATTACGTCTACCATCGGATCTTTACAAACCTAAAAGGGAAGGGAAGGGAGAAATAAGGAAAGATGGCGGCCGCGGCCTCGCCGGGCTCGGGCTCGTCCACCTCCTCAGACTGGATTGTGCTGAGAGACGGTTGCCTGCGTTGCGACGAGGAGGGCCTGCTAAGCCTGTCCTACCACCCGGCCCTCAACGCTATCTTGGCCGTCACCAGCCGCGGCAGTATTAAAGTAATTGACGGCACTTCGGGGGCCATTCTTCAGGCTTCAGCATTGCACGGTAAATATCGGAGTCCTCTGTCAAGCCATGTCACCAGCAGTTTCAGTTTTGACAAGCCAAACACTGACTGTCAACAGACACTAAACACGACACTGGCTGAGTTGTAACCTCAGCCCGCTAATGTTAGCTCTTACTAGCATGGCCTAGTCAGGGTATTTGGCAACTAGGATTTATGTAGCCTGTTCTGCCTAAACGTCTCTCGTCTTTGGACATTGGTGTGTTTATGATCAAACAAGTTTTAGTTCTTCTTGAACACCTGCGTTTGCTAATGTTTACTATAGCTGCAACTTGACATATCTCCCATGTCTGCTAATAGCTGGAAAGTGCCAGTTAGCCGGTTAACCTTCCCGGTCAGTTTCTGTCATATTGGTGGTCATGTATGATGTGTCGTTAAAACTACAGTTTATACGGTGGCTATCTGAAGTATCAGAATTACTATCACCCGCTTGGATGTGGTACTATGTTCTTCGCTGAATTGTTGTGATAGTCAGTAGGCTAGCTAGCGGCTCCCCGGGTGCTTTACTTCACAACCCACCGGGTGCACTGTCAGTTGTTTGGAAGTACTGGTGTGATGTTCAAAGTAAACTCACTGTGCCAGTGTAACAGTGTGGACGTGTTTGTTCACATCAGTTAACTTAATAAAGCTTTAGAGAGTTTGTCAGAAAGTTACTTTTGACGGAACATGTTAAAGCATTGTATAGTCAGGTATAGGAGGAGCACGACTCAACGTGCTCCTCCTATACCTGACTATTGTACCATGGTGTTTAAACATTAGTGCATAGATGGAGTTTTTACAGAACTGGTGAAAGAGAAATTCATTACCATTGTTGGTTTGGGAGCCCCATAGGAAGCTGTGGTATTGTTAACATATTAATGGCACCCGTTTGCTAATGGTTGCGTGTCTTTCATCCTGACTTTTATTATTTAATAAAATTTGCATATTTCGAAACGTCTGTTTATTAGGATTCGTTTCTTATAATGGCACCTGTTATTACTTTGTCTAAAGAGGTAATAGGTAGAACCTTACAACAGCTACGTTTTTGGTGCTCTTGGTCTCTTTGACTCTGCAATATTGTGTAAACAAACAAACAAACAAAAAACCCTGCTTGCTTTTATGATTTACAGTCCAAGGTGGATTGATATGGGCAAAGGAAGAACCCACTGAATTCTGGTGGCAATCTAAATAGAGGTCTGTTGATTTGGCTGAGGAATCTCATATCAGAGAGGAGTATTGGCTTTGGAAATGGTATTTGCTCATAATGTTCACCTCTGATTTCCTCATCTTATAGAGGTCCACCATATTGGACGTGATGTGCGGTAACAATCATGTCATATGTATGGCCGATATGCGTACTTAACATAGAAATATAGAAATTATTGTTACCCCCCCCCCCCCCCCCCCCTCACAAGGCCTATATCATGCTGCGTGGTTAGGTACATTAATAATCAAGGACAGAAAGAGATTTTTTTTTCTAAAACACTATCCTGTTGTTTCAGATAAAAGAATTGGAAAAAGATCAGATTAATAGTATAACAATCTTACATTATTTGACCTTGTGAAATCACCATTGTCAGTTTCAAGCAATATTTGACCATTTAAAATTTTTACATTTATATTTTCATGATATCTTTCTAGGTTTTTTTTTTTTTTTTTTCTTTCTCATCTTCTTCAGCTGCCTATTCCGGGACTACTCTTGCTTTCTCATATCCACCTCATCCTCTCTCCTCAACTAAACTTAGGGTTGTAACATAAGAAATTCTACATAAACACATTTAATTTAATCTTGTTATTGTCGCAATTAGCTATCGTTAGCAGATCAGACATGCGATGCTGTCGTCTCTGGACAGCTGACATGAGATGGCTAAACAACAACATAATGTTAAAAGCTAGCGTCATGCCAGCTAACATTAGACTCTAGCGTCCTAAAACTTTTAAACTATCTCCACTCTGATCACCAGTTTGATTACATTCTCACACCACAAGAGTTCATTTGGCTTCAAAGAAGTTTCGTTAACAGCCATGAATAGCAGCAAAAAGGAGCTAACAGCTGCACAGCAGTGGAAAATTCTAACAATTCACCTCAGTATCACTGTCATTAATCAGAAATGAGCTATACTGACTCGTTTACTCATAGTTGCTATAGTTTGTCCCATTTACATAATTTTTAACAGGTTTTTCATTTTGTTTCAGAAGTTTTACACATCCAAAATGGTCAACAAGTTAATATCACGTGTCTGCAAAACCTCTATAGAGCTAAATGACTTGGTGCTTGCATTATAAAGTGTGTTGTTTTGTGGCTAAGAAATGGGAAGTAGACTGAACTCATGATACAAAAATCCATATTGTTTTACAGTTGTTCCATCTTACTTTACCATAAAGACCATGTGGAGCTGTTCAAGTATGCTGGGTCACTGAAAGCTGTATTGCTCAGCTAATGAGGGAACTGGAAAAGCATCAGTAAAGTTTTTTTTATTTTTTGTTGATGATTATCCAATGGTTCTTGTTGGATGCAAGTAGGTAAAAATCACTGGAGGCACTTTGACTTCATGTTGAGTGATTACAAAGAGACCAATGCCTATCAAGTCTAAGTCTTAATCAGGGTTAAACTCAGAGCCAGAATTAAATACCAGCAATTAGCAGCAATTTGCAAACATCTGAGGCATATTATAGAACCCCGAAGAACATCAGAAATAAAGGATCTAAAGCATTTTGGATTTATAACAAAAGGGATGAATCTCGACATCATTATCAGTTTATAACACATTAATAGTTTTATCTTGATGGCTTATCTTGATTGTGTTGTTTTTAATGATTACTGAAGGTCAAAATTATTACAGTAGATAAAATTATAGATCAGATTTGATGTAAACATATAAACATTATTACTACACATAGTCTCTCGTGTAAATGTCAGACTTAAACCAAAAAATTACCACGGTTAAATTTTTTAGCCCCCATTGGTAATAGTCAGTTGCATAACCCTTTTGCTGGTTATCATCCTGCAGTTGTTTGTTGTGATTTTCAATATGTCTCACACGTTTTTTAACAACCCAAACTCAATCTTCCCAGACAAGTCTCTCAAACCCCTCCAGATTTAATGTCGTCTGACATGGACCTTGGTCTTCAGTTCATACCACAGATTTTTAAAGATTAAAGTCAGAACTTTAAGAAGATGCCTGTCTGTTTTTTTCCAGTTTTTTTTACTTCCTACCTTTCTACCTTATCTTACCTTAAAGAAGAGCAAACACAACAGTCAATGAGTATTATACTCGGACAAAAAAAAGTTGATCTGTGTATAAAGAGTAATTGAGATGTAAAACATGAGAGAAATCAAGTGTTTTGATATCAGAGCTTATTTGTATGTATTATGTATTTTTCACTATCTGAACTTTTTGTTTTGTTCTGTTTTTTGTTTTTGTTTTTTTAGGTTAGAAAAACCAAAGCACTGCTTTTCCTTTTGTTTTCGTGCAGTCTGTGCTGCCGTGTATTTATTAACACTGTGTTAATGTTCATATACTGATTGTTTTGCCTCGTAAATATCATATCACCGTAGGGCTATGCGATATCACCAAAATCTCATATCCCGATATAAGACATTTGTCGTCCCGACAACGATATTTATCACAAAATTTTTACGTTTTCTGTAAATTCTGTGAATCTCGGGGAACTCGACTTGTGCAAAGTTTTTTCAGCTGGGCGTCGTGTACCTAGAATCGAGTGTTACATAAGTTGAAACGGCCGCAATTTTCTTTGAGTATTTATTACCCCCGTGCTGCAGGGGAAAGCCTGTCCTAAGGTTTTTTTTTTTCTTAGCACCTGATGGCTCTTTTTAGCTTCTCATCTGAAAACACTCTGTGATTTGGTTTATTTTGAAAAATCTCAACAGGATCTTCAGCTTTATTGTGAAAGGTCAGCCCTATATAGAACCATAGGGTGGTTCTATATAGAACCCTATATAGAACAGCCCTATATCACCGTAAAGCTGACTCCTTTAGTATACCCAGTCTCTCAAACCTTCATTATACTCTACAATGTAATATATAATATATAAAGTCTCATAGTCACAAAAAATTGGCAGGCACGTGGACATCTTCACAGACCTTTGTGCTCACTGTCTGAAAATGAAATTTATGTCTACAGACTTAAGGACATGGAAAATCTCAACTCCTAAACTTAAATGCTTTTTTGAAATTAATGTTTTTAAGGCACTTGCACACATGATGGAATTTTCTTCCCCCCTGGAAAGTTCATGTTTGCTAAGAATTAGGGTTGGGCAATTAGACAATTATATCGACCAATCATCTTTTACAAGGGTGGTTTATTTATTTATTTGCCCATGAGTAAGTTTGTTAATAATGATGGAGCTAATAGAAACAGGCAACAGGAAAGAAATAATAGCGCTGTTTTAGCAGCACCCTCTTTCATCTGTGAACAAGATGCACCCTTCTCAGAGTGCGCCCAAGTGCTTGTTTATGGAGCTGCAAAAGCTGGTGATAGTCGTGGAATTTAGCCGTGTTGGAGTACTTTGCTCGCACTATATGTCTGCACAAGTGACACACCGCTTTAGTTACATCCTTAGGTTTACCTCTTTCATCTAGTTTAAAGCCAAAGAAATCCCAAATTGGCGACTTTATATTTTTTTAGCGCTTTCAGCGTTAACACGCCGTCATCACATCTGGTGCGCAGACTGAGTCAAAATCAGGTGGGTTGAGAGAGTTAAACGCGGTCATCATGATGAAACTTTTTAAGCCACGTTAACACTGATGCGCATATATATATATATATATATATATATATATATATATATATATTTATATTTCAACCAGTTGTGCACCTCTTGATTTTTGTAACCTTGTGCATTGGTGCTGCTGTTTCGGCCAGGTTGAGGACAGGAGTTTACGATCATGTCAGTTTTGTACTAGTTTTTACAGAAGCTCAGAGACCAAAAACATGAGGCTTGGGGGGAAAAAAGGTCGCAAAATTCTTTGCTTCTAGTTTTGACTTTTTCCTATACCTCAGCTGATGTGGAGATGTTGTCTGAAGAAGAATATTGTTGTTCAAAAGAATATTGCAGCGGCACTCACACCGTAAGTACTGGTATAAATGATATGGAGCTGTGGTAATGTCATGGTCGCCGTGTGAAGCGGAAGTATTGGAATGGCCAATCTGCCTGCAGTGATCTCTATTGTTGTTGATGGAGACAATATGTGGTACAACCACTGTGTGGGACACTTTTGCTTGTACTGTTCTTGGTCTGTCATCCAGATGGAGAACAGTGAAACTATAACATAAAAAGTGCTCAAGTGGATCCAACTGTTTAAAAACAATAATTGTCCACTGCAGTAGACATTTTTTGTGCTTTTCCCTTCCTTGTTCCAGCTGTCCTTAATCACGTCCAGTGATTTGCAGTTAGGGTTTTGGAGGACAGCACAAAAGCTCATGTGCAGTGACTGAAAACCTCTCTTTAGCCCCTTGTCTGAACAGAAATGTATACATTGATGAAAAAGTTTGCAGAAGCAGAAATTTTGCTTGAGGAGCTCTGATTTGCATTTTGAAGGAGCACCTGCAGATTCACAACCCTGTTGATGAAACTCTGAAGTAATCAGTTTGTGGAAATTTACCATTCTTCTTGCATCTGATAAATTGCTTGCTACCAACAGTGAATGGCAATAAAATATCAACTGCATTGATTTTAATGGACACGTAAGTTGGTTCCAGCATGTTTTGCATATAATGCATTAGTGACATATAAACAGCCTTTTCTCCTTCAGACATTCACATTATGTGGTGTGTGTCCTCTGTCTCTGTCCTAGCTAAACCTGGTGGCCGTGTCAGGTGTCAGTACTTTCCCGCAGTGGACAAGGTGCTCTTCGTGGACGACTATGCAGTTGGATGCAGGAAGGACCTGAATGGCATCCTGCTCCTGGACACAGCCCTCCAGCCACCAGTGGCAAAACCTGAGGATATGGTTCAGCTAGAGCTACCGGTTACAGAGGTGAGAGAACATATTTGCCCTTCAATTCACTGTGTACATGGACATCTGGTCTCTGTTTCAGAAAGTTAGGTGGAAACTGAGTAGCTTAAGCCTGAGATTAAACTTTGGGTTTTCTGTTACAGAAACTAACCAATTTCTGTAACTGTAATGGCTCAGTTACCATGGTTGCAGACTCTAACCTTACTTGCTCGATGAGAGTTTTTTGGGTTTTTTTTTTTTTCAATTGAGTTTTTGTCTGACTCCTCCCCTCCTGCTGCATTTGAAGCACTTGTCTGACTCTTTCATTTCCTCATTCACAGAGTGCGTAATGAAGCTCACATCGGATAATGTTTGCAGAAGTTTTACATTTTAAAAAAACCCTGAAATCCCACTTGGGTATTATTTTGTTACCCATTTCTTATATTTACCATTTATATTGATCAGTTTTATAACTAATCAGGACTGGACAGATTTATTATCAGCTCAGAATAACATTTATTGCCTGTGATTCTGTAACTCCGGAAAGTAAGGCATCTGTCAAGTTGTCAGCCTCCTCCCTTGCACTGAAACACTGAAACACTGAAACAATCACTTTAAAAAATAAATAAAATGGTTATTCTTCCTGTTGTGATTGGCCATGCTGCAAAGAACATTCCGATCATAACTGTGATCATGTTGGAGATTATTGGAATATTTCTCAGTGAATATGATCCAATAAAGTTATAGAAATG
This sequence comes from Perissodus microlepis, assembly GCF_051167445.1. NCBI lineage: Eukaryota > Metazoa > Chordata > Actinopteri > Cichliformes > Cichlidae > Perissodus > Perissodus microlepis. Next base: position 2,671,287 of record NC_140473.1, on the reverse strand, counting down.
CACTCATTAAATGCAAGATTTCACTTTACTGTAGGGTTGGTGGGTGATGAAGTTCCAACCAAAGTTTTGCAGGAGAGCGGCAGTTTAATGGGCGACGTGTGCAGTGTCGTGGAGAATGCTTACGCGCAGTGCGCAACTGTGTTTTTGGACCGAAAGGGGGTATTGTTGGTTGACTTTCTGCCTGTTGGGACCACAATAAATGCTGACAGGTACTGTGAAACACTGGAAGAACTCAGAAAGGCATTTCAGAACCGGAGAAGAGAATGCTGAGCAAGGGCGTAAGCATTCTCCACGACACTGCGCGTCCACACATCGCCCGTCAAACTGTCGCTCTCCAGCATTAGTTTGGTTGGAACTTCATCACCCACCCACCCTACAGTCTGGACTTTGCACACAGTGACTACGACCTCTTCCCAAAGTTGAAAGAACATTTGTCCGAAAGGCGATTCTGCAGCGTTGGCGAGCAACTATGACATGGGCATTGTAAAACTGCCACAGTGTCTACAAAAATGCATTGACCGAAATGGCGATTATGTAGGAAAATAAGTCTTCAAGCTTTAAAATGATGTAAATATTCTGGAAAATAAACGGTTATTTGTATTTCTAAAACAATAGGACACCTTATTTTGGGATTGCCCTTGTACTTCTAAAAGTCCGCTTGAAGGCTGCTGGCTGGACACATGTGTAGTTAGTGCAGTGTAATGTGAATTCTCTGTGCATGAGTCCACACAGTCCCAAAAGTGGCTGGCACAAGGATGTCCACATGGACCTTTGCGCTCACTGTCCAGTGATGAACCTAGCAAACCCACTTACACTGTTCGGGAGTACACTAGCAATATGATAGCCTGATGTGGGGTTTGTGTGTTCTTTTGGTCTCACACTTTTGTGTGAAAAGTTCACGTGAATGAACTGCTACACTACCCACCCAGTAGTACACAGAATATTTAATTTAAGAAAGTGTAATACATGTGCACATGATCCAAATCTGTAAGAAACCCTTGGATCTGTTTGTCACAATTTAGATATAATTGATTGTTTGTCTTTTAAAAAAAATTGACAGTTTTTATCTTTCATAAATTGTAGGGTAATAGGTTGGTTTGTGTAATGGTTTGATATGCAGTTCGTAATTATGACTCAGTCCACATTATGGCATCAAATGGCAAGAACAACCTAGGAATCCATTAATTATAGTGGGAGAACTAATGCCTAATTCAGCAAAAGGGTAACAAACCACAAGCAGCAATACGGTGACCCCAGATCATCGTAACTAAATGGAGCCACAGCCACAAAGCAGATGACAATATAGTGAATTGTTCTAGTTTTGCATCACAAAGCTGAAAACACAGGACTGCAGAGACAATACAAATGTCCTCGTAGCTTTTTTTTTTTTTTTTAACTGACTATGTAAGTGTTAAATCTAATATGTGTTTGTGTCTGTTCAGGCCCAGCAGATACTGTCAGCCTGCCAGGAAAAGATTGATGTGTCAAACACTGAGGGTTACGAACTTTTTATCACCCAGCTGAAAGAAGGCCTGAAGAATACCTCACATGAGACAGCAGCTAATCACAAAGTGGCGAAGGTGAGTTTAATTTAAAAAAAACTTTTGTTTTCTAACTGTATGTCTCTGAGCTTCTGTACTGGAATTAGAGCAGGGCGATATGGCCAAAAATATTTATCACAATATATATTTGAAAATTTGCGATAACGATATAACTGACAATATAATTTATGCGAGACAAAATACAACTCCACAACTTTACTAGCGCAAGAAAACCATTTTCACTTAAACAAGCAGCTGTTTTTTATGTGCATTAAAGTTATATAAAAATTTTACAGTGCAAATGCAAATTCCTTGCTGAAAGTTTAACCAAAAGGCATTTCCATTAGAAATGAGCAGACATATCCTGAGCATAACCCTTTATATAATCCACTAAAGTTAAAAAGAGGTGCTTTGCAACATTAACCTCCTAGGACCTGGCGTCCACATATGTGGACATCACATTTTGGGTTATTTAGACCAAAATACTCAATTTTGCTCTACAAGGGCCTGATATCCACTTACAAGGACATTAAACTGCTACTGTTCTATCAAAAAATTTAAACGAATATCCTCATATGTGGCTCTTATTTTTCTTAAAAACAAAAATAAGGTAAAAAAAAAAAAATCTGGTAATTCTTCGTTTTTACATTCATTGGGCCCCAATATACCCAAATATCAAAGAGAAATTAAAAGTGCATGCCGTGGAAGAGGTCGGGTCTTAGGAGGTTAAACTGCAGTGTGTCAAATACGTATTTTTCAGACCATAAGGTGCACGGGATTATAAAGCACATTAAGCGAAACAAAGCAGTCAGATAAATCTAACTTTATTCAACTCATTCTTCTTGCTTCCTCTACTTCTGTACCATTGATTCATCCATCCATCCATCTTCATCCGCTTTATCCGGGGCTGGGTCGCGGGGGCAGCAGCCTAAGCAGAGAAGCCCAGACCTCCCTCTCCCCAGCCACCTCCTCCAGCTTATCCGGGGGAACACCAAGGCGTTCCCAGGCCAGCAAGAGAGATATCTCTCCAGCGTGTCCTGGGTCTGCCCTGGGGCCTCCTCCCAGTGGGACATGCCCGGAACACCTCACCCAGGAGGCGCCCAGGAGGCATCCTTGTCAGATGCCCGAACCACCTCAACTGGCTCCTTTCGATGTGGAGGAGCAGCGGCTCTACTCTGAGCCCCCCGGATGGCCAAACTTCTCACCCTATCGCTAAGGGAGAGGCCAGCAACCCTTCGGAGGAAGCTAATTTCCGCTGCTTGTATCCGCGATCTCGTTCTTTCGGTCACTACCCACAGCTCGTGGCCATAGGTGAGGGTAGGGACGTAGATCGACCGGTAAATTGAGAGCTTCGCTTTTACACTCAGCTCCTTCTTCACCACGACGGACTGGTGCGGCGTCCGCATCACTGCAGCCGCAGCACCAATCTGTCTGTCGATCTCCGGCTCCCTTCTCCCATCACTCGCGAACAAGACCCCGAGATACTTGAACTCCTCCCCTTGGGGCAGGAACTCATCCCCGACCCGGAGTGGGCACTCCACCCTTTTCTGGCTGAGAACCATGGCCTCAGATTTGGAGGTGCTGATCCTCATTCCCACTGCTTCACACTCGGCTGCGAACCGTTCCAGTGCGAGCTGGAGGCCTTCACCCGATGAAGCCAACAGAACCACATCATTCGCGAAAAGTAGAGATGAGATTCTGAGGCCACCGAAGTGAAAGCCCTCTGCCACTTGGCTGCGCCTAGAAATCCTGTCCATAAAAAATTATGAACAGAATCTATGACAAAGGGCAGCCCTGGTGGAGCCCATCACCCACTGGGAACGAGTCCGACTTATTGTCGGCAATGCGAATCAAGCTCTTGCAACGGTTGTATAGGGATCGAATGGCCCGTAGTAATGGGCCAGACACCCGATACTCCCGCAGCACCTCCCACAGGACACCCCGAGGGACATGGTCGAATGCCTTCTCCAAGTCCACAAAACACATGTAGACTGGTTGGGCAAACTCCCATGCACCCTCAAGTATCCTTGAGAGGATAAAGAGCTGGTTCAGTGTTCCGCGACCAGGATGAAAACCGCATTGTTCCTCCTGTATCCGAGGTTCAACTAGCGGACTAACTCTCCTTTCCAGCACCCTGGCATAGACTTTCCCAGGGAGGCTGAGGAGTGTGATCCCCCTGTAGTTGGAACACACCCTCCGGTCTCCCTTCTTAAAGATGGGGACCACCACCCCGGTCTGCCAGTCCAGGGGTACTGCCCCTGATCTCCACGCAACATTGTAGAGGCATGTCAGCCAGGACAGCCCTATAACGTCCAGAGCCTTCAGGAACTCGGGGCGGACCTCATCCACACCAGGGGCTCTTCCACCAAAGAGTTGTTTAACTGCCTCAGTGACCTCGCCTCCAGAAATTGGCGGGTCATTCCCCTCATCCCCAGACTCTGCTTCCTCCTCTGAAGATGTGTCAGTGGGACTAAGGAGGTCCTCGAAGTATTCTTTCCACCGCCCAACAATTTTCTCAGTCGAAGTCAGCAGCGCTCCACCAGCACTATACACAGTGCAGGTAGAGCACCGCTTTCCCTTCCTGAGACGCCTTACGGTTTGCCAGAATCTCTTCGAGGCAGTCCGAAAGTCTTTTTCCATGGCCTCTCCGAACTCCTCCCACACCAGAGTTTTTGCTTCAGCCACTGCCCGAGCCGCATTCCGCTTTGCCTGTCGATACCCGTCGGCTGCCTCCGGAGTCCCACAGGCTAACCAAGCCCGATAGGACTCCTTCTTCAGCCTGGTGGCTCCCTTCACCTCTGGTGTCCACCATTTGGTTCGGGGAAATACCACCACGACAGGCACCAACCACCTTGCGGCCGCAGCTCAATGCAGCAGCTTCGGCAATGGAGACGCTGAACATGGTCCATTTGGACTCAATGTCCCCAGTCTCCCTCGGAATGCTGTTGAAGCTCTGCCAGAGGTGTGCGTTGAAGATCTCGCGGACTGGGGCCTCTGCTAGACGTTCCCAGCACACCCTCATTACACATTTAGGTGCACCGGGTCTGTCCAGCGTCCTCCCCCGCCACCTGATCCAACTCAACACCAGGTGGTGATCAGCTGACAGCTCAGCCCCTCTCTTTACCCGAGTGTCCAGAACATATAGTCGCAGGTATGGTGATACGATTACAAAATCGATCATCGACCTGCGGCCTAGAGCGTCCTGGTGCCACGTGCACTTATGGACACTCTTATGTTTGAACGAGGTGTTCGTTATGGCCAAACTGTGATTTGCACAGAAGTCCAATAACAAAACACTGCTCGCGTTCAGATCAGGGAAGCCGTTCCTCCCAATCACGCCCCTCCAGGTCTCACTGTCGTTACCCACGTGAGCATTGAAGTCTCCCAGTAGGACAACAGTCTCCAGGTGGAGCACCTTTCAGCACCCCACCCAGGGACTCTAACAAGGCTGGGTACTCTGAACTGCCACTCGGCACATAAGCGCAGATGACAGTCAGGACCCGTTCCCCGACCCTAAGGCGCAGGGAACAAACCCTCTCATCCACCGGGAAAAACCCAACGTACTGGCAGCAAGCCGAGGGGATATTAGAATACCCACCCCAGCCCGCCGCCTCTCACCAGGGGCAACTCCAGACTGAGACAGAGTCCAGCCCCTCTCAAGGAGACTGGTTCCAGAGCCCAAGCCATGCGTAGAGGTGAGCCCGTCTATATCTAGCCGGTACCTCTCAACCTCACGCACTAACTCAGGCTCCTTCCCCACCAGAGAGGTGACATTCCATGTCCCTATTGCCAGTCTTTGCAGCCGGGGATCAGTCTGTCAGGGCCTCTGCTCCTGGCCGCCGCCCGGCACACAATGAACCCGACCCCTATGGTACCTCCTGCGGATGGTTGGCCTGCGGGAGGATGGGCCCATGTCCCCTTTTCGGGCTGTGCCCGGCCGGGCCCCATGGACTAAGGCCCGGCCACCAGACGCTCGCCCTCGGGCACCCTCCCCGGGCCTGGCTCCAGGGCGGGGCCCCGGTAACCCAGGGTAAACTGTTCCCTCGATGTTTTCTTCATAAGGGTCTTCTTCATAAGGGTCTTCTTCCATTGATTCATTAATCCTGTATTCTATCACAGCTGCTCTATTCCCATGTTGTTGCAGTATATTAATGACCAACTTCGTATTGTGGATGGATTATCTCAGTTGTTCTCCTGACAGAAGTTTGGTCCGTTTACAGCATCCTGCCATGCGATTGCATTTGTCTCTCACGTTAACTTTTATCAAGTGGAAAAGTGTTAGCGTTCATCCTGCAGCTTCACTGTTTATGTTATGCTAACTAGAGCAGGGCGATATGACCAAAAATATTTATCACAATATACATTTGAAAATTTGCGATAACGATATAACTGACGATATAATTACACTAGACAAAATACTTTACAACTCCACAACTTTATTAGTGCAAAAAAACCCCATCAATGTATTTTCACTTAAACAAGCAGCTGTTTTTTGCATAAAGGTTATATAAAAATTTAACAGTGCAAATGCCTTTTGGTTAAACTGTCAGCAAGGAATTTGCATTTCCAGTAGAAATTGGCCGACATATCCTGAGCATAACCATGTATAATATCCACAAAACTTAAGAGGTTATACACACGCAATATGGTAATGTTATGTTGAAGCACAGTACATATCACTCCGCGAGGCTCCTGCCTACGATAGCCGTAATGCTCCGACAATCCATCAAGCGCTACAGGTTTGTAGCTTAGCAAAGTCTTACTAAAACATTTGACAGATTTTCAAGCGATTGACGATCTGCTTTCCTCATTCAGCGTTGCTGCCATTTTTTTTTCGGCCATGAACGGTATAATATGGCCCAGCCCTAACTGGAATGTCATTAGATGGCCATGAATGTACACTCGTATCTTCAACCAACCTGTGGCAGGTTTGGTGCAGTGCACAAGGTTACAGAAATTAAGAGGTGCACGACTGAAGCGCTACAACGATTATGTCATGTGACACATGATGTGATGTCAACATAAGCGCACAACTCAAAGAGGCAGGACACATGATTCCCACTTGTATACTGTGAATCAACCACATTTCACCTGTTCTGTTCTTACACTAACACAATTGGATGTCAAATAATTGGTTAAAGTCCAATTGTGGCAAACTTTGTCATTCCCACAAGGAACCCTATAGGTAGTATCTACAGTAGTTCACAACTATAGTGCATCCATGAAATAAAAAAATAGACATTATCATAACAGACAGATAAAGCGGAAGACTGTTTTAATGGTGCTGGTGTCTGCTGTGACTATTGGTTAATAATATATCTCTTAAGATCCTACAATACTTTAGCACAGCTATGCTTAAAACAAACTATGGGTGAGAAACATAAGTAGTGACATTCAAATACATGAGTAGTGAAGAAGAGTTCTCAGTGCATTATTACCCAGAAACATGGGAATGTCTTGGGATACTTTGGCCTTTTTAATACCATTCGGCCTCGGCTTGAATAGCACAGTTTATCAGCGTATTTTTTTATGATTATGTGTATTCCTTTATGGCAACAGTTAAGTATATTCTGTTGGCTGCGTCCAGCAGAGTAATGTATAATGTCACAAAGTAAACTTAAAATTAATTTTATAAACAGGGCACTGTCTGGACATAGTGGTCTCCCCAGTCACCTGATCTGATTTCAGTTTGAAAGGGAGATATGCAAAAAATAAATTATTATTATTTTTGAAAGAATTTCAGAAGTGTACCTGGAAATGGTATGGTCTGCACTGTCATACTTGAAGTTCTGTTGGAGAAAAAAAAACATTTTCAAGTATAGGGGTTGAAATTTGTTCATGAGGTGTAGGTATTAAAAGATATTTAAGTTTAAATTTGTATCTGTTAGGAATGTATCCAAAATTTTTGGAAACTGTAATACTTAAACGCTTACTTTAGGGCAAATTAGTCAAGTCAAACAGTTGTGTCTGTTTTTTTTTTTTTTTGTTTAAATCAGATTTGCCTGCTGACTGTAAACAGTCGATACATTAGCGCTTTGAAAATTAAAATAAATTTATTACCCCTCAGCCGTAAAGGGTTGCCTGCCTATGGCAGGCATTAACACCAAAGCTTGTGAATGCCATTACTTGAAAACATGTAAGACCTTCAAATTGATACCAAAGGTGCATCTACTAAAAATCTTGAACGAGTTTTAATCTTAGTGACCTTGACTTCAAGGCCAGAAAAAGTTTTCTGAAAACTTTGTGAATCCAGTAACTTGGAAACAATGTGACGTAGGATTTTGAAGTTGATACTCCAGGTATGTCTGGTAGGAGGCTGAACGGTAGCAGACTGGCTGCATGCTAACTATCCTTGTGCAGGACACTAACCCAGAGGGTTATGAATGTGTATGGATGTTAGCTTAAAAAAAGTGCTTTTGTGAATGGGGTGAACGAGGCATGTTGTAAAAAGCACTTTGAGTACTCACGGAGAGTAGAAAAACACCACATAAAAACCAGTATATTTACCAGTGATATATTTTATTTTCGTATAGACCGTACAGCACACACAGAAAGTCCAGTAGTAAATGGGATTTAAGAAACCATTGCTCTAGTCCTTGAAGCTACGTCTTGATTGACAACTGACTTGAAAGGATTTCTACTTCCTGCTATCGTGATTGAATTGCCAGCTCTAACCATTAGTTCTACAATAAATGACCATCTTGACCACCTTTCTTTCAAAAGTGTTAGTGTTTCTGCCTGCCATGTGCATTATAGATTTCTGAGCCAAACCCAGGGTTTTGTGTGCACAACAGCTCGACTTTAATCTGTAACATATACAGTTGAGGCCAAAATTATTAGCCCCCCCAGGAATCATGGAACGTTTTCCTAAACTTCTTCCCTTCTTCCCAAGTTTGCAACATTGATGAAACTTGATATAATCACACATTCACCAGTGCTATTTACTAGCTTTTGGTACATTTTGTAATATAAAATACATTTTTAGTCTTGCTTTATATCAAATATAGTAATGGTAAATGGCCTGTATTTGTATAGCGCTTTACTAGTCCCTAAGGGACCCCAAAGCGCTTTACACATCCAGTCATCCACCCATTCACACACACATTCACACACTGGTGATGGCAAGCTACATTGTAGCCACAGCCACCCTGGGGCGCACTGACAGAGGCGAGGCTGCCGAACACTGGCGCCACCGGGCCCTCTGACCACCACCAGTAGGCAGCGGGTGAAGTGTCTTGCCCAAGGACACAACAACCGAGACTGTCCAAGCCTGTGCAATCAATTGGCTTCCAAGGAACAGGGCTCTTGAACACATGAGAGGGACTACTGTCACTCACCATGCCAAAGACAAAGGAAATCAGTCTGGAGCTCAGAAAGAAGATCGTAGAGGCTCATGATAAGGGGCAAGGCTACACTGCCATTTCCAAGCGATTCACAGTGTCTAGAACTGCTGTACGTTGCATGATTGCCAAGTACAGGGAGACAAATTCTGTTAGAAACAAACCTGGCCGTGGCTGTAAGCGCAAGCTTTCAAGAACTCTGGAGAGGAAAATAGAGATGTCAGCAAGGAACCCCGGACATCTGCCAAATTGATTGTTGCTGACCTGGCCTTCTGGAGTTGATGTTTCAAGGAACACAGTTGTGAGGGCTCTCCACCGTGGTGGGCTTCACAGCCATCGTCCCAGAAGAACCCCTTTACTCAAAGAGGAGCACATCACAGCCCGGCTGAGGTTTGCCCGTGAACATTTGAAATGTAAAGATGAGTTTTGGAAGTCTGTGCTTTGGTCTGATGAGACTAAACTGGAACTGTTTGGGCACATGGATGTTGCTTATGTTTGGCAAAGAAAGGGAGTCTAGGCTCGTAGTCTAGGCTTAGGTCGTCACTGGGTCTTCCATCAAGACAATGAGCCAAAGCATACATCAAAATTAGTTCAACAGTTTTTCAAGGATACCAAAACCAAGATCTTGGAGTGGCCCGCACAGAGCCCAGACCTCAATCCCATTGAGAATCTGTGGCGAGTGCTCAAAGTGAATGTCCATGCTCGGAAACCACGCAATTTGGACCAGCTAGAACAATTTGCAATGACCAAAATCCCTCAAGAGACCTGTGCCAACCTAGTGAAGACCTGCTCTAATAGATTGTTGTCAGTTGTGGCTCAAAAAGGGTACAGTATTGTCTCATTTTTGCCCTTTCTTGTTTCAACTCAGGATATTTTATTGATACACTAACTACAATTAGTGGACCTTGTTATTTTGGACACAGATACGCTTTAAAAAACAAACACTTGTTGTTAATGGTCATTTTCATATTGAAATCAGGAGTGTTGCCTAATTTCATAAAGGGGGCTAATAATTTTGGCCTTAACTGTAAGGGCTCTAGACTAACCTTTTTCTGTGGTTGCACTGGTATGCCAAACTTTTTTTCTTAGGTGCACCAGCACAAAAGTTAGGTACACCCAAATTTTTCACCTGAATCGTTGAACCCCACTGTTTTACATGTTCACTTTTTATTTTATTTTATTTTTTAAATTGCTATCCATACAGACAATATTGATTTTTAAATGATTAACCAACAATCTTGTCAACACAAAGTTCTTTATTTGGAGGACAGTTCTACAAGAAAGATAAGTTACTGAAAAAGTGCTTGTGGTTAAAGTGCTTTAGCACTCTTTGGCAATATTGTAGACAATGTTAAACTTAATCATCATCTTGGCCTCCTGTGACGACCTGTTTGCTGCGGCCTGCCTTTGAAAGGCAGTGGGGAGAGGGGACACTTGGGCAGTGCATTTATCGCGGCATATAATGTGTTTTTTGAATACACTGTGCTTTTTCAGCATTCAGAGGTTGATGGCTCCCTTTTAGAGCACTGGCTATGAATTTCAGATGTATCAGGCCTTTATGAAAAAGTTATCAATCGTTCTTTTCATATTTTCTCATTACCCACAGCTACATACACAGGCTACTCACTAGGGCTGGGTATCGTCACTGATTTCTATAATCCATTCGATTCCGATTCACAAGGTCCTGAGTCAATTTGATTCGATTCAGTTTTGCTCACACGGTCAGAAATATTATAATTCTGATCATTTATCAGGACTGATACATGTGAGACTTCATCAGAGGTGTAAGCTTCACAGCAGATGCCTTTGTGTCAAAGTAACTGAGGATAAAACACAGAAAAACATGAAGGAGATTTACCTGGCCTGGCTTTTTATAGCAGATAACCGCCTTAAAAATATTCTGCAGTAGAAAAAAACGGAAGAAAACCACAAATCAACATATGAACATTACACAATAGTGCTGAAGTGAAGCAGAGCAAAGTTACAGAGGTTTTTATTAGAAACACAGCCAAGCATTTTGCAATTTGGCATAATTTAAAAAAGTTTACATTTCTTTGCTATTACACAGCAGAAATGAGGCTTTCTTGTCGGAGGTTATTTTTGGAAAACAAAAAACAAAACAAAAAAACAGCGACAGCACTGTACATGCCTTGTGTGTAATAAGCGAATGAATAATGCAGAAAACAGATTTGAGATTGGAAACTGTTCTTGAAGTATACTGAGAGACCTGTGCAGGAAATGTGATTTTATCGTGGTGGAAGCAAAACAGCAAAAGTATGAGGGAATTCATGACAGCGTTTATCAAATGTGAAGCATAGTTTTGATTTTCTTTGACTGTTGGTTCAGTCAATTTTGGTTGGAGAGAGACAAAACCTGCAGTTTCAGAATCTAGCACAAAAAAAGATGTAAACACAAAGCGTGGACCCGCCGACGCATCAGAATCTGAGCTGTCGGAGTATCTGGACAACGGCCAATCAGAGAGGTCCCACCCCTGACTATCTATGATTGGTTTAGACCATGATATGGGTGTAATATGTTTTTGTTGTTGACCACACGGAGTTGCGGAGACTTTTTTTGTTTTTGTTTTTTACTCAAACTGCTGGTCGGTGCAACCTATAATTTTTTTATTTTATTTTTTTTGTCGCACCATTAAGAAATTAAGTCGCATACATACGCAGCCAAATTGGTCGCACTCTAGAGCCCTGCATATAGATAGTCTTCTCACAAAACCCTACTTTTGTATTTATTTTTATATTTTGGTGCCAAAAGCAAATATTACTCGTGATTCAAGGAGTTATTTACACCTGGGTCTGTCTAATGGATATGGTATGTTAAAAGATCCTGTTCACACCATGTAGTGCTTTCCAAAATCAGTACTTGGCCCTTGTTAACTGTTACTGTGTGTACACAATGTGTCACTGTAATCTTGGAACACTGAGCTAGTACATTGGATTTAATTGTTCTGCTGGCCAGTTTATTCCCAAATTTGGCTGCAACTGCAAATTTAGGCCATTAAGGCCAAATGTGTTGGAAGGACATTTTGAAGTGACTGTGGTTCTGTGGCCTGTCTCCCCCCCACCCTGGACCCCCACCAATTCGCATACAGTCAGAACAGGAGCACAGAGGATGCAGTCTCCATCGTGCTGCACTCTGTCCTCTCACACCTGGACAATAAAAACACCTACGCCAGAATGCTGTTTATAGACTTCAGTTCAGCGTTCAATACAATCCTCCCTTCACAACTCATCAGGAAGCTAACAGACCTGGGCATCAGTTCCCACATGTGTAAATGCTTACTGGACTTCCTGACCAACCGGCCCCAACGTGTCCAGCTGGATAACCACTGCTCATCTACCATCACAATGAACACTGGTGTACCACAAGGCTGTGTGATGAGCCCTTTCCTCTACTCCCTCTTCACCCATGACTGCAGACCTGCCGATGGTTCCAACACAATCATTAAGTTTGCAGATGACACCATGGTGATTAGCCTCATCAATGACAACGATGAGGCCACCTACAGGGAGGAGGTGGATCGGCTGTGGAGCGTGTGAGCAGCTTCAAGTTCCTGGGTGTCTACATCTCCGAGGATCCCAACTGCTTCAAGCTGGAGGACTCTGAGAAAGAACCACCTGTCCTCAGACATCCTGGTGAAGTTCTACCGCTGCACCATCGAGAGCACTGTACACCATGTACATTGTAACATACCCATAATAGACCCATATTTTTGTATCTGCTAATATATATTTTGTAATATATCTATATTATTGCTAAAGCACTTTCTGGATAGATGCAAACTGCATTTCGTTGCCTTGTACTGGTGACATGTGCAATGACAATAAAGTTGAATTCTATTCTAAGTGTTCTGTGTGTAATTTCTGCTGATAAGTTTTGTAGTAGTAGTTCACTGCAGGACAAAGCTGCTGCTACTGGCAGGTGTGCTGCTCTGCAGCACTTTTCCTTTGATGCTGTAACAATAATCTGTAAAAGAATTTTGATGATGCATGCATGCATGCATGCATGCATGTATGGGTGATACCTATTTGTGTGAATGTTATTCTGGATTTCATTGGAAAATCCAGGCCGCATAAGGCCGCTTGATTTTGTCCCTGTTTCTCTCTCTGTTTTTGTGTGTTTGTTTGTTTTGTTTTGTTTTTGTTTTTAAACCCAGGACTCCCAAAAAGCAGCCGGTTCAGTTTATACTAAGATATAGCAGTGCAGAATTTTGTTTACATTACATATTGTTTATGTAACCCACTTGGTTTAATGGTAGACCATTAAATTGTCGACGCATGCCACACACTGCGTTTAGGATGTAGGTTTTCTTTATTTACAGTGATGCAGTTTACTCTTTCAGTCTGCCACGTCCGCCAGCTCCACCGTTGTCTCCAACTCCACACACCTCCAGGTGCCGGCACACTAGTGAAATAGGGGAGGCATGATTAGGCAGTGAACACCATCTGTTTTAACCAACCTCCCCTGGCACTACCGACAGAACCCACTGCACTCCTTCCCTGCAGCCGAGCCACAGACCACACTCCGCTATAGTCTACTAAACTATTATTTTCTTTTAAATCCCCAAATGCAGCAGTGGTTTATAGAAATTTAAGGATTAATGTAAACCACCAATAACATTTGAAATGGCTCATTTCAAACATGAACTTTAAACAACACTTTGAGTTTAGCACTCTGAAACATAAAACCGTAAACCCAAATAGGCCGATTGCTATCTGCTACTGCCACAGACTACTAAGAGCTGTTGCTACAGCTCCATTCTTTGTACCCATGTGCAATTTTAGGAATGCACCAAGCTCTCTATAGGTTCTCATGTGTGGCAAGAGATACTTTCCTGACAGCTCAATATTAAATTAATAACTAAGTAATATTTATTTGTATAGCATGTTTTATCAATAAAAAATTTAAATCCCAGCACTATCTGAAGCAACACTGAATACCACTGTGCACCCTGAATATAACAAAGTTTGTCAACATCTCACTACACATGGTCATCACCTCAATGCACTTATTTTTGTAGTTCAGTTTACCAAAAAGACAACGCACAATAAACAAAGTTGAGAAGATTCCTGTTTGGTTTTTGTTATTTTTATTTTTATAAAGATACTTCAACAATACGGTTGTCATGAAGTTTTTGTTTTACACACAGCTATCATGAAGTGAAAAAGAGTGTAGGCCGAGTTGCGAATGGGACCACCAAAGTCATGGTTCTATTTTGATTCTGCTTAACTGTTGTTTTGTTTCAGATATGATTATATATAGACCCAACTCTTTCCTTTGACTATGCTCATAACTGCCTTTCCTTTCTTTCCCTATGCTTCTGATCTCAGTGGGCAACAGTGACCTTCCATCTTCCCCACCATGTGCTGAAGCTCGTGGCTAGTGCCATTGTCAGCGAGCTGAAGAAGATAAACCAGAACGTAGCTGCCTTGTCTGTGGCCTCATCCATCATGGACAGGCTCTCCTACCTCTTGTCAAGCGCCAGACCTGAGCTTGGGGTGGGCCCTGGGCGCTCTGTAGATAGGTGAGAGTAAGCTTTGTGTCACATTGTGCATATTCAGGTCATTTGCACTTGAATCAGAATAAACTTTTTAGGTATAATGCAAGTATGGTTTTTGATTGAGCTTTTTAAACACAATAAAGAGTTTGTGGAGTAGTGTGTAGAGACGGTACCTTGCTCAGGGGTACTGCAGGGTTGCAAATGGTGGATTTGAACCCCTGACTTTCTGATCATGGGGCGAGTGCTCTACCTACTGAGCTATCCCTGCTCTATCTTTCAACTTAACCACTTAACTTAACCCTCTGAGACTTAAACATATGACAAAGTTTTCACACATACACTGCGTTCCAAATTACTATGCAAATTGTGTTTAAGTCTCATTAAAATTAAATAAGTTGTTTTTCAATTAAACCCATGGATGGAATAGTGTGTCAGGGCTCTTTGGATCACTGAAATCAATCTCGGACAACTAGGATCATTAGTTTTCCAGGTGAGCCCAATTAAAACAAAAACAACTAAAGAAGGATGTTCCACATTAATTAAACAGACCAGCATTTTCAAGCAATATAGCAAGGAAAAAGGATCTCTGCTGCTGCTGAAAAGCCTGAAATAGTTGAATGCCTTGGACACGTAATGAAAACCTTAGATATTTCACGAAAGCATGATCACCATAATGTTAAGAGATTTGTGGCTGAATCAGAGCACACATGGGCTCATGCAGATAAAGGTACAATGATGAAGGTTTCTGCTAGACAAATACATCAGGGGAGGCAGCTGCTAGAAGGCCATTACAAAGCAGCAAACAGATATTTGAAGCTGCTGGTGCCTCTGGAGCCCTGCGAACATCAAAGTGTAGGATCCTCCAGAGACTTGCAGTTGTGCATAAACCTTCTATTTGGCCAACCCTAACCAATGCTCACAAGCAGAAACTGCTGCAGTGGGGCCCAGAATTACTTGAAGACTAATTTTCAAACAGTGATGATGAGTGCAGTGCAACCCTAGATGGTCCAGATGGATGCAGTGGATGATGCTTGGTGGATGGCCACCATGTCCCAACAAGGCTGCAACGTCACCAAGGACGTGGTGAAGTCATGTTTTGGGTCGGAATCATGGGGAGAGAGCTGGTTGGCCCCTTTAAGGTCCCTGAAGGTGTGAAAATGACCTCTGCAAAGTATGTGGAGTTTGACTGACCACTTTCTTCCATGGTAGAAAGAGATGAACTGTGCCTTCCGCAACAAAACCATCTTCATGCAAGACAATGCACCATCTCAAGTTACAAGGAATACTTCTGCATCATTGGCTGCTATCGGCCTAAAAGGAGAGAAACTCATGGTGTGGCCCCCATTCTTCCCTGACCTCAATCCTATTGAGAACCTTTGGAGCATCCTCAAGCAAAAAACTATGAGGGTGGGAGGCAGTCACATCCAAACAGCAGCTGTGGGAGACTCTTCTGACATCCTGCAAAGACATTCAAGTAGAAACTTTCCAAAAACTCACAAGTTCCATGGATGCAAGAATTGTAAAACTGCTCAAATAAGGGGTCCTATTTTAATATGTAACTTGACCTGTTAAGATGTTTTTGTTTGAAATAGCTTTTGATTTCAGTAAAATTGATTTACTAATGCTGCAAATTCAACAAATGACCATTTTCAATTCTCTACAACCTATAAAATGTTTTGAAACTGTGTGCGTAATAACTTGGAACAGTGCATTTTAAGTTTATTTTTGAAAAACGTACTGTTTTCATTGGGAGTTTTGTTCAGTAACATTTGAATTATACTCTAATGGTTGATGACTCAAACATTATTCTGACTGTCATTTGAATCGACAATTTCAGAAAATCAAAGAAAAATATAATTTGCTTAATAATTTGGAATGCGGTGTAGTGTGAACTACAACAACGATGTAGTCAAAACAGCATACCAGGTGTAATTTCAAGAATGCCTTGTATTATTCTAAAAGGTGTTGTTCTCTGCAGATCCCTGATGTACAGCGAGGCCAACAGGAGGGAAACATTCACATCGTGGCCACATGCTGGGTACAGGTGGGCTCAGCCTGATCCAATGGCACAAGCAGGGTTTTACCACCAGGTGGGTTCTGTGAGAATTCTAAGCTGCCTTTACATCTATCAGCTCTGACGAGCAATGTTATATGCACACATGTGGTTCACATGAATCACAATATTTGCAAGCACTCAAAAGGAAGATTCGCATGGTTAGTGGAAAATGTTGACATTCTACTTGACTGCAAGATTATGAAGTTAAAGGAACACACATGGACTCATCCAACCATATAACCATGTAATTTGCTTTGTAATGCAAACTAGCTAAAGCTATGACAACTTTAAGTGCACCATTTTTATCTGTAGTGATTTCATGTTTGTTTGTTTTTTTCATTTATATATTTATTTTTTACAACATGTTCTGTACAAACACTACATTCTTTACAATAAAAATCAGCAGGGAAAGTAGGCGGTCAGTGAAATTAACCCCCTCCCTACTGTGTTCCTGCAGCCTGCCTCATCAGGGGATGACAGAGCCATGTGTTTCACCTGCAGCGTGTGCCTGGTCTGTTGGGAACCAACAGACGAACCTTGGTGAGTGGATTATTAAATAAACACACATGCATCTTACTCACAACATAATAATTGTATTATAATGGCAAGCGTTTCTTTATTACTCCCCAGGTCTGAACATGAGCGGCATTCTCCCAATTGTCCATTTGTGAAGGGAGAGCACACACAGAACGTCCCACTGTCGGTGACACTGGCAACAACACCCGCACAGTTTCCAAACAGTCCTGATCGTTCAGACAAGATTGCTTGCTATGGTTTTGGCAGCTGCCCACAGTTCCTGGCTGCTGCCACCAAGAGGGGCAAGATTTGCATCTGGGATATCTCCAAAATGATGAAGGTCAGAGTACCAACCAATCCTTGCCTGGCTGACTCTTTACCTGCACAATGGAATGCATGCACAACACAGCACTTTATAGTGCCCTACCAGGTCTTAGAACAAAAAGCAGTGCAACAGTGATATCACAAATCCATCGACCTACTTTATTGGTAAAAGGCATGATGCCAGCAAGGGCAGTCAAAAATGTCTGGTTAAAGCAGCTGATTAAAGTAACTGATCCTTGTTACCAACCCAAAGCACGTCTTTTAAGTTATAATTTCCCAGATACACATGGTGCATAGAAACAGTTGAGCAGCTTTGTTTTACTTTGTTACCATATCAGATTTGTAAAGAAGTCACACATCTGGTCCATATACGAGCCTCAGCAGGACAGTAATACACTTCCTGAGGCTCTTTTAAACATGTTACATGATTTGATTGCTTACTTGCTTAGCTTGGAGCATAAGCAGACAAAAGTTGAGTGAGTAGGGCAGTCTTGTTTATGTTGTTGACTATGACTCCAGGTAAAAAGTGTGTACCTGTGTGTTCAACAGGTGCACTTGAAGTTTGAC
Source organism: Perissodus microlepis (assembly GCF_051167445.1). Taxonomy (NCBI): domain Eukaryota; kingdom Metazoa; phylum Chordata; class Actinopteri; order Cichliformes; family Cichlidae; genus Perissodus; species Perissodus microlepis. The sequence continues at coordinate 2,653,428 of NC_140473.1, read as the reverse complement.
ATCAACCCATATGACCCAGCCATTCTGAGACAGTTGATCCTGTCTAGTGGTGAGCAGGGCCAGCATGCACTAACAGAGTCTCGGAGACCAACTTTGGCATGGTTAGAAGAGTCATCCTCCTGCTCCGATTTACCCAAACTCGAGGGAGACAGGTAAAACACATTCACATTTTAATTCATTTAAACTTGAAAGATAATTTTATAGGAATATTGTGTTTGAAATTATTAATAAGGATACAATGTTTTAGAGTTGACCAGCCCTTTCAGACTCATGGATTTTATAGTATTTCCAGTACAGAGAATGTTCCTGATACAAATTGAGAGGAAAATGTTCTTTGTTGCAGCATGTTTCTCTTGACATACTCCAGCATACATTTCTATTCTGTATTCAACAGTTTATTTATTAAATTAATTATCTATAAAAACCCTATACAAAATGTATATTCAAAAATTAACTGGTTGAGTGTGGGGGGAGCATGTATAGCTGGTATCAGAAACTAATTTGAGCGTATAATGGCATCTGCTTCTTGGGATTTTTGTGGTGAACATAGGTTTGAACTGATTGGTTTGTTCTGCTTTAAGTAGATGATAATGACTTGTCTGTGACATAAAATGTGACAGTTTAGCAAGAGGTAATGCTTTTCTTTTATGTGAGGAAAAAAGGTGAAAGTGTTTAAAAAAAAAAAAAAAAAAAAAAAGAATAAAGAAAACCAAAAAAATACAATAAACAATGTAAAAATAAAAGTAAAAAGAAAGAGTGATTTAACTTAGTATTTGTGTGTTTTTACAGTCAGGGTTCTTAGTTTTTGTTTTATGATATTAGTCTTGATTTTTCTCACTTGTTGTTTTCCAGTGATGACCAGTTGGAGGACTCAGACAGTGATGAGCATTCCCGGTCAGAGTCAGTAACAGGTACAAGCATTTGCAACTTCTTTTTTTTCTTCCTTTTTTTTTTTCGTAAAGGTTCAAAGAAACTATTGACATTGTTGTAGTTTCATTTAGATATTTATTTTTATTTTGACTTTGACTTAACATTGATACTAATATTACTTTGTTTCAAATATTTCATGTGTCTAGCATCTGGTATTTAAAGTTTTATATTCTTTTTGTTGTTTAATGATTGTCAGCAAGCATCTTCTAGGTACATTTTTTGGCAGTAGGAGCCTATTTAACATTCTGCAAATTGCTGGGAACCCAAGTGAAAGTACATATTTCAGGGCAAAAAATTGTCACGGAGTTCAGTGTTTCTCTATTTTAATAAATAGAATGAATAAATAGAATGTTTTAATAGTCTGAAATCATAACAATCATGAGATACTATGAGTGCACTAAGTTCCCAGTAGGGTTGGGTGACTGGACAAATATATCGACGATAGGCTGAGCCCATCGGCCATCGTTTTTACAAGGGCGATTTATTTATTTATTTGCCCATGAGTGAGTTTGCTAATAATGATGGAGCAGTCAACAGGAAAAAATAATAGGGCTGTTTTAACAGCACCCTCTTTCATCTGCGAGCAAATGCGCCCTCCTCAGAGTGCACCGAAATGCTCGTTGATGGAGCTGCAGAAGCTGGTGATAGCCCAGCATACTCAGCGGTGGACATGTACATGCTGTGCAAGTTTGTGGTGTTTGAGTACTTTGCTCGCACTATATGTCTGCACAAGTGGCACACCGCTTTGGTTACATCCTTAGGTTTACCTCTTTCATCCCAAATTGGCGACTTTATATATTTTTTTTTAGTGCTGTCAGCGTTAACGCGCCATCATCACGACTAACACAATTATCAGTTAACCCATCTGTTGTGCAAACTGAGTCAAAATCCCTGAAATGTCTCTGTCAACGCATTTCGGGCAGTTTGTCCAAAGTTTATTCATTCTGTGCTCTAGATGGGTTGAGCGCGTTAAAAATTTGAATCGCGTTAATCGTGACGACCGCGTTAACGCTGACAGCCCTAATTTTTGGGGGAAATTAGTTCGTCCATGTTTGGACTTCTGTGTTGTTAACACACAAATCAGTCCGTGCATGATTACATTGCTCCGCCCATCAAAAAGTCTGCGAATATTTTGCCCATCGTCGATTATTGGACTGACAGTTGTTGGTTGGAAGATTTTTACAACCCTATTTCCCAGCCTCATTTAAATAATGTTGTTTGAATTACTGATTTTGTTATAGTTTGGCGAAGACTAACTTGGACCATTTTTTCCCCCTTCTCTTTCAGGCCAGCCGTCCCAGTGGGAGAGCATGGATGTGAGCCTAGGAGTGACGGCACTGAGTGTGCTCCAACAGCCTGAGAAGCTTCAATGGGAGGTAGTAGCCAGTGTGTTGGAGGATACTGTTAAGGACCTCGAGGAGCTTGGTGCCAACCCCTCATTAAACCAAACTAAGATTCATAACCAGGCCAAAACAAAGGACAAGGCCCCTGACCACCACAACATTCCCTTTCCCTGCTTGTTGGCTGGAGGCCTGCTCAGCTATCGCTCAGCATCCAGTGTTCCCATGGTTCGACCTACAACCACAACCACAGCTACAACACGCAGGACCACAGATGGTCCACTTAGGACTCATGGGACCGAGCCCTTTCACCCTGGACCTCTACAGGAACAGGGTCCTATGGAGATAGAGACTTGTAATCCTCAAACTGCAGCACAAGAGCAGGGTTCCCAACCTGCTAGCCCCTCTTCTCTTCCAGCTGTACGCAGGACTATACCTGTGCTGCTGCTGTACAGTATCAGAGAAGTAGATGACAAGTCCTCAGGACAAGTCTTTGCTCAGATGAATAACCTAATGAGCAAGGGGCTCCATGAGGAGGGCTTCACTGTGCCACAAATCATTGAGATGGAGTTTGACACCCACGAGCAGCTTCTTCTTCAGGACCCCCCCATCACTTATATTCAGCAGTTTGCTGATGCTGCCAATCTGGCAGGGTTGGATGGGCATATGGAAAAATGGAGCACACTGGCTGCAGCAACAGCCTCCAGTCCGCCTCGACCTGGAGCACTGGTACAGTGCTTGAGGCTGCCCAAACAGCTCGAGGAGGAGAATCTCTATGTGGACTCGATAACACCCTGCTGGGATGGTGTGCACCTGCTGGTTGCCCTGCAGCCCTGTGGCTCTGAGTCTCTGAGTGCTACAAACCAAGTAGAAGCTCTTAATAATCTCAACCGCCTGCACTCTGCACTCTGCAGCCAACGAAAAGCAGACCCCTTACATCCAGTTGCAAATGGGGTGGAAGGCCACCACCCAGGTGGATCGCCACCACAGACACCGCTCATCCTTCCCCCAGGAGACCAGCAGCAGCAAAGGTCCCCAAGTGATGAGAGTGGAGGTGGATATCTTGCACTATACAAGCTCAACTATTCCACCCGTATTGTCACCTTGGATGAGGAACCTATCAAAGTACAGCAGATCTGGGACTCTCGGGATGCCATTACCTCCCTTATTTTGCTTCCTCCTGATGTGCTTGACAGCAGGGAAGATGACAGTGAAGAGGCTCCTGAGGAGGCTCTCCCAACAACTCCAAAAAATAGCTCTTCTGGGCTTGGAACAGGTCCGTCAGGCTCTGCTGAATCTGGAACTGGGACTGTGTGTGGAGCAGCTACCAACAGCAGCAGTGCTACTGTTACCAGTCCCTCCACCTCTGCCTCCACCCACAAAGACTCCAAGCGGCTGGAGGTGACAGGCCTGGGCCACCTGGTGGTAACCACACGGGCTGGGTTTATTATGATACTGGACCTGTCCACACTAGAGGTCCTAGCTAAGGTGGAGCCACCCAAAAAGGAGGGGTCAGCAGAGGAGACAGACCCATTTGTCTCAGTTACCTATTGCTCTGGGACAGATCGCCTTTGTGCCTGCACCAAAGGTAGGTTTTTCCCTTCTTTTTGTTTCTGCATATTTCCCTGCTGACAGTATTGCTGCTGATGGAATAGATAGACAGACTTTATCTTTTCATGAAAGTTTTTCTTTCATGTGTGCAAATTTTCTTAGACTTATATCATCATATTATATATTTTATGTTATAACTCATTAAGTCTAGTGTAAAAGTAGTGCCCTTTTGTTCACAAAGTTTATGGGTGTTCTGTATAAAACAATTAAGGGTTGGATTTATGTTAGATTCTTATTAGTAATCTCAACATAAAATCTGGGCCATGTGTATGTCAGTACTTTGGAAATTCCTTACTCATCCATCCATCCATCCATTTTCTTCCACTTTATCTGGGGCCGGGTCGCGGGGGCAGCAGCCTAAGCAGAGAAGCCCAGACCTCCCTCTCCCCAGCCACCTCCTGTAGCTTATCCGCTCAGCTCGTGGCCATAGGTGAGGGTAGGGATGTAGATCGACCGGTAAATTGAGAGCTTCGCTTTTACGCTCAGCTCTCTCTTCACCACGACGGACCGGTGCAGCGTCTGCATCACTGCGGCCGCAGCACCAATCCGTCTGTCGATCTCCAGCTCCCTTCTCCCATCACTCGCGAACAAGACCCCGAGATACTTGAACTCCTCCCCTTGGGGCAGGAACTCATCCCCGACCCGGAGTGGGCACTCCACCCTTTTCTGGCTGAGAACCATGGCCTCAGATTTGGAGGTGCTGATCCTCATTCCCACTGCTTCACACTCGGCTGCGAACCATTCCAGTGCGAGCTGGAGGCCATCACCCAATGAAGCCAACAGAACCACATCATCCGCGAGAAGCAGAGATGAGATTCTGAGGCCACCAAAGTGAATGCCCTCCGCCACTTGGCTGCGCCTAGAAATCTTGTCCATAAAAATTATGAACAGAATCAGTGACAAAGGGCAGCCCTGGCGGAGCCCATCACCCACCAGAAACGAGTCCGACTTATTGCTGGCATTGCGAACCAAGCTCTTGCAACGGTTGTATAGGGATCGAATGGCCCGTAGCAATGGGCCAGACACCCCATACTCCCGTAGCACCTCCCACAGGACACCCTGAGGGACACGGTCGAATGCCTTCTCCAAGTCCACAAAACACATGTAGACTGGTTGGGCAAACTCCCATGCACCCTCAAGTATCCTTGAGAGTATAAAGAGCTGGTCCAGTGTTCCGCGACCAGGATGAAAACCGCATTGTTCCTCCTGTATCCGAGGTTCAACTAGCGGACGAACTCTCCTTTCCAGCACCCTGGCATAGACTTTCCCAGGGAGGCTGAGGAGTGTGTTTCCCCCTGTAGTTGGAACACACCCTCCGGTCCCCCTTCTTAAAAATGGGGACCACCACCCCAGTCTGCCAGTCCAGGGGTATCGCCCCTGATCTCCACGCAACATTGTAGAGGCATGTCAGCCAGGACAGCCCTATAACTTCCAGAGCCTTCAGGAACTCGGGGCGGACCTCATCCACACCAGGGGCTCTGCCACCAAGGACTTGTTTAACTGCCTCAGTGACCTCGCCCCCAGAAATTGGTGGGTCACCCCCCTCATCCACAGACTCTGCTTCCTCCTCTGAAGATGTGTCAGTGGGACTAAGGAGGTCCTCGAAGTATTCTTTCCACCGCCCAACAATTTTCTCAGTCGAAGTCAGCAGCGCTCCACCAGCACTATACACAGTGCAGGTAGAGCACCGCTTTCCCCTCCTGAGACACCTGACGGTTTGCCAGAATCCCTTCGAGGCAGTCCGAAAGTCTTTTTCCATGGCCTCTCCGAACTCCTCCCACACCTCAGTTTTTGCTTCAGCCACTGCCCAAGCCGCATTCCACTTGGCCTGTCGGTACCTGTCAGCTGCCTCCGAAGTCCCACAGGCTAACCAAGCCCGATAGGACTTCTTCAGCCTGGTGGCTCCCTTCACCTCTGGTGTCCACCATTTGGTTCGGGGGTTACCACCACGACAGGCACCAACCACCTTGCGGCCGCAGCTCAATGCAGCAGCTTCGGCAATGGAGATGCTGAACATGGTCCATTTGGACTCAATGTCCCCAGTCTCCCTCGGAATGCTGTTGAAGCTCTGCCGGAGGTATGTGTTGAAGATCTCACGGACTGGGGCCTCTGCTAGACGTTCCCAGCACACCCTCACTACACGTTTAGGTGCCCCGGGTCTGTCCAGCGTCCTCCCCCGCCACCTGATCCAACTCAACACCAGGTGGTGATCAGCTGACAGCTCAGCCCCTCTCTTTACCCGAGTGTCCAGAACATATGGTCGCAGGTATGGTGATACGATTACAAAAATCGATCATCGATCTGCGGCCTAGAGCGTCCTGGTGCCATGTGCTCTTATGGACACTCTTATGTTTGAACAAGGTGTTTGTTATCGCCAAATTGTGATTTGCACAGAAGTCCAATAACAAAACACTGCTCGGGTTCAGATTAGGGCTGCCACGATTAGTCGACTAGTCACGATTACGTCGACTATCAAAATCATCGACGACTGATTTAATAGTCGACGCGTCGTTTGAAGCTTTGTAAGATCACAAAAGACGCAGGAATAAGTAGTAGGATTTAAGAGTGTAATAACGGACTGAAACAGAAGATGGCAGCACTGCATGTACAAGGATGCCAGCTGACGTTAAACCCCGAAGAAGAAGCTGTGTCCCAGAATTCATAGCGCAGCCCAGCGCAGTTTCCAATAATGGCGGCACCTAGTTCGTTTTAATATTACTCTTATTATTCTTTCTGGGTCACAAAATAAACGTTTAACATATTTTCAGGTGAGAATGTAGCTGTGTAAACCTCAAATATCTGCTCAGTTTATCAAGACACCACAGATTTTGAAAAGCGCTCCAACGTCTGTTACCCACTAGCTCGATAGCTAGCCGGGGGCAAAGCTCACCCCGGACTCCCGGCAAATCGTTTTCAAACCCACCGCCGTCTTTCGCTACTCAGGTTAAACATATATAAGTCACTTAGATAACTTAAATGTTATTGTTTGGCCTTTTTTTAGTATTTTATTTGTTCCTGAGTAAATCGGTTTGGCTGAGATTAAAGTTATAGTTTTTACACAGCTGAATAAACGTCAAGCAGACAGCTGATCATCAGAAGTGTGAGATGCTCGAGAATTTACTCCGGTGTCCTGTTATATTTTAGATAGCAAGGAGATTATTAAACTTCACTGAAACAATCTGCAAATTTCATTAAAATTTAATAAACTATCATCTTGTCTTTATTGTTAGTTAGCACATACCTTACACACTTAAAGCTGTAAGCTAATGATAGTTATATAAGAGCAGATGCTGCTGGTGCAATAAGCTGTACGTTTTACGTCCAATGGATGATGATCTGATTAGTCGACTAATCGCAAAAATAATCGGTGACTAGTCGACTATCAAAATAATCGTTTGTGGCAGCCCTAGTTCAGATCAGGGAGGCTGTTCCTCCTAATCACGCCCCTCCAGGTGGAGCACCTTCCAGCATCCCACCCAGGGACTCTAAGAAGGCTGGGTACTCTGAACTGCCACTCAGCGCATAAGCGCAGATGACAGTCAGGACCCGTTCCCTGACCCTAAAGTGCAGGGAAGAAACCCCCTCATCCACCGGGAAGAACCCCAACATCCTTACTCGGTTTCTCTTGTTTTATTTTAAGTAGTTGAATTATTTTATGAAATAATTGGACTGTGATTTTTGAAAAATATAACATAAATTTTTTTAAATGTTTTATTCTATACATGATGCAGTATTATTTCTTGGATGAAAGGACATTTTGCATAACTAGTGAAACAACACTGTGTTTATAACAATGATGGAAGATGTTATCGAGTGACTCATTGGTTTGTTTAAAAGCTGTTGACTAGAAAGATTCCAGCATTTGTTTATTTTCTTTTTCTTGTGTAATATATACGGTGGGACTAATGAACCAGCAAACACAGATTTAGGTTGAAATCCAGCTCTTTGCGTGAAAACCTTTGTCTTCAGTGAATACACATGAAGAAGTTAAACAGTGTAATGGAATGCTATACTGCAAAAGTCTTAAGCCACTTATGATTTCGTTATATTCTACAAGGAAAATGGGACATTGGTGCAGTGATTTATTGAAACAAAAATAAAAAAGAATTCTCAAGAGCTTAAAAGTCAGTATTTGTATGTTGTAGCATGGTTGTCTTTTATTCTTTAGGCACGCCTTCTTGTCATTTCTTTAAGTAGTCTTCAGGGTTCTTGAAGTACTTTCCAAAGCTCTTCTTTGAATGTTGGCTTGATTTTGTTCTGTTGTCTATGTAGATGATCCCACACTATTTGAGGTCTAGGATCTGTAGGTAGGCCAATCCATAGTGTTCCATTCTGTGTTGTATGTAGGTATGTGTGGTGGGGCGTGGTCTGTAGTGCCGCGTGGACGCACCTGCACGGCATCTGCAAATCACACCCGCGGTGTTAAATCACGGGGAAGCAGGGTTGAGAGGGTTGTTATGGTGGTGTAACAAACGTAAAAATGAAGATGGCTCAAAACTCGGATCTGGGGTCCTGTCGTGCCATAATTCCACCACAGTATGTATCATTTTACTGTATTGGCAGTGATCGACTAAAGAGGCAGTTATACTGTCAGCTCATCTGGATTTTTTTTCCCATCTCTTAAACACATGATTTTTAGATACTGTTGATCTGTTGTAGGTAATTCCCTTTCATTGAACTTACTCAGTGCAGCAAATATAGTATGGGATGTCATGTCCCTCTGTGTCCTGGCTGAAGATGCCTATTCATATCTTTAAGACAGATTGCTCGATTGACTCACAGGTAATCTTCATCCAACTCCAAAGGCAAGGAGAAACCTGTCAATGTACCTGCAGCTAGCTAGACTAACCACAAGGAGTATGTTAATGAATTAGCTGAGAATGAGCCAAAACCATGCAAAGGTGCTGACCAGGCTCGGCCTCAGCAAGCCGTTCACCAGCATGGACAGATGGCTCTGGGCAGATGGCTTCAACAGTAGTTTCACGGCCTCTGTGGCTAACTTTCTGATGGTCTCGATTAGGGACATTAGTGTTCTTTACTTGGTTGAACCAGTATGTGCTGGTGGTCTATTAGCACAGTCACTCAAAGCCATTTGGGTTAAACTTGAGATGAGGAAGAAGCAGCTGGAATCTCTTCATAATATTGTTCCCGAACAAGATATGAAACCCAAGCTTGTTGCAAGGTTCTGCAGGCCTGCAGTTCTGTTACTTACCACCAAGAGAGTGGCGCTGCCTGCTGCTGTGAGTCCACCACTGGCGAGAGTCAAGTTTGTGGGTCAAGCTCCTAATGAGGGTTATGGGTTAAAGCCAAAAACCACCTTTGGGCCGTCAGAGAGATGTTAAGGATAATGTAATCAAAGCACAGCCTGACTGTGCAATTGAGTAAAGAGATACTGTTTCCCCTCATGTTCTTGCTCCCTGAGAGATACAAGTTATGATTATTTCTTCATGATGTAGCTCCTTATCCCTTATCCCCCCGTAGTCATTACAGTTGTGCACATCAACCTTGTTCTTGAAAATATATATAAGTACACTGTCTTCCAAATTATTATGCTAATGATATTTTTCTCTGATTTTCCGAAATAGTCGATTTAAATGACAGTCAGCATAATTTTTGAGTCATCAACCATTAGAGTATAATTCAAATGTTACTGAACAAACCTCCCAACGAGAACAGTATGTTTTTCAAAAATAACAAACTTAAAATGCACTGTTCCATATTATTAAGCACCAGTGTTGGTCAAGTTACTTGAAAAAAGTAATCAGTAACTAATTACTGATTACTTCCCCAAAAAAGTAATCCGTTACTTTACTGATTACTTATTTTCAAAAGTAATTAATTACTTAGTTACTTAGTTACTTTTTAAAAACACGATTTACAACCTGAATAGGTAATAAAGCGATAGATCTTTCAGCCCAATTCTACTTTTTCTGCATAATCCATCATACAAAATGTAATCAAATTGAAAAGTCCCTTTTTAAAACTTGTTTTGTTAGTTTTAATCTTTTAACTTTATGCATCAAGCAAAAATGTAATTATATGCAACATTCTCTGACTTGAATAAATTAGTTTAACATTTAAACCTATTTTCTGCACATTCCAGCACATAAAATATTTTTTTGTGTGTGTTTACACTCACTCTTTCAAATAGATGCAAGTAAAACACAGCAGAAAATAAATAAAGTCACAGACTAGCGGTCCTGTTGCTCTATTTTCACCTGTAAAGCAGGAGTAGGGTGGGCGGAGGTTTACCCTGGTGCAGGTGAGCCGCAGCGGTCAGTGGAAGAATCCGCGAGTTTCTCTGTAAATTTCCCATTACGTCATAGCGCACTCGGTGCTTGCTTGGAAGTTTAGGGGGGGTTTTCGCTGTAAAAATAAGTTTTCTTCCCACGCACAACAGACACTAATGTTTTTGTCACTTTTTATGGAATCAAACTCAAAATAAGGTCAGTACTTCCACGCTTTAAACGCTGCACGCTCATACTCTCTCCCTTACTCGATATATGATCCATTGTTGATCTGCGCACAGCTGTTGCCACGAACGTCGCACTTGCTTACGTCACTGTCATGAGACATTCTCGCAAAAAAAATCACGGTTTTAGTAACGCAGTAACGCAGCGTTCCTACGGGAAAGTAATGGTAATCTAATTACCGTTTTTGCAATAGTAATCCCTTACTTTACTCGTTACTTGAAAAAAGTAATCGGATTACAGTAACGCGTTACGCGTTACTGCCCATCTCTGTTAAGCACACAGTTTCAAAACACTTTAAAGATTGTAGAGAATTGAAAATGGTCATTTGTTGAATCTGCAGCATTAGGAGTTCATATTTACAGAAATCAAAAGTTTTTTTTTAATCAAAAACATCTTAACAGGTCAAGTTACATATTAACATAGGACCCCTTATTTGATAGCAGTTTCACAGTTCTTGCATCCATGAAACTTGTGAGTTTTTGGAGAGTTTCTATTTGAATGTCGTCGCAGGTTGTAAGAATAGCCTCCCAGAGCTGCTGTTTGGATGTGAACTGCCTCTCACCCTCATAGTTTTTTGCTTGAGAATGCCTCAAAGGTTCTCAATAGGATTGCGGTTAGGGGAGGATGGGGGCCACAGCATGAATTTCTCTCCTTTTAGGCTGATAGCAGCCAATGATGCAGAGGTATTCCTTGCAGCATGAGATGGTGCATTGTCGAGCATGAGGATGATTTTGTTGCGGAAAGAACGGTTCTTCTTTTTCTACCATGGAAGAAAGTGGTGAGTCAGAAACTCTACATACTTTGCAGAGGTCATTTTCACACCTTAAGGGACCCTAAAGGGCCGACCAGCTCTCTCCCCGTGATTCCGACCCAAAACATGACTCCACCACCTCCTTGCTGATGTCACAGCCTTGTTGGGACTAGGGCTGCCACGATTAGTCGACTAATCACGATTACGTCGACTATTAAAATCGTCAACGACTGATTTTAGTAGTCGACGCGTTGTTTGAAGCTTTGTAAGATCACAAAAGACGCAGGAATAAGTAGTAGGATTTAAAAGTGTAATAACGGACTGAAACAGAAGATGGCAGCACTGCATGTACAAGGATACCAGCTGCCGTTAAACCCCGAAGAAGAAGTAGCTGTGTCCCATAATTCATAGCGCGGCCCGGAGCAGTTTCCAACAATGGCGACAGCTAGTTAGTTTTAATATTACTCTTATTATTCTTTTTGGGTCACAAAATAAACGTTTAACATATTTTCAGGCGAGAATGTAGCTGTGTAAACTTCAAATATCTGCTCAGTTTATCAAGACACCACATATTTTCAAAAGCGCTCCGACGTTTTCGGAGACGTCTGTTACCCACTAGCTCGATAGCTAGCCGGGGTTCAAGGCTCACTAGACCCGGTGAGAACACCGGATCCCGGCAAATCGTTTTCAAAACCACCGCCGTCTTTCGCTACTCAGGTTAAACATGATATATGAGTCACTTAGATAACTTAAAAATGTTATCGTTTGGCTTTTTTCAGTATTTTATTTGGTCCTGAGTAAATCGGTTTGGCTGAGATTAAAGTTATAGTTTTTACACAGCTGAATAAATGTCAAGCAGACAGCTGATTATCAGAAGTGTGAGATGCTCGAGAATATACTCCGGTGTCCTGTTATATTTTAGATAGCAAGGAGTTTATTAAACTTCACCGAAACAATCTACAAATGTCATTAAAATTTAATAAACTATCATCTTGTCTTTATTTTTAGTTAGCACATACCTTAAACACTTAAAGCTGTAAGCTAATGATCGTTATATAAGAGCAGATGCTGCTGGTGCAATAAGCTGTACTTATACGTTCAATGGATGCATGATCTGATTAGTCGACTAATCGCAAAAATAATCGGTGACTAGTCGACTATCAAAATAATCGTTTGTGGCAGCCCTAGTTGGGACATGGTGGCCGTCCACCAACCATCCACGACTCCATTCCTCTGGACCACCCAGGGTTGCACGGCACCCATCAGTGAACAAGACTGTTTGAAAACTAGTCTTCATGTAGTTCTGGGCCCCACTGCAGCCATTTCTGCTTGTGAGCATTGGTTAGGGTTGACCAAATAGAAGATTTATGCACAACTCACAAGTCTCTGGAGGATCCTACACCTTGACTTTTGCAGGGCTCCAGAGGCGGCAGCAGCTTCAAAAATATCTGTTTGCTGCTTTGTAATGGCCTTTTAGCAGCTGCTCTCTTAATCTGATGTATTTGCCTGGCAGAAACCTTCCTCATTGTACCTTTATCTGCATGAACACGTGTGTGCTCTGATTCAGCCACAAATCTCCTAACATCATAGTGATTACACTTATGTTTTTGTGAAATATCTAACGTTACGTGAACATTAACGTGTCCAAGGCATTCAACTATTTCACGTTTTTTAGCAGCAGAGAGATCCTTTTTCTTTCCCATATTGCTTGAAAATGCTGGTCTGCTTAATAATGTGGAACATCCTTCTTTAGTAGTTTTTCCTTTAATTGGGCTCACCTGGCAAACTAATGATCATAGGTGTCCGAGATTGATTTCAGTGATCCATAATGACCTGAGACACCATTCCTTCCATGAGTTTAATTGAAAAACAACTTATTTAATCTTTATGCCACTTAAACACATTTTGCATAATAATAACAAAGGATGAAGCAAGCTGTTTTATCTGTTTACCCTTGAAGGTCCATCCTTTAAGATCTACTTGCTGATTGGCTGCCCCTTGGAAATAGAAGGTTGAGTTGCTGGTGGTTTAGGGTTATGTGCTCACAACCAGAGGCGTTTGTCTGAGAGCAGAAGAAGGTCTTATGTGGCCTTTCATAATGTTATGAAAAAGTTGAAGCATTACCAGGACAAAAATTAGACCATTTTGTTTCCTTTTCATATAATTTAAGACAATTTTCAAAATGGTAAATGACAGTTAGAATTTTCTTAGAATTTTTCTGTCTGAACAATTTCACTGTGAAATTACTACCAGTGTCTATATTTATTTATTATTAGAACAAAATAACAATAATTTAATATGAATTTATTATATGAAACAACATAAAATAATCTCCTGAATAAGGATTAATATTTCTGAAAAACTGGAGGTTCTTTTTAGAGTATCTTTTTCTAATGTTAGTTTTGTTTCTGCTCTCCTGAAGGTGGAGAACTTCATTTCCTTCAAATTGGAGGTGTGTGTGAAGATGTAGATGACGGAGACATGTTTATTGATGGCCCCCTTTCTAAAGGGGCTGAACTGCTGCTTGAGGGGGCCAAACCCTCCTCTAACCCTTCTAGCCCCGGGATTACAGGTAGACCTGTCTCTAGACACACTGAGTCAGTAATTCACTACATCAGTTTTGATGCGTAACTTGAAAAGTGTTCTGGCCTTTGTGTAGGAGTGGACCTACTGGTGGATCAACCACTGACCACAGAGATTCTGATGTCCCTGGTAGAGCTGACACGCTTTGAGACTTTGACCCCACGCTTCTCAGCCACAGTTCCCCCGTGCTGGGTGGAGGTGCAGCAGGAGCAACAACAGCGACGCCACCCACAGCACCTTCATCAGCAGCACCATGGAGATGCAGCCCAGCACACACGTACTTGGAAACTTCAAAGTGACAGGTAGCAGTTTTAATTATCTGTACTGTTATGTCTGAGCTAGTGGCTTTATAGTGTAGGGATGCAAATTTGCCTAACAAGTGAAAGACTGCAGGAGAAAACACAGTCCCACAGGTTTGTGAGGAGATTTTTCTTTAAGAATCACTCTTCCTTGAAATCTTTGCCTGTTGCCAACAAAGATAACAAAATACTAACTTTTTTTTAATGTATTAAGTACCGACTAGTGCTGTTGTACTGGTTTCTCCCTTCCCTGCTTTTACTGTCAGTGTAAATGGACCTCTCACATAGTGAGCAGACAAGAGAGGTGGAGCAAACATTTGAGCCGAGTTTAGTCTCTTAGATAACTGTTAGAGTGAGCAAGAGAAGCAGACAGGGAAAGCATTAACGAGCTAAGCTTTTTAATTTTAGTCAACTTGAGTTTGTGCTAAAGTAAAAAAAAAAATGTACAGAAAAAAGAAGCTGTTGGTGTAAAATCATCAGATCCTTTGCTCTTACCCTCAGCTTTAGTATGCTAGCCCACTAGCAACAGGTACACTCCAGCTGACACGCAGGGTAGAAAATCCAAAACCGTATAGAAATGACATGTACGGATCAACTCGTTGTCACCAGTCTGTGTTCTGGGTATCAGTAACACATCTCCCAGTTGATAACCAACATTTTGAATATTTATTTATGAATCTGCTGCTAATGTATCAAAACAGTTGTCAGTCTTGTTTGCTAGTCAGGTCTTCGCACATGTTCCAGTCACACTTAGACATAACTCATGTTTTGAATCATTTTACATAAAGTCCCTTGAATATCTTTCCTAAAGTCATATGTGACTTGGATGTTAGAGGAAGTCTTCTTTCAAGGTCATATGTACTTGAATCTCAGCTATAATCAACAGTTCTAGAGCAGCAAATTCTACTTTTGGTTTCTGTTTTGTATCTGAAATCTTGATCATACTTTCCTCATCTACTGGAGTTACAGACATTTCACCATCAACTGGTATGCTCACGAGTCTGTGTGTAGCTTGACATGCTTAATATTTGAAATGGTTGATAATGTGATCGTGTAGGAATACTTTCTTTAATAATGATGACCTCTGTTCTGTCTTCAGCTCTAGCTGGGATGAGCATGTGTTTGAACTGGTGCTGCCCAAGGCCTGCATGGTGGGCCATGTGGACTTTAAGTTTGTCTTGAATGCCAACATCGTCAACATTCCTCAGATCCAGGTCACTCTGCTGAAAAACAAAGCACCTGGGCTGGGCAAAGTCAGTGGTGAGGACATTGTTTTTATACAATTAATGATTGCTTTTAACCAGCAGTGTTTCAGACTAGAGCAGCTTTGTTTTGGGGGGAAGTTTTCATCATTTCTCATTCAGTTAGTATGTATTTTATTCTTACTAGATAGAACTGACTTTATACATCTCAGTATTACTCCTTATCTCTTCAACAGAAACAGCTGTGGACAGGCAGATCTCGTTCCCTCTTTCCAATGTCCTTCATGCAAATGGGGAGAGAAATGGCCAACCTGTAATGCAAGACTTCACAGAGGACATCCAGTTCATGGACATAGAGGAGACATCAGGTCAAACATTTTAGGCAGTTTCAATTTATAAACACTTATTTGCCCTGCAGATGATCACTCACTTAGAACCTTTCATTTCAGATAATGACTCGACTTTGAAATTATTTATTTCTTTTTGTAAATAAACTGTATGTAAACATAAAATTGTGGTTTCATATGCTTATTGCAGGCTCCATGTTGTGTCCATTCCTGGAAGACCACAAGGAGGACATCCTGTGTGGTCCAGTATGGCTGGCCAGTGGGCTAGACCTCTCTGGCCATGCTGGTATGCTCAGCCTCACTAGCCCCAAGCTGGTAAAAGGTAATAAACACATATACTGAAAATCAAGACCTGCCTATCAGACTAAAGCAGTTTCAATAGCCACCTGAATCTCGGACTGGTTTAGAATTAATATTTGTTTCTCCAGTGGCATTGGTGATCATCAAGACTGCCAAACACACAGTTCATTTCAAGTTGATGTAAATATAGGAATGATGACAATAAAGTTAATTTGTCAAACCAGTATTCCAAACTACTTTGGAAGCCCTTTATTTGGAAATTCATGGTCAAACTCCTACTTAAGATCGTCGTGACATAAACAATTCAGTGAGATGGTTATAATGCTGACTGTTAGATGTGAAATGACTTCCTGATCATAGCCTGCAGTTCATATTCATCTACACAGTTGTGTGTCAGTGTTTCACAATTGTCCTGTTGATCCCTCTCTGCTGCAGGCATGGCAGGAGGGAAGTACCGCTCTTTCCTGGTTCACATCAAAGCAGTAAGTGATAAGGGCACGGAGGAGAACCCCCGCCCCGTGGTGAGAATGCCTAGTTCCAAGCCTCAGGGCACCAAAGCGCACTCACTGTCAACCCTCCTTCAAAGGGCTCAGGCTTCTAAGGTACACAATTACAGTTCCTAAGCCAGTCAGATGGCACATAAGTGTTGGATTTCATCAAGTTACAGCCCGTTTAGAGTAATGTTTCTATATGTTTTGTCAACCGAGGCTGTCGGCTCATTTGTTTCCACTGAAAGTGGAGAGTTTATTTATTTTTTAAATAAAGAAAAAACGGAAGATGTTAACTTGATTGGTCCAAAGTGAACTATTGAATAATTCCTATACTATGAAAAGTCTTGTTTTTGCAATCATTTTGTTTTCCAAGATAAAAACATTCCAAAAAAAATGAACAGCTGGTCTACCCTTGACTTTGTGAAACTACCAAATGCCAAACAAAGCCACATTCATGTATTTGCTACCTTTTATTTTTGTGTGTAGGAGAAAGTCTCCGCAGTGAAGACGGAAACCTCAGCTCCATCAAAGAAAGTAGAAAACCTGCGAGGATGCGACCTGCTTCAGGAAGTTTCAGTCACAATCAGAAGGTTCAAGAAGACGTCAATTCCCAAAGAAAGGTCAGATAACTGCTGAGGTGCTGCTGGCACTGTGGTCAGGTTAAACATTTAACACGGATACATCAGGTCTACACACAGAGAAGTGTGCTTAACAATATTTTGTTATAAAGGACAATTTTTTCTTAGATGGTTTTTGTGGTGGTTTTTTACAAGTTAGCTGGTCTGTGTCTGCTGCTCTGTCGTTTTCAGGGTCCAACGCTGTGCAATGCTGCAGTTCCCAGACTTCCATGAGAAGCTGCTGGATGCACTGTGTCGGCGAACAGAGGGCGGCCCAGCCACGGAGCATGCCCAGAGCCTCATCCTAGATATCTTGTGCTGGCTGGCTGGGGTCTTCTCCAATGGACCTTGCAGGTAGAAGTCAACCTGGAGACATACAGATATAAGACAGCATTACCATAAGGGCTCTAGATTATACATGACCATCACGTTCACATTGTACTAAGTGGAATATTGCATTTTGTGTCCTGTTTTTAGCCTAAAAGAAGGAAAGGAGAGTCTGCAGGTGAAAACCAGGACGAGGCTTACCGATATTGTACGGGTGTGTTTCTTTGAGGCTGGCCGGAGTATAGCACACAAATGTGCTCGCTTTCTTGCACTTTGCATTAGGTAAGAAACCCGTTTGAGCCAAAGATGCAGACAGTTCTTTTACACTTGGGCAAATTTACAACTTAACACGCATAAGGTAGAGGCCTTGTTCACTGATGGAGTGCTGAAGATGCTGTTTGTTAGGCAGGTCCACTTATTTGAAAAGGGAAGAGAGACAGAGTGTGGAGTTAATTTCTCACATTCGGCATAAAAAGAAAGTAATGGGTGCTCTGCTGAATGCGTTGTGTCGGCCAACATTATGTTTTTAAGGGTGAGAGGGCTCTACCACAAGTCAAGGCTTACATTAGGGGTTATTAATTTCTTGTAATGTAACGTGTTCTCTCTTGGTATCTTGTGTTTTGTTTTTTAGGTTTACTTAAATAAAATAACAAGCACGTAGTTTTGTTTCTTGTTACAGTAATGGGAAAGGAGAACCAAGTCAGCAGGGTTTTGGCGTGAGCCTTCTGAAGGCTCTGCTGGACAATATGCCTTACTTGCCTGCAGCAGCAACTGGTGGTGAGTGATTGAGCAACATCTAGCACCCTCCCTTGTCTGTGTTTCTTGACTGTCCAGACTTGATGTTTTACCCTCTCCTCTTTCTTCTGTGGGCTTCCAGGCTCAGTGTTCTGGTACTTTGTGTTGTTAAATTACGTGAAGGAGGAGGACCTGGCAGACTGCAGCACTGCTTGTGCCTCCCTGCTCACCGCCATCTCTCGACAGCTGCAGGACCGCCTCACACCACTGGAGGCCCTGCTGCAGACCAGGTATCTGTATAGCTCTTTAGTCTAAACCCTAGGTTCATAAATTACGTTTTTCTCATCTTATCGTCACCTTATTTTATCCCCCTTTCTTGGATGTTTATCTATTCGTTCCCAGGTACGGACTGTACAGCTCTCCATTTGACCCGGTGCTCTTTGACTTGGAGGTCAGCGGTTCCTCATGTAAGAATGCCTTCAACAGCAGCATCGGAGTGCAGTCTGATGAGATCGACCTCTCCGACATACTCTCAGGTATGAGCACTAAAACTTCACAGGAATTTCTTTCTGTGAACACTGACCTGAACTTGCAGATCTTAAAGCACTGCTCTCCTTTATCACAAGAAGGCTCTATAATGTGAAAATGAAATACATTTTAATGACCAAGTCTGCTCTGACACCTAGTTGAGAGGAAAAAAACCCCAAAGCATCTTTTACCTCGCAGGGCTTTTAAAGTACAGTGTGCAAAATATACACTGAACAGTTTCATAATATCTACTATATAATAAATCATTTCAAACTACAGACCTTGTATGGCTGGTCAGATTTCAGTGAGACTTTTTGCAACTTCTGATTTGGCCTTTCCTGTTGAAGCTGCAACTTATGTGGGTCTACCTATCCACACACCAAAATTGCACCTTCACTGAACCTGAAAGATTCCAGTCTAGCTTTATGCAAAAAAAGCAAGCTAGTAAACTGAGAAACCCTTGAAGCCCATCAAGTGGAGACACTTCTGCTGAAATAACATTCCACAGGGTAACTTGAAAGGAGGCTGAATAAGGTGACCCTGAGTCCTCCCTTAGTTATGTTGCAGTAGGTCTGTACTAAAAAGTGTGGGGTTTTTTGGTGTGTGTGTGTGTGTGCACCCCCTCCAGTCACCGTCAACAAGCCACGGCAACTGGCTGCTCCTCCATTTGCCAGTTCTGCTGGGGGTTTCTTCTTGTTAAAAGGGAATCTTTCTTTCCCACTCTGACCAAGTGCTTAGGGAAAAAATTAAAAAGAGCATTATGTTTTTAAGGGTGAAAGGAGGAACTCAAATGCTTGTTTAGCATATTTTTTTTCAGTTAGTTTTGAATGTTGTATGTTTCGTAGGGAATGGAAAAGTGAGCAGCTGTGCAGCAGCAGAAGGCAGCTTCACAGCATTAACAGGACTCTTGGAGGTGGAACCTTTGCACTTTACTTGTATCTCCACCAGTGATGGCACACGGGTGGAGCGAGATGACGCCAGCATGTTCACTGGTAACCATTTGATGTTAGCTTGGTTTTAGCTGAGGTTTCAGTATGGGAACTGTCCTTTCTTGAAGTTGTATTCTTTGTTTCCAGTGAGTACATTTGGTGTGACCCCAACAGTGGGCGGCCTGTCAACGGGAACGGTTGGAGAAGCTTCTACGGCTCTGAGTTCTGCAGCTCAGGTGGCTCTCCAGTCGTTGTCTCATGCTATGGTGTCAGCAGAGCAGCAGCTGCAGGTCCTGCAGGAGAAGCAACAGCAGCTGCTGAAGCTGCAGCAGCAGGTGAAGAACCAGTTCAGTTATCTGGCCTGTTTAAGCTGCAGGAGCTCAACAAAACTCAATCACAGGAGTGCCGTCACATTAGCATTTTCTTACCCTAAGACAGACTAGCTATTAGAATACAATAGAATAGAACAGAATAAAAATGGTTCAAAAGTAAATAATCACACACTAGGTAGAGAAGTGATGAAATATGAGTTTGTTTGGCACTGGCTTCTGAGAACCAAATGACCAAGTTATAAAACTTATTTAGCAGAAGTCTTTATGACATGATGATGTAAGAAAAAGTCTCAAAGGTTCATAAAGGATATGAAGCCAAATGTTACAGATTGTTAATTTCTTCCACCGAGAAATGCTATTATTGTAGCAAGGACTTGATACAGTTTAAAAACCTAACCACAGTTCATGGCTGTGGAAACCATGTTCTGACTGGACACCAAATGTT
Organism: Perissodus microlepis; assembly: GCF_051167445.1. Classification (NCBI taxonomy): domain Eukaryota; kingdom Metazoa; phylum Chordata; class Actinopteri; order Cichliformes; family Cichlidae; genus Perissodus; species Perissodus microlepis. The sequence continues at coordinate 2,633,188 of NC_140473.1, read as the reverse complement.
TGCACAAAACTGAAGAGATCCAAGAAATTAAAAGACAAAAAATGCTGAAAGCTTTTTCCAGTTTTAGATTTCTCTAAAGTTTGCCATGTTGCTCTAATACAAGTCTAGTGTTTTTATTCTGTGGCTGTAATATTCTTTGTATGCTGTAAACAGAAGGCCAAGCTGGAGGCTAAGCTGCATCAGACCACCTCAGCAGCAGCAGCAGCTGCTGCCTCAGGCGTGGGACCTATACACAACTCTGTGCCTTCAAACCCTTCCTCCGCGCCAGGCTTTTTCATTCATCCTTCTGACGTCATCCCCCCAACACCTAAAACCACACCCCTCTTCATGACCCCTCCTCTCACGCCCCCCAATGAGGTGGTTTCTGCAGCCTTCAGTGCTGAGCTGGCTCACCTGTTCCCTGGTTCCATGATGGACCCTGGGCCTGTCAACCTGGCTGCACACAAGAACACACAGAAAGCCAAACCAGTTAGTAACAAGTAGCTCCATGCTTTGTGGCCATTTATCCCTGAGTCATTGGGATATTTATATAGCTATTGCTGCATATATCACTTTCAACAAATGATTTTAGATCTAGATAGATTTATCTAACTTGATAGATTGCTTTGCAGTAAAATGAGAAATGTCTCTCTTTCTGCCTCAGAGCCCAATGGGCAGTGGTCTGGCTTTGGCCATTTCCCAGGCATCTCACTTCCTGCAGCCTCCTCCACATCAGTCAATCATCATAGAGCGGATGCACTCGGGTATGTCATGTAGGACTATTCCATATTGACCACCTAACCTAGTGCTTAAATGTCAATATTTTAAGACTGGAAGATTCTGAAACTTTCTGAAAGTTTTAATCATGTTTCATTTGTTGCTAATTACGTTAGGAAATACCGTCTAAATTAAATATTTGTGGAAAATAAACTGAGCTTGCTCATGAGTGTGCTATGTTTTTCCTCCCAGGAGCTCGCCGTTTTGTAACTCTGGACTTTGGCCGTCCTGTTTTGCTGACGGATGCTCTGATCCCCACCTGTGGCGACCTGGCCTCTCTGTCCATAGACATCTGGACTCTGGGTGAGGAGGTGGATGGCCGCAGGCTGGTGGTGGCCACAGACATCAGCACCCACTCCCTCATTCTGCATGACCTGCTGCCACCACCTGTTTGCAGGTTCATGAAGGTCTGTTTCTCTCTGTTTTACTTTGGGGCAGAGTTGTGGGTTGGCTTATGTGATGTTTTAAATTTCTTTGTTGAGTTAAAAATCTGCCGCAATGATGGATGTAATACTGCTATTGTTGGCTGCCTCATATTCTCAGATCACTGTGATTGGGCGCTATGGCAGCACCAATGCTCGTGCTAAGATTCCACTGGGTTTCTACTATGGCCACACTTATATCCTGCCTTGGGAGAGTGAACTGAAGCTGATGCATGATCCTCTTCGGGGAGAGAGCGAAGCTGCCAGTCAGCCAGATGTGGATCAACACCTGACCATGATGGTGGCTTTGCAGGAGGACATCCAGTGCAGGTGAGACAGGAAGTAAAGCAGATACAGATGCCTCATTTGAGTTTGACTATGGCTTCATTAAACAGACTTGAGATATTTGGTGGTGTCTGTGGCTCAGGAGGTTGAGCAGGTCATCTCCTAATTGAAAGGTCAGTGAGTTGATTCCTGGCTACTCCAGCCTGCATGCCAAATATCCTTGAGCAAGATACCGAACCTTGAGTTGCTCCCGATGTGTTCATCAAAGTGTTAATGTGTGTGAATGCTAGATGGAAAGTTCTTGTATGAATGTGTGTGTGAATGGTTAAACAAGACCTGTATAAAGCACTACAATGTCGTGAAAAAGAGTTTGACCTCTTCCTGATCTCCTAATTTTTGTGTATATTGTGTATCACACTTTTTATATCACTACGTGTATCACAAGGTTTCAGATCATCAAACAAACTTAATTATTAGATAATGATAACACAAGTAAACACAAAATTCAGTTTCCAAATGAAGTTTATTATTATTATTAAGGGGAGCTGGTTGGTCACCCTAGCAGCAACAGCTGCAATCAGGCGTTCACAGTAACTCCCAATGAGTCTTTTACCGCGCTGTGGAGGAATTTTGGCCCACTCATCTTTGCAGAATAGTTGTAATTCAGCCACATTGGAGGATTTTCAAACATGCACCCCCCTTTTAAGGTCATGCCACAGAATCTCAATTGAATTCTGGGTCAGGACTCTGACTAGTCCACTACAAAGTCTTCATTTTGTTTTTCTTAAGCCATTCAAAGGTGCACTTGATGGTGTCTTTTGGACCATTGTCCTGCTGTGAAACCCGAGTACGCTTCAGCTTGAGATCATAACCAGACAGCAGAATTCATGGTCCCATTTACCACAGCAAGTCTTCCAGGTGCTGAGGCAGCAGAGCAGCTTCACCACTGTTCAGAGTTTTCTCCATTTGTGTATAATGGATCTGACTGTGGTTCACTGAAGTTCCAAGGCTTAAGAAATGTCTTTTAGCCCTTTTCAGACTGATAGACGTCAGTGATTTTGTTTCATTAGATCATGGTCTGCTTCAATTTGTCAGATGGGTTCTATTTAAGTGGTTTCTTGATTCAACAGGTCTGCCAGTAATTAGGCCTGACTATGTTTAGTAAAACTGAACTTAAATATCCAAAAGTTGATTCTGTTCATCTGGACGTAGCGTTTTGTGGGAGAAACATTTCATCACTCATTCAAGTGACTTCTTCAGTCTCAGCTGACTGCAGGTTTCCCCAATCTTATAAACAGTACATTTGCATAATGACTGAACCCAGCCCACTGAAGGAACAATGGGCTGGGAGGTCAGTTCCTTAATCTTAATATGCAAATTCTCATGACCATTGATCAACAACCACTGACCAAAACCCACTGATCAAAGACCACTGATCAATGGCCATGAGTACCATTCACAGAGAGTTGGGGAATGGCTGCAATCACAGCATTGTAAGATGGCGAAAGCTGTACCCTTAAGCCCCCTCCTCGATTCAGAGATGGTCGTTCCCTTTTCACGTAAATGGCCTCCTTGACTCTGCGCTCAAACCAGCGTTCCTCCCTGTCCAGGATGTGTATATCCTCATCCTTGAAAGAGTGTCCACTGGCCTGACGAGGTGGCTCTTCTGTGTTGTGCCATCCGCTTCGCCAGAGGTTGTTTGGTTTCCCCGATGTATGAATCCTGGCAATCCTCCTGCACTTAACAGCGTACACTATCTTACTCTGTTTGTGTTGGGGGACCTGATCCTTGGGGTGGACCAATTTTTGGTGCAGCATGTTTTGGGGTTTAAAAGCCACAGAGACCCGGTGTTTAGAAAAAATGCGTCTCAACTGCTCCGATACTCCTGACACATATGGGATCACTACAGGGTTCGCTTGGGCAGCGGTTGTCCTTCTCTCCTGGATCGGCTGGAGCTTTCTTTAGGTGCCTTTCCAGCTTTGACAAAGGTCCACCTGGGATAACTTAAATAATGTAGTGATTTCATCTGCAAAAGAAGTTTGTAAATTTTTTGGTGGTGTTGTGAATTTTCCAATTTTGTTTTTCTTTACCAGGTATAATCTAGCTTGCCATCGGCTAGAGACCCTTCTGCAGAACATCGACCTGCCACCTCTCAACAGCGCCAACAATGCCCAGTACTTCTTAAGAAAACCAGATAAGGTTGTTGAGGAAGATCAGCGTGTTTTCTCAGCCTACCAGGACTGCATCCAGCTGCAGCTACAGCTTAACCTGGCTCACCATGCGGTTCAGCGGTTGCGTGTATCACTGGGTACCAGCCGCAAGTCACTCTCAGCAGCTGGGGCTCCGGAAGCAAAGGAGCTAGTTCACAACTCCTCCACGGAGCAACTGAGAACCATCATCCGCTACTTGCTGGACACACTGCTGAGCCTGCTGCATTCTAATAATGGTGAGCTGAACTCTGCTGGATCTGCTGTTTAGTGAAGTTGTACATTTCACAGATGACTTTGTTAGTAACGTGTGGATTGAAACGTTGTTACACACGATTGATTCATTTTTATGGGTATTTTTAGGCCATTCTGTCCCCTCGGTGCTCCAGAGCACATTCCATGCCAAGGCCTGTGAGGAGCTCTTCAAACATCTTTGCATCAGTGGGACGCCCAAGATCCGACTTCATGCCGGCCTGCTGCTGGTGCAGCTTTGTGGAGGCGAGCGCTGGTGGGGCCAGTTCCTCTCTAATGTACTGCAGGAGCTCTACAACTCTGAACAGCTGCTCATCTTTCCCCAGGACAGGTAAAGAACTATCAGATTCCATATAGTCACAACATTTTAGATTAATGTGAAATTCAATAAATAATAATAAATAATGAAAAAAGGTAGGGGTTTTTAATGAAAAATAAAATAAAATAATTTTTCAGTCCCACAGGAAAATCTAATCATGACATTACACATTGGTTTATATCAAAATGTTGACTTCTAATGAACGGTTAAAAAAAAAAAAAATAAGAAAGAAAGAAAGGAAAGGAAAAAAAACATAAACCAAATCAAAACCAACCTCTCCCACCATAGAGTTGTTTAACCCTCTGCAGTCGATGGATTCGCTGGCACGTCCAAATCACATGACCAATTTAAGATGACACAGCAACAAGATGCAGCGACCCAGATTCTTCATTTCGAAAGTGTGGATGTGTGGACTGTATATGAATTTATAATTGTGTTGATCGGCCATGTAAACCCAGAGTTATGATAAAAAATACATGCGGTGTATTTTTCTGAATAAAACGGTGGTATTTACTCCTGGAAGAAATGGTAGAAACAGTGTTTTCTAACTACAGTGCTATAGCAAGCATTCTCTGCTTGCAGAGCAAAAAAAAAGAAAAGAAAAGAAAAAAAACACCGCTTCCCTATTGGTGTTAAAGTGTACCATGTTGACCAATCAAAAAAGTATATGGCAACATGTGGTATTTGGTTGGCTAGGGTGGCACTAACAAAGGCAGAGCAGTGAATGAGGGATGGGGCTCTCACATGTACTCTACCCACATAAACTGTCTGGAACTGCTGGCAGTTCACCTGTCGCTAAAACATTTTCTGCCTTGGCATAGAGGTCATCATGTTTCATTGAGATCGGACAATTCCACATTTGTGGCCTACATCAACAGACAGTGCCCCAAGTTACACACACTGGCACACAGACTGATGGTCTGGAGCAGTGTTCGCCTGCTATCTCTGAGAGCAACTCGCATGCCATGGATCTTGAACTTTGGAGCAGATCTTCTCTCTAGGGGCAACTCACTGTGTGGAGACTGGAAGCTTCACCCGAGGTGGTGAAGCAGATCTGGCTGCAATTCGATCAGGTGACTGTGGACGTGGAGAATGCTCAGTGTCCCGTTTTGGTTTTTTTTGTTTGTTTGTTTTGTTTTGTTTTTTCACCCCTGCACGATTAGAAAGCTCCACTGGGGGTGGATGCTGTGGCTCACAAGTCTCCAAGAACCCTCCTCTATGCCCTCATTTCTCCAACTCTGGCCAGAGCGAGAGAGAATGGTCACGCTGTCATCCTGATAGCCCCACACTGCCCAGGGAAGCACTGGCTGGTGGAGATTTTTCAGCTGCTGCGCAGAGACCTCCTGTCTCTTGCATGGGGGGAAATATTCCATCCCCACCTAGAGAGGCTAGGTCTATGTGAGTAGTTTAACCTGAACAAAGTGGGGCTTCCCCACAGTGTTATCGACGCTAGTCACTGTTCTAGAGCGTGGCGTGTGTTTGAAAAGTGGTGCTTAGAGCTGCATTCTCTTGTTTCCCTTTTGAATCCCTGGAACAGGTTTGAGTTAACATTTCTGTCCTTGAAGACAACTCTATATGAAGGTCAACCTTGCCTTTATCCCAAAGGTTCTTGGCACATGTTCCTCTGTAGAACTGCTGGCCTTTTACCCACGCCTTTCACCTCAGATTCCCACATATGGGAAATCCTGTATATAAACAGCGCCTTTCCTATTGGATAGTAGGAGCAATTGCCCTGGCCTTCACTAGCAGGGGTCTTCAGCCTCCTGCCCCACTAGAGGTCTGGCAACCTCATGGGCTCTCTTTAAGGGAGTTTCTATCCAGGAGGTGTGTGCAGCTGCATGGTGGGCCTCACCTCACACATTTGCTAGGTTTTACAGGCTAGATGTAACAGCGCCTAACCTGGTGCATTCAGTCCTCTGTCTTCCCAGGTGGGAGCTTCTCCCCTGTGAAGTGCTATTGGTGACAGTTGTCTTCTTAGCAGGCATGTCTGTCAATCTGGGAGTTAGTCTTCCTCCCATAGTGAGACACGAAACAAATGCTATCAAAGAGAACTTCAGGTTATGTATATAACCCCTGTTCTCTTAAGTAGCATGAGTTAGCGTTTCACCAGACCACCCTCCTTCTATGGAAGCAAGGAAGAGGTGGACTTGCTTTGAATGACATCTGAGGCACTAGCCCCTCATGACATGGCGTCACTTAGCCAGCCTGTAAAGACGTAAAGGTATTTGAGCTTCTGATGAGGTCACACAGGAGGCCTTCCCATAGTGAGACACTCACTGTACTATGCTACTCAGAGAACTGGGGTTATATACATAACCTTAGGGTTTGTTTTTTTGTTTTTGTTTGTTTAAAATAAACAAATCCACAAACTAGCTGATGTTTAGTTCTAACTTTGGCTCCTGAAGCACAGAGACTAACAATATCCACTAGGGAGTCGCACATGATGATGGGGACCAGTAAGAAGTTCACCATCAAATAATTTATACAAGCAATGAACAGTCTCACAAAGACTTGCATGCCTATGTGAACAAACAGAGAACACTCAAAACAATCAACATCAGGGCACAAACTGCAAAGAATATGGAATACACCAAAGACTATCATGAAGCCATGCATATCCTGAACATGTAACTCTTCCAGCCATGTTATTATGCTTGTAGGTGTATTTTGTTTTTAAAGGGAATTGTACTTAATTTTCATGTCATTTATTGTCACAGCTTGGATCATAGATGCTTGGCTTTTAGCGTTGCCTTTTCTCTGGTTACTATGCTGAGGCAAGTCTAAAAACTGCAGAAGTATTTCACTGCAACACAGTAAAGTGCCCTCTCAGTCTTTTGGCTGCTTAGATTTGTCTACTCATACATGGAGATGCAGAAGCACAAATTATGTAGCACGTCGTTTGGCTTGTTCTTCTGGAGACATCAAACTTAGCTTTCAGGTCTTATGGATGCTGTGGATACTAACTGCAGTATGCTTAATCTGTATTCATGTTAGGGTATTCATGCTCCTGTCATGCATTGGCCAAAGATCCCTAAGTAACAGCGGTGTTTTGGAAGGCCTTCTGAATCTCCTGGACAGCCTCCTGTCTCCACTGCAGCAGCCACAAGCTGCCGCTCAGCGCAGAACTGAAGGTAAAGCAACTGAGAATAGCGTCTTTGCAGCACCTGATATGTTAACTTGAGTTAGTAGAAGTTACAGATAGAGTTAAAGTCAGTGTTAATTTTTATGTAGTCAGATTTATTTATTTTTAAACAGACTGGTTTGTTCAAAAGTGGGATACAAGAGTGTGTTTGAAATGAAGTTGATTTTTTGTTTGTTTGTTTTTGTAAAAATTAAACAGGTGTTCTGGATATTCCCATGATCAGCTGGGTAGTGATGTTGGTCTCCAGACTGTTGGACTATGTAGCAAGTATCGAAGATGAGGCCTCAGGAGGGAAGAAGCACCTGGGAGGGAAAGAGCGGGAAAGACCTGTAACAGGTAAAATACCTGCATTCTACTTTTCCCTGATATGTGTAAATGTTTTTTTTTCTTTTTCTTTTTTTAATCTATAGGCACTGGAAATTGTGAAATTGAAACAAAACATAAACAGATGTTGATTGTCACTGACCAGTTGCTGATTGCAGTTTTGCTGTTAATTCTTTGATAGCTTTGAAAGGGTATCAATTACCAAACAGCAGAAGCTTAATAGTAATCTTTATGAATATCTACTCAGTGAGGAACTGAATAGATATAAATAGAATATAAAATATTGCACATATAAAAGGCTCAGACAACGCTTGCATGAAGTGGTTGGCAGAATATCAACATTTTTACTCACTACGCAATTAGACGACACAATGCAATTGCTTTTTTTTTTTCCATTCTCCAATTTAGAAGTCTACAACTGCAAGAGAGCACAAAATTATGGTTAAACATTTAGCAATGACTGTTTATTAAGGTAGTTCCTAAATATAGGTAGAAAGATGGTATCTGAATAACTAAAGAGAAAAAGTGGTCAGGATTTTTACTCTCTACTTAGTGGTTGGACTTTGTTGAAAAAAGTCTCAAATCCATAAATCTTTGATGCTTATGCTTCAAATGGATGATGATTAACAAGATCTTGCTAACTCAGCTGCACATTAAATGACATCAATGCAGACATACATCTTTTACAAATGATGGGAAATGGTTACAATCAAACTGCACTGTATGCTAAAGATGTTTGTCGCAGCACATTTAAGTAGTCCTCAAACTCAGCTAAATCATTTGGAATTAAGCTGTTTGACTGTACGTCATACTCCTTAGTTGTTTGTCAGTCTTGTGTTACCTTCATTAATGTGCTGTATTTTTTTTTGTCCTGCAGGTATTCAGTGGAGTTTCATAAATAACAGCCTCCAGTCTCAGAACTCCAGCAGGTCAGCCAAAGGCAGCAGCAGCCTGGATCGCCTGTACTCACGCAAAATCCGTAAGCAACTTGTCCATCACAAGCAGGTAAATGTGTCCCATTTCAAAAGCAGCACACCTTCATATTTGTTTTTCTCCATTTTTAAGTGGTTAATTAAAACTTGATTTGAAATTTGCATTTGTTAGAACCAGGTTAGGGATTGTTTCCTATATTGGAATGCATCCAACAAGTAGATATTTCTGGAGTGATACTTTTATAGTACATAAACTTATTGTGGCCTTTTCATTGCAGCAGCTAAATCTATTGAAAGCAAAACAGAAGGCTCTGGTTGAGCAGATCGAGAAGGAGAAGATCCAGAGCAACAAAGGCTCCTCCTACAAACTGTTGGTGGAACAAGCCAAGCTGAAACAAGCTACATCCAAGGTGAGCAGCTCACCACACACTCAAAAAGATTAGGCTGTGAAGGAGGGCTGCAATTAAATCTGCCATTTCTTCTTTGATTAGTTGATTAGTCAGTGATTATTTCAGTAGCTTGCTGTGGGCAAACCTCCTGTTCCAGTACCTACTCCACCTGTGAATATCACCCTTTTGTCTCATCCCAATTCTGTGCATCACGTTTGGGAGATTAATTTTCAGTACTACAACTTGTTAATTTTTTCCTTTTTCAGCACTTTAAAGACCTGATCCGTCTGCGGCGGACAGCTGAATGGCCCCGTTCCACATTGGATACAGAGTCCACAACAGCCAAAGAAGCCCCAGAAGTAGAACCTCTGCCCTTCACTTTATCTCATGAACGCTGCATCTCTGTGGTGCAGAAGCTGGCCCTCTTTCTCCTCTCCATGGATTTCACCTGCCATGCTGATCTGCTACTCTTTGTCTGCAAAGTATTTATCTAACACTGGGAATTAATCTAAGACTGGGAATATATATACATGAATTTGACAGTCTAAAACTACAAATATTTATCTTATTCGTTTAGGTCCTGGCTAGGATAGCCAACGCCACAAGGCCCACAATCCACTTGTGCGAAGTGGTGTCTGAGCAGCAGCTAGAACGCCTGCTTCTCTTGCTTGTGGGAACGGATTTTAACCGGGGGGACATCTCCTGGGGAGGCGCCTGGGCACAATATTCCCTCACGTGTATGCTACAGGACATCCTGGCTGGTGTGTTTTCAGTTTAGCGTTACATTTGTTTGAATCTGATTAAAACGCACTGTTTGTGAGGCGAGCGGGTGACATATTAAGTCTTGTGTGAAGCTGAACATTTAGTTTGGCACATTGTTGTTGCTGGAGTTTCAATTTGGCTTTAGAGCAAAATATTGTACCAATTTTTTTTTTTTTAATCTCTTTGAAAGTTCGGGAATTATATTTGTATATTTGTATGTTCTCACATTAGCTTGAGCAAAAAACGTTGTGTGCAGAATATATGTGCACTTTGGTGCACATATTTGTTTCAACAGGGTCCTTTTCTTTTTTTGTCTCTAACTTTTTCCAACTGTAACATTTTTTTTTACTTTAGTTTTGACATAGCACCATTTTCACAGAGCCACTGGTGTGGTTGTACAATGTTTACAGAGCACATTTCACAAGCTTTTATCAAAGCAATAATATAGAATATAATGAGGCACATTAAGCACATGGATTGTAAATTTTCTTATTGTTAGTGCAGTTAAGCTAGGCATGACTAAATTGATGTAAAAATTAGGCTTGTTATTCAGATTTTCTGTTTTATGTTTGGTGTCCTTTAACAACTTCATCTTCATTAAGTCAGTGCATGTCTGGGGTACTTGAACATGTATTCTTCTCAGGTGAACTGCTGTCTCCAGGCTCTCTAGATGTCATGGATGAGGTGGTGGTGGGTGAGGAAGCCGGGACATCGTCCTCCTCTGCGGGAGCAGATTCGGAGGACTCGCTGTCCCAGCCAGCACCCATCCCCCTGGTAGAGAGCATTGATGAGGCCCTTGTGCCTGATATCATCGCAGGTACTACCGGGACCTCCTCAGTATTCCAAAGTGCGTGGGTAGCCCTCTCTAAAAAAAAAAAAAAAAAAACCCCCCCCACACCACACACACACACACACACACACTTATACTGACTTGAGTGACATGTTTATTGCTTTTTCTCACAGTGTGTTGTTATTATTTGTAGCTATTATGAATTGGAGTGAGCAGTTCAGGCACATAGTTCCAGCCAGTTTTAGGCCTTTAATTTTTCATAATTTCAGTGTGTATTTTATTTTTCCTTGTGCCAGTTTACCTCACAGGGTGAGCAGGCAACTATATTCAGCAAGGCTAAATGCAGTGACCTAGCTAAAAAAAACTACTCCCATACAAGACTACAGTTTTAGCTGGATTGGGGTTAAAATTGTCTACAGATGTGAGAGATTTTCTTGCTTGTATGTTTTTGTAATGTGCGTGCTTGGCAATATTAAAGCTGTTTTCACTATCCAAAGGTGCTCCACCTCTGTCATCTTTGGAAAAAGATAAAGACATAGACTTTGACTTGCTACAAGACCTGATGGATGTTGATATTGATCCTTTAGATATTGATTTGGAAAAAGATCCACTTGCTGCCAAAGTGTTTAAGGTATGTGCATGATAACAAGCTACTTTCATTCTTTCTGTCATGTCTCTACTGGAAATTAATGCAGTGACACTCACTAAGGTTGGGTGATTGGACGAATTTATTGGCCATCGATGATAGGCTGAGCCTTTCACAGATCGTTTTTACAAGAGCTATTTATTTATTTATTTGCCCATGAGTAAGTTTGTTAGTAATGTTGGTTGAAGCTAGGAGAAACAGTCAACAGAAAAACCAATAGCGCCGTTTTCACAGCACCCTCTTAGCTGGAAGAGCAGTGCATTTGCTTGCAGCTGGGCAAGCAAATGCAGTGATTCATTTACTCAAACTCATACCAGAAAGAAAGACAGGCAGTAGCCTATGTTCAGAAAAACATGTTGTTGTTAAACCTGAAATAAAGGACTTTTTTCTCTTGCTTAAACTCACAGTTAAGATATAAACTAATGTTGCTGTAAGATCAAACAACCTGTAAAGAGTAACAAGCTATGTTTGTTAGCTAAGTGATCTAAAGCATCACAGAAAACGAACTCATTGCAAATGACGTTTTCAAAGTAATTCTTCTGCTTTCATTTGACTACTTTGAACTTGATGTAATCATTAAGGTTATGTTTGCTGTGGAAAACTAAAAAAGATTCAAAAGCAAATGTAGAAATGAATTCTGTCTGCAGACAGTTGATGTCCTTACATTTACCATCCCCTTTCTCATGTTCATCTTTAGCCCATCAGCAGCACGTGGTATGACTACTGGGGTGCTGACTATGGCACATATGGGTACAACCCATACATTGGGGGGGTTGGTATCCCAGTGTCCAAACCTCCAGTTGTTGCTGAAAAGCCAGGGTCGCAGGGTCTGTCAGTGTCCGTGTCACAGGGTGAGGAGAAGCCTAATTTTATCTTTTAGGGTTTTTGTTTTTTTCTCCAATATGGACCTGAACACATTTTCTGCATTCTTTCCATGCCACATTTTGAGCTTCTGCCTCTGTTTCACAGCACTGGATGCCCGACTAGAAGTGGGCCTGGAGCAGCAGGCTGAGCTGATGCTCAAAATGATGGCAACTCTACAAGCGGACTCCATTCTACAAGCACTCACTTCCAGTTCATCCACAGGTAAATGAAGTAACAGTTTAAAAGTGAAGTGAAGCACACATTCTTTCCAGTGTTCCGGTGTTGGACTTGTGCTGATGGTCTGATACTGATTTTCTGTTGTGCTTATAGTGAGCCAGTCTTCCAATGGGACTGATGACTCCCTGCTCAGAGCTCTCCATAGTGGAGGCTCTCCCCCAAACAGCAGCCTGATAGTCCAGCCCTCATCCATCCCAATTCTGAGTGCCTGCTTCAACAAGCTCTTCTCCATGCTGCTGGTCCACCATGTACAGGTCAGAACAGCCACTAACTGGAATCAGTTTAAGATGCTTCGATTCAGATGCTTAGTACTCAGGAGTACAAAGTCATTGGACCCACAAGATCAATTACTCTTATCTGCTGTTTAGTCCAATGCTCTACTTTAACTTCTTTTAGAGTAAATTTGAAGTATAATATCTAACTTGTAACTTAAAAAAAGATTAAACAAACCTCTTTTTTCCCTTCTGAAACATGTCTGCACTTGAACAACCACACTGTACTGTGCTGTGTTTATTAAACCTTGTAAATTGAACATCTGGAATGTACTGACAGAAAAGTGATTTTATTGGTTGGACTCTTCTGAAAGGGCTTATTTTTAAATATAAGTGGTGACCACTGCAGAATTTTGTATGTATGACTTCGATAAAGATGAGTAAGGGAACACCCACAGACACTAAATGTTATTTTCTCCACTCTCAGCTGGAATCCCTGCTGCAGCTCTGGCTAACGCTCAGTCTGAACACTTGTTCTGGGGGCAGCGAGGAGAGCGGGTCTGACATCTTTCTGTTCAATGCCAGCCGAGTGCCCACCATCCCGCTCAACCAAGGTTAGGGCTTGTCTACTCCTGCTCTCTAATTTGGAGCTGTATGGAGTTTACATATGGTTACATTGCTTTATATTGTTCTTTTTTGTGTTTGTGTCTGTGTTCAGCATCCATCAGCAGTTTCCTAACCGTGCTGGCGTGGTACCCCAACACTTCCCTGAGAACATGGTGTCTGGTTCTGCACTCTCTCACTCTGATGACTAATATGCCAGCTTGCGGTCAGTACTCGGCTCTTCACTGGTTTGTTTACCAGTGGATTTTCTTTTCACATTATTTTCACATGACTCTGCAAGGGGTATCATTGAGAAAGTTGTTTAATAATGGATTGCATTTATATAGCGCTTTTCTAGGCACCCAAAGCGCTGTGCAATTCCACTATTCATTCACTCTCACATTCACACACTGGTGCAGGCAGACCACAGTTGTAGCCATATCGCACCATCGGCCCCTCTGGCCAACACCAGTAGGCGGTAGGGTAAAGTGTCTTGCCCAAGGACACAACAACCAGGACAGAGAGAGCTGGTGGATCGAACCGGCAACCTTCCGGTTACAGATGAGCTTCCCAACCACCTGAACCACGGTCGCCCCCGTTTAAGCATTCTTGTATGTTTCTGTTTTCATGTTTATGAAAAAATTTTTAAAAATCCAAACTAATCCACCTTTTTATAGTGCACCCGCGTTTCTTTTCAGTCATTTCACTCGTTCAGCACATATCAACCCCACACATGTCCTGGCTTAAGACAACTCTGTTGACACCTTCAAGGCAGGTGACCTGTAATGACATATGTGCGACCCTCTTGGACATCTATAGTCCTATCACAGTCATTCCTCAGTTTGTACACTCTTCATCACGGTAACAACACCTCTGCTGAGTCGGGCTAGCTAGCTACTGTTAGTTAGCTCTGTTGTCTACCAACTTTAAGGTAGCCTTCGTTGTTGTTAGCCATCACTGCCCGGTTGGAATGTGGGCTCCTTCAGCAGCACTAATGTTGAAGGTTTCCTGAGCATTGTTTCTTGCTTTGCGTTTTGATATGAGTATCAAATCCAAGCAAGCAAAGCAAAAATGTTGTGTTCACCCCTATCTTCAGGTGTGTGGTTTCACTTTGCATGATAAGGTGTGCCCTGTTTGCCTGGGGATTGTCCACACTAGGGTGGATTGGCTGAGCCCATAGTTTGTGACTTTTGCCGCCATGTCCCACATTTGGTTCTGAAAAGATGGGTGACGTTTGTGGACAAACTGCTGGAAAGATGGCTATAACATGGATTGACCCTCTCCTCTCCAAATTTAGGGAACATGCTTCATCTGAGTCAGATGATATCAGATTAAGCAATTGATGCCGGTCGATGCCCCAGCAAATAGATGACCACATGATGTATGTTGATGAGTTTCCCAAGTGAGAGACGAACTGTGCATGAGCACTGGCCAACCTCAGTCTGAGTTAACCACTCAGCAGGATGACATGCTGGGCATCGGCCTGACTATGCATGGTATGTTAGAGGATGAGCTGTACCAGCCATGACAACATGTTTCCTGTTTTCTGCATCCACCTCAGAAAGTGGAATGATTCACAGGCGTTTTCCCTCAGAGCCAACAATGGTCAAAAGCTGCCTACCCATATTCCCAGATTTTAATGACACGGTTCGCTCAAGCAACTGTCTACCTGTGTCACTGTGTCCTGCTATAGACAGTATGTGGAGCTGAATGGTGTGGAAGTGGCTGGCTTAGTCAGTCCACCTCCTGCCGAGCCATTCCTGGTGGCTTAATAGTCCCACAACCGTTGGGGCCGTCCACTGTGAATGACTGTTAGTCCAATAATCTCACAGTTGACATTCAAACTCCAACTTAAATGGTCACCTTCCTTTGCACCACCACCAAAAAGCCAACCCTCCAAACTTCTACTCCCCCATTCATGCCTGCGCGTAGCCATGCCCCCCCCGACACTTGCACAGTAGGTTACATACATCTTAACATGATCCTTGTTGAACCATTACATTGTAGGTGGCTTACAACAACGGCTATCAGCCACCTGCAATGGAGTCTTGCTATCCCTTGTTGTTTTGTTTGTTTTTTTTAACATCTTGGCTCATGTGTTGACTCACATGATCAAAAGTGGGTCAGTGACCCTCAGGACTATGTCAAAGGGAACAGCTCACTAGGGATTAAATACCTGTGACTCTCCATCATTTGAATAAGACATGAAATGTCTTCATAAACCTAAAAAAGTCCAGCTGACTCTCTCTCCCCCCCCCCCCCCAAGTCGTCTAGATTACCATAACCTGCTTTTATTATTATTATTATTATTATTATTATTTTGTTTAAAAAAATAACTTCTGAACTTCTGAAATTCTAGTCTCCAACAACGGGATGAGCTCTCAGGAAAGCACAGCTCAGCAGATGGTGTCTGATCCCAACCTGATCCATGTCTTGGTGCGCTTCCTGTCTGGCAGCAGCACCAATGGGACAAGCCAACACAGCTCTCAGGTGGGACCAACTGCCACCCAGGCCATGCACGAGTTCCTGAGCCGCCTGCAGGTTCACCTGTCCTCCACATGTCCACAGATGTTCAGCGAGTTCCTGCTCAAACTCATGCACATCTTGTCTACTGAGAGGTACATTTTCACTTTTTTAGTTGTTAGTGTACATTAGGTATAATCAATAATTTTGACAGTAAGTATAATGTTTAATGGTATGAGTGGTTCTAATTAATGGTTCTGAAACTCTCAGGGGTCCATTCCAGTCAGGCCAGGGTCCATTGGACGCCCAGGTGAAGCTGCTTGAGTTTACTCTAGAGCAAAATTTTGAGGTGGTGTCAGTGGCCACTATCACCTCAGTTATTGAGTCCATCACGTTCTTGGTTCACCACTACATTACCTGCTCGGATAAAGTGGTTTCTCGCAGTGGCTCAGACAGCTCAGTGGGAGCCAGAGCTTGTTTTGGGGGTCTGTTTGCCAACATAATCCGGCCAGGAGACGCAAAGGCAGTCTGTGGAGAAACCACACGTGACCAGCTAATGTTTGATCTTCTCAAGCTGGTGAATGTGCTGGTGCAACTACCTTTGTCTGGAGACAGAGAGTTCAGCGGGCGGCTGCCACCATCAGGCAGTGGAGCAGCTGATAGCAGTGTGTCTGATGAAGAGAAGGTCTGTGGCAGCAAAGAAAGTGTAGCTGGTGGATCAGCATCCAATCAGGGCCCTCCTGCAGGTGTGGCTGATCTGGTGCTTGCCAATCAGCAGATAATGAGCCAGATCTTGTCTGCGCTGGGCCAGTGCAACAGCAGCGCCATGGCCATGATCATAGGTAAGACAACTCTACAAAGAATTATGTGATCTACCAAATATTTCAGCACTCAGATTTTATGGTCTGTAGCCTCATTGTTGTTTGACTTACACCATTCTCATAAACCTTGCTTCTGGAATTAAAAACACACATATCACCGAAATAGTACACAACGCACCAAATGGTGCACAAAGATAGTTTGAACAAAAGCCAGTGAACAAAGTTGAGTTTCTAGCAGGCAGAGAGCCTGATATTTTCTTGGTAAATGACAGCCAAAAATTGTGCAATATTAGCAGTAAATGTAAGTGAAGCTGCAGTGGGATAGAAATATTAAGTGTTATGTTTAGGATGTTAAGCACGGTTTGTGCAGAAGCAGCCTCTTGGTCACAAAATACATTTGTGAGGTTAGCTAATTTTATACACACTTGAGTTATAACTAACTAAATTAGTAATGACAATTGTATACCAGTAGTCATCTAACATTAGCAGCACTACCATAAAACTCTGTAAGAGTAAGAATGCGTCTGATAAAATTTCACTTGTGGCTGAATTGTTCCTTTAACAAAGCACCAAACATATTTAAATGTATGTGGACAAGCGTTGCCTATAACTATGAGCTGACTATTCTTGCTCTGTGTTCTGCAGGAGCCAGCGGTCTCCACCTGACTAAACATGAGAACTTCCACGGTGGTCTAGATGCCATCTCAGTGGGTGACGGCCTCTTCACCATCCTTACCACTCTGAGCAAGAGAGCCACCTCAGTCCAGGTCATGCTACAGCCCATCCTCACTTACATGGCTTGTGGTTATATGGGCAGACAGGTGAGCTTCATTCTGCTGGGGTCTGGCCTTTGATGATCTAAACAAATACAGCAGTGCTGACGCATATTTATTTATTTATTTATTTTCCTCCGTCTTGTTATTGCACATTCTTTAGGGATCGCTCTCCACCTGTCAACTGTCAGAGCCTCTTCTGTGGTTCATACTTCGAGTGTTGGATACCAGTGAGGCTCTTAAGGCCTTCCATGACATGGGTGGGTGTATACACCTAATATCTGTATATTTCTTTGATTGTCAAAGCATCGTGTCCATAGTACTACCAAGACCTTACTCGTAGTTTCAACATTCATGTCAGAGAGCCCCAAGCTATAAGATTTGAATAGGTTTTAAAGTTTTGCTGTTGAGTTTCTTTGTAAACCAAGTATTTGAAGTACAAGTTACTCCCTCATCCATGTTTCTTAGCTTGCAGTTCCATCTTCCCAGCTTTTGTTTGCACATTGAGCCATATCTTGTTCAGTAGAATAGTATTTAGCACAGTTAGGTGTTAATGGTCATGGAAAAATATCTCCATAACCATTAAAACCCACATGGAGTTTAAGTCACAAAAGGTTCTTTTTGTTGATCAGTGCCCGAAGAGTCACCTGACACCTTTGTCACGCCACTGATTGTGGAAGGAATTGAAAAATTTAGCAAAGTCAGATTTTTTTCAGTCGTTTCTATTTTTGTAGAAATTGAACATAGGTGCATTGCATAAGAATAGCAGTCAATGGTTTATGCTGTACTTGATGTATAAGAAAGCATAACTTTGTCTTTAACCAGGAGGTGTCCAGTTGATCTGTAACAACATGGTGACCAGCACTAGAGCCATTGTGAACACGGCACGCAGCATGGTGTCCACTATCATGAAATTCTTAGATACAGGTCCAGGAAAGACGGCAGATGGAAACCTCAAAGCCAGAGTGATGACATCGGAGCCGGACAATGCTGAGGGACTCCACAATTTTGCTCCTTTAGGTGCTTTCAGCTAATTTTGAATTCCATCACTCCATCTCATAGGACAATACCTGAATAAAATTGACAATCGTATTCCTAATCTTCTCTAATCTGCATGATCTGTGTTGCTTCCCAGGCACTATCACATCCAGCAGCCCAACAGCACAGCCTGCAGAGGTCCTCCTCCAGGCCACCCCTCCACACCGACGGGCCCGCTCCGCAGCCTGGTCTTACATCTTCTTGCCGGAGGAGGCCTGGTGTGATCTCACCATCCATCTTCCAGCTGCTGTGCTGCTGAAGGAGCTTCATATCCAGCCACACCTAGCTTCTCTAGCCAGTGAGTAGGAATTTCTTTAAAGATGAGTGGGCCACAACCTCTCTTGAGATTTGTGTAAACCTGGTGACCAATAAATGTCTAACAGCTGTGCTTGCCACAAGGGTTTCTCCATCAACTACTAAGCCATTTTTTGTTTTGTGATTGAATACTCAACTCAATGACATGCCAATGAATTTATAACTTTTATGTAATTTGTTTTTTCTGGAATTTTGGTTGATATTCTGTCTCAATTAAAATGAAACTACCAACAACTGTTCATTTCTAGTTAGTAAGCAAACTTAGAAATTCAGCCTGGGATAAAGTAATTATTTTCCCTACTGTAAATAAACTATACTAAAATGTTGGTCAAGAGGACACTGCTTTTCCCTTCACATTGAGCTAAATTCCTGTTAATAAAAAAAAAAAAAAACACTGGCAGACATTATGGTGTTTATTCACTAATCTGCATTTCACTTCAGGAGTTCACCCCATTCATTTTCTGCCTTTCCTCTTACCAACCAGCCTGTCCCTCCTCGGTCTCAGTGGAGATCAGTGCTGATGGGGTCAACATGTTGCCGCTGTCCACGCCAGTCATCACCAGTGGCTTGACATACATTAAGATCCAGCTGGTGAAAGCAGAGGTGGCTTCGGCTGTTTGTCTGAGGTTACATCGGCCTCGTGATGCCAGCAACTTGGGTCTCTCTCAGATCAAACTCTTGGGTCTGACAGCATTTGGTAACACCTCCTCTGCAACAGTCAATAACCCCTTTCTGCCTTCTGAGGACCAGGTCTCCAAAACCAGGTAATCATGATGCATCCTGTATGCAGTGTATATCTGTATTTGGCTCTTGGTGTGAACTTCTCCATCTCCCTGTACAGCATTGGTTGGCTGCGTCTTCTCCACCACTGCCTGACCCACGTCAGCGACTTGGAAGCCATGATGGCCAGTGCTGCAGCACCCACTGCCAACCTGCTGCAGACCTGCGCCGCACTGCTCATGTCACCTTACTGTGGCATGCACTCACCCAACATTGAGGCTGTGCTGGTCAAGATCGGCTTGCAGTCCACGCGCATTGGACTCAAACTCATCGACATTCTGCTGAGAAACTGTGCTGCGTCTGGCACCGACCCTGCCAGTGAGTCACTCACAGCTGAGTCACTGCTGAGACGTGACTATATGTCCTTAAAAAGCATTAAAAAACCATTAAAAATAGCCACATTTATTACTATGAGAGATTATTAAATGATGTGGCGGTTTGAAAGATTAACAAGGTCAAGTTTCACATGTTGTTTTGCATTACCATTTAGAAAATGTTTTTTCTAGCATTAATGAATCTGGTGCTGTATTGTTTTTGCACTGTGTGATTGCAATACATATAGCTGTAAATGTGATCTTATCTTACTATCTTATCTGTCTGGTGTTTTGTCTTGAATTTTTTTTGTAAATATTTATCTGATATTGCATTATCTAAATACATTTTTGGGGGCAAAAATACAAAATAAATTATATTTGTTAGTGGTCTGATTATTAATTACAGACCACTTGTGATTCTTAGCCTTAGTAAAGTGTTGAAATTGTTGTGTAAAGCAATGGATTTAACAAGACATTACACAATACACAGTGCAATGTTAAACTGATATGTGTATCAGATCTAACCACTTCCCAGTGAACCTGTTAATATTTGGACTGTGGAAGAATTTTCTGACACATGTGCATCATGTTCTGGGCAGGCAGCATGACTTTGTCAACATTTTTATTTTTAAAAATGTTTCAATAATTTAACATCATTAAAAAATTTACTGTTTCTTTAAAGATTTGAACAGTCCTCTGCTGTTTGGACGACTAAACGGCCTTTCCTCAGATTCCACCATAGACATTCTATACCAGCTGGGCACCACACAGGACGCAGGGACCAAAGACAGGTACTCCTCCGTCTTTGCCACGACTCAACACTCCCCCTTTAGGTTCTCTCAAAGTGCATAAAGTGCATCAACTGATGAGAAACAGTCTCCCGTCAAGGTGATATTCCGGACAGACTCATAAGCTGATAGTAAAAAGTGTCCTTTCACTCTCCTTTTCATTTTTTTTTTGTCTTTTTACTGTCATCTCATTGTTTGTTGCATATAAATTCTGCCCCAAGGTGGTTCTCACTAAGAAATTGAGGACCTTTTTTATGTAAAAAAACAAACAAACAAACAAAAAAAAACGTTACCGTGCCCAGCACTTGAGCCATTGGACTTATTTGTCAAATCTCTGAATTCTAAACCTCCAGGATCCAGGCTCTTCTGCAGTGGGTCCATGACTCTTCCCATGTGGCAGCCCATAAGATGAGTGGTCCAATGGGATACATTGGGCATGCTGCTGGCTCTTCCTCTGCTTCATCAAGGGAGTATGGTCTCCTTATGCCATCGCCCTCCCACCTCCACTGTGTGGCAGCCATCCTCTGGCACAGCTATGAGTTGCCTGTCGACTATGACCTGCCTACACTGCTCAACAGAGAGCTCTTTGAGTCAGTCCAGTGTCTTGTAGTTATTACACATGCATGTAGTTGGGTTCATTAGTGGGTTTAAACAATATTCTTCTTAGCAGATTTATTACTGATTCCATTCTTTTCTTTGCTGTTCCCTTCAGGTTGCTGTATAACTGGTCCATGTCGCTGCCATGCAACATTGTGCTGAAGAAGGCCGTGGACAGCTTGTTGTGTTCCATGTGTCACATCCATCCCAGCTACTTCTCCTTGCTAATGTCCTGGATGGGGATTGTCTCACCACCCATCGCCACTCACTCTCAGGCTCAGCAACGACGTCTTGCCATGACTGATGATGGCAAAAAGCAGCATGATGCTAACACCACTGCGGCGGGACTTACCGACGACTCCAAGCATGCCAGGCCACACATTAATCTGTCAGAATCCCAGCTAACCACACTAGCGGCTGCCTCCCAGTCACCAGGAGCAATAGAGCAGCTGCTGGATTCAGGCTTGCCCTCGCTGTTGGTTCGCAGCTTGGCTCAGTTCTGTTTCAGCCTCCTGGCCAGTGCAGACCTGCCTTTGCCCGCTGGTCAGGCCGAGAGACGACACCATCATCACCACTTTCACTCGTCCTCACACAATCGCCCGCCTCTCTCGGCAGAGCTGGCTGCTCCAGTGCTCCGGTTTCTCACAGAAGTAGGCAACAGTCACACCATGAAGGACTGGCTGGGAGGACCAGAGGTCAACCCACTGTGGACAGCACTGCTGTTCCTACTGTGCCACTCCAGTGCCAGTGCTGGGGCCAATGCTGGCTGTCAGCCGGGATTTGCTGCAGGTTCTCCTCCATCCCAACCTCAGCCTTTAGGCTCACGCTTCTCCTTGGCCTCCTCAGGGCAGACAGGAGGGCTCACCACCCAGCAGAGGACAGCACTGGAGAATGCCACTGTGGCCTTCTTTCTCCAGTGTATCTCCTGCCACCCTAACAACCAGCGCCTTATGGCACAGGTCCTCTTACTAGTTATTATAGATGAAATAATAATAATAATAAAAAATAAAATAATAATGTTTTTCTTTTAACTTGTTAGATGTAGATTTGCACACATAATTAGACAAACTTGTTATTTAATGATTGCTAGTTGGTAAGCTAATTTATTTATAAATTGGAATTCAAATGTAGATATTCATTGGTTTCTGTCTTGGTTTTTAAGACTTCTGTCTTTGGCTGCAGGTTCTCTGTGAACTCTTCCAATCAGCACCTCAGCGAGGCAATGTACCGGTCTCTGGAAACATCTCAGGCTTCATTCGAAGACTGTTTCTGCAGCTCATGCTGGAGGATGAGAAGGTCACAGTCTTCCTACAGTCTCCCTGTCCGGTGGGTAACTCAATTATGTGGTCAACAGCGTTGCTCAGAAGTTTTACACAAACTATTGTGCTTTTTCTTAAATAAATGTTATTTCATTAAAGACTTTGAAATGAGGATGTGACATACAGCAAATGCCTGATGAAGTACTTGCTGTGAGCTTAAGGTGGCAGTGCAGCAGTATGAAGCATATGTTTGTTTGTTTTTTCCTGTATCACAACGGTCCCTTCACACTGATTCATGCCTGGTATTATGTGTTCTCAGTTACACCCTAATGGTTTATACTTTCTACTGCTCAGTTGCTGACTGTTACAAAAGCTTTGGAGACATGAGTATTTGTGCCAGAGTGCCTGGAAGCATTGTATGGAGAAATTGGTTAATTACCCAAAGCAAGTCATTTTTCATTCATCTAGCTGAAATATCTCAATAATTGAGTAAATTTAGTCCAAACATTTATGGATTCCAGGTACTAAAGGTGATGTGATTTGAAAAAGGCATAAAGTTCTGGGCAACTTTGTTTAGGGCCAAATTGCGACACCTACTTAACAAAAGATGCTCAGACTAGGGCAGCTGTTTCAGTGATTCGCATGAGGCGTACAGCCTGCGCCATGCAGTGAAGTCCCAAAAACTACAAAATTAAGAAAACCTTGGGGGGGGGCATGATAGAAAGATGTCAGAACACACAGTGCTTTGTATGTTACAGAGCAATGGACTATTTGGCTGTAGACCAGAAAACCGCTAAATAGTCCCATATTGACAGCAAGTACAGTATACTCTTTATGTTTAGTTTCTGCAGCTAACCTGATTGTGGTGTTTTCTTTTTTCCTTTCCTCCTCCTCAGTTATACAAAGGACGGATCAATGCAACCAGCCACATAATCCAGCATCCCATGTATGGAGCAGGGCACAAGTACCGCACCCTTCATCTACCAATTTCCACCACATTGGCTGAAGTCTTGGACCGGGTTTCTGGTATGTTTCAAGACAGAAAATTTCTCATTACAACAACAACAACCACATAAAGACTTCACTGGTCATAGTATGTACCAGTACATGTAGATGTTCCTGCCTTCAGGTTACACTTGCATTGTAACTGATGGAAAATGTCTTCTCTGCTCTTGACTTGAATGAGATTGCATGCTCTTTGTTTGGGAACCACAACACTGTATAGTATTCACTGACCATTTCTGACCTCCTTTTCTTCTTAAAAGAGGGTAAAAAATAAAAAATAAAAATGTTCCACTTGTTTAAATTTTGACAAATCTTGGGGATTCAAATTGTTGAACATATGTTTAACATCATTTTCTTGCTGGAACGATTTTAAGGCTTCATTTTACACACAGAGTTCATCACATTTGTCTTCT
This sequence comes from Perissodus microlepis, assembly GCF_051167445.1. Taxonomy (NCBI): domain Eukaryota; kingdom Metazoa; phylum Chordata; class Actinopteri; order Cichliformes; family Cichlidae; genus Perissodus; species Perissodus microlepis. The sequence goes on along the minus strand of NC_140473.1, from coordinate 2,609,480 downwards.
CAATTCTTTGTTTGTTTAGTAATGGGATGACGGTTTCATCTGTCTGTCCCATTCATCTGTTTTCCTCAGCTTATCTGATTCTGTTCTTTATGAGAGCAGGCTAAGCAAGGCATTCTGTGTCCTTTCCCCTCGCACCTTTTTTTTCCGTCCTGGGTGGTCCATAAAAAAAAAAATAAAAAATTCCCTGTGCATCTCCTCTTAGCTCCAGAAAGCTTGAGAGGGGAGGTGTAATGGAGTCATCTTGACCACCTCAGCTGCCTCCTTTCAGTGCAAATAAGCAAAAGCTCAGTTCCAAGCTTTCTCAAGTTATTCCAAAACACAAAACTGTTCCAGGACTCTACATTCCTGTATCAATTAATTTTTTTCAACAAATCCACTTTTCCCCTCAACGTTTGATTAAAAAAATTATCTTTTTTTTTTTTAATCAGTTTTGAGAGTTACAAGATTTCTGAAAATTTAAGCTCTTGCTTGTTCAGACATCTTTTAGAAGTCTTTGTTTTTGCCTCCATCAAGTCCTTATGTAAAGTTTTGTCAGTGAAACATCTTTCTATTTTTTTTCTTCTTCCAGCTATTCTTTTCCTTGAAGAAAAGATGCTCATTCTTACACTCACATGAAAATGTCCTACTATAGCATACATTTTCTCCTACCAGTATCGATTGGAAATCTTTCTTGGTGTAATAAAACATTTCTTTTAGCTTTTGAGAATGCTCTTTAATCATTATTTCTATAAAACATAGTTCTTACTAGACATCTTGCAGCAGGGCTGGACTGGGACAAAAAATCGGCCCAGGCATTGTGACTAGACACCAGCCCACCAGGTATTAAAGCCATAAAGCCTTTGAATGAAAACAGACCCTTTTATGACAGTGATGTACAGTCTTGTTGGTATATGTATGATTTCTATACATTTTACATCAGATAAAAACTTTGGTTGTAAGATTCAGATAATTATTTAATAAAAACTAGACACTTTAAATGAGAATAGGAAAGAAAAGTACTTCTTTGTGCCCCCCTCTCCCAGTTAATGCCCTACCTGGCCCCCTGGCAAAACTTTGCTAGACCCGCCCCTGCACAGTTACCAGCTGTCAGCTACATAAAAAAAGGATCCTGGTGTTATTTGTCTCTCAGAAACAGTTCATGACTTCCCTTCAACTCATTCACGTCACCTAAAAGATAAACCTGTTTCTCCATCACCTGTTCAGCTCTGATGGTTCAGTAAGGACATCTCCTGGTTTCATCTTCATGTTTCCCTCTCACCAGATAGCCAAACCGATATCATGACCAGCAGCTTTTACAGCTGTGGCTCCAGCAAACATCAGCCGATACTAGAAATTAATATTAAATAAATTCTAACAAGAGCTGATCAAGCTTAAACGTGCTGCTGTTGTTTAGCGTGACATCCACTGGTTTCCTCTTTCTGGCGCAAAGTGGGCGATAAACAAGACAGAAATGCCGATCAGCTGATCATTGATCAGTTTGATGATTGAAGTAGCAACAGGAGAGGGACAGAATGAGAGAAGAGGCAGCTGACAGCGTAATGACAGAATAACTCCAGCTTTGTGTCTTTTTCCATTGTAGCTGAAGTACGGGACAAACTGCGTTCCTTCTCAGCTCAATACGAAACACATAACATTTTCTCTGAAAGAGGGACCATTCCAATTTTTAAGGAGCGGTCGGCAACTCTACTAACGTTATGAATAAAGTTCAGTAACATCATTGCACCCACCCAGCTGTATATAAACTCCGTCATGCTAGCTGGCAGGCAGTACGAGTTATTGTAACTGACTGTAAAAAGTCAGCACAACGAAAATAAACTACACCTAAACTTGGTTTATATCTGACCAGATAGACTGCAGGTCATAACTTCTTACCTGAAGTTCAGTTCACCTGACACTCAGACCGGCGGCCACCTCAGTTCTCTCAGTGGCTGTTTTCATATTTGCAAACTCATGAAGCCAGGAGGCCATTTTGGAAGAGTTTGGAGGAGAAATACACAATTGTTGTGCCAATGGAAACTGTTTGAATGTAAGCATTTGACAGATGAAGGAAGCTGATGTACGGGGAATATGTTTGCAAATTGTAATAGGAAAATCAAATTGTTTTTGTGTGCTCTAAATATGTTAGACCATAAAAGTTTCACACTAAATTATTGTCAAATAATGTTTTGAAGCCTCTAAACTAGCTTCAATAATATTGTCTTGCCTCACAGCTCGCAAATGTGTACTTCACTGTCCTGTACAAACTTGCGCTGTGTTAAACAGGACAAGGCAACTGCTTCGGTTAAGCTTCCCATTGGAGCATTCCTCCTTTGGTCTCTCTTTGAATTTTAAACACCATCTTGAAGTAAATATGTTGTAACAAGTTTGCAGCACAGCAAACATAAATTACAGCATATCCCACTGAACACTGTATTGTCAGTGTTAGTTTACTGTCTGATTCCTATTGCATATTTATCAAAGTATCTTGTTTACAATTATTTGTTCAGTGAATGTGAAACGTAGTAATCCTTCTCTTAATTTCAGAAGTTTATTCCCAGTGATGTGTGCAAATGTGTGCTCATTTAAAGGTAGTATCAGCAGTAGTGATAAAATAAATGGCAGAAATTACATTCTTACCACCAACATAGAATTTGGGAGTTGATACTTAAGTCCAAAAATACACTTCCCTTTCAGTCTTCTGGCCGTGGTTATCCAATGAGCAATCGTTACATTACCCTGGATAAGAGACATTAAACATTCATTTAGACTTAACATTGGTCCATAACCAAAATGCTACCGAAATAAATACAGTCAGACTTTGCTAATTTTGGATCACTGAAAGTGAAAATGATACTTAAAATTGGTCCCTGCCTCTAGTTTTTAAGGTATGCTAATAGGTCCATTCTAAGACTGAAAACCTTTTGGGTGGCTGTGCTCAGGAGGTCGAACAGATCATCTACCAGCTGGAAGTTTTGTTGTTTGATCGTGGCTGCTGCATGCAAACATATCCTTTGGCGAGGTACTGCTTGGGGAGTTACTTAACCCTTAGGTTTTTACTCCACCGGATTATGAATCTATGTGAATGGTAAATGGACTGGTTCTTTATATAGTGCTTTTCTACTCTGAGCACTCAAAGGGCTTTTATGTTTGATAGAAAGCACTTGGGCGTAGGAAAAAAGTGATCATGTGACTCTGTGAATGAAGCATGTTGTATAAAACACTTATAAATGCTCTACTAGAGGAACCCCAAAAGTTGATTCAAAAGCATCGTAGTATGTAGTAATATTCAGATGGGCACTCTCTCTTAAGTATTCTGCCAATTTTGTTTAAAATAGAGTCTTATGGACTGAATTATACAAGTATAAAAGGCAATTGAGGGCAGCATAGTGGCACAGTGATGTGGAGTTTGCATATTTGCAAGTTCTCTCTGTGTTTGCATGGGTTCTCTGGCTTTCTTCCACAGTCCAAAGACAGATGCAGTTGGTGGGATTAGGTTAATTGGTGAATCTAGTTGTCAATATGAATCGTTGTTTTTTATCTCTATGGCTACGTTCACACTGCAGGCGAAAGCGCATCAAATCCGATTTTTTTTTGACCCTATGCGACCCATATCCAATCATGGTATGACAGTGTGAACGGCACAAATCCGATATTTTCAAATCCGATCTGGGTCACTTTCGTATGTGGTACTGAATCCGATACATATCTGATGTTTTTGAAAGCGACTGCTGTTTGAATGGTCATGTCGCATTAAATCCGTCTTTTACGTCACTGACACAAGACAGACGCCAATTATCAGCTCCGGAGAAGACATCGCGAACGCTTCCTGGCCATCCCGTGTAGATGTCAGTGAAACTGTTGGGAAGACAACGTTGGAGAAACGTGAACATTTTATTTGTACTGTATAATCTGCAGATTCTGACAGAAATCTGCAGCTATCCTTTGAAGCACCGCTCCTCTAAAACAGCAATAAGGATCATTATTAGGTTATCTACATTATTTTGTAAATAACAAAATAACTTAAAGCAAAAATTGGGAAACGTAAAGTCTGAAGTCTTTATATTAAGGGCCATCAGTCAAACAATATTGTTTGCTCTGGGTCTAAACAGAGCGCGTTGTGTGTGACATCTTCTTTCGCGCATGCGGCCGCATTTTATTTGTAGTGTGAACGAGCAGACAAAAAAATCGGATTTGATCAAAAAATCGGAATTGATCATTAAGACCTGCAGTGTGAACGTAGCCTATGTGTTGGCCCTGCGACAGACTGGCAACCTGCACCCTGCCTCTTGCCTTATGGTAGTTGGGATAGGCAGGATAAGCGGAAGAGAATGGATGGATGAAATGCAATTGTAAAGTTTGGGTTGGGTGGGTTGGTTGGGACTTATGCTGGCTGGTGTCCTTTGCCCCCGGTCCTTTACAAAGTGGAATTGGACCTTAACTATCGCTGTTCTTTTAATGTGCAGCAGTAGCCTGGCACATGCAAGATTTAGAATAGCTTCATTTACATAGAGATGTACTACTGATGTTGGGGGCAGGCTGAAATGGTGGTTGGGAGTCACATTGCGCAACGGGCTTCCCGTCAGCAGTCGGTGAGTTGGGTGGCTGCCCTTTGAGGCTGCGGGTCTGCCCTAGTACCATGATTGTGCTGGCTGGTGTCCTTCTGCATCTGATTATTGTCTCTTTGCTTGTGCAGTGCTATGGACTCCGCATCCTGAGTGTCTGTGCTGCCTGGCCGGGAGCAGGATATACACCCTGCCCTCAGTTGGGTTAAACAGTAACCCCAAATACTGGTGGAGAATATTTTTTCTGGCTTATCGTGCTTGCACGCTATTGGCTTCACTGAGGATTGTAGCCACTTGGGGTCTGAGCTCATAGTTTCTCATCAGTGTTCTGCGTTACGATATTTAAACTTTGGTGATTCGTTTGACTTTGATGTGGGGAGGGATCAAAAAAAAAAATCTAAGAGCTACACAGTAGCCTGGCAGAAGTAGGAAGTGGAAAATTTCAGATTTTGTAAATGAGACTAGTGAGGTCTAAAGACCACAGAACCACTGCCAAGACATTAGTGCATGACTTAGCCAAGTCAGGAATTGTAGTCTCAAAGAAGACTATTACTAGAAAGCTGTACAGGAACGAACTGCAACATTAAAGACCACGAAAGAACACAAATCCAATCTGAAGTATGCTGAGGCAATTGGGAAAAAGAATATGCATGCTACAAGTAGGTCCTTTAATCAGTTGAGACAAAAAACTAGAGCTCTTTGAGCATAGAGATCCTGTTTATGTTCGGAGAAAGAAGGGAGAGGTGATCAACTCACGCTTTTCAAGTTTAACTGGCTTTGTAAAGTAAGGACACAAGGGGGCAGCCCTTTCTCAAATTCCAAGCAAAATTTGATTAATTAAGAACTGGAGAAGTCATGTTTTTCAGTTATAAGAGCTGCAGTTTTAATTACAGCCTAAATTATTAACAAAATATCCCAGCAGTCAGCTCTGTCCTTGCAGTTTAATTCACTTGGCATTCTCTGGCTATCAAGGTCAGCTGTGCAGCGCTGATGCTGTGAGCTTCGGTATTACCTGTTAAGTACAAGGCAGCTATGATGAATAGCTCACCCCCTGGGACCTTGAACAGTGGATAGAAAAACCTGATACACTGCTGCTGTTACAGGGCAGTATGCATGTCTATAAGACATATTCTGGCTATTCTTGTGTGGGTGAACAAATTTTGCATCTGATGCATCTTTTCTTTCTTTCTTTCTTTTAGCTTGCTAATGTTATTTAAACCAAAGCAATACAAAAAACAAGAAGTGTGACAAAATATATATTTAATTTTCTGTGTCTGTTTATCCAGATACACCCAGCATTACTGCCAAACTGATCAACGAGCAGAAAGAGGATAAGGAGAAGAAGAATCATGAAGAGAAAGAGAAGATGAAGGCAGACAACGGCTTCCAGGACAACTACAGTGTTGTAGTAGCCTCAGGTACAGTATGTGTGTCTTATTGTGTCATTTACAGACCTAATAATGACACAGTATATAAACTATGATGCCTTTTGTTGAAAAACAAATATTGTTCTGTATTTCTGTATTTTTATTTTCTTCTCTGCCTTCAGGCTTAAAGTCCCAATCAAAGCGAGCTCTTTCCACCCCTCCCCGGCCTCCATCAAGGAGAGGCCGTGTCATGAGTGACAAGTTAACTGCTTCATCCAGTGTGGATCCTTCAGCTAAAACCATCAGTGTCCCTGTCTTCCACCTCTACCACAAGCTGCTTCCAGGTGCCACATACACAACCGATTCATATCAGACAGCGACAAGCGCAGGTCTTTGAGTAAAATGTAAAATGTTCACATATTACTGAAGAGAAACGGTGTGTACTCTGTCCTCTCTTCCAGGTCAGCCACTCCCACCTGAGATGACCCTGGCCCAGCTACTCACACTTCTGTATGACCGCAAGCTACCGCAGGGCTACCAGTCCATCAGCCTGACAGTGAAACTGGGCTCCAAGGTCATCTCTGACCCCGGCCTTTCAAAGACTGACTCGTTCAAGAGACTCCGCACTGAGAAAGGTAATAAAACACACAGCTCCTAAGGAGGAGTCAGTTCAGATATTATACTGATGTCCCACTAAAACTATGCTTTAAAAAATCAATAGAGCTGACTTATTTATTACTTTAACTGTAAAACTTTTGATGATTAATTACAATTTTAACTTTTTGTAAGCAGTCTAAATTCCTTCACAGATAATTTAGAGATTTCTCTTTTGCACATGTGCGCAAAACATAAACAAGCCAAATCTTTGTGAAAGATGCATCAAGCTGCACCCAATACGTGAAGTCAGACATATGAACAGCACCAAACATCCAGTCATTTCTAAACTAAAATGCAGACACCCAGCCATATATGCAGCATTTTCTAGGATGTCTACATACCAAATAATTGAGATACTGCAGCTAAAATGCAGCAATATTATAGAAGTAAAACCAAAGGACCACACTAACAAAAGGAAAAGGCTCTGCCTGCTGAAAAACTCACAGGACCTTAGTTACAGTGCAGATACTGTGCTTAAGTTGATCCTCTCACTTTGTCATCACATGATGTTGTGATTGGCTACTTTGAATTCACACCCCTGACTACCCACATCAGGCTCTCCCTCAGCTGTCCCAAACCAAAGAACACGCTAGTGCTGGTTAGAGGCTGAACAAACTCTTAATTTGTAATGAGTCCTGCACCTGTTCTGGTAACATCACAGTGTTTTTTCTCAGCTGTGCAAACAGTAACTTTCAGATTATGTCACATTTGGGATTTTGGCACAGTCAGCTAGTCTATTCAGTGGTGCCTCTGTGTCAAATTCACATATCCAGATATGAAATGAAGGTTAACTTATCAAATAGAAATGGAAGAAACTAAGATTCTTCTCATTTTTATTATTATTTCAAGACCACTTCAGTAACTATGATCAAGTAAATAGAAATGGAGTTTTTAAAATGTAGTAAAAATCCAGACCTGTTTTTTTCCACTCTACTCTCACATCAAGATTTAATGGAATTGTACTTTGGTCTGAACTCAGTTCACATTACCTTGGCTGCTTCTCAGGCTGTACTGAGAAAGGCTTTGAAGTCTAAAAGCTTGCAGAGTGGTTTTTAGCACAAACTGATCAAACACTTACCTGCTTACCTTTGCATTCACTTGGGAGTTAAGCCTTTTCATCCTTATATGTTGCTTTGGTACAACATTTATAGGGATGTTAGTGTTGCATTTGTGTCTCTAAACGATTGTGAACATGAGGGTTATATTTTATGGCTGAAAGATGGTATATTTGTATTTGAATTTATGCCCACTTACTGTGAGAGTCTTACCTATTGACTCACATTGTAAATTGCTATTGAATTTCATTCAGTCAGGACAGGTTGTTGCTTGAATCCAACTGCTGATATCCCATTCAAAACTATGCTGTCATTCTGTAGAAGTGGTGACTTTCAGGCTGGTTATATTTAGCGTTTTGATTCTGCAGACTCATGGGTCAGTACTCGGTCAAATTAATTTTTAATGTCAATGTCAGCACTGGTGAATCTGCAGATATGCTCATATTCCCTTTATCCATGCGACATGTCCTATCCACAATCCATATTTTCCATCTTAACACTCATGTGTCACTGTTTAAGAAATCATAGGGTATGTGAAATGAGACTTTTATAACTACCATTTTTACCCCTCGGCTGTAAAGGCTGATGGGCAGATGTTGTCAGGTGAGCGGGTGGCGTAGATACCCGAGTTTGTGAATGTGAAAGCTATAGAATAAAGTGACTTACGAGCTTCAAATTGATATCATAGGTACATGTACTAAAAATCTTGGAAGTTTTTGGATCCTGGTGACCTTGACCTCAATGTCAGAAATAATGTTTTCTGAAAATCATGTGAATGGCATAACTTGAGAAAAAGGCAACATAGAATTTTGAAATTGAAACCATAAGTGTATCTACTAGGAGGCTGAGGGGTAGCACTGGTGGTTGTTTTTATAATTTCTTGTACCAGTATTATTTGCCACACTTTGATCTCTTTAGTCTTTATTTGGAATAGCAGGAAAAGCACAGGTGGAAAGAATAATGGTAATCGTTGATGCACTGGTTTATTTTAGTGTGCCAATAGGTTGTGCTGCTGTCTTTGTAGTACCTTAAAATTATCTCCCCGCAATATAAGGGGGTGTTTTGACCGACTTGGGTGAACCATTCTTTAAATCAAAATACACTGTATTTCTAAAAGTATTCACTCCTCCATCCAAATAAAGGATTCAACTGGTCCAGTCATTGCCAGAAGTGTATGAAATCAGCAGCTAGGAGTGCAGACTAATTCTGCAAACATTGAGTTGCTCTCATGAGCTTTGTGAATTACAGCGAACCATAATGCCACCTGTGCGTAAAATTTATCCACTACTACTAAATATTCCACAGTAAACTGTGGTATTGTAATAAAGTGTAAGTGACTGGGAACATTATCAACTCAGCTACGAAGTGATAGGCCACAAAATCAGAGCAGGGTCCATTGCACAGAGGTCACCAACGTCCGATCGCTTCAGACCTCCAAACTTCAGGTGAACTTCAGATTAATTGAAGAACAGTGTACAAAGAGGTTCATGGAATGTGTATCCATGTTTAGCACCTGCATCCAAACCTTACTTCCCCACAACTCAATGCAAAGTGCCGGATGCAGTAATGTAAAGCACACACCAGCTTTGGTTCTTCTGGAGCTAAATGAGGCCACCCAAACACATGAGATGTCATCGATAAGGCCAGGATGCCCTGAGTTGAGCACATCAGGACTTAGTAGTGGAGCTCAAATAAGTCAAAAGATATAGAACAAAAAGAAAAATCCCAGGAGGACATACCTTCAAGAAATATTTTAAAGAAATCATTGTTTATTAACTTTTACTTTATTTTATAAGATATTTTTCTTTTATGCTTGCTCTTTTCTTTTTTCTTGTTTTTTTTGCTCCATCATCTGGATGAATTGTACACCTTTTGGGTCTTTTCTATCCACTATTTTTTTTTTTGAATACTCACTGCCTGCAAATACAGACAATTCAGATATTTAAGGAAAGGAAAACTGTTAACGGTTTTCACCCCAGTTACATACCTTGAGTATGTAACTGAGCAGCTCAGTTTTTCTTTAGCCATTACATTCACATAACGAATGGGTACTGACTCATCACTTCCTTCCAACGAACTCGAATAAACTACCCAAATGTGCCCACTGCCCAGACACTAACTGCTTGATGGGGTCTGTATATATCTTCATTCAGTGTGTCATTCCATAACCTGTAGAGATTAGACACCCTGCAGTACAGGACAGCTTACAGATGACAGGGATTTGTGGCTCGGTGAAATCTCTCTCTGATTCAGACTTTGCATCAGGGATTTAATTTCATTAAGGGAAATTCTTTACATATTTTGTAAACCAGTTGGTTTTCTTTTGAGAGAAAGGACCTTGTCAGGCTTCACTTCCACAAACCTTATTATTACAGAATTAAACTTACCAGTTTGTGACAGTGCACAACTGTGACACACAGTGTTGTCTTCAGTAAGAATCCTGAGGATTAATACAGACGTTAGATAAGGATTGCAAGAGTGATGAAACACTGGGAAAGAGTTAAATATGGTTAAAAGATTCTGTTGATTCTATTTAACCATGAGTTGACACAATGTAACAATGCATAGCAATCAGCCCAGTTAATCAAGTTCATCACAAGTAACGTCACATCTTTATTCACAATGACCAAGGAGTTTTCTGAAAGTAGATATAACCTGCTATTGCCTGCTGCTTTTTTTAAGACAATTAAACTTTTTGTGATTTGCAGTTCAGAATAACCTGTAATTCAATCAATCTCTTTTATAAAGCACTGAATTCACTTTTCTTCCAAAAAGATCTTAGTAATTGTTAAAATTTGTAGATATTTTCGTTAATTCTGTCATCAAAAATGTATTTGTAAACATTTTAGTTTTAGTAATTAAACGTAAACATTTTTAGTTAAATTATTTAATACTTGAACCAGTTAGACCTGCAGAAAGGCGTTAGATTCTCCAGATTTAGCTTAAGGAACCCTGCAGGGAGACTTACCCTCTCTGTGTATAGTGTGGTTGAACCTCAGAACATATCACATAATAATGTGTGTAAACATATTTATTATGGACAGAATTAAGACAAACATAGCAGGTGGATTTACAGGAGATTACTGAACTGTTAAGAGTTTGCTGAAACAAACAAAAGGCTTGTAATTGTTTTCAGTCTCAGCCAGTGGATGAACGTACAAGGTCCTCTCTTTGCTCTACTTGCAGTGGATCACTGTGACATCCTGAATAGCTGCCCTGAGGATGAACCAATGATGCCTAATGAAGAATGTCTGGATGCCGCAGCTGATGAGTCCCTGCTGGAGACGAGTCCCATTCAGTCACCTCTGCAAGTCTTTGCTGGCATGGGGGGCCTGGCCCTGATAGCGGAGAGGCTACCCATGCTATACCCTGATGTCATTCAGCAGGTAAAACTCTCAGCTTTCAAGAGGCACAGAAAATTAGAAATTGAACAACTTACATACATACAGCAGTTCTTTAGTATTAACTTTTTATTTCACAACAAATGTTTTGAGCTTACCTGCTCTGGCTCCTCTGATGCCCTGATAAAGAGCCTTGTGTGTCTCCTAAATTCACCTGTCAGCATTGTCTTGCATTTCACACCTTCGCTGAGCCTTTACTCGTCGTTGCGGTTGTTCACAGGTCAGCGCTCCTGTGGTTCCCTCCAGCACACAGGAGAAGCCCAAGGACAGCGACCAGTTTGAGTGGGTGACCATAGAGCAGTCGGGTGAGCTGGTGTATGAGGCACCAGAGTCCATTGCAGCGGAGCCACCGCCCATCAACAAACAACAGTCCCAGACATCCTCATCGTCATCATCCTCAGTGCAGACCATGTCGCCCATCCCTGCCCACTCACTGGCAGCTTTTGGCCTCTTCCTGCGCCTGCCAGGTTACGCAGAGGTGTTGCTAAAGGAGAGGAAACATGCCCAGTGTCTGCTGCGGCTGGTGCTGGGTGTCACAGACGATGGAGAAGGCAGTAAGTCTGAAAACACGTCACAGCTGTCCACACTGAAATTCACCTTGGGCTTTGAACTTGGGAAGTATTTAATGCCAGAAAAAGTTTGAGAATTGCTAAGAAAGCTATTGCAAAGATCCTTTGCACACAGCTATTTCTCTTGTCTGTCCCCAAATGACTAAAATATAAAATTTACTGTGTTTTCTAACCAGCGAGAGTTTGTCAGCACGGTGTCTTATTTTCCTTTTTGCCCCCCCCTTCAAGAAAAGTAAAATAAAAATGGATTGTTCATGTGTGATTTAATCGACTAAAACACAAATCTAAACAACAAATATAAAAGCCGCATCAAAACCTTCTTATTTTGAGTGTCTGCTTTGACATCATCTTAGGTCACATCCTGCAATCTCCATCAGCCAACGTGCTCCCCACACTACCATTCCATGTCCTGCGAGCACTGTTCAGCAGCACCCCTCTGACCACAGACGACGGTGTGCTTCTGCGTCGCATGGCTCTGGAAATCGGTGCCATCCACCTCATTCTAGCCTGTCTGTCAGCTCTGAGCCACCACGCCCCTCGCAACCCCAATGCCAATACCAGCGTCTCTGAGGTATGACCCATATCACACATACATTCTGTTTTTAATCGTCAATTGTCCCTGACGATACATTTTGGCTCTTTTAAATTTGTGGCTGATGACAGGTTCCTGTCGGTGTTGCATTGTGAATTATTTCTTGAACCTTTCACCAGCCTGTGAGATGTCTAAGAAAAGAGAGTCCTGTCCAGCTCTTGTGTCATTTTCTTACTTCTGTCAGACTAACCCAGCTTCATGCCACTGGCTACTCTCACTTTGCCTGAGTGTTATGCTGTTGGCAGTAATGGAGAAACTGAGGATAAAAACGATTGCCGTTATTAATGACCCTCTGTCTTGCTGCTTTACTTACGGCTTCCTTAGCGTACCTTTCCCTGGCAAATGGCTTAATTGTTCATAGTGAATGATAAAAAACAAACAACTGCAGGGAGAAATGGCTGTGCATCCGAGATGTCTTTTGTATAATTGATGTCTGCAGGGGGAGAAACGGGTAGTACCTCACCTCGACTTTCCTGACTCTGCCAACTGCACATCTTCTATGACCTGAAGAAGTGCAGATAGGGCTGTTCGATATAACAATATATATCCGATGACGATATAAAAACGTCTATCGTTTCATTTTACGCTATTGTTTGTTTCGTGGTGTCGCAAAATAAACTGTTTATGGCAATATTTTTTCATTGTTTTGATCACAGTCATTGGTTTTTATGCGTTGTCGTCAGCAACAACGGCAGTAAAACCATCACGTGTCGGCTTCTTTATTTTCCGCATAAACCTTTCACAATAAAGCTCAAGATCCTGTTGAGACTTTTCAAAATAAACTGAATCACGTGAAAGAGCAGATTATTTATGGATGAGAATTAAAAAAGAGCCGCCAGGTGCTAAAAAATAAACCTTAGACTCAAACGTTAGAACAGGCTTTTCCCCGCAGCACGCCGTGTAATAAATACTCAAAGAAAACGGCGGCCTTTACAACTTATGTCTAAAAAATGTATAGTTTCATGCCTCGGTTAAAACACTCTACTCCAGGTACACGATGCCCAGCTGGAAACACTTCACACAAGTCGAGCTGCCCGATATTCACAGAATTTACAGAAAATGTTAAATTTTTGTGATTTATATCGTTATCGGGACGATAGATGTCTTATATCGGGATATGAGATTTTGGTCATATCGCACAGCCCTAAGTGCAGAGTATATGGACGTTTAGCTCTTGAAACAAAAGAATTAAGGATGTGCTTTACATACAAATGTAGAGCAATTTACAAACCATTCTGACAGCAATATAGCATCAATGGGTTTTTAAATAAAGTCGGGAAGAGAGAGCCTGGTTTGTGTTTGTATGCATTTAATGGGAGCTTGTGTTAATGTGTAGGAAAAATCAATATGATTTTTTTCCTAGTGTGAATGGCAGAGGTCACATCTGAAATCATAGTTACTGTGATCTCAGGTGTAGGCCTTCAGCGCTTTTTTTTTTTTTTTTTAATTTTTATAAATTAAAGGGGCCTCAAAGAGAGGCGTAAGAACAGAGTCAACAGTGGTTTGGTATCCCAGAAAGAGAATAAACCAGTTAGACCTGTTTTCTTATCATGTTTCAAACACCAAACTGAAAAAATTAAAACATATCTAGCTAAAGCATATAGCTTGAGTTTTTCACCCCCTGAGTGGAGGTGTTGTCACTGGGTCCCTGAAGCAGACCTGCCTTGTTTTTGTTGTGTTGGTGATGTGTCTGGTCTCATGCTTGTTCAGGGACTGTGTGAATAGACAAATCTGAGCCAAACACATCACATTGGCAGTGGTTGACCTTGATCTCCTGAGACCCATGTTCTGGAGTGGTAGCACTGGTGTGAGATAAGACGCTGTGTTTTAAACATGAGAGACAATTGAAGAAAACATTAACTTTAAACTTCAGGGACCAATTTTCTGTCTGTTCCTTTGACTCATTTCTTGTTTGACTCCATGTGACCATCACAAATGTTTTATGGCAGCTTTCTGTGTAGGCCACAACAAACTCTGGCCTTTTTGAATACATGATAAAACGTGATGTCCATATGTTTGTTTGTTTTTTAAAAAAAGCAGCAACAGTGTTTACACCTGAATTTCATTAATAATTGTTAAAGGGAAGTAAAAATGCAAAATCTTTGATTTAATATTTTTTAACTTGGTGTATTGATATTGTAAATGTGTGTGTGTGTGTGTGTGTGTGTGTGTGGGGCAGCCACAGATATCCAGCTGTCATGGTGGGGGGACCAGTGAGGAGCAACAGCTGTACTGGGCTAAAGGAACGGGTTTTGGTACTGGATCTACAGCGTCAGGCTGGGACGTAGAGCAGGCCCTCACCAAGCAACGGCTAGAGGAAGAGCATGTCACTTGTCTACTCCAGGTAAGTGCAAATGAGCTTTTTTTTTCTTTTCTTTTTTTAAGGTGGGTTATTTTTGCCTGGTATTTCCTATGAAACATGGGCCATAAATGAACCCATTAATTTTTTTGTGAACTTGCACTATAGTATTCAAATTCAACAGACTGACCAAACTACAAGACGCAAATAATGAGCAGACAGTTGGGTTAAATGGAGGGCAGGGAACTAAAACGGCTTGTTTCGGGCAGGGGATAAAAAAAGGGCTGCAGCAATGCTCAATTTAAGATAAGTAAGGATTCACTTGAACCATGAACCACGCAAAGGTATCATATCTAGCTATGTTTAATTTCTTTTGATGTTACTTACTGTGCCTTGTCATAGTGAGAGATGAGCACCCAACAAAAAAGTTGGTGCATATATTTGATTCCCAATAAAGAGGTATGTTTATCATCCTGGCAGTTGTGGTGTGTAGGAAGGGACATCTGAAGACACACAGTGATCAAAAACATGGATTCTCCCTCATCCAGAGCAGGTCACATGAACGCTTTTCTTCATAAAGGGTACATTTTAAAAGGAGCTTTTTTTCTGTCTGCATTTGTTTTTCTTTACTAGGTCTTGGCAAGCTATATCAACCCAGCAGGCTCAAGTGGCTGCCACATTGCTGATGCCTCTTCAACAGCCAGCAGAGCTCACAATAGCTCAGCACTGCCAGCAGTGCTGCTGGAGCTGCTGAGCCAGTCCTGCCTCATTCCCGCTATGTCCTCCTACCTACGCAACGACTCAGGTAAGGCCCGTGTCTTTGCAAGTGATGAGTATGACCAACAGAGAGACGGATCTAGCCTCTGTGCGCCTTGATTCCTAGGCCCCACCGGTTGGCTGAGGAGAAGTGATTTGAACCTCTGTATATTTCAGCTCAACAGACTGATCACGTAGGAATTTCTACCATAAACACTAAGCAAGAAAGATGACTCACCTGTCACACTGAAGTGGACATGAAAGGGTTATCTGTAAAAATAATGTTGTATCCCTTAGATCTTTCGTTCTATTCACTGAAATGAATAGTGCTTACCCACACAAAGGAAATAGGACTTTTGTGGTTTACATCAAACATGACACAGACCTTTAGGCAACATGTTAAATTCTCTAAGGAGAGACTGCTGATAAGTGATGGTAGCTGAGTTTGTAAGAGATTAATGACACAGAACTATAGAACAACTGAGAATGCAATCACGAGAATGAAAATAAACATTTCACTTTTTATTAGACATCAAGATGGGGATAGTTTACGGCTCAAGTCACCTTGAGTCTTCATAACATCTTTATTTACAGTCTGTTTGCTGAGACCTGGTATGCATCTTACCAAAAGTAACATGTAAGTTACTATCTGCTTGATAGTAACTTACATTTTTCACTGAGAATATTGATCAACTCAAGTAAGTCTGTGACAAGCACAATGTAATATCCTGTAATTGAATCTAGCTTGCCCACTATAAAAATGCAGAAAGCTGCATACTTCCAATAGGCTTGATAAGTTTTTGGTTATCATTGCTCCTATAGTATGTGTTTAGAAATCTGTCATTAAGAAGTCTTACCACTCCATGTTTCATTATTTAGATTTTACATACTCGAAAACATCATGAAATCAATTTCCTGAAGGGTTTCTGGCATTTGTGTTGCTGGGCAGATTTTTTAAAAAAAAAAGAAAAAAAAAAGACCAATTTTCAAAAATGATAAATTTAACTGATTGCTATCAACCTGGGAAGCAAAAATCAGAAAAGCAGTCTACTACTTAACACTCGGTGTTCTGTGGACACAGAGAGAACTCCCAGAAGAGTCTAAGAGTCTAGCAGGGATACTGTTGAAGACAAAGTCAAAGGAGCTTGCAAAGAAGAAGACAAAGCTACAGCTTTGGCATGAAATCTTGGATTCCAGGGACTTTAGAGTAATTTTATATTGTATAGCAAAGAGAGAACTCCAATTTCAAAAAGTAAAAGTGCTAAGCAGATAAATATATACATGAATGCAAGTGAATGTAGACAGTGCGGCACAGTTAAGGTTAGGTCAGCCCACTGCTTATATCCTCGATCGTGGCTCAAGAGTTTGGAGTTCGCCTTGTAATCGGAAGGTTGCCGGTTTGAGCCCCGGCTTGGACAGTCTCGGTCGTTGTGTCATTGGGCAAGACACTTCACCTGTTGCCTACTGGTGGTGGTCAGAGGGCCCGGTGGCGCCAGTGTCCGGCAGCCTCGCCTCTGTCAGTGCGCCCCAGGGCGGCTGTGTGGCTACAATGTAGCTTGCCGGCACCTGGTGATGGCAACACATCATGTGTGAGTGTGTGTGAATGGGTGGATGACTGGATGTGTAAAGCGCTTTGGGGTCCTTAGGGGACTAGTAAAGCGCTAGTATCATCCCAGAGCCTGTTACAGCGAGTGTATGTTACCTGTGTGTGCCTAATGCTGCTGGTTGTTTAACATTGCAGGAGTATGTAAGCATGCATGCTGGCTTGTATTAATGTGCCCCTGGTCTCATAATTAAATAACAGCTGATAAATAGCATTGTGAGTGTTGTAATTACTCCTCATTATCTGGTAAAAGCCTCTGACGTGTGTTTAAATCCAAGTGTTTCCACATGCTGTGTTAAAGCATGTCCTTTGTAATACTTTTAAAACTGATATATTTATCACCCAGCTTAATAGCACATAGGTATAATGTCTTGTGTTGAGTAGACATTGATTAGAGTTAATTGAAATCATGGTGTGTCCTGCCAAATAGAAGCTGGGAGCAGCTGGACCACCTTCTACATGAAAGCCAGGTGCCCAGGAGGTCCAAGGTGTGAATAAATGACTGACCAGAGCTGACTGTAGTGAACACTGGTTCTCTCTGCTTCTCTAACGTTATTGTCTATGCTCTGCTTATTTAATTCAGAATCAGAATCGTGTTTATTGGCCAAGTATATGTGCAGACACATACAGGGAATTTGGTTCCGGTAGATGGTGGCTCTCAAGCACAGCAATGTAAAACACACACACACACACACACGTGTCTATATATACACATACATACACAAAGCTGTGTAAACCAACTATAAATAACGAATCTAAACTTATATACATAAAATACAGAAATGAATGAGGTGGAATGAATACTACAAAATGTACATAAGGTGCAGCTGCACTCTGGCAGTGGGAGCAGTGTGACAGGTCAACTGTTAAGAAGGGAGATGGCGAGGGGAAAGAAACTGTTCCTGTGTCGGGTGGTCCTGGTCTGCAGGCTTCTGTACCGTCTGCCAGAGGGCAGCAGATCAAAAAGTCTGTGTCCAGGGTGTGAGGGGTCTGTGATGATTTTCCCTGCCCGTTTCCTGGTTCTTGAGAGGTACAGATCCTGGATGGAGGGCAGGGGGGTGCCGATGATCCTTTCTGCTGCCCGTACGGTCCGCTGCAGTCTGCTCCTGTCCTGTTTAGTGGCTGCTCCATACCAGACTGTGATGGAGGAGCACAGGACAGACTCAATGACCGCAGTGTAGAACTGGATCAGCAGCTCCTGTGGAAGACTGTACTTCCCCAGTTGTCTCAGGAAGTACATCCTTTACATCCATAATTTAGCATCACATTGACTGCACGCGCACAAGAAAAAATACAGTCCCATAGAAATTTTGCGTCCTTTTTTAATATACTCTAGTCTGTGAAGCTTTTAGTAAAATGTTGCTATTTTTGTTTCTTTTTTTAGCCATGTTCTGTAGTATCCTTGACTGGCAGTTTAAGTTTCTTCATTCTACACCTTAGCCTTCATTGCCTCTTTCAAATCTGATAACTGGCTCGAGGTAACATTTATAACGGGCACTTTGACACACATCGAGAGATGGAGCACTTAATTCATTGTCATCTCATTTTTAAATACAGCATGGTCCAAAACACAAAATATGTCTTTTTGAAAAATAAAACCTTTTTTTTAATAAGACAATTTATTAAATATAGCTAAGATTTTTCATATTTTCGGCTAAAACATACTTTGTTTCAGAATTTTTAACACTAACATAATTCAGCTGTTTGTTTGTTTTTTTTGCTCCTGGTATCAAAAAAGATGCTTGCATTGCCTTACCTTGGCCTCAAGTAACAATGTGAGGGATCTTGGGGTCTTGAACTTTTATCCTCCTTTTGTTGCCCTGCAATAGGCTGCTGGGAGCTTCCCATTCTGGACTATCCTGCTTCTTCACTCACCTATTTCATTTACTGTATGTTTATACACCTGTCTGCATTTAATCATTAGTTACTTTTCATCTCTGGCTCTCTTCTGCAGTGTCTTTTGTTCTGTCTCTCTGGAGATTGTGCCCCTCCCTAATCTCGGTTCTGTCTGAGGTTTCTTCCTGTTAAATGGAGTTTTCCCTTCCCACTATTGCCAAATGCTTGCTCAAATTGGGTCATGTCTTGAATAAAAAAGAGGCACAACAAGTTTTCGATAACTGAAGAACCAAAAACTGCGGAACTCTGCCCAATAGGCTGAAGAAATGCCAGAGAAGCAGAGCCCAAGAGAATGAATGGCCTGCTTGCCAAAGATCCATTCAGAGTATATGTTCAGCTACAAGGGAGCAATTTCACAATGGAAGACAAAGCCAGAACTGAAATTGAGCGTACCATAGCAATCTTCCAGAGCAGAAACGAGTCTCCAGAATAAAGACCTGAACAGCACCAGAACCCAACATGACCCGTACTAGCTGAGGAAGCTAACAGCACTCCTTGATTGCTTGACTGCACAAATAAGGGCGCTGCTATGCGAGTACCTGAAAGGTTGAGGGTGAAGATTAGTTGGTTTCAGGGCCTTGGTTGGTTTTAATCCGCCACATGGGATGTACCATTGACTTATACAGGGAAGTGGCTGACATCAATCTTACCAGTGGCTAGGAAGGACAGAACAGAGGTGTTCTGAGCATGGTAGAAAGGAAGACCGCTACAAGACTGCCCCAGAGACTATCAAACACATAGTAGCAAGATGGAAGATGTGAGCTGGGACTATGTACACTGAAGGGCACAACCAAGTGGCTTATAGTGTCCAAGAACATAGAGATTAGAAGTCCTCAAGCCCCAATCGAACCAATACGGGACACTAAAGGTGATGATGAATTAAAAACAGGGCGATGGTCCAGTGGAATTTCTAGTTTCACACAGAGAAGCAGCTGTGACCAACCAACCAGACATAGTTGTGGTTGAGAAGATGCAGAAGACTGTAGGTTTGATAGATGTGACAACAACATCAGGAAGGAGGAGCATGAGAAAATAGAGAAGTATCAAGGACTGCAGGAACCACTGGAACAGGTGTAGAAAGTTAAGTTCTAAGTGGTCCCAGTGGGATTAGGAGCATTAGGACCTATAACTCCCAAACTGGAAGTGTAATTCCAGGCTTAACATTACAGGTATCTGTCCAGAAGATTGCAGTCCTACAGTGCCTACCACTGCAATGAGTAAGAGGGAGATTTGTTTTAAATATCCAAAGGTGGGAACTGACAATGTACCTTGTTAATTGTACTTGAGTATTTACACAAATCTGTTCTTTTTACTCCTCATATTTTCAAAACAGGGTTGTAACTTTAGGGTTTAACACATTTGAGGAAATATTTTTGGCATCAGTATGAGCCTTCAGACCTTTAAACTGATTTGATCCTAAATGGATGAACAATAACACACAAAATACGATATTATTTGTGTATCACTGGCTTATCACATACAAAACCATTAAAGATGCAAATACATAATTTATGTATCATTTATAGTGCTATACTGAGGAGTTGAGGTTAACTAGGTCGAAACGATTTGGAACAGTGTTTTGGTTGAAAATGTCCATAATTGTGGTCATGGTGCCAATTTAGATTGGGTATTAGATCGTGAAGATCCAACATCAGGATGCAGGATAAATTGATTAGCTTGTCATACTGTGGTGAGTTTATAGTAAAGCACTGTTCTGAATTGGTGCACAATGGCTGTGTTGATCATGGTTACTGTTAGGTGGTTAGATGATACTTAGATTTTTTTTTTTTTAATTCACTTAATTCTAACTTTATGCAAGCTTGATATGATCTAGTTTAAGGGCAGTGTAAACAGTATACTGATAATGGCTGGAGTCTAAGCAAAGATGGCTCGTGAAACATCTGTTTACATCTTATGTATATCCTTAATGAGCAGTAAATCTCAGAGCAGCAGCAGCACAGGTCAACTAATCACAGCCTGTCCACCAAGATAATCTTCTGTAGGTCATAGGTTTTTGACTTTTACTTGACTGAAGACATTAAATTGGTCCGTCAACTTTTACGAGGTTTTGTTTTGTTTTGTTTTTTTATAACTCCCCTGAACTAAAATATGTCTGCCCCTCTTGCCATCTCTGCATACATCTCAAAACTGGAATTAAGTAATCTGGAATCCATTTCATAAATAGAAATGACACATGTCCCCTCCACCTTACTTCTTAATTCCAGTTTTGGTTTGTCTAAAACAGATATGATTTAAAGTTAAAATATGTTGTATGCAGTTAATGGCCATTTTGGTGCATCATTCCTGCTGATTAAACATTAGCATAATGTAGGAGAGTAATGGTCGGTAGTGATTCATCATGTGGCAAAGAAAGCAGTTCCTTTGTGTTTTCCAAATGCATAGGCCTCACAGTTTGTCCACTCATTTGTTTTAACTGTTTTTTCACAGCAGGCTAAGGAAAACGATGTTTTTGAATGAAATGCTTGACCTTGTGCACAGAAAGTCTTTTGTTCTCTATACAAACCCGTACACACTTCAAGGATTTCCTACATCACAAGGCATATTATTGACATCAGTACAAGGTGAAAGCTAAATACGCCACAGCACCACCTTCATTCATTACCACAATGTCCCTGTGGATTTGTGAATTTGCAGTTTATCGCTGGTCACCCGTGGAATTGTAGATTCTATTACCACACGCTTCCCTCCTTGCAGTTAAAATGGGTAGATGAGCACTTTGAAGTGGATCAGGGCAAGGGTGAGACGTAAGATGCCACCACCAGTGATCATTGTTGTAATTAGATCCCATTCATGTAAAGTTATATACACGAATCCTTCTACGCACACACCTTGGGGGTTTTCACAGATGAGGCTGGAAACTCATTCTTATTGTTATTCTTGGGTGTTTATTGTTCAAATGTCCCCCAATTCCACAATACATCTAGACGTTATTCAGATATTTATCAAAAGCTTTTTAATACAGGAAAATGATTGCTGACACTACCCTTAAATGAATATGAGCAAATAAATGAAGAGACCTCTGCGATCCCTCTGCACCTGACACATTTTACTCACACTCACCGACTTTCAAAGATGGACAGAGATGAAGAAAGAATATAGAGCATAAGCCCCATTTCAAATGGAAACTACATAGTTTAATTACAAGTTGATCCCATTCCTTAATGTCTTGCAACTGTGACTTCTGTGTAAGACCTGTGTATTATCAAAAATAGTTTCACACTTTTGGGGTTTGGGAAGCACTTCTAGAACACCTCAGTATAGTGTGAATTTGTGGTACACATGATGTAAAGTTGCAGGTCTGTCGGAAGTTGTTGTACAGCCACATTGCTTAGGAAGAGTGCTGTATTTGTATTACTGTAAGGGCCCTGAATCAAACACATTTTGTGGCCCTGAAGACTTACAGGTGACCAGCAGTGTTTCCAGAAGCAGCTTTAAGTTGTCACTTTATAGACTTTGCCTTTAATCATATTGTTGAGAACTCCTTCCAGACAAGTAGCAATTATGGTCTCCAAAGTTTTGAATTTAAAAAGAGAGAAAATATATCGGTTTTCTACAACACTTCTTTCCAGTAAGTACAACAGTCCAAACAAAAAATCTGATCTAGGGAAATTTTGTTTTTCCTCTTGGGCCACACGGGGGAGTCAGTCCTGGCTGGGAGCTTGATGATGTCCATCTGGCATACCCTGGTTCCAGCCTAGTCCTGTTCCTGCCATGTCTCCCAGCCCTTTGTTATCTTGTCGGCTCATGGCTGTGGCTTGGCAATATGGCTTGTTTGTTTACATCTTTAACCAGTCTGTTGATTTCCCTTCTCCTCTCTCTGGGATAGACTTTCATTTCAAACTTCTTTCTCCAACATGTGTGGCTTTCTAATTAACCCCGTCCTTCACTACTGCTCACTTCAGCTTTTCTTGCATATTTTCTCTGATTTAGAAATCCTTTTCTTCAGTTTTGGTATGTCACAGTGTGGTGTAGATATAAACAAAAACGATTACAAACAGGTTAAGAAATGTGCCAATGATGCCTAGCATGGCCAGTATGGACTCCTCCTGCTCCTCCTTGAGCTCCAGTGCCCGCACGTCATCAAGGGTGATGACTGTAGTACCCATGGTGCTGTTATTCACCTAACCTGGCAAGGGTGCACTTATCTGGAATAAAAGGAAGTGAAGGGGACTGTGTCAGACAAGAACTGAAAGTAACATCAAATCATAATTGGGTGTCTTTTCATTGCTCAGCTGCATTCTTTTAACTGTACTACTAATCTGCTAGTTTTTGCTCAAAAAACACATTCAAACAGCCCTGGTTCAGGCAGTGCCAACATAATCTCTCCCACCCCACCAGCCACAGGAAAATTAATCATGAATCAAATACAACAATGGCTGCATAGAGTGGAATGGAGATTAGTCTTTGAAGACTGCTTCTTACAACCTGCTACAGATTGTACCTGAACTCCTCAGTTGTGAGCTAGGAGCCAGCACTTAGTCAGCCTCATTTTAGGATTACTTGGAATGAAGCTTTTAAATTGTTAGCAATGATGCTCATTGGCATTCTCCATGTTAAAATAAGTTTGATTTAAAGAGCATGCTACACCCACCTCCTCTGTATAGGTCTTAAATTAATAATCCCCCCTATCCCAGGCTCCTTGAAGTAGTTGTTCTGAGCATAATTCCCATTTTCCCTATGGATGAGTCTTAGAAGGTAAGAATTAGGAGCTAACGATGTTGTCTGAAAGATGAACAGGATATTTCTATCCTTGGGTTTATAATAGAATAACATTCACACTCTTTCCCTTCAAGTCTGGAAAATTATTCTTAAATTCAGATAAGTCAAAAGTAATAGGGTAGGAAGGGGAAAGTGGCTTACCCTAAAGCGCCTTAGGTGTAAGACATCGTCATCCGGCATGCTTTTTGGGTCCTCACAGAAAAACCATGGCTTTAAGGGCATTCTACATGTGGAGAAAAAAAAAGAGGTGGGGAGGCTGGGTAGAGACTGTTCCAGTGCCTATAAGCGACAGACCAAGTGGCGGAGAGAGACGGCGATGCCACGACAGCTTCTCAGTGCTCAGCGACGCTTCCAATGAAAACCTCCTTGTGACACTTGTCCCCTTCTCCTGTCTATAGCGCCACCTGTCAAGTTCAGCAACCCTACCCACAAACTTCCCTTCTGATTAAGTTCCCCCTTTGTCTTGCCAGTTTGTTTTTTTTTCCTTTTTTTCATCAGCAGGTTTGCCTTGCTGCTGCTAAAGCACCAGCAGCCTCTGCGTAGTGGAGAGGAGAGGGGTTCTCCTCATTTGTTCCCTCCCACCTCCCCTGAATTACTCCTATACTGACCGTCTGCTCCTTCTCTTGATTTCCCTGTAACGGCTTTGCTGAAACCCCCCTGCCTGCCTACACCTTATGCTGTAACACACTCTCCCCAATTTTCTACTGGCCTCTATTAGAAATGAATGCCTCTAACAAAAAAAAAAAAAAAAAAAAAAAAAAATGCCTTGCAAGCAATGTGATTATTTTTTCTGAATGAACTGATAAGAGTCTCTCTGTCACCAAGCTTCCTCTGAGCTTGGTAAGAACATGCAGCTCCCCGAATTAGCGGTCTGTGGCAGGTGATATTCCAGAGGAGCAGGAAAAGCTGTAAATTCCCATGGAGCAGATTTCTGTAGAAAACCAAAAGCAGTCGAGGTGTCAGACAATCGATATGACACTATGGATGTGCGCCTACCACCAGTGACAGCACTGTTACGGTGGTTCTCCAACACCAGTTAGTCATCGTGGGAGGACTATGCATTGCATAATCAAGCAGAATGATGGCAAGAGAGCGAGAACGGATCCTGATGTCCATGGCAATGAATTAGAAGAAGCATGAGAACGAGAGAAGGGGGGAGGGAGGAAGTGAGGAGGAGCAGGAGTAGGAAGGGGGGAGACGACATCGCTCACGCTTAGAGTTGTCTCCTCCCTCCACTGCTGTGGGTGCTGGTGGAGTACATATACTCATGCACACACTCGCTCATTTACCACCTAGCAAAACACAAGACAAATATCCAAAAAGGAGGCAAATTCAGCCTCTCTGCGCTGCTCTCGGCTGAGTTCAGTCGTGCCCGTCATCAGCTGTTGTTATTCTGGAAGACCTGCAGAGAGGGGAGGAGTTGAGGAGGAGGAGGCAGCAATAAAAGGCGGTGGGGAAATAAAGGATGGATGTGGCTGGTTGGAGGACAAAGAGGATGAGGCCGTGAAAAGATATGGGGGTCTGCACGCAGTTAGATATATTCATCTCTAACCAGTGGCTTCTGAAACGGACACCAAGCCTGCCTTTTTTTTTCTTTCTAACTTCCCCCTTTATTTTGTGATAGAACCTCCTCACTCTGCTGTAACCTTTTTCTATGCTTCTATAAAATATTTTACTACCTTAAAACAAACTTGATGTTGATACATTTTTTTATGTGTCATCTTCCAGTCCTCCTGTAGCACCATTGAAAACCGTTAGTGATATTTTTTTTAATAAAGGAAAAGAAGGTCAGTGTTGTTGGGCTCAATTACTATGTGTTCAGGTAGTTAGCTTGTACTAAATGGTAAAGTGACTGGTACATAGTTGAGCACTCAAGGTGCTTTCTTGTTAATCCAGTCACACTCATTTATAGAGTACTTTTATCTAAGCACTTTTGAACATTTGTGCACACACTCAGTCTAGTGGATGGATTGGAGCAGCTTGGAGTTCAGGATCTTGCCCAAGGAATGTGTAGGCATGCAGACTAGAGGAGTCTGCTTTGTTAAGGCTTTTTCTGCTTCAATCCTCTCTTAAGCTCTTGTTTCATTTCTGTTCATATGCACACATTTACTGCATCTATGTATGAGATATGTTTGCTTAAACATTAGTTGATACATTAACGTTAAATTAATTAATTTTAGTTATCAGACCTTAAATTTAAGACTGAATTAATTTGGCTTCAGCAGTATTTAATTTACCTGGTAACCAGGTACAACAGAATGTTATAAGTAAAAGAGTCTATCTCAATATATTTCATCAACATCAAAAAGATGAATTTTTGTAACAAATAAGGAGTTTCTGCTGGGGTTTTTTATTTTTTTATTTTTTATTTTTTTGGTATCATGTCTGGTTAAGAACCTTTTGTCTTATTTATGAGGTGGAATGTAGGATAATTACATGATGAACTGGGATAATTATGAATTTCTTTTAGTTGTCATTTTAGTCATAGTTTGGAAATCATTGCTAATTTATTCAGGTAACAGCTAACTTTGATGAATTAAAATTTTTGCATACATGGCAGAAACAAAATGGAGGCTGATGGGTCTGTCTAGCACAGACCCACCGCTGGAACGAGACAATTCTACTACAACAGCAAAGACACAAGTCGGCAAAGTTCTTTGTATTGCTCGTGCACGAGGGAGAGAACTGTGATGAGCGTCGTTCCTTCGCTTGACCCCAGTTGCTCTCGTCTGCTCCCTCGTAGCACTGCTCTTTATTGTGGTTACACGACTATGCACAAGTTCATTAACATATGACGTTTTACACAGGCATACATGTGAACAAAGAGTACCTTGTCCGTGTGTACGTATAGGCATGCGTGTGTGTGGGATCAAGATGTGACCCTGTGAAGAGTCCCCAAAGCTGGTGCCAGGAGTCCAGCGCTCCACCTAAACAAAAGGCACTTCTCTTCTTGATTTATACTATAGGAGGACACATACTTAAGCAGATACAGAGTAGAAGGTATGACCTCTCTCATGACCTTAGGGTGTGTGTGTGTGTGTGTGTGTGTGTGTGTGTGTGTGTGCATGCCAGAACACTCTGGAAGGCACACAGTCTTTACAGACTGCTAAGGATCAAACCTCTATATACTTCTAAGCATAAATTACAATAATAAAACATAAACCCAACAGAGGCTGTCTTTTCTTGGCCCCAATAGTTAGAAATAGAAGTGAGGAATTGTGTTTATTTATTTATTTCTTGGTAGGCACTTTGTTTTCCTACTTATTCTAACCCAGTTACTGTGTTCACAGTGTGTGCCAACCCAAAACTAAGTAACCTGAGTAGCTTGAATTGTAAAGGGATTCTTTTTGCACAAAAATGCAGCCACTATTTCTTCTGTGCTTTAAGATGGTACAGAGCTCCAGGCTACTTTTTTCTGGTTGTTCCACACAGACTTTCCTTGATGCACATTATCTACGGTGTCCACTCAGGCAGACTGTGTGTTGGCGGAGGCATGTCACAGTCTTACTATTTCAGCTACTCCCCGCTCTATTCCTTTGCCCTATAGGGGTCAGGAAGACCTGACACTGTCCAGCCGTGCTTGAGTCACAGTATTTGCCACCCACTCAGTGTGACCCGTGTGCTCAACACCCGTCCCTTGTAGCAGCAACCTGCCTACGCATCAACTCTCCTGTTTCCCCATTAAAGCGGACTCAGTAAACACTTGTTTAATGTTATTTAACTTGGTGTTATTGACCGTTTTAATTACTAATTGTGATGGTATGTAAAGTTAATGATGAAAGGTGTCAAAATCTGTTGTCTCCTTGGGTGCTAACATTAAGAAGAGCATGTTGTTACAAAGAGATCAGCAAATGTCAGATATCTTTTTAGTCACTTGAACAACTAGCAAACTTAGAACTTTAAAGTAGCAGTTAGCGGTTTAAGTCTTTTGTTTTTCCCTAACCATTGTTTACAATAACTCACTGCTAGATCAAAAACTGTTTACATCAGTTCACAACACTTCATCTTCACTTCAGTGGTCATAATGTTATGATTAATGAGCGTATACTTGCAAGAAAGAAGTTGAGTCCTTTGGAATTCTGCATTAATGATTAATAAAGCATCTGAGGTGGTTGTAGCTCAGGAGGAAGAGCAGGTCATCCAGGGCAGTCACTCTAATCGGCAGTTAGTCTCTAAAGTACAGGGAGTGCAGAATTATTAGGCAAGTTGTATTTTTGAGGAATAATTTTATTATTGAACAACAACCATGTTCTCAATGAACCCAAAAAACTCATTAATATCAAAGCTGAATGTTTTTGGAAGTAGTTTTTAGTTTGTTTTTAGTTTTAGCTATTTTAGGGGGATATCTGTGTGTGCAGGTGACTATTACTGTGCATAATTATTAGGCAACTTAACAAAAAACAAATATATACCCATTTCAATTATTTATTTTTACCAGTGAAACCAATATAACATCTCCACATTCACAAATATACATTTCTGACATTCAAAAACAAAACAAAAACAAATCAGCGACCAATATAGCCACCTTTCTTTGCAAGGACACTCAAAAGCCTGCCATCCATGGAATCTGTCAGTGTTTTGATCTGTTCACCATCAACATTGCGTGCAGCAGCAACCACAGCCTCCCAGACACTGTTCAGAGAGGTGTACTGTTTTCCCTCCTTGTAAATCTCACATTTGATGATGGACCACAGGTTCTCAATGGGGTTCAGATCAGGTGAACAAGGAGGCCATGTCATTAGTTTTTCTTCTTTTATACCCTTTCTTGCCAGCCACGCTGTGGAGTACTTGGACGCGTGTGATGGAGCATTGTCCTGCATGAAAATCATGTTTTTCTTGAAGGATGCAGACTTCTTCCTGTACCACTGCTTGAAGAAGGTGTCTTCCAGAAACTGGCAGTAGGACTGGGAGTTGAGCTTGACTCCATCCTCAACCCGAAAAGGCCCCACAAGCTCATCTTTGATGATACCAGCCCAAACCAGTACTCCACCTCCACCTTGCTGGCGTCTGAGTCGGACTGGAGCTCTCTGCCCTTTACCAATCCAGCCACGGGCCCATCCATCTGGCCCATCAAGACTCACTCTCATTTCATCAGTCCATAAAACCTTAGAAAAATCAGTCTTGAGATATTTCTTGGCCCAGTCTTGACGTTTCAGCTTGTGTGTCTTGTTCAGTGGTGGTCGTCTTTCAGCCTTTCTTACCTTGGCCATGTGTCTGAGTATTGCACACCTTGTGCTTTTGGGCACTCCAGTGATGTTGCAGCTCTGAAATATGGCCAAACTGGTGGCAAGTGGCATCTTGGCAGCTGCACGCTTGACTTTTCTCAGTTCATGGGCAGTTATTTGGCGCCTTGGTTTTTCCACACGCTTCTTGCGACCCTGTTGACTATTTTGAATGAAACGCTTGATTGTTCGATGATCACGCTTCAGAAGCTTTGCAATTTTGAGACTGCTGCATCCCTCTGCAAGATATCTCACTATTTTTGACTTTTCTGAGCCTGTCAAGTCCTTCTTTTGACCCATTTTGCCAAAGGAAAGGAAGTTGCCTAATAATTATGCACACCTGATATAGGGTGTTGATGTCATTAGACCACACCCCTTCTCATTACAGAGATGCACATCACCTAATATGCTTAATTGGTAGTAGGCTTTCGAGCCTATACAGCTTGGAGTAAGACAACATGCATGAAGAGGATGAAGTGGACAAAATACTCATTTGCCTAATAATTCTGCACTCCCTGTATATCCATCAGTATGAATGTGAATGATAGATAGAAAGCCTTTCTGTAGAAGAAGCATTGAAAGAAGTTCTTGTATGGCCGGGTGTGAACGGTTGACTGAACATGCTACACTAACGCGTTTCCTCACAGAGTAAAAAGGGAGTGTTGTTTCAGAAGTCTTGTGATTTATTTAAATGCTGCTTTGCAAATCTAAGATCTGCTGCTGTGTTCTTTTTAGAAGGATGAGGCATTCTTATGGCAGCCCTTCTAAGCAAACCATCCAGGAGGTCATGACGAATTGTAACATTTAATGTGCCGAGTCTGAGCTGAGCTTTTTTTCTCCTCCCAGTTTCTCTGACCATTGCACAGTCTGGTCATGCAGTGAATTTGCTGGGATGTCCGCTTCTGGGAAGATTTTAAACTGTCTCATATCTATTCTACTTGTGAATTATCTTGATGCATAAAACCTTCAAATTGAAAGTGTGTGTATTTGCATTTTAACATTTTGAGAGCAGGTGTTTCTTCTTATGTCGTCCTTCCTATTAGGTGTTTTTCTTACAGTGGCTAATTAACAGTTCTAATTATGTTTGGCTCGAATTCTTAGATTCTGTGTCATTTTAGCAGGACTCCCCCTTCTATGGAAAGAAGCAATAGTCATGAATTTTCTCCTTTAGATCATTTGTCTTGTTTTGGATTGATGAGCGCTCTGGTTTTTAAAATTCTTCGTTCACAAGAAGTAAGCTTTGTTGTAATGAGCAGACAAATGTTGGACTTTTAAATAAAGAAGGGGACCTACAGCTCACAGTATTTTACTGTTTCCCTGAAATAACTGTTCTGATCCATAGTATGTGACCAACCGTAAATTACTCCACATCCCCAAGCAGACAGGAGCATCAGCCAACACAGAATCTAAATGAGTATTTCACTGTGGACACTGTTTTTTGATACCAAAAATTGTCAGTATGGCTTTAAATTAACACAGTGATTAATTGAAAAGTTAGGGGAGAAAATTACTGCTTCTGTCTACTAAAGAGACTTTAATCGAAGACTGCCTTTAATATCTACATCTTAACATCACTGTGTTTCTGGAGGTATGCAACATATGGATGCATAATTTCAGTAAGACGATTGATTTAAAACTAGTGGAGATTAAATGGGTGAACAGGATCCAGCAGTAATACTTTTGTTTCAAGCAGCTCTAACACATGCCACACTAATTCATCACAGGTGCTTTCCTACAGGTCTATAGGCCTGATAACTATTAATCAGGCTGAACATCCAGAATTGCTGCGCCAAACACCTGTCTCCATATTGCCCTCTGAAGGCCTTAAATCACACAGAGTGGAGATTCTCTGTTCTCAGTGCTGCAATGACTGCAGGTCAGCACTACCAGAATGGTCATAGTTTTGATGGATGTTCATCCTCTTTGGGTTGCAGCTCATCTTGTGGCTGAGCACAAAAGGTCAGATTCTTGTCTTTGCCGTTTGCTCTACATCATTGTTCAGTTTTCCATTTGGTGATGGAGACTACAGATATCATGGATATTAATTTATTCAGAAAGAGCTGTGATATCCAAATGAGTGTTCTGCACATTTTGGATTGGCAGAAATTGTTAGAATCTGTCTGTGTGTAATATGGATGTTCCATCCAGTAGTTGTTGAGTCGTTTCACTTTGAAACTAAAAACTCTGTCACACTAGTTTAAATATTATAAATGTCAATATTCCCAAGTACATCTTTTGCCCATGACACATTTCTGTGGATTAAGATTAAGCTCATATTTCAACAAATGTTGGAACCAAGCATTTCATAGCTGAGCTTGGTGTTTTCTGTGGGAAAAAGGTTACTGATTACAGGACCTGTGACTTTGCAAAGAGTGGTTTCCAAAGAATTTTAAATTAAATTATTTTACACTAAAATTTGCAAAGCTAATTTGAACCCTAATAATAAATCAGGTTAATGGGTCCCCTTTAGGTCTCAAAGCGCGGCTTGTAGCTCAGAAACCCCAAGTTGAGGAGTCCGTTGAAGTATGA
Source organism: Perissodus microlepis (assembly GCF_051167445.1). NCBI lineage: Eukaryota > Metazoa > Chordata > Actinopteri > Cichliformes > Cichlidae > Perissodus > Perissodus microlepis. The sequence continues at coordinate 2,578,250 of NC_140473.1, read as the reverse complement.
GTGTGTGCATAGTTGAATCAGCCAGGTGGTATGAAGAAGCACTATATAAGAACCAGTCCATTTACAATTTGCCATGTTAAAAAAGGATAGAAATATTACTTTTGCTTATAGAAAGTGTCAAAACAAATTGTGTTTTGCTCAAACAAAGGTTTTTGTCTTTAAAGCAGTAAAAATTGAAAAACTAACATTTTTGTGGTGGTCAACATGGCAATATGCTTTCTAATGCCTATGTTCCTTCTGAAACTGTCTGATTTTAATCTTGTGTTTTGCTTATGTGCTTAAATGATGCTCGAATATTCTTTTTTTTTTTTTTCCCCCCCATTCAGTAGAGCCTGCTTAAATTGGTTTCCTCTTCCTTTTAAGGTTGGAGAAAATAACCGGACATTGACAATTCATAGGAGGAGGAATTCAGATTCGATTGCCCCCAGTTATTACATAGATGTATCAAAAGGAGATTGAGATTTCTTGCAAGGTGTCATCCACAGACAGTGGTTAAAGGATTAAAGCTCAGTGTTGTGCAGATGCTAGGAGTAGAACAGAAAGGACTTGGAAATTTCAATATAAATGTAAAACAGTCTGGGAGCCACAAACAAGAGCGGAGGCTGACACTTCAAGGCAACACACACACAAGTAGATATCCCTTTGAAGAAAGTTATATGGCTTACATAGTTAGCCTGTTCAGACTTTTTGCACTGTCTCAACAGACCCTTGTATTCGATGGCTTCTGTAAGGTGCTGCTTCATGCAACCAACAAACAATAACTGAAAATGAGCCCAACACTGAGTCATAAATCACATTTGCCAAATAGTTTATTTTCTAAACAAACAAAACAAAAAAACAAGCAACCTCTTTCAAACACTTTCGGAATCCCTTTCTCCATTCCTGTGGCTACTTGTCATCAAACTTTTACCGAAGGCAGCCAAACCTTGAAAAAGAGACATTGTCAAACACTGTGCTCCTTGTAGCCAGACTGGAATATCTTCAAACATCTTGAAATAGAACTACAAGACTGACTTAACAAAAAAGCTCTTTTGCCCAGTGTGAAGTAGCTAAGCATCTAGGCAAGTTCACTGTTATTTATGGTCGTCCATATATTCTTACCTAAGACATGCTTGAGGGTGTTTTGGGCTCTGGTAGAGGCCTTTCTGTATGTTTTCTGGCGCTACGCGGTGGTGTGGACTGCAGCTTGATCTTGAGCACTGTGGGTTGCGGCTCCATGAGGTCTCTGGGTTTGTGTGGCCGCTGGGCTGCAAAGCCCTCAGCTACCAGCGAGGTTGAAAAATTGTCACCGCCGTCTCACCTGGATGCCGATGTGCAGGAAAATGTACAAGTCCGAAGCTGCTAGGGTCTACAATCTGTGGCCCGCTGTGCAAACTGGGGTTGTAAAATCTTGTTTTGATGGTAAGAAATTGCTAAATGCAAAAAAAACCCCAGGGAAGTATATGTTGCCTGTTTTCCCGGAGCTACTCAATGAGATAGCGGTGACGTGGAAAGCAAAGCCATACAGTGAGAAAACACCCCATCGTGAGGAGCTCCCTGCTGGATTGTAAGGGGGATGGAGTCTGTCAGCCTCCGCCAGATGCCGCAAGTGGAGCCATTGGTAGTAAGCCATCTTCACCCGAAGACGTCTCTACCCTCATCGGCTCCATCCCTCCCCTCCAAGACGGACTGCTTTTAGTCTAGCCTTATGGATAAGTGCTACAAGGCAGCGGCTCTGTCGGTAAGAGCCCACAACATCTCCTCCATGGTAATGGCTTATTAAGCTGAGCTAGAAGAGGCCATGACAGCTAAACCAGATACCACATCCATCCATCCACTTGCGCTTATCCTTTTCAGGGTTGCGGGGGGCTGGAGCCTCAGCTATCTTAGGGCGAGAGGGGGGTACACCCTGGACAGGTCACCAGTCTGTCGCAGCGTGAACACATAGACAGAGATAACCATTCGCGCTCACGTTCACACCCACATCCACACCTATGGGCAATTTAGAGTTCCTTTGGACTGTGGGAGGAAGCCGGAGTACCCAGGGAGAATCCACGCAAACACAGGGAGGATATGCAAACTCATCAACACCCCTGTCATCCCTCAGGGTCTCTTTGGGGCGGGTGTTACTCTGCCTGCTGAGGAGGGCCCAGCATGCCACCCCAGCAGCACTGCACCAGTCATACGTGCAGGCAGCATCTCACCCGGTCCCTGCCTTCAGGATCCCCAAAGTAAGACGCAGGCAGCGCCCCAGGCTGCTGGGGCTCCTAAGAATCCATGGACTAAGAAGTAGTCTCCTCAGGCCAGACATCAAGCGGCCCCTCCTCCTCCCCCAGCAGTCATGACCAGGAGGAGGGAGAGCAAGCCCAGCTTGTCCCCTTCATGGGCCGCTCTTCCCCCACCCACCTGTGTTCCAGAGCAAGTTCAACGGGACATGTTTCATACAAAGTGCAGAACTCGAGCCGGCGTTCCTGTCACTGGACCCAACAGAGCCAAAGTTTGAAGTGTTGTTTCACAAGCACTTCTCTCATGTGTTCTGTATTTAAAAAAAAAAAAAAAAAAAAAAAGAGTCCAGACATGCACATCCGGGTAGTTTCCCTAAGGCGCTGTCAAGTGTTGTAAAAAACTTGGAAAAAATCAAACATGCTGAAAAACAGAGCAATGCTGTCTGCCATAACATATGCAGACGTGCCCGTCAGCCCCATCACAGGTGATGGGACACCGGCATGGCCCTGCTCAATGGCCACATACATCAACGACTGGGTGGTAGAAGCCCCAACCCGCCAGGAAGCGGCTTGTCACACAGATGCTGTTATACATTATCTGGAGCGTTTAGATTTCCAGATAAATGTGAAAAAGAGCATATTGAGGAGAACTCATCCATTATTTTGATAGGGCTCAGCCTAGACTCCCTATCTATAGGTCACTCTATGATCCTGATTGGCCCACCTTGGCTGTTACCACTACACAGAGACCTCCTGTCTCCGGCCCAGGGGGAAGTATTCCACCCCAACCCAGAGAGGCTAGCTCTATGTGAGTGGTTTAATAAACTCAGTGGGGCTCCTTCATAGTGTTATTGACAGTATTCAGTGTTCTAGTGTTCATCATCTACTGCTATATGAGCACAAGTGACGTGTGTTTGAAAAGTGGTGCTTACAATGACAGCCAATCCCTGTTCAGGCCCTGATTGAGAGGGGTAAAGCCCTCTCCACCATTAAAGTGTATTTGGCAGCAATTTCAGCCTGCCGTATTGGTTTTGAGGGGAAAACTGTTTAATATGCTGTCTCATGAAGGGTCCACGCTGTAATTTGCCTAAATCTAGGCCACTGGCTCCATCGTGGGACCTTCCCACAGTATTAGCTGCGTTATCCTGTTTCCCATATGAACCCCTGGAAGATGTTTAGGTAAAATTTCTGTCCTTGAAGACAGCTCTATTGATTGTTTCAGCTTTGGCTAAGCATTTAGGAGGAGAAATCCACGATCTCTGTGTGCATCAGTCATGCATTCAGTTCTCCTCAGATAATACTTAGGTCAATATGCGGCTCAACCTCGCCTATATCCCAAAGGTTGTCAGCACATGTTCCCCTGTAGAACTGTCGGCCTTTTACACACCACCTTTCACCTCAAAGGAGCAACAGCAGCTGCACACCTTGTGTCTAGTCTGTGCTCTGCATATTTATATGGACAGAACCCAGTGTCAGAAAAAATGACCAGCTGTTTGTCCTGTTCTTAACCACATATGGGAAAGACTGCGTCTAAACCTCACACATTGTTGTTCTCTAAATGGCATGAGGGAGTTAGTGTCTCACTAGACCACCCTCCTTGATATGGAAGTGAGGAAGAGGTGGACTTTGAATGATATCTGACGCTATGTCAGCCTATTATATAGGGATGCACTAGCCCCTCCTGACATGGGTGTCACTTAACCGGTGTAATGTCATTTGAGCTTCTGATGAGGTCACGCAGGAGGCGTTTCCATAGTGAGACACTCACTCATGCTACTCAGAGAGCCGGGGTTATATACATAACCTTTCTTTCTCGTAAAATGTTTGTGTTGATGGGATATGACATCTCATATAATTATTATAGAAAAAGAAAATGTAGAGAGCAGAGAAAGCAAAGAGACCGTTTCTCAACATGTGTCCTGCTGAGCACAAACCTCCATTCAGCATACGTCTCTAGCTGACTCAGGCTCCAGGGCCATCCACATCCTGTTATTTCAGACCTCACTTGTTGACAAGAAGTAAGAGCTGTCAGGTTTGGTTTGTGACTTTAGATAGGACAGAGATAGACCACTGATTGACTGACACACACACACACACACACCAATCATATCTGCTCAGTACCAAGCTCTCAGTGTCTACCTCAGATACTGTTTTCATCTTAAAGACTTGTGATATTCCTGGTGTATTCAGGGTTTGGCATTATTTCCTATTCTATGACACATGCCCTGCTCTTTAAAGCTTGTGACACTGCTGATAAAGGTTTGGTTTTTTACAACTCTTTTCACAAGTTTGCCATCTCAAAGTCGTATTGATCGATCAGGTTCTTACAACACCCACATTCTCTGCAATCTCATAGCATCTGACTTTTTCTTCTTTCTTTGTTCAGCAGAGGTATGCACTTATTACAACCAGCTTTTATAATGTTTTCTTGTGAAATTCTACTTTTTTTTTTTTTTAATTGTTATACAAAACAAAGTGTAATGCAAGTCTTTGTTATGTTGTTGGAAAACCTCCATCTCCTTTAGGCTACAGGGCAGAAGTCTTTAGTCATTAGTTTGCCTTCACAAGTGTCTGGAAGTTGCAGAAAGGACTCCACTACTTTGTTCACAAGTTCTGCTGAAATATTGAATCATGTCAATAGTGGCAGCACTGAACACACGTGTTTAGATGGTGAGCAACTTCACAGCAATCAGTTTTCTGGACCATGATGTTGGGAATGGTGACCCTAGATTAGGTTATATCTACCAGTAAACATGTAACGCTGTATCCACGTTGTCTCTACAGTTCTAGATATGGCACGCCACGTCCCCCTCTATCGAGCACTACTGGAGCTGCTGAGGGCCATTTCTACCTGCACGGCACTAGTTCCTCTGCTGCTGCCTCTGACTGGAGACCCAGGCCAGGATGAGGAAGAAGAGGACGAAGAGCATGCTGAGGGCCAAACCTCTGTTGGGATGCTGCTGGCAAAGATGAAAACATGCGTTGACACATACACCAATCGCCTCAGGTGACACAAATAAAATCAAGTGGGAATAACTCTTTTCACCTTAATAGAAAGCTTTAATGAGTTTAAGGTTTTAAAATTTTAAGTGATCTCAATTATTTAAACCATTTATGGGCTTCTTTTGTTTATTTGTTTTGTTTTGGTTTTTCGTTTTTTGGTACCAAGTCTTAAGACTTTTTCATTGCATTTTAGATTACAAAAATCAGATCCTTTATGTCACCACAAATTTAAGTTGAATATTGGATGTAGCCAAGACCTTACTATCCCAGTTCTTTATTATCATTAACAAACAATACTGCTGAAGATGGGCTCTTTATATCTCAAGCTGTATTCACACTTACCATTAAAATGTATCCCAAAAGGGGCACTGCCTGTGCTCTGTAAAAAATAAAAAATAAAAAATAAAAAAATCATTTTTTTTTTTTTTATGTGCAATTTTTATTATATCCAGCATGCTCAGCTCAACCACTGCTGCTGTAAGCTTTTTGACAACATACTGTAGTGAGATTGACACACACACACTGTGTACATACATGTCACAGTGCCTTGTTATGAATGATGCATTTGAAGGTATTTTTAGAAAATGCCTGCCATGAATGTTGCAGTAGCTGTCATGCTGCCAGCATAGTTTATTTAACATACCAAGGGGCAGCAAACCTTATAGTTCATAACAGGTTAGTGAGAGCGAGATAGCTTATTGAAGGCATATAGTGGTTGGTGCAGGTAAGATTTTGAGCCACAGGAGTTTAGAATCCATGTCAGGTGTAATGGGAATGTCTGTGATATAACCTAAGGGACAGATGTCATTTAAAATGACAGACCTTTATTGCATTGCGTTGCCTTTCTTGTGTGGAGCATCATTTTGATGGCCATAGGACATTATACACGCACAGTTCTCACATTCCAGGTCCACACACAAAATAGGGACTTTAATTTTTTTTTTTAAAAACTGAAGAAAAATACCCAGGCACTGAGAGTGATCACTTGAACTGTCAGCTGTGTTTCCTAGAGACTTGTCTTCATTTTTAAGTCACAATTCTGGGTTGATGAAAGCAGCTGTTGGGCCCATATATTTGGCAGAATGTAAAATACTGTTTTAAAATGTGCAGAGCAAAGTTCTAAGAGTGGCCATGGAAGAGAAGCAACACACAAACACATTGTTATCTTATATAGGAATTTTATTTTCTTTCAGGGTAAAAATGTGTGAACTGGGGATGGGGATTGTTATCTGGATTACTGACGTGGTTATATTCCCAGAGAAGTGGATAATTTAAATAACAGGCAACAGATCTTAATAATAATAACAATAATAATAATTTATAGCAATAAAACCTGCATCCATATAATCATCTTTTGTTTCAGAAAAATTTCTAAATAAAAACAAGTTATTAAACAGCACAATCTGTGTGTGTTCCAGGTCAAAGAAAGATAAAAGTAAAGGTGTGGCAAAATCAGAGAGCTCAGACCCAGAGCCCGAGGGTTTGACTCTGCTGGTGCCTGACATCCAGAGGACAGCTGAGATAGTCTACGCTGCTACTACAAACCTACGGCAGGCCAACCAGGGTATGTATACACAGCCTAACATGAGGCTTTATTACCTAAAAAAACAACTGTGTTTGCCGAGTTCTCATTCTCTGCACTGTTTGCTCTAAATCTGAAGGCTCTCAGGTCATACTGTTCAGTACATTTAAGTGAACACAGCACATACACAGCACATAAAAACAAGTTTGGAAATCAAATATTTTTAAAAAAAATGTGAAGCTCTGAGACACCCCTCCCTCCCTCCAAATTTCCCGTGTCACAACTTGAGCTGAATGATTTTAGCAGGTACCAGATCTATTATCTTTAGCTTATCAAAGTCTAAATGACTGACTGCAGCCCGACAATTTAATTTCAATCAAGGACACCATTGGACTGTTATTGAAAATTTGAACTTGACCAAACTGTCTGAAACTGCAGGTCACATTCACTGTTATCTAAATCTGCTTCTAATGTTACCCTGTAGCTTTTGTGGTGGATGATGGACTATATGCTACTAAGATAAGATAACCTTTATTAGTCCCACACGTGGGAAATTTGTTCTGATGTCTTGTTTAAATTTGCTCCACATTCCTTGGCCTATGTTTTGTTTTGGGGTTTTTTTTCTCCCTCCTCCAAGGTGGGTTCTGAAATGTCGTATGAGCCCTACAAAGATAAACAGTCAGTTAAAATTGTAACACAAGATTCAGACTGAAGAATAGAAAAGGCCAAAGTACATATGACCTAACATGTATAAGACATCGAAAAATAAAGAGAGACAAGTCATTAGCCATCTTAAGGTAGCAGCGCCATCAGTAAAATGTCTGTGTCATGATGAAGCATGACACATTTCCTGTTTCTGCTGCTTCACAGTATTACAATATTAGGTTTCCCCCGCCCATCCATTTCTTGCTACTCCCTGCATTAAGTTTTTATGCTCTGTCTACATAAATTGGTCATCTAACTGAGCACTTAGGTGGGGAGCAGGCTATTAGACTTGATGTAAGTGTGCATGTGAGGTAGGGGGCTATAGATAAAGATTAATGTTCTGTCATTTCATGTAAAGAAATCCATATGGCAAAGGGCTCTATGATTACCAATTATGTAGAGTTGTCCAGTGTATAGCTTTGCAGCATTAGTGCACAATACATGAATAATCTTTTAATTAGTGTAGAGGCTTTAAGAAATGTCTCTGACATGAGTTACCATCCTCCTCTTTTTTGATTATATTGACTGAGAAGAGAAAAAGTCCCTTTGAAGTGTTCAGTTATCTGAACAGGCCAGATAATGATATCAGCCACTGCTCTCTACAGTTTGTATTCCTCCAAGATTCAATTGCAGTTCTGTTTGTTAAACATATCTTTATGGAAAAATTGTATAATATTCTTTCTCGAGCTTGTAAATAATTGTCTCGCAATTGATGACTGTTGATGTGCTTGAGAGCAGGAAAAAACTGTGAATTTGATTTAATGGTGGAGGAGTAGAGTACTTTTGAGCATATTGCAATTATAGGGTTCATGTCTGTTAGCACACCTGCAGAAACCCTGAATTCTAGGTTCTATTTTAAAGCTTTAGATAATCTATTCCACAGAAAACATTGGCCAATCATAGATCTTTTAAGTAAGAGGGCAACATTTTCTGTGGAATAGGTTGTCTAGATTATCTTTTACATTCTGTAAAAGGTCTGCGTATTCATCTATTGAGTTGGTCTTCGCCTTTGAAATCTTCCAGGACAATTAGCTGTGCCTTTGCTCTATAGAGTAGGCAGACAAAAAAAATTTGAGTCTTATATTGTAATTATATTGCTGCTGTTGCCACTATTTCCTTTTTACACTTAATCTCAGCAGTGGAAATGGAGAGCATAGCCTTTGACCCATTCTTGTTTTTCTCGTAAGTTTTATCACTTCTATCATTTTTCCTGTGTTTGTGAAAACTGCTGAGATCACCTCAGTGGGCCGGCAACTATGAGCCTGCCGCTGAATTGTAAAATATTTCGTCACAATACTATTTAATTGCCTTGTTGCTTATATGTCTCGGTAGCTAGGTGAAGACAGTATTATTATGCATTAATCTCAGAAAATATAGTTACTAAATGTATCACCAATAGGCGTAATGTATGCTGATTGAAATTCATTATTTATCCAAAAGTCTTAGAAACAACTCATCCCTTTATAGCGCCTTGAATTAAATAAACAAGGCTGAATAACTGTATATAATGCAATGTAGGTCGGCAACATCTAAAATTGAAGTCTCCAAACTGAATTGACTAAACACTTCAAACTAAAACTGAATATTGACTAGAACCTTAATGAAGCAAGGATTTATTACAGAACCTTTATATTTGAATGTATTGGTTTTAGCTTGTACCTCATCAATTTCCATTTGTGAATGTAGCAGGACATAATTTATATTGCACTTCCTCAGTCTTCATTTGAGTTAAAGAACACTCCATTTCTAAAGGGACTCTTAGATGCACAGAAAATATCCCTTTGTTCAGTGGTCCTGGCTACATTGGTCAGACACACACAAACTGTGCACCAAATGGATTTAGTTGCATTGGTTTCTGAAATCCCATTTTGAAGCCTCTAGCTGAGTATTTGTCATTGTCGTCTTGGTGTTTTGAAACCAGATGTGATAAGTGAGAGGTAGAGTTGACTTTTATTATTAACTCTCAGTATATAACAAACCTGTTGGGCATGTGGGAAGTTTTGGTAAAGATGAGCACAGTGAGAAACACCTAAACATAAAACACACACGTTCCTAGGTCTTTGTCCTTATTCTGGGCTTTGATATTTTTGCTCCCTACTCTCAACCTTTTCTTTACCAGAGAAGAAACTAGTGGAGTCTTCAAGGAAGGTGTCAAGCCGGCCAAAGCCCCTGTCCGTACTCCGCTCTCTGGAGGAAAAATATGTAGCTGCCATGAAAAAACTACAGTTTGGTGAGTTTCTATCAATCAGTAAATATATACACACAAAAAGTGATACACTATTCTGCTATAAATCTTCTTGTTCTATCTCATGTCTGACATGCTTACTAATGTCTTCACACCAGTATTCTGAAAGGGAAGCAGAATCAGGCTACTTTCCCATTCAGCTGATCTCTTTTGTCTTGTCCATCACTCTCCACTCAGCCATGTCATGATTAATTACACTGTTTTTGCTGTCTTGCAATTGATTTTGTAAGCAGGTTGATGTCTGAGGTCATTGTAAGTGACTTGACTGTAAACAGTGTTTGGGTATGCAGACAGCATAGAAATAGACAACTCAAGACAGGGTGGCTGTTTCATCTGAATGTTTCTCACGTTATGACTCAATATCTGAGCTTTTTTGTAGCATTTTAGCTATAAAAGATATTGCACTTGTTCAGTAACTTATACACTTTTGTTTTGTTTTTTGTGGTAAAAAAGTACAGTCAGATCGGGAGTTAAAAATAAATTCAATGAAGGATTTTAATAAAAGTTGCGTGCAGTATGTGTCATTTTAGCATTTAACTAAAAAACTGTTTTTCTTTTAAATTTTGTTTTGTTACTAATCCCTGTTATTACCAGTTTATTCACAAGAAGTTCACATTCCTGGCCATAAAGCACAAACATCGATGTCAGATCAGTTGGATCTGAGATTTTAAAAAAACAAAAATAAATATATATATATATATCCGCTATGAGACTTGTTACAACTACTTGTTACAAGTATGCTGACAGTGAGCTAACCTGGGACACACAGAATTCATTAGCCTTTTCTCTGGAAGAGTCCAGAGTTTTTAGTGCTAGCAGGGCTGCTATGTCCATTTTATTTTATTTATCTTTTTTTGTCATGGTTCTATAGTGTCCATCTTTCGGTGTGTGTGTGTGTGTGTGTGTGTGTGTGTTGTATATGTAGGTGAATAAAAATAAATATAAAAGATCTGATTAATTCTGGAATGGAGTACGAGGTTCATAAACTCAGAACAGCAGGTCGATCTTCCTGTAACGGGTAACGTACCGCGACCACAAACAGTATTTCATCTCCCTTTATTGCTTTAATTATTACCGTGAATTTAGATCGCATTTTATCTGTTTGAATATGGCTTATAAAAGAAAAAACTCCATTTTCACTTGTGTTTATAATTGGGTTGAGCACAGTAATGCGCTGAACTTATCCTGACCTGTGTGTCTGTTCTCTGTCCAGACACCTTTGAAATGGTATCAGAAGATGAGGATGGAAAGCTGATGTTCAAGGTGAACTACCACTACATGTCTCAGGTGAAGAACGCCAGTGATACAAACAGCGCAGCCAGATCTCGCCGCCTTGCCCAAGAGGCTGTCACTCTGTCCACCTCTCTGCCTCTGTCTGCTTCTTCGAGTGTCTTTGTCCGTTGCGATGAGGAGAGGCTGGATATCATGAAGGTAATAGAGCTTATCCGCTATTTTAGGCTTAGGGCTACAGATTTATAGCAGGCTACTATGACTTCACACTGCATGATAAGAATACAGAGGATACATTGTGTGTTGTAGTAACTGTTTTGATTGAGAATGCACTCTGGGTTTAGTAGAATCCACTCGTGTGAGAAGTGGGTGAGTGAATCAACACTCCCAGGATTTGTGTGCTGTTTTTCTGTGGTGCTCCTGCCATATGAGTTGTCATCAGCAGCTCTTAGTCATTCCCCTAGTGACATTTGATAAATGGCTCTTACACCACAAGTTGATTAATGGCAAAGTCTCCTTTGCTAAATGTCAAAATTCTCATCTGTTTAGCTCCATTTTGGCAGGAAAATATTCCAAATAAAGACGCAGCATACTAACAACAAAGCTGACATATGATTAAAACACTGCACACAACAGCGCAACATTGACATTGATTAGTCAAGAAATGCAATGGATGGATGTATATTCTTATCTGTAATCACAAACTGAAGTAAGAAAATATCTTTGACCTCAGTTAACGCCCCTGTTATGCAAACATGTTCAGAATTTACCAAAATTAACTTCCCCCTATAATAGCATGGCCCAAGGAATAGCATGAGCAGAGAGGGACAGTGGCTGATGAGGTGGAAACATCAAGATCTGTGAGGGGTCAGTACATCCTAGTAGCTCACCCCACATGCTTAAATTAATAACCAAACAGCCAACTGCATTTATTCAGCACTCTCCAGGTGGCACAGTCAGTTTCAGTCTCAAAATGCTTCCACACCAGATTTACTTGACTTTGGTGGAAAGTGCAATAAAAGTGATGTGCCTGAATGTTCATGTCAAAGTAACCTTAATGCATGAGTGGCACCCAGTGCCCTCCAGAAATCTTAGTGTAGCTGCTACATAATCTCAGTGTTACAAAACCCCTAACACTACTCAAGACCAATGTGGTCGTTTGCACAAGGGTCAGGATGTTCGCATTATGAAAGGAAAACATGTCTACCTTACTTAGGACTAGAATATGCCCGATATAAATTCAGTGAGCACTTCAGTATGTGAATAGAATCTCTTATGCAATGCACCTGCATGGATATGTTCACTAGAGGTATTTAGAAGTTCTTAGTCCAGACTTGGTCCAGCAGCACCATACACCTACCTTTAATTGAGGCATTAATTCAAGCACTTGATAGTGAGGTTGAATAATTTTCCAAGAGGAATGATAGAAACTCCTAAAAGAAAGATGTGCCAAGGTTGAAAATTCATTCCTAAGATGACTTGAGGTCATTGAAGCCAAAGTTGTTCTGAAGTCCATGAAAGTCCTTGATTTCAATAGAATATTTAAATCTTTTATCTGGCCCATTGTTGTAGACTATTTGGTCCCTATACGTACTACTGTAGTGACTTGTGTTGTTCAAGTAGCCAGTATTAAGTAGGACGTTAACCCAGTGGGTTTTAGACTGCTAGAGGTGCCCTTGGTTGCCGATTCTGTTTGTAAACTTTTGGACTTAATTTGTGAACTTTAGACAAGGGAAAAAGATTCAGTGGTCTGGGAGTCATGTCATTGCTTTTTGCCGGTGATGTTGTTTAGATAGAACTTTATTAATCCCTCGGGTAGGTTTCTCTGGGAAATTCAGTTTCCAGTAGCAGAACACTGACAGAAATTGCACAGTAAGAAATCAGAATAAAACAAAATTAGTGAAAAAGAGAATATGAATATATATGTATGTATGTATGTATTTATATTAGGGGTGCAACGATATTCGTATCGATATTGAACCATTCGATACAGTGCTTTCGGTTCAGTACGCATATGTATCGAACAATACAAAATTTTTAATTTATTTTATCAACTTTCCTTCTGACGATGCTGTCTGTGTTGAGAGCTCAGTGGATCTGCGCTCGACAGTGCAGCCTAGGCGGAGTAGTCGAACGCAGATTCACTGAGCGCAGGGCAAGCTAGCAATGAAATATACTCATTAATGAGATGTAGCAGCCAAATGGTCTATGGCACAGTATGTCGACTGTTGTCAGTATATTGCATAGTGACTGCTTAGTTGTCCCCGTTGTTTGTCAGTGTTATCAGCCAATATCCTTGTTGATGTGGTAAAGAGAGCTTTAAACATGAAGGCAGGGTTGTTCATTTATTGGTCAGTCAATGTCCCTGCCCTCGTCTGTGTTTATGAACTGTGCTGTGTGAAGCAACTCTAGTTAGACAGCAGCCCATATGACTTGGACCTGGACAAGGAGTTGATAATGGATGGACGATCCTACCAAATGCTGTCAATATTGAGTCTCAAGTCATCAAGAAACAATCCTTAATTTGTGTTGCAATAGACATTTAGAGTAAGGTATCTTGTGTACTGTTAAACAGCAAGTCTACTCAAATATAATGTCTAATTGATATTATGTTTGTTATATTTAGGAAATAAATCAGATTTTGCCACAAATGCTCAGCAGTGAGTACTGTAGTTAGAATTCTCCTCTAATTTCACCCTTTGGCCTGTTTGTAGTTACTTTGTTGCAGCTGTGAAACAGCATTAGCTGTGTCTGCGCCATTTCTCCATTAAAACTTTTGCCATTTGCACTTTTGTTAAAATCTAAATTTACTGTTATCAGTACATTCACCTTTCTCCAATTAACCCTCTTTCAGCCTGATAATGACTAAGCTGATAACTAAGCTTTGTTTGTATTTAAGCTTTCCCTTTTGTTTGTTTTCATAGGTTCTCATCACTGGTCCAGCTGACACACCATATGCCAATGGCTGTTTCGAATTTGATGTTTATTTTCCCCAAGACTATCCCAACTCACCACCTCTGGTCAATCTGGAGACCACTGGCGGACACAGTGTGCGCTTTAACCCAAACCTCTACAATGATGGCAAAGTAAATGTGTTTTTTTTTTTTTCATCTTTTTAAAATGTGTATTAATTGCAAAATCTGCCAACCAGTTCACTGACAAATAATTTACTAACGTAACGTTTATAAAATTTCCTCTGTCATTAAGATGCTTCACCAAGTTTGCTGTGATATTTTTTTTGTACATTAAACTGTTACTGTGAGGAGGGGCTGTGTGCCTGCCTGTCTGCAGCAGTGCTTATTCAACTGAGTGTCAACTAGAGGTGGTGAAGACTCACAACTGTTGCAAATGAGTATAATCTGATAGTAATTTAAAAAATAACTTAGTATCTGAGTATCAATTTTTTTAACAGCTCTACTTGCTACCTATGGTACCTACAGTTCTGAGGAGTAAAAAGTACTCTTTTGCTCTCAGAATTTTGGTACTGTAAGTAAAAGAAACCAGCTGTGCAGATAATTGATTAGATGGTTGAGCACTTTGCTGTGTGTGTGTGTGTGTGTGTGTGTGTGTGTGTGTGTGTGTGTGTGTGTGTGTGTGTGTGTGTGTGTGTGTGTGTGTGTGTGTGTGTGTGTGTTTTCACTGAAACAAGCTTCAGTGAATATCTGAACCACTCTATAGATCAGACAATTTGCCCACATCCCATATTAAGTCTGAGAGAGGGGTAACAAAAATCTACTGGACTTACATATTGTATGTTTAACATTGGTAATACACATGGATTTTGGCACATAATGTTTTGTTTGTCTTTTATTAATCAGGTTTGTTTAAGTATCCTCAACACATGGCACGGGAGACCAGAAGAGAAATGGAACCCACAGACCTCAAGCTTTTTACAGGTAAGATGGTTTTCCATCATAACAATCACCTGTATCAATGGATCAGCAGGCTTCTGTCTCAGTCTTTGTGTCATAGGCTATAGTTTATTACTCCCCTCTCATTACAGCCCCAGGAACCTTGTATTAATGGCCCTGGGGTTCTGACAGCTACCATGAAGGATTCTTTTTAAAGTTCTGTTATTATTTTTCTTTATGACTGTGTGGGTGTTGATAAACCAAACACAAACCACTATCATTTCAGCCTCTGGGTTATGCCTGCTTACACACATCACTCATCTGGAAGTTGCAATCAGTTGGCATGTATGCCCAAGATGCCATCTGTCATTAGACTTGATTTTGTAGACTCTTAATCTGAAATGTTTCTAATCTTAATTTTATTTCTTTTTTCCCCCTTTTTGTTAAACCTGTTAAAAGAGGAGTACTGTTTCCAGTACTCCTCTTTCAGCATCAAGTTCATAGAGCAGTAATAAATCTGAAAATTAAAATGGTATGGTACCAAACTGATTATTGAAAATTTTCCTGCCAGTGGTGTCATCCAATGCCCTTTTACTGGTCTCTCTGAGAGAACTGGCATTGACAAGCGCAGCAGTGTTCCACAAGCTGAACTTTAGCAACTAAGAACAGTGTGATCACCGCAAGAAACAAAAACAAAAAAGTATGTGCTCAGGGGGTTTTACAGGGGGTCATGTATACATACGACTATATATGGGCTCCATATAAACTGTGAAAATACACACACACACACTATTTTGTTGATTTATGATCAAGTAGCCCAGGCCAGGTACCTTTGCAAGATTTGGCCCAGAAATGTTGTATCCTAAAGGATCTGTATTGAAACAAAGTGTGTTTTAAAGCTGTTATTCAAGAAAATACAATGATGAGTAATCCACATAAAGACTTATTTTAAGTCTCAAACCTAGCATAGTTATTATTAGCTCTCCTAGTGATGTATCATTAAACATTTTTCACTTTTCTTTAACTGTATATTGTTTGCCATCGATGTCCCAAAATTTATAAAATTAATATTTCTCAATTGGAACCATTAATTTCTATTTAGGAAAAACATATTTGGACTTGAATCTCATTGTACAGGGTGGGCCATTTATATGGATACACCGTAATAAAATGGGAATGGTTGGTGATATTAAAGTCCTGTTTGTGGCACATTAGTATATGTGAGGGGGCAAACTCCTCAAGAATGGTGGTGACCATGGTGGCCATTTAGAAGTCGGCCATCTTGGATACAACCTTTTTTTTTCAATAGGAAGAGGGCCATGTGACACATCAAACTTATTGGTAATGTCACAAGAAAAACAATGGTGTGCTTGGTTTCAACGTAACTTTATTCTTTCATGAGTTATTTACACGTTTCTGACCACTTATAAAATGTGTTCAGTGTGCTGCCCATTGTGTTGGATTGTCAATGCAACCCTCTTCTCCCACTCTTCACACACTGATAGCAACGCCGCAGGAGAAATGCCAGCACAGGCATCCAGTATCCGTAGTTTCAGGTGCTGCACATCTCGTATCTTCACACCATAGACAATTGCCTTCAGATGACCCCAAAGATAAAAGTCTAAGGGGGTCAGATCGGGAGACCTTGGGAGCCATTCAACTGGCCCACGATGACCAATCCAGGAAACTGTTCATCTAGGAATGCTCGGACCTGGCACCCATAATGTGGTGGTGTAGCATCTTGCTTAAAAAACTCAGGGAACGTGCCAGCTTCAGTGCATAAAGAGGGAAACCCATCATCATGTAGCAATTTCAAATATCCAGTGGCCTTGAGGTTTCCATTGATGAAGAATGGACCCACTATCGTTGTACCCCATATACCACACCAAACCATAACTTTTGTTGTTCCAACAGTCTTGGAGGGATCCATCCAATGTGGGTTAGTGTCAGACCACCAATAGCGGTGGTTTTGTTTGTTAACTTCACCATTCACATAAAAGTTTGCCTCATCACTGAACAAAATCTTCTGCGTGAACTGAGGGTCCTGTTCCAATTTTTGTTTTGCCCATTCTGCAAATTCTGTGCGCCGATCTGGGTCATCCTCGTTGAGATGCTGCTGTAGCTGGAGTTTGTGAGGGTGCCATTTGTGAGTAGCTAATATCCGCCGAAGGGATGTTCGACTAATGCCATTCTCCAGTGACATGCGGCGAGTGCTACGCTGTGGGCTCTTGCTGAATGAAGCTAGGACAGCCACTGATGTTTCTTCATTAGTGACAGTTTTCTTGCGTCCACATTTTGGCAAATCCAACACTGAACCAGTTTCATGAAACTTAGCAAGCAGTTTGCTAACTGTAGCATGGGAGATGGGTGGTCTCGAAGGGTGTCTTGCATTGAAATCTGCTGCAATGACCCGGTTACTGCGTTCACCAGATATCAACACGATTTCGATCCGCTCCTCACGTGTTAACCTCTTCGACATGTCAATGGCTGTGAACAAAGAGAAACTTGTAAATAACTCATGAAAGAATAAAGTTACGTTGAAACCAAGCACACCATTGTTTTTCTTGTGACATTACCAATAAGTTTGATGTGTCACATGGCCCTCTTCCTATTGAAAAAAACAAAAGTTGTATCCAAGATGGCCGACTTCTAAATGGCCACCATGGTCACCACCCATCTTGAGGAGTTTGCCCCCTCACATATACTAATGTGCCACAAACAGGACTTTAATATCACCAACCATTCCCATTTTATTACGGTGTATGTGTGTGTATATATATATAGATATAGCTCAGTACAGTTGTCTGGACTTTGCTGAAACCTAGATTTTGTTTATTTCAAGATATCTTACCAAATAATTATCTTACTCCGTTCCTAGATAAATTTGCTAATTTCTCGTGTTAAATTCAGTCTGCTACATTGTCTATGGATAAATACATATGTCCCTAAACATGACATGTTAACACATCCCTCAGATCATTATTTGACTGAGACAAAGATAAGTGGAAGAGAATGAATCGATGATGTCTTTTGACTATAATGTGTGATCAATATTGGAAAATATGTTGAAAAGGAGACCAGAGTTGGCTAGAATAAAGTGGTCATCATCTGGAGTGGATTTTGGCTCTGAAATTAGGCAGCCCAGTTTAAGAGGAGCAGACTGTATCAATTGAAGGTCATTGGTATCAACTTGATGGAGCATTTTCAAGTTCATCCAGCTCCACAGTGGCTCAGGCCAGCAGGCAGGTCTCCAATCACAACATCGTCATTGTTAGTTATGTAGTGGCTTGGAACAGACAGAGCAATGCAGGAAGACGTCCTTAGTCTCCTTGAGACAGGCCGAGGCATTAATGGAGCTGTTAATAAAGATATATTGAAGGCTGTATTTTTATGGGGCCAAAACATCCCTTGCTTTTGTCAGACTCTTAAGTGTCCACCATTGCCAAGATCAATTCATATGTTGAGGACACTGAGGGGATTTCAGGCTCATTTTGTCAGTGTATCAGGATTATACCTAACTTGGTTGTAAATCTTAAAATGTGTTTCTGTTTTGTTTTTTTCTTCCTAGCTTATCTGGAAGCTGCACTAAGCTATTATTATTGTTATTATTTGTTATTATTATTATTATTAATAATAATAATAAAATAATAATAATAATAAAAATTATAATGATAATAATAATAATAATAATGATGATAATAATGCCTGCAATTGAAATCCTGAATCACATTTTCCATTTTTTTCCCATATTTCCTTTAATTTGCAAACCAGGTGCTAGTGTCAGTGCAGTCCCTTATCCTGGTGGCTGAGCCTTACTTCAATGAGCCAGGGTATGAACGATCTAGAGGAACTCCCAGTGGCACCCAGAGCTCTCGGGAATACGACGGCAACATCCGACAGGCCACTGTCAAGTGGGCCATGCTGGAGCAAATGCGCAACCCCTCTCCATGCTTTAAAGAGGTAGGGACCATTGTTTTTAGACTTAAACCTTGTTCTTCAATTTGCTTTTTTTTTTTGTTTTTGTTTTTTTTTTTTGTTTTTTGTTTTTTTTTGTTTTCTCAAAAAAAATCCTTCTGGTGGAAAACAACACCAACACTGGACCCAGGTGAGTGTCGACTTTGATGTTGTTTGGATGATCAGTTGTCATATTTTCTTGTTTTTAACACCAAGCTAAAAATCACAACTAATTCTCAAAACCTAACTCTAACCTGAACCCAGTTCTAGCCGCTAATATTGAATAACGTGAAAACTGCTGGCTGACACCAGATCCAAAGATTTCTCCCCAGATCCAGGCCCCTTAACATTTGTGGACTTGGACTCAGTTTGAGTATTAACCCTGGTATTCACATCAAGGTACTGAGCAACTACTTTAACCCAGACAGCTTAATTTACTTTTTGATCTCGTGCTTCTATTTATTATGTATTTTTATACTAAATCTTATTTTTCCTTTATACTTCCGTAGTCAATACAACATTTTGGATGATTCATCCTCGTAGTAGATTGGTTACATGCCTCTCAGCATCACATTTGAAAACCGAAAACAAAACCCACCTCTCTTCCCCAAGAGCCATTTAAAAACAAATAAGTAAATAAATTCCTTTCACAAGAATTTCTTGGTGGATCGCAGCATCTGGAGGTGGGCCTGCCTCTCCTCCCCCCTCTCTCCCCTTTTTGATTTCCTTGCGATGTTTTTAAATGGCCTGTGGTGAGACGGATAGTGCAGGCGAAGATAACAATCTTTCAACCTGCTCATCCAAAGCAGGCTCATTCAGAAATGTCAGGAAAGCAAAATGAAGGAAGAGGAGTGCTTTAGAGATGAAAATGAGAAAGGGAGAAATGAACAGAGGGAGAAAAGGAAAAAAATCCCATCATCATGATGACACTACATGAGAAAAACAGACTAAATGGAACAAATCTAAATAAATATATGGCAGGCGACCACACATTTTACCTTATACTTTACTAACATAAAATTTTCTTGCTTGAGGAAATGTGGAGTAAATGTTAGTCATGAATGGGATGGACATAACGATACTGATAATGAACAATCTGTTCAGAATGTTAGGATTGGAATCCTGTTTTATTTTCCCGTCTCAGGAGAAGAAATAAAAGAAATTCAGAAATGATGTTTGTGCTTTTTTTCTGCTTTATAAAGAATGAAAACTGTTAGAAATGTCCCTGACCTGAATATTCAAGTTGGAAGTTCATACAAAACATGCATTAAACATATTCAGAAT
Source organism: Perissodus microlepis (assembly GCF_051167445.1). Lineage (NCBI taxonomy): Eukaryota > Metazoa > Chordata > Actinopteri > Cichliformes > Cichlidae > Perissodus > Perissodus microlepis. The sequence continues at coordinate 2,558,252 of NC_140473.1, read as the reverse complement.
TTCTTCATTCGAGTAAAAACCAAATTGTCTCCAGTTGAATTTGTATTTAAAAAAATACCTGGACCAATTTCACTAAATGGTTTAGAGGGGCAGAGCATGATGAAGAGAGAACACATTACATTTTGTTGTTGATGTTAAAAGGACATCCTCTGAATGCCCTTCTAGTAAGAATGATTAAAGCTAGCAATGAGCTTTCAGCTTTAAAGATGCATTTCTCTCCTTTGGTAAATGTTCAGGATAATTGGACATCATTGGACAGACCAGAGGCTTGGTGTTTATTCATCGTTTGGCGGTTCCATTAACCTGAGCAGTATGAGTTGAGAAATCACACATTCTGCCTGTTAATGCATCATACAAAAATTACATACCACACAGTAAACCAATTCCATCCATCCCTGGTGCCCTCTGCTCTGTCAAGAGTGTCACTGTGTGTGAAGTCACACTTGCCAGGTGCCAAAAAAATTGTATAGAAATGGCAAGCTTTGGGACACGCTAGCCATTTCTCTGGCAGAAATACAATCTTCAAATTCAACATCTCAAATAATTTATACTGCCATCAGTTGGATCTATTGAGATTGTATCCATCATATGTTCCTTGTCATTTTCATTCAGGTGTTTCCAATATGCTTCCAATTGCCTAATATTCTTTTGACGTTGTTCTTTCTTCTTCTTTTATCATTAGAATTTATAACCATAAAAAAAAAAGATTTTCAGGCATTTCTTAACAACATGCATGAGCTAAAGCTTTCTAACCAAGTAGTTTATTCCTTATGTTTCTTCCATAAAAGATGTGTTCCATCTTCAGAGTGTAGGTTTTAAGTACGAGCTTAGTGTTGGAGGGTTTTATTACCATCCTACCACTTAAGGTTATTTGGATTGTAATGGCTTAATCTGGCAGACCCTCTAGATGAATATTACACCACTAATCAGTATGCAGTAGGCATAACAACCACCACTGATTGGTTTGACTAATTTGCTAAATTAATGTTAATTACCTGTGGCATCATGTGTCATCATATCTGGTGGAGTCAGCATCACCCTGGTTTGAAGTTTCACATTGTTAATAGACTCAGTGCAGGTTTACAAAGCTCTTTGTCATATTGAAATTTTAATTTAAAAAAAGTTGTTCAACCCCAATTTGAGTAACATTACCATAGAATACATCTGCTACAAGAAAAACATGTTTCAGTTTGAGAGTGCACAGGAAAGAGAGTAGAAGACATGCCAAAAAGACCAGCGTGGGACTCTTCACCGGCATGTTAGTAAATGAGCCGTCTTCTCAACTGGGTGAGCTGTACCAGTACCCAGTACTCATCTTTTTTTATCAAATGGCCAGAAATGACAGAAAATACCTTGTACTCACATAAAGTAACACTTATGACTATGGAAATGCTTATGCACACAGTCATCCAGCAAACATGCCCAAAGATTTGACTTAAACCATCATAGTGAGTAACATGCCTGATTTTACATTTATAAGTAGAGCTTGGTTTTAGAAAACTGTACTGTATAAAATCAATGATGTTTTTTTTGTTATGTTTATTTATTTATTTTTATCCCTGACAACATCCTCTGCCACATCAACCCTCTGAATGTCCTCCTACAACACAATAATCCATACATTCCTCTTTTCTTCCTGCTGGCAGCTCTGTCCTCTACATCCTTTGTCCAGTATATCCACTGTCTCTCGTCTATACATGTCCAAACCATCACTATAATCTCACCCTTGGCTTTGTCTCCAACACACTCAACCTGATATGCCTCTGATATGCTCATCTTTAATCTTGTACATCCTGGTCACTCCAGATGGAAATCTTAGGCTCTTCACTTCTGCCACCTCCAGCTTGGCCTCCTGTCTTTTTGTTAGTGCCACGGTTTCTAAGCCATAGACCATGTAGGTCTCACTACAGTCTGTCCTCCTGTCACAAATCACCCCTGACATCTGGGATGAAATCTGGGACTCCCCACCATTTGACCTTAGAACTGAAGAAGCTTCTCGGATGAGAGGTGAAACGTCTTCAAGCAACTTAAAGAAGTCCAGAAGCTTTTCTTTGCAAGCTCCTTTGACTACGATGACCTGGATGACTGAGAACCTTCACAGACCTGACACTTGTTCACAGTGTATTCTGTTGTGTTTCTGCTGACTTTCATTCCTCTCTAGGGTCTCTTGCACTTGTTCCCTATGTCCACTACAGATCACAATGTCATCTGCAAACATAATTGTCCACAGAGACTCTGCTCAGGCAGACCTCATTTATCATCACTGCAAACAAGAGGAGACCCATCTCTGATGTAATCCCCAAGTTCCTCTCTTGGCATTCTTTCCACAGACCCAGTGCAACTCCTTCTGACATTCTGTTTACTTCCACCTTCTCTGTACTTCTCCATCAAAACTCTCAAATACCATGTTTAACGTGTTCTCTGCATGAAGCCATACTTTTGCTCACCATTTGTTACTTATCTTCTCAACCTAGCTTCACCAACTCTTTCCCATACCTTCTTGGTATGGCTCATCAATTTTATCATTCTAGTTACTACAACTCTGCACATCACCCTCATTCTTGAAAGTCAGCATCATCATACTTCTTCTCCATTCCGCAGGTATCTTCTCAATCTCCAAAATTGTTAAACAGTATGGTTTAAAAAATCTTCTGCCTTTTGTTCCTAGACCTCTTCATTCCTGCACAGGTATATCACTATGACCAACTGCCTTTCCTCTCCATGTTCTTCGCAGAGTCCCAGGAACTCAGGAAATTATGTTGCAGGACATAATTGGCATGTATCCACAATCAGTGTTGCTTGTATTCTAGTGACATTTAAAGGCGAAACAGTAGAAACCCCTCTGGCCTTTATACAGAAGTAAATGCTCAAATTAAATGTAAAAAATGGATCTGTGACATCTAGTAGGTGAAATGGAGTATTGGAGCAAAAGATATTGAGGAGACATAAGTAGGACTTGACAATGCCACCCGGCTGAGCAATAACACACGTTAGGCGCAAGGAAATTTAATGAAGCTTGGTGAGGTATTCCCATGTGCTTTTCTCACCACTGGCCTTTTAGCACCTTCATGTCCTCAGCTGAGGCAGACATTAACACAGAGTGTTCCAGCTGGTTGACTGGAGGTTTGACTCTCATGCATTGAAGCACAAACTGGGATTTATCAGAATGCTACAACACAGAGTTAACACTATCCCCAGGGTAACAGAAGAATATCTTATCAAAAAAGCCCCGAGTAAAGGTTGTTATTCCACCTTTGTCACAGCTATGACGATACCTAAAAATAATCCAGGCAATCCAGGACAGGAGAACGACAACCACTGCCTAAGCCAAGACTATTAGCAATCCCTTATGTGTCAGGAATATTGGGATGTCTTTTTTTTTCTCCTCAAAACACATCTCTGTGGCTTTTAAACCCTAAAGCACACATCACCAAACTTTAGTCCAACCCAAGGATCTGGTGCTCCAGCACAAAGTAATATAGTGAATTAAACATGCAGGAACCAAACAACCTCTGGCTAAGCAGGTGGCATAACTCAGATGAGCTACCTCACCACGCAAGCGTTCCATAATCTGTTTACACCTTACAGGCCATTGTTTCAGTGATGATGTGCACATTCTGAACAGGGAGGAATGCTCATTTGAGCAGGGAGTCGAGTCCATTTATGTGAAAAGAGGACAACCATATCTGAATTGAAGAGCGAGACTCGTGTCAGTCATTGACGAGCGACCTTGTAAAACTCCTCTTTGGTGCTGAAGATGCAGTAGTGTATTCTGACACGGTGGTCTCAGCTGCAGCTCAGCTGATCTGTCTTGAGACAGATTCTGTCACGTCTCTAACTTGCCTAAGTACAACATGTCATTTCTCGTACAGGATAACCTTCAGCACCTAGATTCCTGACATAGGAAGGTGACACTTTGATGAGTGGGATGAGAGGAATCCTCACAATCAACTGTCTTCATGGTTGAGCACAGATATAATTACTGGAAACCTTCCTTGTTGCATTATTTTTGTCTAAATAGTAGCAGTATTTCACATGCATGTGAAGTGTTGTGGTGTTTGGCCTACAGATTCATCAGAAGCCTACATATTGCTACATATCCACGTTTGCTGTTCTGACTAAGCTAGAAACAGCTCCACTATTCTCCAGCCCTGTCATCAGCTTCTTGCATGTATCAATCATCTTGGCCTTGTTTTGAACACTGCTGCCTCCTCATCACAGAAAATGTCTTCTAAAGCTGCGATTACCATATGAGCTCAGCATGTCAATCAAATACTGCTTGAGCCAGGGTCTCTGAAAAATTCTCTCTACATTTGATTTTATGGAAACAATTGATTTGGTTATTTGAGAAAGTTGCCTGCTTGCTGTAGACCTCCTTGCCAGCAGTTGGTGTATTTGTACTAATAGTATACTTATCTTACCAAAAAATGTTGTTTGTGCTGCCAGTATCAGTGACTGAGACACCACAATCTATTAATTTAGGGTTTCTTCTACCAAGAACATTATATTTCTTATCATGGGGCTGAATCACAGTAGCTCATACTCTGGACATTTTAGTCAGTTAGCCAATAAAGACAGTGAACACTGGGTGAGACGGCTGCATTCCATATGAAAGTAAGAATCATTTGAACATATTCAATTGGAAATGTTTTTTTGTGACCTTGTGAGAAAACTATAATCTCCCATCTACAAATGTCTTGAATATTTAAAGCTTGTGCAGTGTTTATTTGCATGGAGTTCATATTGATAGCATCTCATTCACCACATAACCAGTAAACCAGTAAAAATCTGCATATTGTGGTTTTGGAGGTAGTACTGTCGTCACTCTCCTACCACCAATTTTGTTGAGCTGTGTAAATGTAAAAGTTCTAATGGCATAGGTAATATTTGATTTTTGGTACAAGAATGTTTGAGAGTCCAGTGTTGTGACTTACTATTTATAGAGTACATGCTTGAATTATGGAGCAGCAGGTTGTCAGGTGTAGTTAACATGGGGTTGGATGTTAAAACATTGATGTGTGTCTGTTGAGGACAAAGAGAATGCCTGTGAAGTATGCTTGTGTAGATGTATAATATTACAGCATATGTTAAATTTACATTTTACAATTTTAAAAAGAATCACTAAATTATGGCAAAGTACATTATCTGCATCAAAAATAGGGTGAAGTACTATTAGAAAGTACTTGATTAGAAAACTATTAGAAATTTTATCTATATAGAGATTTTATCTATATGGAATATATACATTTTCCAACATTATTCTTGATATTTGGTATTTGGTTTGCCTAAAATAGATAAGAGAAGAAATACTTTAGTTATACCACTTCTTTTTTTTTTTTTTTTAAACAGCATTTGAAATGATAGTATCCCTTCCGGTTCCAACCAGTCTTCAAACTGGAACAGTTTCACAGAGACAGAATTTTTCCAAGAAATGACCTGGGAATGTTTGACTACTTCCTATGTACATTTCTTGTTAGTTGTGTTTAAATATTTCCTAAGTGAGCCTTTGTCAAATTACTGCAGTCCCCAACAGTCAAAATGGTATCTATACAGAGTCCTGCCACACTATGATCAGTGGCAGTGTTCAAATACTAAAAATCAAATGGCTGCAAGGGTGGTGAACATTTGAGTGGAAAAGATGGAATTGAGATGGAGAGAGAGGAGGGAGTTGTAGAAAGAAAAGATGGATTAAAGCATTCCCTAAACCCCCTTTGCTGCCTGTTCTGCTTTTTGTCTCTAATAAACAGCAAATCAGCAGCCACCATGATAACTCATCCCCTCCCTCCAATAGCAACAAATAGCAGCTACAGACACATCTAGCACCACACTCCCTGCATACTGATAGCACAGCCATGGCGACTGTTGCTAGGAAGTTGACTGTAGGGGCAGGGAAGCAAGAGACTTGGGTGTAGATGGCTGACATCAAGTAGTGTTGCACAAATAATATCAGCCTGACTCTTGAGACTAGAGTGTGCCTCATTTGTGGAGGAATCCGTTGTTTCAGTTATGTGTTAGAACCTAACATGGTTTTCCTTTTATCTGCAATTTTTAGCCATCTGTTGCAATCATCAATTGATTTACACAAGCCATCTTTTCTAGCAATTTATTATAAAACTTTCTCTGTTACAGCGGTCTTAATTAAATAATTATATTTAATATTATGGAATATTAAGATAGAATTGGTAGCTATTAGTAGGTTGGAGTCCTGTTTGTTTGTTTTTTATTTCTTAATGTGCTAAATGTTTTTAATGTTTCTGTAAACATACACGGCAGACCCAGTGATGTTTTGATCGTTTTTATTTCACTGGTCGCTGTACACACACACAGAGCTGCAGCTCTCCCGCTGCCCGCTCAACATAACATCGACCACATTCACCAAAACTCCAAACTTAAGCCAGCGAGGCGTGATTGCAGATGCCGCGCAGGTGAGTCAGTCGCACCTGCAGCAGCATCGTAAACCACGCCCCGCCACAGTTTCATAATAAAGTTTATTCTCTCTTGAATAAATGGTGTTGTTGTGTGTTTGCAGGTGATCCATAAACACTTCTACCTGAAGAGAACAGAGATCATGTCTCAGTGTGAGGAGTGGATCGCTGACATCCAGCAGTACAGCAGCGACAAGAGGGTCGGCCGCACCATGTCCCATCATGCTGCTGCTTTAAAGGTAAAGATATTGCCAGTACTTACATAGTTCTTTTCTACTTTGGGTACTCAAAACATCTATCGTTTCTACTATAATCCATCCATGCAAGACTTTATTCCATGCCTTTAAGTGTCCCAAGGGCGCTTGGATATGCAGACTAGTGGAAGAGCAGCAGCTCTTTAATTTGTGGATGGCCAGCTCTTTTTATGTGAATCCTGAAGTGTGTTGACGTTTAATACAATATTTGTTTAATTTTGCTGTCAGTTACTGAATTTAGCGTCATCCACTTTGGTTTAGTTCACCTTTTAACACTGCAAACTTTGGCAAGTGACCTATCAGAACATGATAATTCAGCATTTGCTCCAGCAGAACAGTAATGATGTCAGCGAGGAAATTGCTACTAATAAACACCCAAACCTCAAAATGTTTAAAATGATAAAGATCTTCACTTTCACTTCAATTGTATGCTTGAGTTTCTCCGTACATCATGATGACGATATATCCACCACATATATACACTTCCTTTTGCGCTCCCCTGAAATCTAGGGTCGATCAAGGAACAGTATGATTTTGTGACATTACATTCAGAAGGAGAATCCTGATATAATAAGAGACTGACAAACATCCTGGTTACAGATTTTTTTTGACCACTTTTTTGCTGTTGTACACTGACTTCACACTCTGTTGGATGATGCCAGGCCTTGTGTTTCAGATATGAAGCTTTACAGAGTTAGCTAGCCAGCAGCGGTGCATGTAAGCGCGCTCCTGCATGTCGTACTAATAAGCAGTGAGCTACCTGCAGGGGATAGGGACTCGGCCGGCCTAATTCCTGTCCCCACCTGACTTCCTTTTGAGACAAACAGGAGCTTCTAACACACACAAAGTAACACTGTAACCCCCACCTGCAAACTGAGGCTGCACATAACAAGTCCTTTCTCTAAATAACAATGAGCTCTATTTAATAAGAAGCTTCCATGGCTGAAAATGACAGCTTTGCTTCATTTTCTGCCTTTATTTTGTAGTATAGCAAGAAAAGAAAGAGGTTACAGCAACACTAATACACTGTTATCTGAAAACTGACTGATATTGAATTGGCATTATGTATTGTTTAGATTTACAGATACATCTATATGTTAAAGCTTTGTTTACCGGCAGTGTTACAAATATGTTTTGAGCTGCTTATTATTTATGTACTTGTTGATTCTATAGCTTAGCCCCTGCTGCAGAGAGGACACAAGTCAGAGCTTCTTTGTAGTGAAATAGATTTTAAAAGATATTCGAAAGTAATAGAAGTCCTTACTACAGTCATTGATCATGCTTTTTGTGCATTTCCACTCATTTTTGTTTCCTTTTTTCACATTTCTTTGTCTTCATTTGTCCTTCTCCATTGCTATGGCTTCCTCCTTTGTTGAATACTGTTTCCTGTACTGCTGTAACAATTACTATTTTTCCTTCGCAACTTGTTTTCTGCCATAATGACTGTTAAGCAGGGATTATACTCTGTTGAGGTCACGGACAGGTGGTGACACAATGCAGGGGTACTTGTTATTAATATAGGCAGTTGAAGTCTGCTTTAAGTACCCTGCGGTCACAGAAACACTGGCAGGTTCAGAGACCATTGCTCAATTTCTAAAGACAAAATTTATGTAAGTCAGACCCAAGTGGACCCTAGCTGACTCGCAGACATGTAAACTATAAAATCTACATGGAGCTTAGTTCACGGTGATCAGATTCACTCCAGCCAGACTTGCTGCACACTTGTTCTGGGTGTCATAGCTCAGACAAAGCATCTCCCACTCTGTATTTTGTGAATCTCTGAGCTCCGATTTGATATATCACTAAAATAACAGAAAGGACTAGCCAAATCACACTTTTGCCTCCCCAGCCCATTCACTCTATGTGCCACAAGTTACAAGAGGTAGTTATAAAAGGTCCACGGCAAGTCGAAATGACAGCAGATCATGCTGCAGACCAGCAATTGTAATGTGGTGACAGCAGTGAGCATAAACGGGTCATTATGCTTATCTTTTACTTGGCGTGAGCAATCCACTTCATCATTGACACAAGCAAAGCTGTTGCTTGTTTGTTTTTTTTGGGTTTTTTTGCATTTGCTGTTCTTCCTCTGTGGTATTTTTGCTATAACCACCACAGAATTATAGTAATATCTTGAAATCTGCTTCCCGAAACCCCATTCTGAGCCGTCTGCTGCTCCGGTGCGCCAGCTGGAGCATAATGGCCTGACTTCAGGCCCGTCAGTGGTGGTAATGAGTTTGTCATTTTCACGATGACAAGAATACACAATCCCTAAACACAAAAATATTTGTCTGTTGAAAGATGTGAGTTATTTGTTTCCAAGTGAAAGCAAAATGGCAGCAAAAAACTCTGATGTGAACATAGTTTTTAAAAACTGTTCAGCAGGTTAAATGTTTGTTTGCCCACCCAGATGGTTAGAGAAGGAGTCTGTTGATAGTGTCTGGTGGTACTTAACCTTTCCAGAAACTAAGACAGATGTTTAACAATGAGAGGCACAGTCTCAGCCCACTTGAAAATACTGATTTGCAGATATTTACCATGTTAGCCAACTAGCACCAACACAGAGCAGCTGATGCCGTAAGGAGTGGTACTGCAGTTTTCTGTGTCCCCACAGATACTAGCATGGCAAAAACCCATTAGAACATTGGTCCCTCCCTGGTGTACAACTTTAGTGGCAGTTTATTGGAAAAGTCTCCTTCTCAATATTTTCAGTACCAAGACTCGGGTATCATTTTTTCATCATTGTCCTCTTTCAACGTAAATATGAATGTCACGATTTGTTGTTCGGGTTTGTTTCGCTGTTAAATTTTGTCCCAAATGGTTTCAAAAGTGTTACAATAGCCACCTTTGAACTCTTCATGTGAGACGTAGGAAAACAAATTAAGGCCAAAGAAATAACCAGGATTCTAACACTGATTCATCTCTTGTGCAGAGACACACAGCTCAGCTCAGAGAGGAGCTCCTGAAGCTGCCCTGCCCTGACGGACTGGAGCCCGACGGTGATGAGTTTACAGAGAAGAGCAGCGCCCTCATCCTCAAAGAGCTACCCAGTCAGGACACAGAAAAGCCCGGTGGCAGTCAGGACAGCCACTGCAGTGAGGGCCAGCTATGAGCCCTTCCCACCTGCCCCCTTCCTTACCCTTCCAGCATTTCCAGCCCTTACCCTCCTCTTCCTTATCATCTTCCTCCTCTTTCATAGACTTGATGGCTTCAGAGCACGAGCCATCACTTTGTCCATATTTGTATGTAAAGGTCTAAATAGAATAGCAGAGAACGAGGGGACGCGAAGGCGACAAGAGGAACTCTGATCTATGCTACGCCTTTATTAAAGAGTTGACAGAAACTTTTATTTACCTGTAAAGGAGTGTAAACATTTTGTGCTTTTTCCAATTGTGAAATAACCACTGATTGGTATGTTATTAAACTTGTTTATGTATACACGGCAGAGGAAGATTACAGATTATATAAGGGAACTACCTTAAGAGAAGAATGTTTACTGAATGTTCGTTTCTTTTTCTTTTGGACTGTTAGAGCAAGAACAGTTGTAACCAAGGATATACTGGTCTTTAAGGATCCTAAAAAAACACAAAAAAATGCACACACAGGTAACACAATCCGAGATTTTTAAAAAAGCCCCTCTGCTCATGCTCGTCTGCGTTCTCTAGGATCATATCCACTTGAATAAGGTTCAGATGGACATTCTTAAATGCTATGTTATCCCTTTTACAGGCTCCAAATTAAAAGCACCATGCTCTGGATAAACATTTGTTGCCTCTCAGAACTCCTCCATGACCGCTTTCCATCGACATGACTGTAGATCACAGCAAGACTGCGTCAGAGCCACAGGGGCAATGTACTTTGAAGGCTTTTGCATGTGTATGTGTGTTTTCTGTGCGTGTGCAACAATCCCCAGTGAGATACAAAGCTGTGATGTGCCTTTGATCTACACCATACCACCAAATGCTCCCAACTGATTTTACTGATTTCTTTTGCTATTTCTACAAAATTAAGAATATTCTGCTCCATTGACATAAAAGAAACTGCTTTGATCTTTTTTTATGTTGAACTCCAGTGAACAAAAAATGCACTTTCTATTTTACTCACTCTTTAGGGCAGTCACATTCTCCTTTTGCTAGGACATTAAATGGAGCTTGAAAGTATGTGACTGACTGAATGCTTTTTTTTTTTTTTTTTCTCTGTATTTCCCAGGACACCTCTTCCTCGAAAAGAGCGCCTGATTTAGAAAGCGTGTTGGGGGGAAACAACTGGAGACCATGTTGAATAGGGAGACTGAGATTCTCAGAACATTTTATGAAAACTTGGGGATTTGAGTAGCTTACTCAGGAAAACCTGGGCTGAGATCCAAAAAGCAGGAATTTAGAGAAGAATTTTCAAATGAAACCTCCAGTTCTTCTCTACTAGGGTATCTTTGCCTAATTTAGTTAACAATTACAGGTTGGTATGCAGACTTGTTGATAAGTTTGACTGAAAAGTCATTGAAGAGAGAAGTTTGAAAAATCAAATGAAAAAAGGGGAACTGACTGCAGCACGTGCAAGGGTGTAGCTTATGTTACTGGCTGGTTTTGACACTGCTCTGTGGTGATCTGGGTAAGTCCAGCTCTTAATAGCACCTACGCCAGGGGTGCACAACTCCCTGCTGTATGTGCTATAAAGCTATGGTGCAACCCCTGGGAAAATTAGGTCATTGGCAAGAGTATAGAACTTGAGTGCATGCTGAAGTGGCAACCCCTAACCCCACTCAAGTAAATGTAAGTGTTTGGAAAAATCTACTTCTAAAAGTACTTTATTGCACTATGTTCACTCATGAGCTGCTGTAACATGAATCAAATAGCTGAATGGCCACCTCAGCATGCACTCAAGTTCTATAGAGTCTTCCTAATGACTTAATTGTATTTAGATGGGTTGCAACAGGGACACATGGAAAAGTTTCAGGCCTCCGGCCTTCGAGGACTGGAGTTTAAGACCCCTGATATAGAACCTGATACTGCCTACATTTTATCTGAGCAACACACCTGTGTGCTCAACAATTAATAATACCAAGTTTGGCAACTAGCTTGCAAATGGTTCTTGAAGCACCTCTGAGACTCTTTCAGGTCCTGTTTGGAGGATTTTGGTCCATCCACTTTGCTAGCACTGGCTGATAAGAAATTGGAGCTCCTTGTGTGCCTGTACTTCTAAGGTCTTTCCACAGATATTCAGTGATGTTTCGTTTGAACGATGTGAGGATCAAGGTGAAACCTATTGTTTAAGATCATTATTCTCTTCCATCTTCAGTATTCCAGATCTTGCAAAGTATGTTTCCAAAATTTGCTGCTGTTTTATCTAATATATTCTTCGGTCCATCACTGATATGTTGAGAAGCATAAATTTCTGTTTCAGCTCAGTAATTCTAGGACCAAAAATGCATCAGACCATAAAGTTTTCTTCTGCTGGTTCTTACATTAAAGTCATATTGTTCAGGTATGGCTGTATGGTAGAATCGCCATCACTGTGGCTTCTGATTTACTTTATTAGCAATTCTGTAAGCAGTTTTCTCTTCTTGACCTCCACTGTTGCACGTTAATGCTATTTTTAATGACAGTACAAAGTGATGAAAAAATCCCTGGGAGAAAAAAAAGTTTGTATATATGTATGTATATAACGTGGCTGTAGCGTAGGGCGTAGAGCAGGTCATCTACTAATTGCAAGGTTGGTGGTACAATCCCTGGGTACTAGTCTACATGTCAAATATTCTTGGGTAACCCCAAGTTGCTCCCAAATGCATCTATTGGAGTGTGAATGAAAAATGGAAAGCACTCAAGCATAGAAAAAAATGCTTGTGCCAATGGAGGAAGTTGTGTAAAGTGCTATTTAAGAACCAGTCCATTTACCATTTATGTACATGTACATACATACATTTCCTGTACTCTGTTGTGACACTCTGTATATGGGCCCAGCTTGGTTCTTACATGCTGCTACTATGTGTTGAGCAGTCTCCAGGGCACAGTCTGCACATCTGTTGGCTATGGTAGACTCCTGCCTCTGTGGATCTGGTGCTTGGGATGTGTTCTTGTGCTGCCATGTTCAGAGCCTGAGTAGTGTCCTTCAGGCCAGCCTGAACACTGTTAAAATGCCCTGTCATCAGTGCCCAGTTCACATGAAACTGTTTTTGTACAGTAATTTATCTTTGATATGAATAATCAAGAATTGACACTCTCACATGCAAAAAATATTAAACGTATTATTTTTATCAGTAGTAGTAGTGTTACTGGGAAAAAATAGTTATAGTGGGTGCCAAGCAAGTGTACAGTTCACTTATGTCTTTTGTTCACTTATGAGAGTCACTCTAGGTGGACCATTGGAGAACAGGCCATTTATCCTCCCAATTACATGTGATCTGGACTGAAAATCAGGGGCAACAGGTATTATGGAGTGATGAATCCAAATGTAAGAATTTTGGTTCAGTCCATTAACAATATGTTCAGAGAGAGATCCAGCAGTGAGTGTCTGCAGCCATCTGTAAAACACCGGAGGTTCTGTCATGTTTTGAGGCTCCATTTCAGCCAGTGATGTTGGAGAGCTTGTCAAAATTAATGAAATTATGAATGTTAAAAAGTACTGTCGGGTTTTGATCCATCAAAAGCCATCTGGAAAGCATTTGATTAACGAGGGCTCCATTCTTCAGCATGAAAGTAATGCGAAACGCTGTCAATGCTGTAGAAAAACACAATGCAACACTAGCAGTCCACACCTCAAATTTATTAAAGCAGTATGGAATCATGTCAACACAAAATGAAGCCAACATCCAACGAAGAGTTTTACCATATCCAGATTTAAAGGTAAGGAGTGTTCAGTGTGTAGGTCCTTATGTTTTTAAATTACATGTGACATTATGGGATTTTTTCATATAGTAAAACGTGCTGCAAATCAGACCGAGGTAGGCTAACTGTGTTATTTAAAGGCTGCATGAAAATCCTCTGCAGGTTAGTGCAGGATGAACAGGTTAGTTTGCTGCACTGTGATGGATTTACAGTACATTGGTACACAGTGGCTTTGGTTTCATGGTGAGAGTAAGGTTACATCAAGTGTTGCAGAGATTCATTTGGACTTTTAATGATGATTATTAGATTAGGACAATTGACCAGGACAACTTATGAAACATCTGCTGACATCTGGTTGAATTAAGCTGTGTACATCGACAAAGAGCAACAGGTCAGTTGATCACAGCCTGTACACTAAGAAAATCTACTGGGGTTCGGGGTTATGATTCTTTTCCTCACACTGAGCCATTACAACCAGTTTAGTGTTCCCCATGTGCTGAATCCCACCCGTTTGAGGCAGAGTTACCCTCTACAAGGTAGGCAGCAGAAAATAGATGTTTATTTTCCTTTTTTTCTTCTGAGGCAAGCTTAGTATAATTAGAATTTTTAAAAAGTTAGACTAAAGTTGTAGTCGTATATACTGATATTATTTTATTGTTATGTTAATATAGTAAAAGGTTCAGTTAGCTTTACACAAAAATAGAGGCGTCCTCCAAAGAGATCCTACTTTCATACTTTGAGTGCATTTCAGAGCCTGTAATTTTTTACTTGAGTAAAGAAGTTAATTGAGTATTTTAACTTAATATTAGTATTTGTACTTCCACTTAAGTACAGAATATCTGTAACTGAAGAAAGAACACCATGCCATTTGATGTCATGTATCTTGATGATGTGCCACTGTCATCAGAGGCACCTCAACTAAACAATTTTCGCTTGGTAAATGTTTTATTTTGTTTTAGTAATTTAGGAATTTATTTGTCTGATTATTTAAAATAATACATGAAATTGCACCTTGGGATTTTTATTTATGTAATTATTTCTGCAAGTATATCTTATCTTTACTTTAAATATGAATAAACATGAGAGAATTTGTGGTGCTAGTTTTCATTGCACAGAAATGGTAAGAAATATAGTACGATACTGTGAAGCAGCTGAAAGCACATCTCTAAGGATACAAATGTTCTTACAAATGGAATGGATGTGTTAACCAAAAAAGTGCAGTACTTCATGTATAAACCCTTTAAAACCTAGAATCTTTCGACTATAGTGGGGCCCAAAACCTGTACGAATATGAAGCTAAATAAGGAGTTTGAGCAGTAAAACAACTGCACACAAAGGTTTGGGCAAATTGCTTATTTTGTTGAATCTTTTCAAAGTGGAATGAAGCAAATGCAATCCCTGCAGCAAACATCAATTAAAAATGAGCGGTATATTCAGTTTTAATATAATTCAAGTCACATGACAGATATGATTTTCAAAATTTGCAACATTTCTTTTGTGACTGAATATGTAAAATTAAGATCAGGGCTCTTTTTTTTTTTTTTTCCTTCTTCTTGTGAATATCTGTCTGGAATCAGTCTGATATGTCTGTGAAGGCTCTCAGTCATCCAGGTCATCGTAGTCAAAGGAGCTTGCAAAGAAAAGCGTCTGGACTTCTTTAAGTTGCTTGAAGACGTTTCACCTCTCATCCGAGAAGCTTCTTCAGTTCTAAGGGTCAATGGTGGAGAGTCCCAGATTTAAACCTAGTGGGAGTATCCCCCCACAGAGGGACAAAAGGACCCCCTGATGATCCTCTAATCGCCTGAGCCAAGGTGTGAAACTGGGTGTGGGTCCCAATCAGCCAGGGTTTCGGGTGAGCTCATTGTGAAACCTGGCCCCGCCTTATCATGCAATTTCCTGAGGTCAGATGGCCCAGGATGTGAGTGGGTGTTAAGGTCTGGGGAGGGAACTCAAAACTGGATTATAGATGGCAGACAGTTGGTGTCGTAAACCACCGCCTCTGTTCAAAGATGGTCGCTCACAGTGGACATAGATGGCTTCTTTCACTCCTCTTTCAAACCATCTGTCCTCTCTGTCCAAAATGTGAACATTGGCATCCTCGAAAGAGTGTCCTTCACAGAGTGTCCTTCACTGAGAACCTTCACAGACATATTGCCGTACATTTTGGGAGGAACACCCTTCAACTGGTGCGGGAGTATGAAAGGGAATCAAGGAAACTAGCGGATTATAGGAACCATCTCCATTTCAACCTAAGATGTAGACAAAGCAGAGTTGTTCCTAAGAGCCTGCTCCTTGGATCCACTGTCAGGGGATACAGAGCAGACTTGATTCTACAGAGAGCACAAAATCACCTTTTAAGTAAAAGGTAAGACGGGTCCATTTCACTATAGATGCCCTCCAGATCAAGATCAGCCAGACTGCAGGAACTGGAAACCCTTCTACCCTCTCCAATCTTAGAAGAGGTTTACAAGTTTGTGGACAAGGCTCAGCGGGCCCAACACTCTAAAGGAAAAGAAAGACAACGCAGGAAATTTCACACCTTGCTTTCAAAAACACACACTCCTCATTCTGAACCTACACAACCCAGAGAAGAAAACACACCTGAAGACAGTCAGGAGAAATGAGTAAAGAACTTTTCAGACCGGAATCTCACTGAACCTGAAAAGAGAGTATTAGCCAAAGGACTCAATTTTGCCATTTCTCCACAACAGTTGCCCATAGTGGACCTCATCACAGCCACGGAAACCGCCATACGGATTAATAAATTATCACAGACAGAAGCAGAGCAAATCAGGATGAAAGTCTCAGCCACCCTCTCCAGTGCCAAAGTCCCTCCGTCCAACCTCACAATACAAGAAAAGAAGGCCGTCGCTTCCCTGAGCAAAGACCACAACATCACTGTTTTACCAGCTGATAAGGGAAGATGCACCGTGGTCCTAAACACTACAGATTACCATACAAAGATCACTACTCTCCTTAGTGACAACAATACCTACAAGGATGATCTATGTGTGTTGCTAATGTTTGTTTTTCTAAGAGTGCATGTAGAGGATTCAGTTGAGGCGGACAAGTGACATGAGAACACAAATAAGAGATGCAGTGTTTATGGAATAGTTTAATATGGGGCTCACTAGCTGGCCACTATTGAGCTCCTAGTGATACATGAGTGGAGTGACTTTGCTTAAGGGAAGTCACCGATTACATTAATGTTGACTGAGTACATGGCATGATCCATGTCTGAGGCGAATTATGGAAATAATTGTAGTTTACTGATTTGCGAAAACCTGCACATGATACTTGTCTTGCTGATGCTGAATACTTTATTACTTTTATGATACAATTGTTTATAAGTGTGAAGTTTGATTTCACTTTCAGATCTTGTTTTCCAGGCCATGATGGTGTGTATGCAGGCTCCTGGCAGAGCCAGGTGTTAAGCAAACTTCATATGCAAAACACACTAACATCTTTTATTGCAGGGTTACGGAGCTACTCCCGAGGAGACGCCCTGATGTTGCCTGCGACGTGATCTAGCTCACCTTTTCTTTAAGACAGAAATCTAGGTTTGATGAGTTGACTCATGGGAGTGTCCATGCGTCAAGAGGAGGGGTCCAGGATTAACATGAAACACAATGTTTTCTATGTTTTCTATGATTTTTTGCAGTGATTTGTGGGATTAACAGTTCATTTACGGGTATTAAACCTATGCAAGTGGTGCACCCATGTTAAGATGAGGCTTTGATGGCCTATAAGTGGAGTTCACTGAACTAAAGAATGTGGTTTGATGATGATTGACATACTTTCCAAATAGAAGTTTTTCCTCCTAGCAAGGAAATACAGGTGCAGCAGTCAGAGTATTGCTGAAAGGAATCTCCCAAGAAATCTTCAGAGGCCCAGTGAGAAGCAAGAACCATTCCAGGCATAGCTGACAGCCCAGGCAGTGGTTGAGGTCAAAGGTCGAGCTGGTTGGGGCCCATCATGAGATCAGACTTTGGAGCCACAGCAAGGACCATGAAGCTGTGTAGGAATGAGAGCTGTGTCAAGGGGGCTTTCCAGAGGCCAACAGAGGAGATTGTGGACAACAGACGGGCACCTGAAGGATGAGGGGAGCATGCCAAGCTCCATTGACAGCGCAGAGGGAGTTCGAGGATGGCATCATGATTCTGTGAAAAGCACAGGAACCAGAAGCTTCAGCAGTTTCCTATGAACATCACCTAATGCTGTGTCACTGTACTGTGCATACGATGACACTCTGAAGACTGCTGGGATCATAACAGCAGTAAGATAACTGGACCCAGCACCCTTTCCACAGAGGGGTTTTTCTGCAGAGGATGGACAGTAGAAGAGTCATAAGTATTCCCATCGCAGGACGAAGGCCTGAAGTGAGGTGATGGGGGTTGATAGAGGCCATAAAACTAGAGTGCTGAAGAGGTCTGCAGCTTTCACGATAGCTGAGACCCATGTTGACAAACAACAAAACCAACTGGTATGTTTGAATGTCTATTCTACATACATTTGGACTCTGATCCTATGGACAGTGATGGAAACACCTGGAAGAGACACTTATGACCAGTGTTGGGACTAACGCGTTATTAAGTAACGCGTTACAGTAACTACGTTATTATTGTGGTAACGAGCACGGTAACTAGTTATTATGCCAAAACCAGGAACGCGTTACTCGTTACTGGGATTTAGATAGGCTCGTTATTCGTTACTTCGCGTGGTGGCTATCGCGGAGCTTCCACAGATTCAATAACATTAGCAAGTGGTGGAGGCCAGCAGGTGGATGAAGGAAAAGGGAGGCAAGAGGAGAGACCCGAAGCGGCCGCTGGTCCGAGAGTATCAGGTGAACTGAACTTCAGGTAAGACGTTATAACCTGCAGTCCATCTGGGTCAGATATGAACCAAGTTTAGGTGGAGTTTATTTTCGTTATGCTGACTTTTTCGTACTGCGTGCTAGCTAGCATGACGGAGTTTCTATACAGCTGGGTGGGTGCTATGTTACTGATGTTGAACTTTATTTTGTTCATAAGGTTAATTATTCGAGTTGCCAACCGTCCCGTAAAAAACGGAATCGTCTCGTATCCAGAGAAAATATTACGCGTTTCGTATTGAGGTGAAAAGGAACAGTTTGTCCCGGACTTCAGCTACAATGAAAAAGACACAAAGCTGAAGTTAATCTGTGTTTGCGCTGCACAGCTGCCTCTTCTTCTCTCATCCTCTCACCCCCTCTCCTGTTTCTACTTCAATCATCAAACTGATCAATGATCAGCTGATCGGCTTTTCTCTCTCGTTTATTTATCGCCCACTTTGCGCCAGAAAGAGGAAACCACCGGATGTCGCGTTAAACAACAGCAGCACGTTTAAGCTTGATCAGCTGTTGTTAGAATTTATTTAATATTAATTTCTAGTATCAGCTGATGTTTGCTGGAGCCACAGCTGTAAAGCTGCTGGTCATGATATCGGTTTGGATATGTGGTGAGAGGGAAACATGAAGATGAAACCAGGAGATGTCATCTGCAGTCTGGTGTTACCTACATCTTCCTATTCAGAAGGCAGAATTTCCGAGTTCTGAGTACAATCGAAAGCACCACGACTGCAGTTTTTGTGTTGGATGTAAAAAGCAGGTGTTACGGATTCAAATATTGGGGATGGATACAAGAGGAAAAACCAAAATAACAACACTGGTCCGGCCGGGTTGAGTCAAACGATGATTTTAATGATCACACGCGTGGGAGATGGACACCGTACGCAGACAGCATCAGATCTCAAAATGGTGGAGCATTGATCAAACTCTTATAGCCTCTAGTGGCCCCCACCTAATCATAAAAGCCTAAACATTCACATTCTTTCTCTCACACAGTGCCTAAGCTACAACCTTGGCTCCCTGTTTATCTGCTCCTGCTGAGATGGGACAGAAAACCTCTCCAGTATGTTCTGTTCTCTTCTAATCAGACAAATAAGGCGATGACTTTCTGCGAACAGTATTTCTTATAACTCAGCAGTATAATGCATCATAAAACAATATCATTCATTCACAATAAATCAGCAGTCTAATGTAATGCAAATCAGTTTAACAAATGCAATAGTTATCACCTTCTTCTAATTCAGGAGAATAATGCAAACTAAAACTACATAATAATTCACAATCTTTAATTAAGGGTCTAACATGGCATAAAATAATATTATAATCTCACACAGGCTAGGATAGAATCAGGTGTGGGATTTCTCTCGTGGAAATGTGCACATTATTTTTTCCTTTCTATTGGTAGGTGGCACAGTGCAGTTGTGGCAAGTAAACAAGCTAGAAGACTGGCAATCTTGCTGGGTATCCAGTTACGGAAGCAACACATTAACAAGAGAATTCTGAGTAAAACCAAAGTTACTTTCCCTAGTAACTAGTTACTCTGAAAGTAACGAGTAACTTGAAGTAACTGAGTTACTTTTGATGGAAGTAACTAGTAATGTAACTAAGTTACTAATTTAAAGTAACTTACCCAACACTGCTTATGACGCCCTGCAGAACTTAAACCACTCTGCAGAAAGACTGTGATTTACATGTCTAGAGGAGGAGCACCACCAAGCTGGGATGTTTCTGAAAATGTTAATTTCTCTTTTGACTGTTAACAATTCATTTGTTTGCTCATAGGATGCAGTTTACCATTGAATGAGAAATATGATAACTGCTACTACATTTGTCAAACTGTGTGTGTTTACAGTAATTTAGGGTGATTGACATATGCTGAGTATAAAAATGTTTGCATTGACACTGTCAGACATGAGGTGATCATAACTGGGGACTTTTCTAGCATAACTGTCAAAAGGGGGGAAATGTCAGGTTTTGTATTGTTGATTGTCATTTGTGCTTAGAAATATCTACTTATATATGCTTAGAGTTTTATAATTAGTTTTAGATTGGTAGAGGTTTGATCCTTAATAGTCTGCAAACTTTGTGTGCATTCCAGAGCACTCTGGGAGCATGAGAGAGGTTGTACCTTGTCTTATTGTTTTATGGTAGGATAAACGTATCTATATCTGTTTTAGTCTAAGTGCCTTTTGTTTAGATGAACTGCTGGACTTCCAGACCAGCAGGTTTAGGGAAGTCATTTATGGGGTCACACTCTGACCCTACACACACACACACCCACACACACACACACACACACATGCTTACACAACGCACAGGCAAGCTACTCTTTGTGTGTATGTATACGTCATATGTTAATGAACCTATGTATATTCATGCAACCTCAAAAAAGAGCAGTGTTACGGGAGAGCGGACGAGAGCAACTGGGGTCAAGCGAAGGAACGGCGTTTGTCCGGTTCTCTCCTGTGCACGAGAAACATGAAGAACTTTGCCTACTCGTGTCTTGCTTTGCTGTGTAATTACATTGTCTTCAACGTTCCAGCGAATAGGTTTAAGCTACGAACCTATCAATGACATCCCGGTGCATTTCAGACCCAGCAACACACTCAGACAAAACCTGGTTCACCTGAAAGACAAAACGCCAAAACACAGACTTAACAATGTGGTGTATGCTGTACAGTGCAGCGAGGAATGCCCAGACCTCTACATTGGAGAGACCAAACAGCCACTTCACAAGCGCATGGCACAACACAGAAGAGCCACCTCCACAGGACAAGACTCAGCAGTCCATCTGCATCTTAAGGATAAAGGACACTCTTTCGAGGATACCAATGTTCACATTTTGGACAGAGAGGACAGATGCTTTGAAAGAGGAGTGAAAGAAGCATCTACGTCCACTGAGGCGGTGGTTTATGACACCAACTCTCTGCCATCTATAATCCAGTTTTGAGTTCCCTCCCCAGACGCCTTAATGCCCACTCACATCCTGGGCCCTCTGACCTCAGGAATTCGCATGATAAGGTGGGGCCAGGTTTCACAATGAGCTCACCCGAAACGCTGGCGGATTGGGACCCACACCCAGTTTCACACCTTGGCTCAGGCGATTAGAGGATCATCAAGGGGTCCTTTTGTCCCTCTGTGGGGGGATACTCCCACTAGGTTTAAATCTGGGACTCCCCACCATTTGACCTTAGAACCGAAGAAGCTTCTCGGATGAAAGGTGAAACGTCTTCAAGCAACTTAAAGAAGTCCAGACGCTTTTCTTTGCAAGCTCATTTGACAATCAGTCTGATAGTTTCTCCACTAGACATCTGAATCTGAAGCACTTGGTGAAAACTCTCTCAAAGTGCTGTATTCATGTAAGTAATGCAAATAATGTGTGACTTCATACATTATGTATCATCGATTCCTACTTCCCATTAATAAATGATCAAGTCGGTATGAGTTTGATTATTTAACCTTTAACATTCAGTCAATGAATGTTAATTCACAGTTATGACCTATGGACATCAATTAATGCTAGTAAGGTCCAGTTTCCAGTTGCAAAGAAAAATTGAAAAGAAGAACATGGTGCACTAAAACATTCATGCAAAGTCTGCTTCTCATTGGAAGTAGATACTGCTTTCTATATCTATGGAAAACTTTTTTACATAGAAAAAAAGCTGGAAACACGAATAAACGACCTTTTAAGAATGTTCAAATAACCAAACAAAACTTAGCAATGACTGTGAATATAACAGAGTCATTATAATGTGTGGGGATACAAAGACATACACTGACACTATAGTGTCAGTGTATGTGTTATGTGTATGCAGTGTATGCTTAACAACAGCTCCATTTTGACTTATTTTTGAACTCTTGTGATCAGTATGGCCAGATTGTGTGAGTTTCCATACTAAAAGAGCTGTAGTGATAAAATAATTGGCATAAGAGACACTGATTTTTGGCATGGTATACTGCAGAAGTTTTTTGTTTTTGTTTTTTGCATAATTTACCTTTTAATTAAACTGCATTCCCTGTATTGTAACAAAACTAACATTGTTTATATGTCAGAAAATTAGCAAACACGTATAAATGGCGAAAACATATCTTTGAAGGTTCTCAGTCATCCAGGTCATCGTAGTCTAAGCAGCTTGGAAAGAAAAGTGTCTGGACTTTTTTAAGTTGCTCGATGACCTTAGAACTGAAGAAGCTTCTCGGATGAGAGGTGAAAAGTCTTCAAGCAACTTAAAAAGGTCCAGACACTTTTCTTTCCAAGCGAAAACAATATAATTATAACATATATTTTGTGAAGCCAAACTTGATGCTGGGGATTTATTTTTGTCAATGGAGTCAAATGGTAAGTTACAATTTGTGCATTTTGTCATACTGGATACACCACAGATTATATTGTAACTTAATAGTTCTGTAGAACAAATGATATAAAGATTGTAGTGTCAGGGTACTTCTAAAGAAGTAATATTGATGATCGCATGCAGGTGGCATAAACTAAATATTAAGACGTGCTACCAACAAATGATTCATTAACAAAAGCAATGGAGCAGACTGTTTAGGTTCTTGTGGTTGTAATAACATCCATAACTACAGGTTTGTCATTAATTTATTTTCACAGGTCTAGATGATCACATCTGTCTTTGTCATTTAAATGAGGTGGACTTGCAAACTTTGCACTCTTTTGGGTAAATTGCTGTCCACTACATATACACAGAATGTGCACAGTATTTCAGATATAAAAAGGGTGTATGTAATGGACTTGCTGGCTTTAATGTAAAAAGCCTGTTGTGTAACTTTAATGAGGCAGTTGGACTAAAGCAGTATTGCTCATCAAGGTAAACATCTGAGGAATAAGGAAATTGTTACTTGTCCTTTTACTCGGTGTTCTTTTAATCACACATTTACTAAAGTTTTACATCACATAAGTCATTTTCACAATCATTCTACTTTAAAAGATTTCAAGACAGAGCTTATTGTTCTCTGAACTTCCTTGTTCGCTGAACGACGGGTAAAGTGCATCTTTTTGTTTGTTTGCTTTTGTGTGTTTGTGTTTTCTCTAATGGGCCTCAGATGACAGTTTGCTTAAATTTGGGTCTCAAAGCATTTTTTTAAATTCTGCCTGTACTCCCCACCCCTCTTCTTCTATTGCTCAGGTTGAAGCAGAATTTGCCCGTCTTACATCTGTTGACCTAAAAGGGTTCGTTTTTGCTGTGCTTGACCATTATGGAGAGGTTCATGGAGATGTACAAAATCAAGAGTGGCATAGGAGGGCTAACTAGGCTCATAAAATGCTGTTCAACTGCGAAATGTTCTCCTTTGTTTAAGTTTCAGGTTATCCAGTTCAACTGATGAACTCTTTGAAAGATAGCTGATAAGTCTGTCATCATATTTCACAACTGGACATTTAGTGTTTTAACTTTTACAGAATCTGTGTATATTGATGGTAGGTTGGATATCATATTCAACTTGAATGTCCTGATAAGCCTGATTCAAAATCTCCAATGATAATCATATATTGGGGCGATCGTGGCTCAAGAGTTGGCAGTTCGTCTTGTAACCGAAAGGTTGCCAGTTCGAGCCCCGGCTCGGACAGTCTTGGTTGTTGTGTCCTTGGGCGAGACACTTCACCTACCGCCTTCTGGTGATGGTCGGAGGGGCCGATGGCGCGATATGGCAGCCTCGCTTCTGTCAGCCTGCCCCAGGGCAGCTGTGGCTACAAGTGTAGCTGCCTCCACCAGTGTGTGAATGCGAGAGTGAATTAATAGTGGAATTGTAAAGCGCTTTGAGGGCCCGAAAAGCGCTTTATAAATGCAATCTATTATTATTGATGGAATTATGTATCAAAAAGCTGTGAACTTCATAAACACTGTTTAAAAAGTGTTTTTGTTTTCTTTTTGACTTCTTTGACCTTTGACTACACAAAGGAAGAGGACAGAGGACCTCATTTTCTAAAGGAAGATCCCTCACACACTTTCAAGACTGTGAAGGTTAGCATTGTTTATTTTAGTAAATTTAATAATGACAGCACCACAGTGGATTTTAAATGAAACATGTGGCATCTATGAAACAATAGATGCCACATGATAGCATGTGTACTTCTTCCTCACCAAATGTATTATTACAAGATCTTTGACACTGGATTTGGTCTGGGTTTCAGAAAAACTAACTGGCAAGCTAGGATTGATATTATTAGTGTCTTGTGTTTATTCATGTCTTCCCCAGGGTCTTTGACATTTCGCTGCTGTATTGTTCACTTCAGCTTTACGTTTGAGTTCTCACATTGTATATTGTAATGGCAGAGATATTAGGATATTTAAGGGGCTGCAGTGACTGCTACAGCTGTGGGGGGCAATACTTTGGTGAAGTGTCCTGGACCCTGGAAAAGAGACTGTGTAGACTGTGTAGCAATTAAAGGTTACTGGCCCAGAGTCATTGGGCAGCTGGGTAAAGGTGGATGTTGATATTCAGTGCCAATTATGCAACCTGTCCAGCCATGTCTGTATGCTCTTTTTCCATGCTGTTAATATAAGAGGAAAAAATAAACTCTTTACTGATTAAAGAAGCATTGTCTATGGAGTCACAATCTGATCCTGTAGTGTAGCTGCAGTTTGCACATTTCGTGTATTCTCAGCCACATTTGGTTTAGAGCACAGCCAATATTTAGCAAAAGTAAATTTAAATTCACACACTAAATGACTACACTTTACATTCCAGATTAGACAATTACTCATTTGTTCATGGTTTAAGAAACTTCTGTGAACAACAATATAATGGTGGACTCTGCAGATGCTTATGTCATCAAGTCAGTATTTTTTCCTTTGTTTTGCAATTGAGCCGACTCAAACTAATGTTTCTGAAATATCCATCTTATCAAATGTTTCAGAAGCATGCAGCACTCATTTTCAGAGAAATTGGTTCTGTGGAATTTATTGCAATTGTAAATGAAGACAAATACAAGAGTTTGATGTCTTAGTTGTTATAAACTGATCTTTACTGTCACTTATCAAAGGTTTTGTACTATTTTAATATTTCAAGTTTTATGCTAACAGGTGTGACTGAGCACAATGAAGTTTAAAAATTTTGCAAATGTAAAGAATAACTTTTTTTAAAATAGCAAGTGTCCCATTGATACATTACATTAATGCAGACTTTATGTTGTTACTTTTAACACAGCAGTATTTATCTCATCTTGTTGAAAGTCTGATAAGCTCATGCCATGGTGAGGGTTCTGTTGACCAGCTGTCCACAATTCACAAGAATCACTACTGCTCCTAGAGTATTGGTCAGAATTTAATCTTCCCCCAAACTGGGCTCAAGACCAAGTTCAAATTTATTGTTTCACAGGGAGCAACCTATGAGTTTTGATGGATTGTGAGCCTGATGAGCTACGTCACTGATTTTTCTGTTTCTCAGATGACTAAGATGGCACAATAAATGTTGAATGTTGGGTGCTCATGAGTAATTGTCTTGTCATGTTCTTAAAACAAACTTTCTGCATGAATTGATCAGATAAACTTTAATGGAATCTGTGGGTTTTAATTTTTTTTCTGTAAACAACAGAAAATTATTTTAAAGGAATGTAGATGTTTAAACCTGAGATCTAAGATAAACCTAACAGGTAGTTTTGCTGAAATGGATGTTGGAAAGCTAAAAAATAAAAAATAAAAATACTTAAGATGTTCAAATTTTTCTTTACATCCAGTCAATCAACTCTGATAATTAAAATGAAACTGATTTACGAGTTCACTCAGCTAGAGCTCAGTTAATTAATAAACTTAAATCAACTTAGCTAACAGATTATGTTAGTTAAGCTAAAATAGATTCCTAAGTTAAAAGAACTACTAAAGTATTTGAATTAACTAAAAAACCCAAGTCAACTGAACTATGACAAGAGTTTAAACAATAGATTATTTTAATTTAGCTGAAAGAGTTTTCCCAAGTAAAAATGACAATTAAAGCAGTTGAACTGACTAACAAATCTCAGTCAACTAAACTAAGATGAAAGTTTAGACAACATGTGATTTTTCATCAACATAACATTTGGTTGTGTTACAAGAACAAACTTTATTTCTTGACTTAACTTAAAATTTTAAGGCAGCCCTTTACATCATATTTTTAAGTTGAAACAACAAGTTATATTTTACAGTGTACTTATGTTTTATTTATATTAATGATGGGCGTATTGTAGAAAATGTTATCACTTTTCTAATTTTCATTAAATTATTAATAGAAGCTCATTTCTTGCACTATATACTGTTAACACTTTTTACCAAATGTAATGTGCTTGCAGCCAGAAGGTGGTGTTAATGCACCTAATGTTTGCGGAAGACTGTTTAAAAACCAAAACAGAACAAGAAAATTTCAATTATTGGCGTGCAATACTGCAAACTTTCATCTCAATCCAATACCAAGTAAATGCAGGGCCAGTGTTGCAGACATCAACACCAATACTGAGGGATATTACGGACACTCATTCTATCACTAAGACCGATCATGCACCTCTGTGACAGAAAAGAGTCACACCAGCATATCTTAAAATATCTTAATTTTCTCTTAAGAAAAAATAAAGAAAAATTACTTGAAAATTACTAGAATTAGAGCAAACAATTATTAGTATCTGCCTATGCTTCCTCACCACATGAATTAACACCCTGAGAAAAGTAAAACTAAAAATTGAAATATTTAAGAAGAAAACACGATGTCAAACTTTGAACATGGCAACAAATCTAAAAAAAATTTCTTGCTAACCAGTTAAAACTAAATATAGGAAAAACAGCTATTTATTCTAAAGATTCGACTGGGAGCATTACTCATGATCCACAACAAATAAATAAATAAAGACTTTTACGAAGCTTTATAGTCATCACAGATATCCAGATAAAACAGATTGTGGCTCTGGATTCACAAAGCCCTACAACATTTCTGAAACAGTTAAGCCCCACATCCAGATGGCTTTCCAGAAGAGTTTTACAAAGAATTTTGGTCTACGCTGGTTTATGCTAGTACGCTATGACAGGGTTTTTTTTTTTTAAATGGCAACTCAAATTCAGAATGAGGACACACGGTCTTCAAACAGGAACTCTGCCATTATTACAAATACTTCTAAAACCAGGGAAGGATCCTACACTCCCATCCACCTCCTGCCCAATCTCATTCATAAATGTAGACCCTAAAATACTCTGCAAAGCCATTGCCAGAGCATTAGAAAAAATCACTCCATCGATACACCCTGATCAAACAGGTTTTATCAAGGGTCGACACTCAGCCAGCAATACATGCAGACTAGTAAATGTAATAGATTCTTGCTCCATCCACAAATTATAAACCACAGTTGTCTCTTTGGGAGACAGAATTTGACCCAGTAAACTGGACATTTCTATTAGCAGTTCTACACAAATCTGGATTTGGTTCGTTCTTCATAAATTGGATCAAAAGGTTTTCCAGCTCTCCAAATGCATGTGCGAGGACAAATGTTCTTTCTTCCCAAAACTTCAGTCTAAACAGAGGAACCAGACGGGGCTGCCCACTTTCATAGATAAGTTCTCATCCATGTCAGACTGCTCTGTTAACTGAAGTAAATGAACAGTTCTGCTGCTGAACTGCAAATTAGACATTAGATATTAAATTTTTCCTACGGACTCTCAGACTTGGTGCGAATGACCTTATTTCTCCACTGAAAATAGTAGAAGATGATCTTACATATTGCAGTACCTACATCACTCATGGGAAGAGTGGCCACAGTTGAAATGATGGTTCTGCCTAAAATAAACTACTTATTTTCTGTGATCCCCAATAAACCCTCTGCTGCCTGGTTTAAGTCACTAGACTAAAAAATCTCTAAATTTTTATAGAAAAATAAACCGTCACAGAACTACCAAATTTGTATTACTATTTCTTATTTTATAGACTGCTATATATTTCAAAATTAATTAAATCAAGCTCGCTAGACAGCCCATGGCTGGACCTAGAGCAAGTATTCTGTGGAAACATAAAATTCTCTAATCTGCCTTTTATAAGCAACAGTATTAAGTATCATAATTGCTTTTAGAGCCTTAATATAAAGACCTGTATAAAATGTATAAGTTACTGTTAAAAATTGAGAATTCAATCCCCCTCCCGACCACAAAGTGGGAGTGAGATCTTTCCATTAATCCAGATCAAAACCTCTGGACACAAATCTGTTCAAGTACTTTCAAGTAGCCGTCTAAAGCCCCAACTTACAACTCATACAATACAAAATTCTCCATACAATGCACAATACAGGACAAAAGATGTTCCAAAAGGGGTCTCTTTTGCCTGACAGCATGACTGACAGATTTTGAGTAGATTTTGTTTGTTGAAGTTCAGAATACTAGAGTTGTGATGAACTGACTAAAAAAATGCCTGGGATTACTAAGATCTCAGTTTCAGAGACAATGGACCTCATTCATATAACTGTGTGTATGCACAAATCTGTATGTACATGGTGTGTACAAATGTTACACATACAAAGTAGTGATTCATCAGTATATTAGTACCTATATTTGTTAATAGTCTATTTCCTAGATGATGCTTTCTTCAGCTGATGCATACAAATAAATGATGCATTTCAAAAAGTTTAAACAATCTTTAAAATTATTCCTACTAATAATGATAATATTGTATTTTATCTTATCTTATATTACATTTTAATGTACATGACTGTGGGCAGAAGCCCATAGATGCAGGAGAATCTGGATTGGGTTTTTTTTAGTGCGGTGACTTTCTCACCTTTGGGCAACAGATCATGTGGTCCCTCTTCTCCATGTTTTTTCTTCTTTTAGTCTATTAGTCTTTTTCATGCTTAATGTTGATATCCAAAGTAATCTCTGATACTTAAGCATGATATATACTTTGATAGTTGAGAGTGAGAACTCAAAAGTGAGCCCAACCCTTCAGTGGTCATGCAGATGAAGGAAATTCAAGAGTAGATGCCAAATGGTCACCACAAGTCAAGAAAGCAGAGTTTCTCAAGTGTTCAGAGACTGAAGGCAACGCCTTAACACCACCAATGTGCTTTCATACCGGTTCAGTTTCTCACTTAGTATTATGAGAATCTCTCAAAGCTTATCTGCGTGAAAAAATTATTTCTTTCTCAGTTTAGCATAATAGGACTTAGAAAGCCAATTTTACGGTGGCCCTGAGAGGCCAAATGGACTGCAATTTAAGAAAACACCAGCAATAAGAAAAACACTGCAAAAGCACACAAAACACAACGGAAATAGGAAAAACGACGACGGAAATAGGAAAAAAAGAAAACAGAAAAAACAGATCTCCAAAAGCACAAGGGAAGTGACACAAGACAATAACCTGACGGACCAGTTATAGGAACCAAAATATTCTTAGAATTGCGCTGGGAGACACTTAAAAGAAGTGGAGGATCTATCGGTTTTGTGAGGAAAGAAAAGATGAGAGGTAAGTGTGTTAGCCTAACTATTAGCCTAAAAATCCCTCATCAGTATTATATGAATCATGATAAAACACGCCTACCATGTTTTGGGTTCCTGCAACTAGTCCGTCGGGTTATTGGCTCCCCAGAAACACTTCCCTTGTGTTTTTTCCTATTTCTGTTTTCTTTTTTCCTATTTCCGTTGTCATTTTTCCTATTTCCGTTGTGTTTTGTGTGCTTTTGCAGCGTTTTTCTTATTGCTGGTGTTTTCTTAAGTTGCAGTTCGTTTGGCCTCTCAGGGCCACCGTACAATTTGAATCAACTTTTAACTAAATTTGAATTGGACCTTCTTGCAACCCAATTTTCAGGAACGTCTTATACTACATTCTTGTGGTAATTATTGCCAATATGGTGAAAAACCAGCACCACACCCAGGGACCCCAAGAAAACTGGCAGACCTGGCGCTGCTAAATGTATAGTGAGGTTGCGTTGGGAACGCCTGGCAGATGCCCCAGTCCACTTCCAGCAGAGGCATCTCACAAGGATGCCTCCTGGGCGCCTCCTGGGTGAAGTGTTCCAGGCATGTCCCACCAGAAGGAGGCCCTGGGACAGACCTAGGGTATGCTGGAGAGATTATATCTTTCGGCTGGCCTGGGAACGCCTTGGTGTTCCCCTAGACAAGCTGGAGGAGGTGGCTGAGGAAAGGGAGGTCTGGGCTTCTCTGCTTATGCTGCTGCCCCTGTAATCCGACCCTGTATAAGCGGAAGATGAATGGATGATCACCATCTGGTGGTGGTGACAGGCCTGGGATGCCCAGACGTTTAGTGAGGATACACTGGGAGCATCTAGCAGTCTAGTAGTCCCAGTCTGTCAGATCTTCAATTCCAACCTACAGCAGAGCTTCAAGAGAACAGACTTCCAAGGATAATTGGGGAGATTGGGTTTGAATGGTTTGAATGGATCATGTTCAGTAGCTTCATTGTTAAAGCGGCTACATGAAGCTGTGGCTGCAAAGTGGCTGGTGGTCATGGCAATCCCCAAATTATTTGGAGAACACTGAAGGTGAAGGGACCCGTCAAGCAGGTGAAGACACTAACCAATCTAACCAAGAAGTCTTGGTTAATTTGTTGGAGGGTTTCTGACAGGTACCAACCACTTTGCAGCTGGGCCAAGCAGAGTTTGGCTCTGTTAGTAGTGGAAACAAAAACAGTGCTCTATTCACATCGTGTATCATACAGATAGGGCACTGCTGACTGAGAGGGATGACTCGTACATCACTAGAGCAAGTGCACTGACTCAGCTAAACAGGTCCTTGGTGGAAGGTCCCCTAGGTTGGGTAAGATTCACTTGGAGCTCCTAAAGGCTCTGGATTTTGTAGAGCTGTCTTGGTTGACATTCCTCTGCAACGGCATGTAGGGATATGAGGGGGTGCTTCTGGATTGGTAGACTGCGGTAGTGGTTTCCTATTTTTAGGAAGGAGGACTGAAGGGTGTGCTTCAATTAGATGGGAATCACACTATTCAGCCTCCCTGGGAAAGCCTATGCCAGGGTACTGGAGAGGATAATCCATCTGTTAGTCAAACCTGAAGCTTAAAAATCAGGTATTCTGTGGGAGGTACTTCGGGAGTATGGGATATCTTGCCCATCATTGCAAACCATTTGGTCCCTGTGCCACTGCAGTGAGAACTCACTCCCCATTGCGCGCAATAAATCATGCTCATTCGCAGTGGGTGTTGGACTTTGCCGGGCTGCCCTTTGTCACTGATTTTGCATAGAATTTTTACAGATAGAAGTTCTAGGCATAGCCAAGGGCCAGAAAGCTTCTACTTTAGTGGCCTCAGGACCTCAGCTCTGCTTTTTGCAGATGACGTGGTTCTGCTGATTTCATTGATTGTTGGCCTCCGGCTCTCACTGGAGTAATTTGCAACCAAGTGTGAAGGGGCCGGAAAGACAATTAGCACCTCCAAGACCATGGCCATGGTTCTGACCAGAAAAGGGTGGAGTGCTCATTCTAGGTCAGGAAGAGGTGCTCTCCCAAGTGAAGGAGTTCAGGTATCTCAGGGTCTTGTTCGTGAGAGCAATTGTGGTCACAAGGTCTGAATAATGACTGGATAATGACTGAAAGAATGAGACTGTGGATACGAGCTGCAGAAATGAGCTTTCTCCAAAGGTGGATAACTCCTGTTATTACAGAAAATTATGGAATTGCACAGTCATAGGTATTATATGTATATCCTAAAACTTCTAAATTGCACCCCTAAAATAACATCAGTAACACGTTATTTTGCATCGTATCGGTATGCTGTTACGAGTAGTATCTATCAAAAAAGGTTCATCTGTCAGTTGTCTGTTTGAGGTGGTTGTACACAAAGCTGAACACTGCTTTGTTCATAACACACCCACATCAAAAAGCTGCATTTGGCTCCAATGATGTGACATAATTAGGCTGCCAAGAATAAATATCAGTCAAAGGACTATTTATATCTCTGTGTCCTGCTTATTTCCATATCTGTCACAGCACAGTTCTTAAAACATAGACACTGGCCTGTGTTATTTTATAAAAATAGACTGAATTCAGTGAATGCAAGTTTAAAGATTTCTGTGGTAATCACCACTTAATTGCTGACTTCTGCAACTGAACTGCTTTAGTTGGTCTTATAAAGGAAATATGTGCTTCTCCTTGTTTGAGTAACTGAACAGAGAGTCTTTGTTTGTTTGTTTGTGTTTCAAGCATTGTTTTAAGACTTGCTAGGATTAAGACAATTAGGTTGCTAACACTTGGAAAAAAAAACAACAGCTAATTTTACATGTCATATTTCTGCAGGAATGACCAAAGACTGTGATACTCCAGTTTAGTATGGGGAAGAAAATTATACAATAAAATTAAAGCAAAGAAACAGGTGAAAGGATCAAAATTGTGCTGCCAGTGATGATGATCTATGACATGTTTCTGAAATGTGGTGCCAGGAGTGAACCTGGTTAAAAACCCAAGACACGCTGGAGGAACTGAGGGCCAGTTTCAATGCATCTTCTACCCTTTCCCACTTGGTGAAGAATCTAAATTTGTGTAGTCATACTTTTGCTGCTGCAAATATCTCATGGGGTGGAATTAAGCTGCACTCTCCTTTCTCTGATGGAAACAAGAAGATGGTAAAAAAGACTGGTTCTTATTTGCTATTTTACTCAAGCACTCACAGTGCTTTATACAACGTGCTCTATTCATCCAAACACTATTTTTGGAACTTATCCCCGACCTGGAGTGGGCACTCCACCCTTTTCCGGCTGAGAACCATGGCCTGCTGATCCTCATTCCCGCTCCTTCACACTCGGCTGCGAACCATTCCAGTGCGAGCTGGAGGCCATCACCCGATGAAGCCAACAGAACCACATCATCCTCGAAAAGCAGAGACGAGATTCTGAGGCCACCGAAGTGAAAGCTGTCCGCCACTTGGCTGCGCCTAGAAATCCTGTCCATAATAATTATGAACAGAAACGGTGACAAAGGGCAGCCCTGGCGGAGCCCATCACCCACCGGGAACGAGTCCGACTTATTGCCAGCAATGCGAACCAAGCTCTTGCAACGGTTGTATAGGGATCGAATGGCCCGTAGCAATGGGCCAGACACCCCATACTCCCGTAGCACCTCCCACAGGACACCCTGAGGGACACGGTCGAATGCCTTCTCCAAGTCCACAAAACACATGTAGACTGGTTGGGCAAACTCCCATGCACCCTCAAGTATCCTTGAGAGGATAAAAAGCTGGTCCAGTGTTCCGCGACCAGGACGAAAACCGCATTGTTCCTCCTGTATCTGAGGTTCGACTAGCGGACAAACTCTCCAGCACCCTGCCATAGACTTTCCCAGGGAAGCTGAGGCGTGTGATCCCCCTGTAGTTGGAACACACCCTCTGGTCCCCCTTCTTAAACATGGGACCGCCACCCCGGTCTGCCAGTCCAGGGGTATTGCCCCTGATCTCCACGCAACATTGTAGAGGCGTGTCAACCAGGACAGCCCTACAACATCCAGAGCCTTCAGGAACTTGGGGCGGACCT
Organism: Perissodus microlepis; assembly: GCF_051167445.1. Taxonomy (NCBI): domain Eukaryota; kingdom Metazoa; phylum Chordata; class Actinopteri; order Cichliformes; family Cichlidae; genus Perissodus; species Perissodus microlepis. The sequence continues at coordinate 2,524,437 of NC_140473.1, read as the reverse complement.
CATCCACACCAGGGGCTCTGCCACCAAGGACATAACATTTTAATTTCCATATAAAAAATTTAATTTGTATCATATTTGCTACATCTGCCATTTTTAAAAATTGCTTAAAATGTATTGTGAAATTTATTTTGGTTTTTCAGGGGAGAAAAACACACAGCTCATGCAGAAAACTGTGAATATCAAATATGATACACCAGGCATTAAGGGGATACCCATTTCCACTTTAACAGGCTTTTTGGTTTGCACTTCATGTGCTGGACTCTCTACTCTGGGCATACTCACACTTGGCTGTCTGTAGGATAATCAATCAATCAATCAATCAATCAAAGCTTTATTTGTCACAAGCAGGTTGCCCTGCAGCGAAATGGGACCCCCCCCGACCTTACACACATAACACAGACATCACATGGGGTTACAAGTCGGAGATCGGTAGCGTTACAGAAAACAAGACTGAAATGTACACAACAACGGGAGGGTACAAGAGGAAAAAAAGAGACCTCCACTCATGCTGTGCTTCCATGGTAGGACAGCACGAGAACAGGAAACAAAAAAACTCCTCTGCACAAAAAAGCACATGAATGGCCACAGCACAACATTGTGAAAGACATGACAAGCCACAGGGTAGGGTAGGGGATAACACACCATAACACGATAAACACAGTGTGTACATCTGATCCGGGACTGCTGCAATCTTTCGACTGCGCCGCCAGCTGCCCGATGTCCACATCATGGGGGAGGTAAGCATCGAAGGCGTTGGAAGGGGAGGGGGGATGTGTGAGTGCTTATCAGTGTAGGTGTATGTGTGTGCGTGTCCAGAGTTCAGCTGAGACAGTGTCCCTCACCCTATCAGGCTAAGTAAACAGTCTGCCAGCCAACCCAGGTGGCCTTGCATGGGATGGGAAGAATAGTCATCACACAGTCGTTATCAGGGAGTGTTTGTTCGGCTCCAGCCTTGGGCCTGCAGCTGGCGCCGTGGTGGTGTCCGCATTACGACGTTGATTTTGTTGATTTCACTTTCATGCGAGCAGCCCAGAAGAATTTCAAGCTGCTCTTTAACACTCTGACGCTGGTCTCTCAATCTCCCGTTGGAGAGCCGCGAGCCTCCCTATGATGGTATCAAACCATGATAACTAAATATGCTTAAACCCTTATGCTTAAACTAGACTTTGGTTGTGCTAGAGCACATTTCAAAAGTGTGTGTGTGTGTCAGTGAAGGAGCGGGAGAGTAAGCAGGAGAGAGTTGAGTTGAGATGCCGAGGCAAACTGAAGTGTACTTGGAGCTGGACGTTTGGAAGGTAGTGCCAGGCCAACAACCTGCTGCTGACCTTCTACCGCTTGCCAATTGAGAGCCTGCTAACATACTGCATCACAATATGGTACGGCAGCTGCACTAAGGCGGAGAGAGTGAGGCTTCAGAGTGTAGTCAAGGCAGCACAGAAGATCATTGGCTGCCCTCTCCCCTCCCTGATGGACATTTATTCCTCCCGCTGCCTCAGCAGAGCAGCAAAGATCATCAAAGACAGCTCCCACCCTGGTTCTAACTTGTTCAGCCTGCTTCCCTCAGGGAAGTGCTACAGGTGCATCAGCACAAAGAACCACAGACTCAAGAACAGTTTCTTCCCAAAGGCCATAACCACCCTTAATTCATACACGTACAGATGACACAGTCCCCCCCCCCCCCATTTTCCCATTTCCCCATTTCCCTCTATAAACCAACACTGTGTAATACCAAATTCTGTGAGCAATAACCCGTACTGTATTATACATAACACTATTTATTTACATATTTACTTTTTTACACCGGATTGTATATTTGTACATGATGTACATGATGTTTGGATTGAGTTGGAGATGCTCTGTATCTCAATGTACAACTGTATAGTGACAATAAAGACATTCTATTCTATTCTATTCTATTCTATTATACCACTTCCTCACTTTAGTACAGCAAGATCACTCCTTTCACCAGTTGTATGCATGCATGTAGAATGTTATCACAAGTGGGCCTGAAATGTTATTGCACCTTCACAGAGAGCCTATAGTAAGTTGAAGACATCCAGGTACCCTGCTCAAGGGAGGTGATTGGTGGTCGTAACTTTTCTTAGAGTGGGAGGGGGTCAAGGATGGGCTGGACTGAAGGTATAGGGATACGTGATGTGCTGTGGAATGTTCTTTGTTTGAATGTCTGTGTGGGTATATAAGATGTGAGGGCGGTGGCCAAATTTCAGAGATGATCCTAGTGTTTGGCTAGCATTTTTCTCTCCACATTGCAATATGTTTATTAAACCCACTTCAAATTACAATCACCGGGTGTGTTGCAGGTTGTTGTTAAAATTTCCATAACAGTACATAATCACGGTCTTTGATAGTTTTTGGAAAATAACATGACTTTTGTGGAAGCTGCGGAGAAAAGATTCTCATGCAGGAAAAGGTATCATACTGTAATACAAGAAAAATCCTTTGCTTGTCTCCAAACTCGTAAAAAAAGGACAAGCTCTGGGTCTCATTAGAAAGCCTACGTATTATATTGTTTTCAAAGTATCAGTAATCAGTCAAATATGAAAAGTCTGTTTACTTGTCAGTTATGGGCCTCATTTTCTCTTTAAAGTGTTTAATTCAATAGTTAATCCCGCTGTGATGCTGTGCTCTGTCCTGCACTTTGTGAAAACTTTTTTTACAAATTTTTTGTGGAAAAAAATTCTGCTCTCAGACCTTCATCATCTCAGGCTGAAGCACTCCCATCTGCACCTCCTCTCAGCAAAGCTTGAGCAGTTTGAGCCTGTGAGTCCGTCCTCTAAAGGAGATGGTTCAGGATATAAGATCTTTATATTCTCTATCAGACTGTGTTCGCCTTTTGACTCAACAGGACCAACTATACTTGCTCTGATAAACAATTCTCTTGCATCTGGTTGTATTCCAGCTGCCTTTAAACATGTTGTTTTGCAATCACTTAATAAAAAGAAGAACCTAGACCCTGCTGATCTTTCAAACTACAGACCTATATCTAAATTATCGTTTCTGTTCTTTCTGTCCTTGAAAAAGTTGTTTTAAACCAAATCAATTAATTTTTAAGCTTACAGGTTCTAGATCATAGCACAGAACAGAGACTGCTTTTTTTGAGAGTTTTTAATGATCTACTTTAAATCGTTTACTCTACTAGCCCTGCAGTTCTAGTGCTTCTGTCTGTCAGCTGCCTTTGAGACTGTGGACCACAAGATCCTTCTGTCTCATCTAGAACATGAAGGTGGAATCCAAGGCACAGTTCAGACTTGGTTCAATTCATACCTGACGAACAGAAGTTTCTCTGCACTTCTACAACAGCACCACTCACTTGTGGAGTGACTCAAAGGTCCATTCTGGGCCCACTTCTTTTCATTGTATATCTTGCCTCTAGGTTCTATCTTTAGAAAACAAAGTATTTCTTTCCACTGCTTTGATCTTGACTTCCGGGTGTGTATGCTCATTCAGCTGAACAGCAGAGATCCATGGAGACCTCTGTTAAACTGTCTTAGCAACATCAAGTCAGTCATCTAACCAGATACTTTTACGCAAACCTAAAACCAGATTAAAACAGAGAAGAGGTTAATAGCAATACATATACGGAATAATGCATATATCCATGCATCTATCTGCACAGGTAGGACAGTACACACATTTACATTTTTATTAAAAAATAAAATTATAATTAAAAACACATTTTTCTCCTTATTTTTTGGCACCAGTGTGACATCCTTTATAGACTATACTTTTATTTATTTTTATTTAAAAAAAAGTATTGAGATGATTTGTTGTGAGATATTGTGAGTTGAGTTATTGTACAATTCTGTTCTTTTAAATGTTTGACAACTTAATAAAGAATTCATTTATTCTAAACAATTTATTCTTATTTCTTTAGTTGAATACATGTAAATGCCAAGACAAGACAGTTTGACAGGTACAAAATATAATTTTTTGACGTTTTTTTTTTTTTGTATCCATGCATCTGTAACACCTGATGTATAAGGGATAATTAATTTCACCATAATAACATCTAATTTGTAAAGATGAAATATAATTATTTTTGATATTTCCAAATTATGATGTTTACAATATCAATCTTATATTACTAAATTGACACTTAACTACTTGACACATTAACTTATGAAGTCAAGTTTACTGTATTTATGGACTATATCAAAGTTTAATGTCGGCTAAATCTACTCAAGTAATGGGATTTCAAGCCAGGTGAATTAGTTGAGCCTACAAATTCACCTCTTTTCCGAATGTCATTTTTTGCGTTTTTGTTAGGTGCATATCATATACGTGTATAGATAAAAAGTAAGTATCCAACCACAGTGAAAGTTGTGAAACCTTCTTTACTGTGGGAATGATATTTGATTAAATATATTCTTAAATACAAATTTACTCAAAGGGGGTGAACCATGTTTGGTTGAGGAGTGCAGTATAGCACACTTATTTTTAGACAGTCGATGGTTGACGTGGTCCCGTAATCATTCATAGATGTAAATTAATTTTCCTGTTTATAAACATACAATAAGCCCCATCCTTATCCTGTATTTTATTATTGTATGTTATTTCATTGTTGTCAGTGTGATTAGGTTAATCAGTTTGCGAACAGCACGAAAGGACCAAAGAATGTCGTAGCATCTACTAATATCCTGAAAAAAACAACAACAAAACCCCCCAGACTCCTCCACATCCCCGGGCCATGTGCAGACGGGAAATGCTCTGCATCTCTGTGCACGCCTTGATTAGTTTTCCCACAATGCAACGCGGATCTGTCATGGCTGCTCACTGATTCCGCTTGCTCCACATGGGCAGAAATAAGCATTTTATCACTGATTGAGACGCTCCGAATCGGCTCGTTAGTACAGCGCTTTATAGCTGGCTTTTATCTGGGACCGTCCTGACTGAAGGCAGCAGCTCCAGCTTGACTTTGGCAAGAACCAAATCCGTTCAGTCATGCCGCCGCTAGACGTGGAGATCGCAGCACTCCGAGGGTTTTTAACTGCCAGTGAAACAGCGGAATGGAAGCAGAACATTTTCAGTATTGCAGGTGAGGCAGCCGCTTGATTCTGCTCCTTTATTCACCACGTAGCTATTGACACTGTCATAACGAGGTTAGTTTTGTCTCAGGTTCTCAAAGCTGTCAGGTTGTGCTTGCCTGCCAAGCGAAGGCACATTTAAAATGTAGAAGTATTTGACGGTAACAGCTCTGGTCTAAGTGTAATCTTTAACGGTATTGACAGGACTTCCTGTGTTGTCTTAATAAAAGTGTTGAGTGCTAGAGCAACAGTCTAAATGAGTTCATGTTCATGTAATGTCTGCTAAGCAAACTTAGCTACGGTACGTGTCATTCGCGCTCTGGTGGATGTCACACCAAATCCCATTTATTTTTTTGGCAGTAAAAACTTGCATTGCTTGTGGGCAGCGGTAGCTATTGCGTCTTGTAATATTGTAAAGCGATTTAAAATGTGGTATGTAACTATGCTATTCGGCGTTAATCTTATACTGGGATTGATTTTCAGTAAATGATGAAGTCGATTTAAAAGAAATTAAACATTAGCTAACGTTAGCTTTAGTTCGCCCAGTTGTCCCTATGTTCGCTGGAGACGTAGCTGGACGGAAACTAGATGGTTATGTTGAAAAGCTATGAACTAAAGCTAGCGTGTTTGTTTTTTTTCCCTGGTAGGGTTTATCATTAGAGTCTAGCATGACGTCTTCTTTCCATACACCTGCGTCCAGTCGACTCGAGCCGCATCTGTCAGCTGCGTTTAGAACCCTGAAACTAATCCACAACTGCCAGAAAGCCCCAATGGTAGACATCCTGTATTAAACAGTGCTGTCTGTTTAACTAGGGCTCTCTTTGTTACCAGCAGGCTTTAAATAGCCAGACTGCGAGATTCCTGCTAGATAACCCGTCTCTAATGTGACTTCAGTACGGTTTGTTCCTAGACCACGTCTTATTTCTGCCGCAGTAATTGACAGTGCATTAGCATTTAATTAAACTGGAGTGATTTGTCAGTGGAGATATGAAAGAAACTTTAGGTAGAGACGAAAATTGCAGTCTTAAAGCACAATATTCAGCAACTAGCTGTAAATCTATTATCCAGTTCTTGGAAGACCATTTCTTATAAGAGTGAAAGAGCCTTTCACTGTCAGTTTAAAGGTAACATGATAGTCATTTTTTTCTGTTGAAATAAAATGGCCAGATTGAAATATTTAGGAAAGCATTAGCTTTGGACTGCATAGCAATAGTCAGACTTTACCCCAGATGCTCTGTTATACTGGAAGGCTGAGGCTGTGGAATAAAGTAGCCTAAAACAATGAAGGAAACGAGAGATGGCTCTTTATTACAGGGTCCCACTGTAGCCAGGTAAGTACTTAATGACCTGTACCTCATTTGATTTTGGTGTGACACGTTTTCTATGTTGAAAATGAAACAGATATGTCTTTAAATTGGACACAGCTCACAGTGAGTGACACCACTGTTGTTCTCGGGCTGTAAATGGTTCGATGCGCTCTGCTAAGGTGCTCTATGTGCCAGGATGTGTGCAGGCATCGTCCATCTCTCTGACATCCACACTGTCTTCTTATGGGCTTTGTTGGTTGAGTGGCATGGGTAAGTGCTGTGATCTTTTGCAAGATCCCGAAACAGTCATACTGGTTTCTGTTTTATCCTTGAAAGAGATACTTTTTCTCTCTCCATTTAACGTCATCAGACACCTTTTCTTCATAGCTGGCTCTAGAGTTTTTGTAGTTTGCTGCATCTAAGGTGCCCTACAGTACAAAGAATGAAAAGTCCTCTGTACACCATTGCATCTGCTTGCTTACATATGCAGTTTATTTTGGGTTTTTTCACACAAAAAAACATAGATGGAAAATCAGTAAATGTAGCTGAAAAACTGTGCATCAGTGCCACAAATTTGTTTGTCATGATCTTTATATGTTATCCAGGTATGAATACAAAAAAACTGTTTCGTTTCTGCACTGTCATTGCGAGATGTGTTCATGCTGTTGGTAAGAAAAGTCTGTTGATGGTTTCATGTGATGAATGCACATTTGAAGATGTAATTAATTTGGTACAAAAAACCGCAGGCACTGCTCTCTCTCTTTTTTTTATTTGATGTATGTACTTGTACAGATGGACTTGTTAAAAATTTGTTCTTAAAAACTTGTTATTCGTATCAGATCGAGAGGTCTTTCTGTTTACCCGATCCACTGTTTTATTGTACAGGTATTCAGGTAACAGTTTTTTGTACTCTTACCTAAGTTTAACTGCCACTCTTTGATACTTTAAATTGAAACTGCATACTTTTATTCAACAACTACATTATCAGTTATGTTTAGTGTAAGCGCTGTTTGTAGTTACTTCATGTTTTCATTTGAGGTAATTTGTTTGATGAAATTTGATGTTTGAGAATAATGTATATTGTTATCATTTCTCTTTATTTTGGAAAGTCTCAACAGGTTGTTGAGCTTTATTGTGAAAGGTTGATGCGGAAAATAAACAAGCGGATGGCGGAGCCACACGATGGTTTTAATGTCGTTGTTGCTAACAAACCGATGCGTAAAACAGTCGCATGTCCGACCGTAGTGTTATTATTTTTAATATAAGAGAAAGAGAGAACTATAAGAAGAAATTAACATAGCAGCTACATTTAGCTAACATGTTCATCTAACAGTTTAAGATGTTTGCCAAATAGTTTGCAAGCTACAATACTGTGCATAAATCTTGAGCCACCCCTGATTTCTTTATAAACTTAGCACAAAAAGTAAGGAAATTTGTGTTTGGTTAATTATGTCTTTGTTGTAACAATGCTTCTTGGCAGTAAATCATATACTGCTGGAAACCCTGTGTATTTCCCCGTAGTAAGGAAAATGCATGTGGGTTGAGCAGCACAACTAAAAATGAAAAAATCAACTCTGCTAACTTAAGAAAAACTTGCCAATGTGAAATTGGCTATTCTGTTGGCTCATGTTTGGTGTCATTTATTGGTTTGGATGAATAAACAAGACCTATTGGCAATTAATCAGTTGCAAAACCATGTAAATCACAGTTCAACAAAAGAATGCTTAATACTAATACAGTGAATTTGAAATGAAACCATATATGTATAGGCTTTCATCTTTAATTCAAGGGGTTAAGCCAAAGTATTGTATTTATAACAGTTTTATGCATCGTCCTCCATTCACAGGTTGATAAAATTAATTGGACAAAATAACATCATTTGAAAAATAATTTACTGCAAGATTTGGATAGCTCTAGCAGGCAGAAACTAAAGACTCCAGCCGTCTTTAGTTTCTGAGATTAGCTAACTGACTTGGCCAGTGAAGAATATCCCATTTCTTTGCCCTGAGAAACTCTAGGGTTGCTTTTGCAATATGTTCTGGTTCATTATCTATTTGCACTGTGAGGTGGCATCCAATCAGTTTTGCAGCAGTTGGCTAAATCTCATTAGAGAGCATAGCCCTTTGTACTTCAGAATTCATCCGGCTATCAACAGTCGTATCAGCAAGAAACACTACTGGCCTGGCTCCATTGGCAGACATACATGTCCATGCAATAACTTTGCCAATGACAAATTATAAGCGCTCCCTTTCCTTTTCCAAACGTGTGTACCTACTCCATACTTTTCACCACTCTGGTACAAGTCAATCTTGGTTTCATCTGAAGCATTAGATTGTTTTTTATGTGAGAATTTATAGGAGTAAGTTAATTTGACACCGCTTGTGTCGAGCCAAATGAGATTGCTTGACTTTCTTGGCAGGTAATATTTCATAAACCATTGTTCTTATATCCCCTCGACCTATTACCATGGAAGTGTTGTGGCAAGATTTATGATGAACTGACATCTTCTTCTGCATTATTTCCCAAAAGTGTGTCGTATCAGAGGTGGTGTAGGGTGTAGATGATCGTAGAACATAACACTCAGAATTAAAGCCAGGCTAATGCAGCTGATTGAGCTTTTATGCAGATTATCGAAGCTGTATGGACAGCCCTGCTTCAAGAAAGACAAGCAGCCTGTGACTGTGTGCATTTTTTAGTTTTTCACACAGTAGAGAAATTGGAGTTCCCATGTGAGCTATTCCTGATCTTTCATCTTGAATCTATATTGCTTCTCGGCCCTGTACGCTTTTGCAAATTCTATTCACCATTTCCTTATTAACTGCAGCTCAATGCCTGAACGTTTATGAATTATGGACTAATTTGAGGGCCCCTGCCTTGTTTTCCATAATTGCTGCCATTTCGTCAGTAGACCTGAAGAGTAGTTGAAATGTCATTAAACATGTGGCCATACCTCAGGCTTTCATTTTCCCCTCATAAAGCCAGAGCCTTCCTCCTCTCGTCTTCTCCCTCCCACCTCACTGCGCTACTATGGCAGCCCCTGGGTTTCATTAGATCGGCAGTCAAATCTCCACACCTCTTTTACAGCACCAGTCACACTGCAAGCATTTATTAAAGCCAAGGGGACAGTTGAGCGATCATGTGACTGACCTGTGGATGTGGGCATGTGGGATAGGCTCACATTCCTACATGAAAATAGTTTTCTATCTTTGACAAAACTATGGTGTTTGGATTCAAGGATGCATGTCATTGGTAATGGGGATGCATCGTCTTATTGTTTCTAACAGATTCATTCAGGTTCACAGTAACATGGGAAAAGCACTTAACATGTCTGATGAACAGATATATCATTTATACAGAAACAGCAGCAATTCTCAGTAAGCAGCTGCAGTCTACCATTGTCATTCTCTGACTAGAGCAGATTGTAACCTGTCCCTAAACAATTAAAAGTGAAGGTATGTTGGTGCCGTGAGAGGGTGCAGCAGCTGACTATCAACTCTGATTACTCGGTCTAATCAAAGTATAGCGCAGTGGTTCTCAAACTTTTCACAATGAGTGCCACCTCAGGAAACATTTGGCGCTTTAGCAGTGGACATGGGTCAGCATTGGCACCCTGACTGGTCTGCAGCTATACAGCCCCCTACGTAACAAACTTTGATACACAATGTAGTTGTGTATATTTTAATCTTTTAAAATACATAGTAAAAAGTATCAGAGCAAATTTTGTAGTAATTGCCAATGCCACTGAACGGTGGGCAGTGGAAAAAAAAAACTAATATACATTTTAGCATTCAAGGCATGGTGAGCTGTCTGGAAATCAACTAAGCAAACCTCTTTTGGATATAGAGATATTTTATTTATTTATTTTTAATTTAAAAAAAGTAAAGAAAGAAAAATGGTTGTAGAGAGCATTGAAGCTGGCACAGGTTCTCTGACATGACACATCTGTTATTAGTGTTTAGGTTATTTATTGTCCACACCTGGTTTGTGATGGAGACAATCTTGTCTGTTTCTCAACTTGGCCAGGCTTTGTTATGCAGCTCAGAGCACAATCTACTTCCTCCCCTCTATTCCCTCCACCAGGGTAACACAAAGTAATCAATGCTAATGAGCCAAGCCAGTCTCCCTGCTCAAATAAAAAGCTAATGAAAGACGGGGAGATGTTGAACGGAGCACTCGGGCAACACAATTATTTCTTGTTGGCAAGCGGTGGCCCAGCAGCTGCCCTCTGTCTTTCAATAAATCGACATTTTTCATCATCTCGGTATCAGCCTTTTCAGCATGTCCTCTTTATCTCACAAGTGTACGGTGGTTTTGGAGCATTAGCAAGGTAAATACACACTGTATGCAGTATAGGTAGGGGATTGTTTATAGCAGAATAAGGCTACAGTGGAAATAAGTGCATTAGCACCACTGATGTCAACTTGGGCTTGGTCATTGTTTCAACATCAAACTTTGTCCCTGTTTACATTGTTATACAGCTAGATTTTGCAAAGCAAAGCTTTCTTGTTCTTTTAAGGGGTTTAAAGAAAAGACTCATTATAGAGAGCAAAATGTGTTTGGTGCCACAGTGCAGTCAGATCACAGTTCTGATTGCAAAAGCTGCCAGACCAGACAGGATTTAAAAACAAAAAATCAGACCAATCGATTCAGCTTTACACACAAACTTAAACTACACTTTCTTTGTAGCAATTGTTTTTTTGTTTTTGGATTTGGGTATAGCAGATCTACATAGTTTTGTTTCTGTCATTTATGTTAAGTACAGTGAATTTGTGTGTCATGAAATGCAACTCATAAATAAAATTGCCATTGCATAAAAGGTGTTACCTGTTTCTTTGTTTGCTGCAAAAGAAGTCAAACAGTGTTTGACATCATTTGACAGCTTGACAACTGCAAGTATTAATATCAGTACTGGCCTAAAAAAACCCCTCTTATCCGTTGGAATATCCTTTTGAGCAGTGAGTGTCCAAGGCATTGATCTTTCAGGTCTAACCAGTTACCAAAGGCTGGCGTGATGGTTTAGAGTTCAACACCACATAGCAAATTGCCAGAACCACAATGGAGCTTCTTCAGCAGAAGTTTGCAACGGACTCCGTCAAAACACGGACTCAGCGCCACAGAACACTGATGGAAAGACCCGAAGATGGCAGTTCAGATGTTTTACAGACATCTGAAGCTCTAAAACTGCAATTACTGCTAAAGACTTGTTCTAGCACACACACACACTCCTTTTTCTGCCTGTCTATGATTGCACCAGTCACTAGGCTTTTTTTTTTGTAAACATTGAAACAATGTAATTGTTATGAGATGGTCAATACTGTGTTGGTATAATGTTCTTTGGTCCTTGGAGTATGAGGGTTTTCCGTATGAGTGCAAATGAGTCTTTTCTAGACTAAGAAGCAGTGACACTAAACATGTTCTTTTCTTTTGGCAATAAACAAAAGTCTGTTCTTATTCACAACATGCTGTATTAAAGCAATGTATGATATTTCCTGGCAATATTGGGATCGTCATTCATGTACTTGATCCAAATTTCCTTAACTGCAGTACACAGCATTATTTTTTTAGTTACAGAAACCAAACGGTAAACTTCACTTCTCCAAACATATTGTCTTCCAGAGGCAGGCCCTCTGCTGGAGTCCCTTATGGAAGGGGACTTTGAAGCAGTTCTGCTGAGCACGGAAGTGACAGATCTGCTCAACGGACATGGCGACTACCACGAAGGGGAGAACGTCGAGTCCTACTTGGAGAGACGTTTACTACTGTACCTGACCGATGGCACCAATGATAACCAGACCAGCAGGTACTATTAGGGCTGGGTCACTTGATGTCTATAACCGATTCAATTCTGATTCACAAGGTCCTGATTCAATTCGATCTCCAAGTGGACTTTGATTTTGACTCAGTCAGAAATATTATAATTCTAATCGTTTATCAGTACATATTCATTCATCCATTCGCTTCCGCTTATCCTTTTCGGGGTCGCGGGGGGCGCTGGAGCCTATCCCAGCTGTCATAGGGCGAGAGGCGGGGTCCACCCTGGACAGGTTGCCAGTCTGTCGCAGGGCCAACACACAGGGACAGACAACCATTCGCACTCACATTCACTCCCGCATTCACACCTATGGGCAATTTAGATTTGTCAATTAACCTATCCCCACAAAGTCATATCCATCATTTAAAAAAAACCAGCAGTGAACACAGACTGGTGCATAATAAGTGAACGAATAATACAGAAAACGGCTTTTTGATGGCAAACTGGTCTTGAAGTACACTGAGCAAGAGAGGACTGTGCAGGAAGTGTGATTTTTAACCGTGATGGATGCAAAACAGCAAAAGTAAGAGAGAATTCATGACAATGTTTTTCAAATGGGAAGCGTAGTTTTGATCTTCTTTTGCTGCTGGTTCAGCAAATTTTGGTCCGAGTGACAAAACCTGCAGCTTCAGAATCTTTGAGTTGTCGGCTTTCAGCACTGACGGCGTGTCCATGTATGTGCAGCTGGGTCGTGCTTTGTGTTTACATCTTTGATCGGAATCCATTTACCTGCTTTTTCAGTTGTTTGGTGTTTTAACTCTTTGGCAGTTTTTGAAATGTTTCATGACCTTTAAGCTGAGATTCTGGCGTTTCTGGCAAAATATATTTATATTTAAAATCGATTCAACATTTAGTATTGCATTAATCAAACAAAAATCGATTTGAATCGGAAAATTGCTATTGTGTATTACTGGCATTTCTGCATGCTCAATTATCCAGGTAAGGAAATCGCAGATTGTGTTGATCTGGACGTTGATAAACATTTCGTCACTCACCCAAGTGACTTCTTGGATTCCATGTGAAATCCACACACCACATGGCTGGATTTTATTTCACTGGGAATAGTATGACTTATGTGAATCTCATAGACTTTTCTAAACTCTATGGCTATGCCAACCAAAATAATAATTAAATAATTCAATTATTTGCATTTATAAATATCAGTATTTGCAAAAACTACTGTAAATTACTACTGTGGGGCTTTTAAAGACCTTTCCCATTTAATCTGGCTGATATGGTTCATGCTAAATTAGATGGAGAGTTTCAGGGGAGTTGCACAACAGTAGTGAGCCAAGCTCCCTTCAGTCATTCATTTCTACATGAATCACTTAACAGCAAATATACTGTGCTGGTAATATGTGTTTAGCATATATCTGGTGTGGTTGGCTTTTGTTTGAGCTGCACTAAAAATAAATTAAGACGATGCATGTTAACTTCAGTTATTTTTTACATTTGATGTAAATTCAGCAAAGTACAAAAACTGAGTTTTGTTCATAAAGACAAACACTATCACCTGTTTTTACAGGTGAGCCTTTTGTGGCTGTTACCTAATCTTCCTACATCCAAGTATACTCATGTCAAGATCTAGACTTTCAGGGCGCAGTCACACTAGGCACAGCTACCTTATACCACATTTTAACACTTTCCTATTTTGACAAAGTAATTAAGTTGTGGTTCTTCTATTTTTAATGCTAATATTAAAAAGCCTGCCCTTTCCTTGTAAGCAATGGGTACCAGGGAAAGTCTGTTTCTATTACCTTGCAGTATTAATGTGTCAATCAAGCCTGAGCACCGACATGGCAGCTTAGAGCTTGAAGAGTCAACGAGTATCTCTGTTGTTACTTTTGTAAACTTCTAAAAAAGTGAGTTTTCTGAATTGAGGACACTAAGATGTCCATGGTGACCCAGAGATGGACAGTGTAAATCATTGTTTCTTTCTCTCCATTCACCCCCAATATTCCTTTTGGCATGAAATATTAATTCTTTAATAAGTTCAGGTTAACATCTCTCACTTCTCATTCTCAGGGCAGAACTGTACGTGAGTAAATGTTGAATCCAGCTCTCGTTCCTTCTCGTCCTCCTTCACCCCTCATAATTCGGTCCTTTTTTGTCTCTTCCATCACCCTCCATCATTTTCTCATCCTAATTGAAATACAGCAAAACATGTCGATGGTTGTCCCTTCCATTGCCAGAGTGACTGGCTGTAGTCTGTTTTTTTTCCTAAAGACCTGAGTGAGCATCTCTCAAAAAAAGTTCACTTGTTTTTCTCACTTCTGAAAAGTATTGTTGAAAAATCTCTCTGCAATATTTCTGTGCAGTAAATCTGCTGTGTGTCTTGTCCCTCTGGCTGCAGGGAGTTGGCAGTTTTGGCCTTGGCTGTCTCATGTCTCCACATGTTTGCCCAGAGTAACTGGACCGGTCCTCCGGTCTCCTTCGATATCTGTGATCTGCTGACCCCAGCCCTGTTGTCATCTCAGGTATGATTTCTTCCTTCTCCTTCATCATCCTGTCCGTTCTACAGTGATTTATAGGCTGGCGAAAATTTGAACCGACCTTTGTCAAGGTTTTGTTGATATTTTTTTTTTTTTCATGGGCTTATCAGTAAATGTCAACATATATTGGAATTAAGTCAGTTAGCTTAGAAATTAAACGGTGAAACTGTAATAGAGGAAACTTGAATAGTCTTTTGGGAAAAGCAAAGGAGCTGAGTGTCAGCTAAACTGAAACAGATATGTGTGATTTTCTTCATGTTTGGGGATGCAGGTTGTTTGAGGTTGATTGACCTTACTGATTGTATAAAGGTTATTGCATTATTGAATTTCAAAGCAGAATTTGCACAGCAAAATCTCTGAAATGGAAAAAAACCCCTGCTTTTGGAGACAAAGTAAAGATGTGTAAATTTCAAGTCTGCCATGCAGCATCACTCTGCTGTTTAACAGAAATCCTAAAGAACCAAATCAACTTAAGATTTGTGCTTTTGTATTAGAACACACACACACACACACACACACACACACACACACACACACACACACACACACACAGTCTATTGAATTCAGGTGTTCCAGTTGCTTCTACAGGTGTAAAAAATCAAGTACCTGGGCCTGCAGACTGCTTCAGCAAACATTTGTGAAAGAATGGCACTTTCAGGAGCTGAGTGAATTCCACCGGTAATGTGATAGGATGCTAAACTATCTGTTTAACACGTCCGGTCAGCTCTGAGCAGTGGAAGAGCTATAATACTGCTCAGTATTTGGAAATGAAAACAACTTGGCCACAAAGTGGTAGGCCATGTAAAATCACAGAGCAGGGTCAGCAAACACTAAGGTGTATAATGTGCTGATGTCAGTCACTACAGGCCTTCATGTGGCCTTCAGATTAGCAGTGTAAAGAGCTTCATGAAAGAGCTTCCATGGCCGAGCAGCTGCGTCCAAGCCTTACATCACCTAGGCAGGTGGAGTGGTGTAATGCATGCCACCACTGGACTCTTCTTTGTCTGGCAATCTGATGGACGAGTCTGAGTTTGCCAGTTGCCAAGAGGAAAGTACTTGTGTGACTTCACTGTCCAAGTGTAAAGATTATAGGCTTGATTTTCAGGAGCTGAGCTCAGTCCTTTGGTTCCAGTGACAGGAACTGGAACTTAATGCTTCAACATACCAAGACATTTTGGACAAACATTTCATGTTTGTAAATTTGTGGGAACAGTTTGGTGGATGGCACCTTTGTGCTCCAACATTACCAGTGCACAAAGCTAGGTCCATAAAGACCTGTTAGAGTCAGGATTTAGATTTGGGATGAATTGGAGCAGAAGCTGCGATCCAGGCCTTCTCGTTCAACATCATTTCCTGACCTTACATGTGCTTCTGGAAGAATGATCAAAAATTCCCATAAACGCACTCCCACACTTGCCAGAAAAGCTATAGCTGTTATAGCTGCAAAGAATGGGCTGAGATCATATTAAACTCTATCGAATAAGAATGCGATGTCACTCGAGTTCATATTGAAGTGAATACTTTTAGCAATATAGTGTAATTATGAGAGCAGACTTTTAATTGACTAAGTTATTATTTGAAGGAGTAAGGTACTTTAAATTACAATCTAAATAACATCCCAATTCCTACTGATTGGTAAGTTTGCATATTATAAAATACATCAAGGAATCATAGTCTTGTCAAAGGGGTCAAAGCTTCATTTTAAGTTGGTGTATAAAGTGACCTGAATCGAGCAGAGCCAGACGGAGCTCTGTGGACTAGAGCTCAGTACTGAAGCATCTCTGGAGTCCTAATTACTTGGGTTTAGGAGATTGCTTCCCCCTGGCACTGCAGTACTGTGAGCACAATAGAGCATTTCACCCTGCCATAACACCAGAAGAGAGGACCAGTCCTTTTATCAAAGTAATTTCTTTGGTGTCAGTGATTTATCTCTGCTGTCACATGAAGGAGGCTGCGGTATGAAGCAGGTCACCCATACATGCGTGGCAGCATGGGTGAAAGGGAGGACAAACATGGCTCAATCGTGTGGAATTAATTCTGATAAAAATTTTAAAAAAAAGTTAAATGCACTTCTGAGTCCGATTAATGTAGATGATCTTTTTCAAATGAACTGTGACCTTACCATGTTCTTAAGACTCTATATATATATATATATATATATATATATATATATATATATATTACACACACACTAGGGAGAAGGGTAAAAAAAAAAAAAAAATCTAAAAAACGTTTTAGTCATGGGCTGCTAGGACACTTGCATAGAACAGATCTTAATGTGATGGTAATAAACAAGTTTGAGCACCTGCTGAGAAATGAGTTTTTCTTGCACTGTTGTTGTGAAGGGGAGCCTGGATTTCATCTCTCATTCATGTTAGTGAGACGAGAGAGTGTGACGGAGAGGATGACACAATGAATTTAAGTAACTGAAATGACTCTGCATGTATGCTTGGCACAATCACCTGAGAAGAGAACATGCTGTAAAACTGGGAAACTTCAGTAAAAGCTGAACTCGGGCTGACTCTGATCTAGCTAAACAATTGTCATTCAGTGGGTGGACAGCTGTATTGCATGACGAACGACTTTGACAAAACATGTTGAAATGCCATCTAACGTAGTGTTTGCAGTGTAATAGGCAGGTCCTTTTTGTGCCTTAATGTGCCTTTAGGCTTCTAATCAACAAAAAGTTGATTTGCAGAGCTAGGCTTAAGCAGCAGCGGCGACTCAGCAATAGTAAGAAAGCAGTCCTAATGTCAGACCTTCATTTTTGTCAGCCATTTGTCAGTGTGAGGACTTAATCCTAATTTCCTGACTAGGAGCCTCAGATGCTGGTTGATGCCATCCACTCCAGCCTGCTCCTGGATGGGGAATCTGTGTATAGCCAGGTGGCCAACCCCTTTCTCCTACTGTTGGCCAGGGTAATTGTCACCAAATGCTTCCCCAAGATGGATAGCCTTCAGGTAAGTCAGTCTTTCTGTTACAATGATCATAGAATTATCTGAACTTATGTATTCATTATAAATATATGCATTATAATAATAATTTTCATTGATGTTTACTCGTGGCCTGCAGAATCTTTTTAAATCAATTTTACAAGTCATTGTGTTGTTTCCATACATAACGAATCCATCCATCCAAAAATATATGCTAACACTTGATGACACAATCTACACCAGAGATGAAAACTGGAGACCAACTCACATCTACTTCATAAATTTTAAGGTCACTACATCGATAGGATGTGTGTTTGTAATTGTTAAGTCTAATTGTTGAATGTTGTCCTTGGGTTTCTTAAATTTGTACAGTCTTGGTTCAAGCAGTAGGATCAAAGCTATTCCTTTGTTCCTGGCCACCTCTCCAGCCACTCTGTGCTGGGGGAGGTTTTATTGCAGATTCATGCTATCTGAAAGATCTGTTTCTTGTGTTGTAAGCTTCCTGCTTTTATGATCCTTTTCGTCAGCAGGAGGTCACACACACACACGCACACACGCACACACACATTCTCACATGCACACACACACGCAGTGCCTTGTCTTAGGCTACGTCCACACGTACCCGGGTATTTTTGAAAACGCAGATTTTTCTATGCGTTTGCACCTTTCGTCCACACGTAAACGGCGTGTTCGGTCACTGAAAACGGAGATTTTTAAAAACTCTGGCCAGGGTGGATATTTTTGAAAACTCAGTTTTTGCGTATACGTGTGGACGAGAAAAACGGAGAAAACACAGCGTCAAAGGTGTGGGCCTTTTTTGACGTCACACTGTGCGCCGCGTTATTGTTTCGGTGAAATGAATTTCTACAATACTATTACTGTTAATTGTACTCTCTGCAGTGTTTAAATGCTTACATATACACACACAGTTACTGTCCCTCCACACATACGACTCGGTTCTGCTTCTATGCCCCATCTTTGTTTACTTTTTCCCACCGAGGCTTCTAGACTTCTGATTGGCCAACATTTCTGCACGGTTAGGAATATATCGCCACCTGTTGCTCTGGCATGTTCCTAGCAGCGTTTTCCTTCATTTCTGCGTTTACGTGTGGACGGGATTATTTTTTAAAACGAAAACGGAAAACCTCCGTTTTCAAAAATACCCGTGTACGTGTGGACGTAGCCTTAGAACCATTGGGGGGGTTTACGGTGGGAGGTGCTTGTGTTGTATTGTATATTGTAACTCAGGGCCGTGTAGAGACGTTTAAAGGGGCGGGTGCTCAAAGTTAAAAAGGGGCACATTGAACCAGGCTGAATAACAACAACACACATTCATCAAGAATCTAATATGGGATCGCATCATACTATATCACTGTTGTGAGGTGGCAACAAGGCAAAGCAAACGTAGCCTATGTTTTACCTGATGGGTACAATGTTGCTGTTGAGGGGTTGCTGCTGCTCCTGCTGCTGATAGTGCTGGAGGGCAGGGCTGTGTTGATCTGAGACTGTAGACCATAGGAGAGATGGTAGCTGATTAAACAAGTATCATGAGATAATAACAAAATGCAAAGATTGGTGACAGCGCTTGGAACCATAAGGCAACAAAAAACTGTGAGAAATAATTTAGGCTCTGCCTGTGAATCACTCTTTGCTTCTCCTCTTCCTTCCATCCCATCATTTCATATATCACTCTCCACTTGCTGTCTATCTGAGAACAAGGCACAACTTGCTATTGCAATAAACTATAATCTAATTATCCACACCTAACAACTCTTGCACTTAATCTATAATAAAATGATGACAGAAAAATGTTATAGCGCTGCCTTTAGTAGCCTCACACAGCTCCTACTGTTTCCTCCTCATGTCCTTACCAGGCATGTCTGGACAATGTTATATCATGAGTAATAATTAAAAAAAATCCATATACATAAAACAAACACATGCACGCACACACAGTGACATTTTAGACCTTCTTCAGAATACTGTATATACTATGGGCATCACGGTGCTGATCCAGAATCCTTACATTATTATTTATTACTAGAGCTACAATAATAAAGCAATGAGGAGGGGGAAGTAATAAATATGAAATAATGTATTTATGATGATTCCATTTGTTTCACTATCCACTCTGTGCAGGGGCAAAGCTTATTACATTTTTAAACTGTAGAGATACAATAATTTTACTGCTGTAAAATCCAAATTTTGTCTTATTTAAAATATAAATCTAATATAATCTGCTTCTTAATGTATGTTCTTTAAAATACAGCGTGTGTTTTTTAAAAATATTATAATAATGCATAATTATGTGGACATGCATATTAGATCGTTTTTTTTTTTTTTAGTGAAATATAAGCCCTCCAGAAAGACAGGAAAAGCCCGGTAACTTACTTTAAAACTAAATATGTTCCCTAAAACGGTGGACAGAGCTACAGACCCATGGTAGCCTTACCCAGTGAGCTAGCAGCTATGACCAAAAATAAAAGGACAGGTAATGTTTGTCGCGCTGTTGCAAACACAGCAGGCTCATTTGTTTCAGTTCGTCAGTTGCCACAAGACAACTTACCAACGTGTACGTAATAAGCCAATACTCCTGTGCGCTGTACACCTACTTACTGGTTTTGTCGCATCAGTCTGTATGGAAGAAATATAGTAAGTCTGTGTCTCTGAGTTAATTTGTGTTTCTCCTACAGCTCCGGACTGCAAAAAATGCCCGTGCTCTTTGTGAGCTCGTTCCCGGCTCGTAACCAGCGCATTCTGCCGTCAAGAGCGATCATTGGTTAAATGTGATCATGTGACTGATGCAAGCCAGATCCTTTTATTTAGCAAAACTGTGATTAATAGTATATATTATTGTTGAGGGGCACAGACAGGACTCTGCACGCCCACACACATAAAAAAAATAAATAAATAATTTTTTTTTTTTTTAAAGTTGCCTCAACAAAAGGGCACTTTGGGTACCCATCAGGAAAGGGGCGGGTGCTCAAGCCCCTCCAGCCCGCCCCCCCTCTGCACGTGCTTGTTGTAACTGTCATGTCAATAAATAGCTACGGGGACAGCTGCTCTTTGAAGGATTTTGGGCATGAGACAGGTTAGGAGCGTGAGCTCCAAGAGCTGGTTCTTGACCAAAAACTTTCCTCGTTAGCGAGTGAAAAACCGGTTGAAGATGTTCTGTTATGTCTTGTTTTCTTCATGATGAATAAGTCTCTAAACTAGCGGGGCTTGTGGAAACACAGACCCAACAGTAATAGTTTGAAAATATTTGTTTTACGTCATTGATTTAGATCCTAGTGGTACAGATCATGTTCCTTGCTATCCATCAAGGCCCATCATTATTCACACTGAGTGGACTTAATTTCTCTTTAGCATAAGGTTTGAAGGAAAAAAATGTGAGTGCATACTGATTCATTGAGACGGGCAATTAAATCTCCATGTGACTGTGCATCCTCGCTAACACATGAGTAAGATTTTAACATGGTTCACTTGCACTCTACCAGTGTGTGACAAGAATGGTGTAAGGGGAAATAAAACACTCCTCCTCTCTCTCTGCCACTTTCTGTTCTGTTCAGATGCAAAAAGCTAAGGAGTGAGCTGTTTTTAGTGCATGCTCAGCACTTAGCTCCAGGATGCAGCACTCTAAATGCTGGTGTTGTATTTGTCCTGAAGGCGCCTCGAGATCAGCATTATGTGTTTATTTATTCACCTATATTCTGAGGGGAGTGCTTGTTATAACATTAAAAACAGAGTAAAAATGTCTTCACTTTAAACACATATTGCTATGTAAAAACACTTATCCTCACTAACCAAAAACACAACAAATTGATAATGTAGAAATAAAAAAGAAAATCAAAACATTATTGTGATGTAGTTTCCAGATATGTTGATCTTTAAACATTCCAGCTTTTCAGTAGATTACCAGGCACACAGGCTGGAACTGTGACACAATACTGTTTGTATCATGGCCTCAGTCTTGCCTATCAATATTTTAATTGCATTATTTTAGATGGTATTTGTGGTCTTCAGACTAACAAGCAAGAAATTGAAGAGTGTAAGAAGCTTAAGCACAAATGATCTCATCTCTGTATTAATTAAATCAGATGAAATGGTAATAAGCTACAACCCTGTTGTCAGAGAAGTTGGGTCGTGGCTTTCGTTTAATAAAAACTTGACTCACTTTGTTCACATGTACATGCAGCTGCTGCCCTGGTGGACCCTTCGCTACATTAACCTACACCAGCAAATTCTAGAGGCCCGTTCCCCACAACTCTTCAGCTTGGCCCAGATCAGCATGGACAAAGGTCTGTTTGTTTTTTGTTATTGTTATTGTGTTGTGTTATATGCTCGTGAGTGTATGTGGAAAAGGTTATTTCAAACCTAAGTGAGCATTTAGCCAGTTTACCACGTCAAGCATCAGCCGTTTCAGTGTATTCGCGCTGTGTGTGCTCATCCTACAGTTTGGACAAATTGACTATAGAGTTGTTTCCAGTTACGTCTGTGGTGTCAGAAGTAGTGAATTCTTTGTGGTCCATTAGGACTACATCATAGTCAGCAGTTAACTCTGAGTTGCTGTGCTGCTGATATCTATCAGTATCTTATATAACTGTTAAATTGGCTGATGAAATTAATACACATTTATTGCGTACATGAAACGAAAAAAACAAATCGTGAATTATCGCAAAATGTTTTAAGGTTGGTTGAGGCAAAAAATTTAATAAATGCCAAAACAATATAGAGGCTGGGAGGACACAAACAGCCTCGGGGTGACAGGCTTTAGTTTGTTGGCAGATCAAATTCTAATTAATTTTATTGATTGGATAGGTGTTCTTCATGGCTGCAATTCCTGCAGTGTAAAATAGACTTAGCAGCAGATTATAGTCAAGTAGTAAGCTTATATATGTTCTGCATTTTCTGCATTCCCACATTAATATGATATGCGACACATAGTTTGTGCTTCATTCATTGGCTTTAGTAATTATATTCTATTTTGTGATTAAAACATGCTTTAAGTAAAAGAATCAGTCAAAACTGGACTCTTTTTGACTGATTCACAGATTGCTTTGCTTTGAAACCAAAACTCCAAATATAACTTACTCCCAACCGCATTATTTATTACCACAGCGGTTTAGCCACGCAAAAAGAGTCTCACTTTAAGCTCAAAAAAGCCATTAATCTAGCTTTGTAGTACACTGTGACCTATGTGATCAACACTGGTCTTGCATCCATTATGTGTATTCCTTGGGTTAAGCAGGTCCTGTTTTCCTCTTCGTCTCTGTCAGTAGTGGTTTCTTTGCAGCATTTCCACATAAAAGTCTGACTCCCACAGTCCTCCTCAGTTGTGACAACCATTTATGAAGTAAAAAACATTATTAAACATTATTCCTGCATTAGACAAACATCCATATTAAAGATTTTGAGTAGTCTTGTGCATTATTATAAGATAAATCTTATTCATGAATTTTATTTTGTTGTCTCTATATGTGTGTCTATGACTTGGATTTCATTATGTACTGAGAGGTTTTCTGGGAAGGCATGGCCCATTTCATACATATGCATACTCCTTTCAAAAATGTCTCTGGCATATAGAACATGAAGCACGCACTGGTTTCTTAGAGTACCACTACCCAAACTGACATGTGGGTACCAGTGCACTGAAGAAATGTTCTTTGTTTATAAACAGTTGTTTAATCACACTGTGTTCCTGTAATGGAATTAGAGTGGAGAAAATATCAGTATGTGAAATAACTCTGTTCTGCGTAAAGCAAAGCTACTCTCCCTTTCCCATCGTCCCAGCAGAGCTTTTATCAGCATTTGGATTGTTTATGTAATTATTGTTGGGTTTTTTCCACAGCCTTTCCAAATGGCTGCTTGCTGGAGTTTGTTGTTTAAAGGCAGTGGGTTTGTTGTTTAAAGGCAGTGGGTTTGTTGGAGCGCAGTCTGTTGTGTGGCAGTTAACAGAGTGTGAAGGGCGAGCCAACTGCACATACTACAAAACATACTGATCCATATTCCAGAGGAGCAGTTGGACACGATGCTTTTACGAGTGGTGTGAGCAGAAAGGTGAGGGTGATGCTGTGACAAGCATGCACATCTGTTTTCTGCCCATGGAGGTGCTGCCGTGTCTGGCTTGATTTCCTTTTGTTTGGTGCTCAACAGGAATATTTTTGCTGAATTAATTTCCTGAACATTTTTACTGTTCATTAACAGTTGGCCAGTTGCCTTTAATTATAACAGGTTTTTTTTCTGTAAGGATATTCTTTGAGACTTACTCTCAGCTGCAAAGTCAAAGTGTCTGCATGTTTCAAAGTGCCCACTGATATTGTCACAGCTTAGCTGATCAGAGTAGTTGTTGGGTTAGAATGGAAAAAAACACACCTATAAATATCTACAAAGGGTGTGTGTGTCTGTGTGTGAGACATATTTTACATATAAGTCTATTTTAATATGAAAGGTTGAGGTTATTGTCACTTGGAAAGAACAAAATCAGCAGCTTTAGGCACTCAGTACTTTGAGATGGCTCACAGTTTGTACCAAAAATGTTAAAAGAAGTCCCATGAAGCTAGAAACATTTGTGATGTGTATGTTTTGCAGAGATATACCATAAGTAAGCAAATCAGTATGAACACTGCATGTTTATTTGCTTCTGTGAATCAAACTGTAGTATATAACTGTTAACACGATGTGCTCGCTTTAGTCAACGTGCAAATAGCCAACCTGCGACAGCGCAGTAACACCTGTTACAAATGATCCTGCTAGCCAGCTGATATGGTTGGCTTTGCTTTGCATTGCTTCTGTTAGTAAACTTCCAAATTTTGTTTTTTTTAAACAGAAGCCATTGCAAATGATGTGTTCTCTGTCGGTATTTATCTTGGCCTACAGAAAGTGTTTGATACAGTAGATTATTGTCAGTTATTAAGGAAATTAGAGAGATGTGGAATAAGAGGAATAGCCTGTTCCTGGTTAAAGCTCATTTGAAAAATAGACAACAGTGTGTGCAAATTAACAAAACTGTGTTTGAGTTTAGAAAGGTTCAATGTGGGGTACCTCTATGATCAGTGATTGGTTTAAAACTCTTTAGACTTTACATTAATGATATAAACAATTTACTAAAATGAGTAAATTGTTTAAATTTGTTATTTTTGCAGATGATTTAAAGATTTAAAGGATATTTTGTGTGCAAAAGAACGTGAGTATGACATTCTTAACATGTGGTTTGATATCAACAGATTGTCCCTTAAGAAAACTCAATTCATGCTTTTTGTGACCAAAAAAGGATATAAAGAAAATGTTGAATTAAAGGTTTTTAATACCAAAATTAAAACAGTCAGTGATGTAAAATCCTATGAACAACATTTTCATTATATTATAGGGAAAATGTTAAAGTTATTATGTGTTCTTTATAACACTAAGCCTCTATTAGAGCTTTACATATAATTTCCTGTTCACTTGTATTTTTTTTCTTGTGTGGAGTTGTGGGGGTCGGCTTTTAAAACAATAATAAATTTAATACTTATACTACCAAAAAAAAGAGTAATCCGAGTCATTAATAAGACTGGTTATGATCACACTGAGGCACTGTTTCTAAGGTCACACATAATGAAAGTGAACGATTTGGTGTTTTTAAAGTAATGAAAATAATGTTTAAGCAAAAACCAAGTTACTCCCAAACTGTGTTCAAAGGTTTTCTCAATAATTAGAGAGATTTTTGTCATTTTACTGTAACAAAAGCAAATAAAGAGATTAAACAAAGGTGTACTTCTGTTGTTGGGGTTTAATTGTCGAATGATGTTGATATGTGTTTAAAAATAAAAAATGCAATTCATTTGCAGTCTTCAAAAGAATGCTCTACAAATATATTTATCGAGGGTTATATTTGAGATTATTTTGTTTGTTAATGTTAGTCTTGTCTATTTGGAAAGGTAGGGTACCTTAAATGATAAGAATGTTGGCCAGGCATAAATATAAGCAGAGCTGCACATAAGTGGTCCGCAGGTGCGCATTCGCTGTCAAAATAAAAGAATGAGGGAATGAGACTGCGCTTTCCTCTGTCCATTCCCATCGACTCCATGCTCAGTGTGTCTTTTTAATGTCTCATTTCAGGGCCTGAGTTCGAGCAGGGTTGTAAGGAGCATAGATATATTTGGTTCATGCATAGAAAAGAAACTGGACCCCTGGTGTTTTTCTCAGTTAATGTTATCATTTCTTAGTGTCCATCTACTTTGACAATCTCTGAACATTTTAACTGCAAAATCACAATGTAAGATACTAGCTAATCTGTGTTTCATGTTCATCCTCACTGGAATGTTCTTCCCTTTCCTTTTACAGTGCTCAAATGCCAGTCTGTGTTATCACAACACAGAAACCTGGCTATTCAATTCCACCTCGAGTGCGTCTACACTAGTCTCACCTACTATGAGTACCAGCCTGCCAAGGAACACATCGAGAAGGCTCGGGAGCTTACGGGGCTCACCATCAACATGACTGGTAACTGAAGTACACACCTGGAGAAAAGAATGCTGAATTGACAGATAACCATAGGAGGCCTGTATAATCAGGGAGAGTTGACAAAAGGGAGTTCTACATGAAACACAATTTGACAGTTTAACAAATTATTATTAGCAAACCCAAAGCTACTAGAGCTGGAGAATTAGGCCTCCAGTAGTTTAGCCTATGTTGAACTCTTGGAGATCTTATTGTTTAGGAAGGAGCTTTAGTTTTAGTCAGTGACTCGTTATTTCTCGAATTCTACAAACAGGATAAAGTGTAAACTATTAGCTTCTTAAGTGATAAAGTAACATTAACCTTGTGCCTTGGCTGTGGCTCATCTTTCCAGTGTACTGCAGTGCTGTATTATAGGACTCCATGAAGTACTGTTCAGTTATCATTTTACACCTGTGCAGCTTTTTATTGAAAAAATAAGTTTTTAAATACTTATGCTGTATTTTTATATTTTAGTTCCCGTTTTGGTAAATGGGCTGGTTCTTTTTTTTTTAGCGCTTTTCTACTCTAACTGAGCACTCAAAGTGCTCATCCACACAGCACTTTTTTTTCTATGTTCTTTCTATGTAAGTAGCACTAACATTCACACACGGGGTTAGTATCTTGCCCAAGGATATTTGGCATGCAGACTGGAGCAGACGGGTATCGAACCACCAACCTTCTGATTAGTAGGTGACCTGCTCTGCCACCTGAGCTACAGCCACCCCTTTTACCTTTATCTTATCTTTTATTACGAACAATGTAGCCCATAAATTAAACTTCTCAGATATTTTATTTTTGCTGCAGTGTCTACGCTAGTAAGATCTTTTTATATAAACTAACATAACTATTATCTTTCTCACCGGCATTTTCAATCATTCAATCAACTTTCATTTCAAAAGTTATAGAGTTGATGTATGATTTCTTTATTTTTTATTTTTTATTTTTTGTAAGAAATTGGTATTCAGAGATATTCAAGAGATCTTTAGATGTCAGCTGCTGTAGCTAGCTAGCTTTTTGCTAACTTTATATTCAGCATAACCTCATAAATCCTTGATATCCTTGATTTCAGATTTGGGTGTGTTGAAGTATGGACAGAGCAATAGTTGTCCAACGTTCTAAGCTGGACTGACAACATGTTGTATTATTGAATATTTGTTGAATAATGCAAATGTAGTTACCAGTGGTGACGCTGAATAAAATGTCAAAATGTAACCATAGTATATCTAAACCTTTTAAGCTGATTTCATCTGTAGGTGCCCTTGGCAAACGTACCCGGTTCCAGCAGAACTACTTGGCTCAGCTCATCCTTGAAGTCAAAAGAAAGCAGGACCAGCCTTGTCAGATCAATGATGAGGCAACTCCCACCCCTACACCTCAGGCTAGTCTTCCCAAGGTATGAGTGTCTGTTTGTCTTCTTCCCAACGCTGTTTTGGGTACGTGATTGTTTGACACTTTGGTTGTTCGGCTGACTGACTGTTGAGCCTCTATCTTCTATGTTTCAGACACATTTATTTAAAGTTTGGTAACTTGCAACATGTCCCTTAAGTTAACCCACTTACACACACATTGATAACACATCGTCTTTTCCACCTTTAAGCTAATGTCCACACACTCACACTCTGTGTTCATTTCATTTCATTTATTTATTTATTTCACACTTGGTACAACAGTTCAAACAATTTACCTTTCAAAACTGAGAGAGATTCCATGAAACCTATGTGTTTATTGTTGGTATTTATATTCTTGGTTAACTTGAATTAACCTTTTTATTTTGCCTTTATACACTCTAAGACCATTTGTACTTGAAATGTCTCTCTTATTCAGTTTCGTGATTGCATAAGTATTTGAAGTTTGATGTGTGACTTAAATTGGATATGTTTGAGTTTACTCGGAGAAAATCTTTAATGGCAGGGGCCATACTATAAACAGACAAGAGTCTAACCTTGACTCCTCTAAAAATGGATAGCTTATGGAAGCTGTCTCGTTGACTTGGCAACAGTCTGCCCATTTAACCTTTTCTGCTAGCCAAAATTTACAGAGGTGCAAATGCTTTTTAATACCCACCATCATCAGCAGGGGGGGGTGTCTACTTCTGGACCTTTTATAATACCCCGTGAAACCTGTTGATACTGTTGACCCTGTTAGTTCTCTGTGCATTACAAGTTCTCAATATATAGACCTTTAACTCAATCTTTCTCCTGAAATGGGAAAAGAAATGAAAAGTTTTATGCTGGAATGCAGTTAAAATTCATATT
Organism: Perissodus microlepis; assembly: GCF_051167445.1. Classification (NCBI taxonomy): domain Eukaryota; kingdom Metazoa; phylum Chordata; class Actinopteri; order Cichliformes; family Cichlidae; genus Perissodus; species Perissodus microlepis. The sequence goes on along the minus strand of NC_140473.1, from coordinate 2,496,115 downwards.
CTACCTCTAATACTTTGCATGTGCAAGACCAACAGCATATCAGGCTGGTGTTGTCATAATATTTTTGATTATTGACATACATGCACATAGTCATGCATACGTAAGTCTTTATAGAGAGGCATGGTTTAGGCTGCATCAAACCCGGTCCCTGTAGCCTTTTGGCATATAGGTTGCCTACTTAACCAAGTGAATGATAACTGACAGTGGCTTATGAATCTGATTGATGTTTGGTAGGTAACCAGAACCTGAAGTAGCAAAGCAACCTTAAACCATGATGTTGATACATGGAGTTCCCACCACTATGCATTTGTGTCACAATGACGGGTTTTGTTTGTTTTTGCACACTGTTCTTCTAAAATTTTAGGAAAAGTTAATATTAGTTCACCTGCCCAATGAACATTGTCTTAGAAATGCTCTAAAATGTACCGTGATACATTGTATAATGTAGTCAAAGGAGCTTGCAAAGAAAAGCGTCTGGACTTCTTTAAGTTACTTGAAGACGTTTCACCTCTCATCCGAGAAGCTTCTTCAGTTCTAAGGTCAAATGGTGGAGAGTCCCAGATATAAACCTAGTGGGAGTATCCCCCCACAGAGGGACAAAAGGACCCCCTGATGATCCTCTAATCGCCCGAGCCAAGGTGTGAAACTGGGTGTGGGTGCCAATCAGCCAGAGTTTCGGGTGTGTTCATTGTGAAACCTGGCCCCACCTTATCATGCGAATTCCTGAGGTCAGATGGCCCAGGATGTGAGTGGGCGTTAAGGCGTCTGGGAAGGGATCTCAAAACTGGATTATAGATGGCAGAGAGTTGGTGTCGTAAACCCCCGCCTCTGTTCAAAGATGGTCGCTCACAGTGGACATAGATGGCTTCTTTCACTCCTCTTTCAAACCATCTGTCCTCTCTGTCCAAAATGTGAACATTGGCATCCTCGAAAGAGTGTCCTTTATCCTTAAGATGCAGATGGACTGCTGAGTCTTGTCCTGTGGAGGTGGCTCTTCTGTGTTGTGCCATGCGCTTGTGAAGTGGCTGTTTGGTCTCTCCATTGGTCTCTCCTTTTGTCCCTCTGTGGGGGGATACTCCCACTAGGTTTATATCTGGGACTCTCCACCATTTGACCTTAGAACTGAAGAAGCTTCTCGGATGAGAGGTGAAACGTCTTCAAGTAACTTAAAGAAGTCCAGACGCTTTTCTTTGCAAGCTCCTTTGACTACGATGACCTGGATGACTGAGAACCTTCACAGACATTGTATAATGTAATGAACTCACATTTATTTAGCACTTTTTTTCTAGTCTTACTGATCACTCGGAGTGCTTCAACTACTTTCTTTTTAACCTCACATAAATAGTTTAGAGTTTGAAGTGGGCGCTATCATCATCTGAGTTGAACGCTAACATCTGAACCAATGTACCACCCACTGTGTTTCCTTCATGGTGTCCGTCCACACTGTTTTATTTCTTTTTTTTCTTGAGATGAATATAAAATTTAACCTTTTTTTTAAAACTGTATTGGTTTTGCTGTGACCCAAGTTTTTGTAAATGGTTAAGAACTTTTATTTATAGAGAGGAGAACCTGTAAAAGCCCAGACTTTTTTTCTTTATTTATTTTGGCCACATTTGACAGGAACTGCATGCTGATATCCTCATATAAAACCTTTTTACAACAACTGTTAATAAATTAAACAAGAGCAAAGATATTATGATCCAGATTGATTTTTGCTGGGTTTTTTTTTTTTTTTTTGAGAATGTCAGAAGAATGTCAATTATCCTTGTTTCTATTTGATATGTATTTGTACAATTACTCAAAAATCCTGGGTCTAGTTCTAGATTAAACTTGACTTTAAAAGGTAACCACTTCTAAGAGCTACTTCTCATGTGGTTTTCATACCTCTGGTATAGATTTGTCTGACTTTTTGCGTAAATCGGCTGACAAAACAATCCTTTGCTATCCACTCTGCCAAAATCAGATTGTCCTCCTTAGTTCGGTCCTCTTTAAATTTAGATTAAGTTTAGTTTATTTGTGTGTAAGAAAGAGATCTTGGTGTGTGACAACCTATTTTCCTGGTGTCTATGAAAAATAAAATATCACTTTGCTTCCCTAAATTCCCTCTCTGGTGTTTCCCAAAGTTGCACAGTCAGATCTCTAGTGCTCAGATGTGTCAGCCACTTCATGATGAAGTACTGGTCAGATGCCCGCCACAGTGTGCTGACACACACACTCTCGCACAAAAACACCAACAAGCAGAAAAGAGAAGAATGGTTACTGTCTAAATGTTTCATTATGCTCTCCAGGCAGAGAGAAACTTGCTTTTAAATGGTCTGTAAAGCACAGAGATTTAAACGATCTCCCACACACACTGCACAATGACTGTCTAATTTCCCTCCATCATACCTGGTAAGTCTCCCATTCATCCTTACGCTACGCAGGTTTGGTTTTAGGTCCCTACACAGTCAATCACTCTCTCTGGCTGACTCCTTTTGTTCTTTTTGCCAGCATTGTGTGCTTACATCGAGGTGGTTTATTTACCTCACACTGCTGGATGCTGTGTAGACTGGCAGTGAGCTCGGGCTGGGTGATTCATTTCATTTTCAGACAGGAATTTGACTTAAAACATTAACATTAAAAGCAAGATAATCAAGCGAAAACAATCACTGTAACACATTTCATTCACAGTGATGGTCTTGATTTGTTACATGTTAAGCAGATCCGTGTCCTCTTGTGAACTGGATGTAAAGTGGATTGTACAAATGTGAGGCAGGGTGGTTGTACCCTGCTGGAAATGTGTTGTGTTGTTGTGATAGTAATCCTGCTTAGTATCCAGAGATTCAGGCATCTAGTCTGTATAATTGGATAAGGAAATGAAAACCCCTTTTCTAATCTAAAAGTGACACCAAAACCCTCCCTTTTTTTTTTTTTTTTTTGCTAGAGTTTTATTGTCTATGTTAACATTGTTTTGGAGCACAGGGTGGCTAGGCTGAGCCTTAGACTTAGGATAAAAAGCTTAGATATTCAGGATTCATGCTACAACTTCGTTTGCATTAAAAGGAGCCACTCTGTCTGTCTGGTATCTGATAAAGTGTCTGCCTCTGGTGGTTTTTCCTATCATGTGTAACTGGTATGAGATTGTTAATCAGATCAAGAACATGGTAAGAGATTATATACGTTGTCTAGCTTGTTAAGACCTAGAAAAAGTCACAATGGACAGAACCGTCTCTCTAGCTTTCTTACTGGGGATTTATCCGTCATCTGTAAATCTATGCTACGGTGACATTGGAACCACACCCCTCTTAAACTACTTACTATAACCTGTGACCTAAACCGATATTAAGCCAGATTTAGACCGCAGAGGTCTAAATCAGGTGTAAGACCTGATTTGTCCCCCTTGATGGACAATGATTCATATTTTCTTTTTTATTGATCTGATCTGATTTATTCTCTAATAAATTCAAAATCTTCTCCAAAATATTAGCTGGAAATTCACAGGAGGAATCAATGGTACTCAGCAGGCTAATAGCAATAGTTGCAGACTGCATCAACCGGATGTGCATTCACTCTTCTAGGGAGGTGCACATTAGGTTTCAGAGGGGTTTGCAGTTCCTATTGAAGCATAATTCCCCAGTTAGTCATCTGCCATTCAGAAGTAGCCAAGCCAAAAAACTCTGTTTCTGATTTGTAATAATTGCAATAGTTCTTTTTTCCCCCATCAATTTCCCAAATATTTCACTTACTAAGTGTTTTTGTTTCCAGCTAATCACATATTTCAAGCTAATCTAACATTTAACCATAGCAGTGGCAAAACACAATTACAAAGGTGGAACTTTTCCTTGATCTAGGGGCTAACATTTCACTGAAAGCTGTCAGGGACATTTTGTTTGTTGTGTTTTCTTTTTTTTAATATCATGCTAACAAAAACCTTATTAGCTATGTAGTTCAGTCCATGTACATTCCAAGATACTGGTAGTTGGTGCTAAAGAATTTAGGAACGAGACACTGGTTCTAGCTTATATACATTTTCTGAAATCTTTCGAACCTTACCTGTAGTGCGCCCATAGAGCTCTTAGTCTTGTAGCCATGGCTCAGGTCCAGTTCCTTGTGCTATGTTCAGACCACTAATACCCTCATTACTGGTGGAGGGGAGTAAATTGGCTCAATCAAAGCTGTCATTAACTAGAGCACACAGTCTCCCCATCTCAAGTGGATAGAAGGAAAGTAGAGAGGCAAGGAGTAGGAACTGTTTATCACTGGCCAATCAAACCTAGTGCCAACCGGGAAACGGGGCCATTTCTGTTGCTGTGGGTCTGAGTGGACTTAGAAGTCAGATCCAGGGCTTCTGTTTTTTTGCTGATGCCAAACCACATTATCACAACAGAGGATTTGATTGAGTTTGCTCAGACCAGAGGAATGCACTTGCCTGTCACTGACAGTTACTGATCATTAAGTCCAGAATTTTTGAATACCTCATAATTGGTAAAGTAGTTTGAGCCTTAGCTCATCCTGACTGCATGGTGTTCTTATGCAGGACTCTAAAAATTCAAACTGAGTGTGTACACGTGTAGGTGTTGAAGGTTAAAGATGTTATGTGTGTTATGTCTGAATAACCTATCCATATAGGCCTACCCATTAGCTTGTTGGTTGGTAGGTGCAAGGCAGTCTGTCTTAATGAAGCACCTCAATTACCAAAAACATCTTTAGAAAAAAAAGGCAGAATTACATATACTGATTTTTTGTGCCTTTATTTCTGATACTTGTGAGTGTGAGTGACATCTGACATGGTTTAATCAAATGTGACTGTGCAATCAGCAGTGTAGTGACAAACTCAATTAAATTAAATATAATTAGACAAATTCAGCTTTGAAAGCTTTGGAAGTGGAACTTGCACCTTAGATGTTTTGTTTCTGGGGAATACCAAGCTAAATATTATTAAACCAGTACTAATCACCTCTGAACATTACCCTCTTAGTCATCAAACAGCATCTCTTTTTAAATATATTCCGCAGTTAAACAGGTCTTTTAAATCAATTCATTTCTAAGATCTTTCAAAGATCCAAACTATTACATGTAATAGGCTTATAGTTGTATGGTTGGTATTTCATTCCAGTTATTGGTCCAGTGAGAACTGCTAGTCCATTTGAGTAAAGCACACCCTCTCTGGGCAAAAAGATGGTGTATTGGTTGTTTGGTGATTTTCTTTTAGCAATGAGGTTGATCAAAAATGCATAAAGTTTAATGTATGGTTTAATATACCATATATTCTAAAGCTCTTTAAGAATAGGTGAGGTGCAAGAGAACATTTCTCTTGATGCAGAGATACTATGGGTCATTCCTGAATGACATAGCATATCACCTTATCGTCTTTAGAGGAAGTCCAGACACTCTTTCAGTCATCATCCACTGCATGTGGCTTGGCCAGTAAATCAGCTTTGACTTCATACTCAGCTGTCTTTACCACAACAGACCTCAGTTTGGCACAGAAACCTGAGAAAATTGAGGCCTAAAATATGGAAGTCCTAATTTGCAGCCACTGTGTGGCAGCCTACCTCTACCTCCAGTCTATGTGACCATATTAACAGAATCACTAGTTACCAGCAGTTAACTGAAATCTTGATTGTTTAGCTTATCTTTGAATGCTCAGTAAAATGAGTTATTTTCTTGCTAATATCCATATTGAAGTGATGGCCCCAAGTAGCAGCATGCTTGAGACAGTCTTCAAATTTAAAACCCTTACCCTTCTTAACATTGTAGCTCCAAGCAATTTCTGAAAAGTAATGCTACATTCAAAAATGTATGCTTGGCAGAACCTTATAGTCTTCATATTCAGTGGTTTATGGCTGCTGATTGTACACATTGTGTTTCTTTGCCTACAGGACTATAGTCTGGGGGATGACACACTACTGGATAAAATCAATTTAGCAGAGCCAGATCAGTACCACTTGCCTGACCTAACTGCTGAAGAACAGGCCGTCATCCTGGGTATCTGGTAAGTCTGCTGCCTCAGAGCCGAACTGTAGCTGTGCGTAAAATTGCAATTAGGATTGTTTAAAACAGTGGGAAAACCACTAAGAGTGCAGGTATATTGTGATACATACCGACGACGGTAGCCTCATAAGGAACATTGGGTTAATAGTTCATCTGTTGGATGTCAGAAGAAATTGTGTCTCAGGCCTGAAGACTGAAATAACTTCTCACCATCCTGCACATCTATTTAGATCTAATGATCCCCTCAGTTCAGTTTGCCCCTGCATGAATATATGCCATATTCTAGGGCTGCTCGATTATGGCAAAAATGATAATCACGATTATTTTCACTGAAATTGAGAGCTTGATTATTTGACGATATTTATTTAACGATAACAATGTATTGAATAATGGCTTAAAAGATTGTCAAAAATAATATAAAATAGTGTGCAAATACTGATAACAGTGCAAATGTTTGCAATATAAAAAATATTACCACTGAAGCTCTTTTACCTCTCTTTTCAACCAGCGGCATTCTTTCTTCAGCAGCCATTATCCTCTCCTCTCCAAATAACTTCTTCTTAGATTTCCGAGCTTCCCTCAGGTCTTCTTAATTGTTGTGACGGTGTTCGAAACGCAGAGAGGTGCACTCGATTTGCCACACAGCAGCGCGAGAGTAAAGCTCAGTCATTTTTAATGATCGTTGAAAGCCCAGATCGTAATTTAGATTAAAATTCGATTAATTGAGCAGCCCTACCATATTCATAAATTGCTTTGTCTGAAGCGTCACTATGACTTTGCTAACCACTTGGAAAATTGTAGATCCCATTAACTCTTAAGTTTTTCTCTTGTCATGTCACCTATTTGTTTAGTAGAAAGTTGTGTGGACAAACTTTGTTATATTCTGCACTGTTCTGTTAGTATACAGTACTGTAAGAAAGTATTTTTCCCCTTCCCCATTTCTGTAGTACATCTTAAGTCTGAACTTTGACTAGGCCATTCCAATTTCTTATTTCTTTTTATTTGTATTTTTTGTGGGCCCATAAATGATGGCAAGTCATTCAGGTTCCAAACCAGCAAAGCAGCCCCACACCACCACAGTGCCACCACCATGTTTGACTCTTTGTGTGATGTTCTTTTTAACAAATTGAATTATTTTTACACCAGATGTAATGAGACACTAACCCTCCAGAAAGCTTAACTACTTTTGTCTTCTCAGTCTACAGAATAGTTTCCCAAAGGTCTTGGGGATATTCACGTTTGCAAATTTGAAGTAAGGTTTTGTGTTCTATTTGGTCAACAGTGGTCTTTGTTTTGGAACTCTCCCATGGATGCCAGTTTTGCCCAGTCTCTTTCGCAGTGTTGAAAAATGAACAATGGCCATAACTGTGGAAAGTGAGACCTGCAGTTCTTTAGATGTTGTTCTATGTTTTTGTGACCTCCTGTTCCAAATTTTCCCCATTTGTGGATGACGGCTTTCACCATGGTTTGCTAGAGTCCCAAAGTCTTAGAAAGCGCTTTGTTACCCTTTCCATACTGATAGATGTCAATGACTTTGTTCTGTATCTCTCTGAGTTTCTTTAGTTGGAATAATGTGTTGCTTTGTGAGATAATTTGGCGTTCTTTATCACAGAGGTATTATTTATGCTTTTTTGATTCTGCAGGTTCTGGCAGTGAAAATGTGGTTAATCAGAGTTGATGGAGGTCGGGGGGATTACGCTTTCACATTGGGCCAGATAGGCAACAAATACATCATTGTTTTACACATTTTGTATTTGCTCTGATTATCTTTGTTTTCTTGTAAACTTTTTTTGATCTGAAATTTTTCAGTGTGACAAATATGCAAAAAAGGTACAGTAGCAAGATACAACAGAAGTACACAGTTGTGCAGTTGTGGGGGGTGAGGGAAGGGGACAGAGGACAAGTACAAAAGACAAACTGTTGGAGAGAGAATAACTGTGTTAATGACATGAGATGATGGTATATAAATCCTTCATGAGTGGGGGTAGTAAAGAGGAAATGCTCAGTGCATCTTGGGAAGTCCCCCTGCAGCCTGAGCCTATAGGAGATCAAATTAAGTTATGGTTATGGGTCACTTGATCTAGCCCTAACTTTTAGGGCAGCATCACTCGGAAACTGTATGTTTCTAAAATGGCGATATTGTTCAGACAAAAGAGGCAGTCCTACAGATCTGTTTAATATGTGAGTTGGAGTAAGTATATGGTTATACGTCATTTTTGAGAGGTTTTTTAAGCCAAACACAATATATCCTCAGTTTTGACTGAACTTAGAACCAACCTTCTGATTAGTAGATGACTTGCTGTACCTCCACCAGGAACAGATGATAGCATATGCTAACACTTGGGGCCTAGCAGAGCAGTGTGTTAGCAGTGTGAGCAAGATAAGATAAAATGACAAAAAGTGTTATCAAAAATTTGAGCAAGTGTGTTACCAAACAAGACACCTTAATAGATAGCCCATGACTATCTGGCACTGGGGCTTGCTGAACTTTGGCCCTTGTGGGACATGATTGTCGCGGGTGGAGGATATCCTGTGCTATACGCTTCCCACTCGTCTTTACTGTTTTTAAGTCTCTCTTTTTTCCTCTTTCTTCTTCTATTTAACTCTTTATCACTTCTTCTCTCTTTTGCTAACCTAGCCCTCACCCCCTGTCAGCTCTGGGGGTGAGGGAACCTCATGATCCTTTATATTTCATAAATATGTGACACACCAGGCAGTTTTTCAGCCAGTAAGCCCCAGGAGTTTGCATGAGTTAGCTGATGTCGTCCCAACTGTTTTGCTATGTTACATAGCTATGAATTCTGCCTGGTTACCAGGCAGAGCAGTATTAACTTACATAAACCAGAAAAAAGCCAATATGGGGTCAGCATCAAAACCAAACAAAGGTCCGTCAATGGATCGAATTCCCTGATTCTTAAGATTTAATTATGTCTATCAGTGGTGTACTAAGGGCTGTGCTCTGGTCTTAGATGACAGTCACTGGAATATAGTGCAGTGGGTACTAAACTGAATGTGTGACTGTGTACATTTACCACCTGCACAAACATTTTTCCAGAGTCAGTTAATGTTTTTCTATGTAAAGTTTAGAGTTCATCAACACTTCTTTTACCCAACCCTTTCTTTTTTTTGTGACCTGTAGTTTTCTCTAAATTTATAGCTGAGTGACTGTTATTTGTGAACGTGTTTGTCCTGGTGGTTTAATCCAGGCAAAAGGATAAATAAAATAGAGACTAAAATATAATATATAAAAATAGTTATCTTCACAGTAACTTGGTGATTAATTTTCTATGCTGGTGCTGGAACTGAATGGGCCAACTGAAGGTCAGTGGAGCAGTCAGAGAGATTGCTAGGAGATGATTGATGAGCAGCAGGTCTGTTTAAATTAAAGGAAGATCTGTACACCCTGATACCACTACAAAACAGTGTTAAAAACAAGTCTCTTGTATAGTGTGTGTCTTCCAGAGTGTTAGCAGACCACATTTATTCAAAAATTAAGCTAGGTAATCTTTTGACACTCAACCTAGGATAGAAACCTTGAGAAAATATAGATATCGCTAGCTCCGGGACGTCGGGCTAGCGATTTTGCGAGCCCTGTATAGTATATTTATACATTTTAATAACTTGTCTTTATTGTCACTGCTTTTTGTATTAATGAGTGCTAATCCCAGGATATAATCAGTATTTATTAATTCCTTGCCAAGGGCTTAAACAGCAGAGACTCTGGTTATGAATTCTCCATGGTCCCTTTAACTCTGGGAATGTGACCTTGTCTGGTTTCTCTTTTCTCCCTCTTGAGCTCTTGGCAGATCTGAAATTTACCTCTTAGAAAAAGTTCTTTTAAAGCTCACTGTGGATTCTGATTAATTCCCACGCTGACTTATATATAATAATTAAAATAATTTCTAACGGTCTACCTTTTATTGATTGTAACAAATCATAAATCATTCCCAGGAGCTTGCATGGTTGGCTGATGTTATCCACATTGGCTCAAGAGTTGTGTAAAAGACCATTCTTGATCTTGGAAATCGGTGGTCCGAAATGTAACAATCCAGCCTCCCCTCTAGTTTGCTTGTTGGTCAGCTTGGATGACATCACTACTGAGATGAATAAGACTGTACTCATGAACTGGAAAAATAAAAATAATCTTAATTCTAACCAATATAGAGACTGTCTGATAGATCATATTAGTTTTGAATACAGCCTCTTCCACCACTATAGATCAATCCTTCTGGGCTCCTTTAGTCGGCTCCATCACCTAGTGGGGATGGGGGGTGGGGGGGTGTTTGGTTTTCTTCCGCTTTCATTACTGTGGTTGATGCGGGGGTAGGTATGGGCTTGGGGTGTCTGGGGATTCTCTAGGGACAGGTTTCTTGGGGGGCTCAACCTCGGGCTGTGTTCATGACCTCTGGTGGCTCTTGGATGGTGTTTTTCTGGCGGCTGCCTGGAGGGTCTGTTTTGGCGGACGTAGGACACTGGCCTGGTAGCCTAGCTGCCCCAGGGTGGGTCTGGGGCAAGCTTGGAGACTTGGGGTTCTGGGGGTGCTCTGCCTCTCTGCTGGGACTCTGATAACAAAAGGTTATCACAATAAAACAGGAAATAGGCATGGGAAACTAAACGGGGGCAAAGCCGAAAACACCGGGTCAACGACCCAAATTCCCTGACACACCGCTTTGTAGAAAATGTTTGTTTAACAACTGCAATCGAGGGGGATCTGGTTAATTAAAGCTCAAGTTACCAGTTGTTTTACTTGTAAAATAGGATATTTGTATTAATCTTTCCACTATTTATTCACAAATATTTTTGTCTGCAGCACTGACTTCCAGAAGAATAACCCTGTGCACAAACTAACAGAAGAAGAACTCCTGGCCTTCACGTCTGTAAGTCATTGTTTACTTTTTTTATGACCAGCATTGTAAGTTTTCCCTGTAATATTAAAGAGAAATGACTTTGGTAGTATGCCTTGCCTTTTTTAACCCAGCCGACACAAACACTCCTCTGATTAACAGTGAAACTTAGAATTAACAAAATGAAAAATAATGCAGCAGTGTATAAATCACTATTTAGGCCTCATTCATCTTGCTTATACAGGCAATAAATAAGATATGTACAACCAGACTTGCAATTAGATTGGTAAACATCCTAAATGTAAGTTTTTCAGCAGAGTGCTGAAATTCTGATGAAAATGATGAAAATATCGTCGTACCAGCAAATTGAAGTGGACATACAAACATAAGCCACAATACAAAAATGATGAAATGGCTCACCCAAAGGTGAGCAGTAAGAAAGCTGAGCTCATGTTGAGGGAAACATAACCATAAATCTTTAGGGACACTCCCAAAAACAACCAGTGATTTTTATGAAGGCAATTCCTGAAAACTTTAATGGAACTTTTTGTAGTGGCAGACAAACTGTAGTGGGACCACTACTACGATTTTATCTTTATGATGATGTTAGTTGGAAGATATAATTACACGCTAATCAATGTATATTTATGAGTACAACATAATTGTGTAATTAAATAACCTAAAAAAAACCTTTTTAAATAAAGCCGTATTTGAGATGAAGAATATTGTCACCATAATTCACTCTGGAGAGCATACACGTCTTCAAAACTTCAAACCTTAGCTTTGCTGTAATTATTTGGTTAGTTTTCACCAGCATGTAGTACACAGCTTAAAATGGGTGAGCTTTGCGCAGTTCTCCATGTATTACAAATAAAGAAAGAGGAAATATAAGGTAGCAGCATGACTATAAAATTACTAATAACAATTTAAGCCCAAAAAAAAAATGTATTCCTATAATAGGCCAAAACCATACATCAACTACCTTAAGGTTGTAGCATTAGCCTGGTGCAAAAGGACATCGCCCTGGTGGGCTGTCTGCTTTGAGTTTACACTGACAAGAAGAAGCAAGAAGTAAATTGTGAAACCTCAAATCAACACAGTATTTTAAAATTCCTTGTTTCATCTACCAGCCACTAGGATGCACTTTAAAGCTGTACTTGGCAAAAAGAAGCAACTAATACTGTACTGGTGGGATTATTGAATAGTTCAGTGTGTCCTACTAGTTGTTCTGGCTTGCTTAAGCCTGATAATAACGCTTTTGTTTCCTTTTCATGAGGTCTTAGAAAACATTAGATTTGATTGTTAAAATGACACATTGTCACATTCTCACCACTGGTCCTAATATAATGATTCAGTCTTTGTCACTATGGCTGTAAATTGACACAGCACTGTTATTTACACTTAGGATATGAGTGGTTGTAACTTTTTGAGCTCATGATATGTAAAACTTTGTTTTGCAAAGAAGGTAAATTGGAAATACTAGAAAGAAGAGTATGCGGCAGTCAAAGTCAGATCAGAACAGCTGCTCTGTATTTCTTTGAAAAATGTTAATTACTTTGTCCTGTACCTGCATTTTTAATCCTGGTGCATTACCTGAAATCCTAACAAGATAAGGCAATATGCAAGTCTGCGTATCCATGTTTATTGGTGCTATCCAATTGGAAACAAATATATTTGTGGGTACATTTGTACTATGCCAGTGGTTATTCTCTGTTCATCACTTTTCTTTGAAGTTGAACAGTGGTTATTATGAAGCCAGCTGTGTATACAAAATAAGCTGACAGCATATCTGTGTCTCACTGCGTTGGCTGGAAATGCTGCTGCAAGCAGCTGCTGGCTCTGTGGGCAGGCATCTTCCCAGCCTACATGTAGATCCAGGAATCTGCAGGCTGGTTAGATGGTTGTCACATGTCTGGCTGTCTTCGTCGATACCTGAATCCTATCACCTTACTAGAAGAACATCTCTCAGCACTGCTAATGTGTCAGTTATTACAGGAGCTTTTCACCCATGATTTGAGTGTAACAGAGAATATTACAGGCACTAATAATAAGCTGCACAAAAATCAATCGAGTTGTTTCATCTCTGCAGTGAAACTTTGAATTCATTCTAGAGAGAAGCTTATGAGACTTTGGCAGATTGTATAGGGTTCAGGCAGCAGTATCACAGGGATTGATGATGCACCTCAGCAAACTACCAGCTGCTGGAAATCCAACAAAGAGGATTTAAGGACCTGACTTGTGTCTAGGTTCCAGTTAGGACTAGGGATGGGTACCGGTATCCGGTGCCATGATGGCACCGGTTCTGACATAAACGGTAGTAACCAGACCGAAAAGCAGCGCACATTTCGGTGCTTTATTTCGGTGCTTTTTTTCCCTGAGCTGTGATACACTTTCTTCTTCCTTACATTTGTATTGGCGGTTGGCAAACAACTGAAAGGTGCATTACCGCCACCAACTGGTATGGAATGATACGCTTTAGATTCTAGCCAATCATTTTACGTTTCCGAGGATAGTAGGCGGGTCCAGGTACGTACGTTCTTTTAGAGCAGAGCTACAGATTAAAAATGCCCAAGGCGAAGCGGTCAAAAGTATGGCTGTACTTCACAGCAAAAGATGCAAACTCAGCAGCCTGCAACAAGTGCTTTAAGCTGATACTGTGATACTGTCAAAGGAGGTAACACCTCAAATCCGATGAAACACCTGGCGACGCATAGCGTTTTTTTTTTTTAAAGCCGAGAAATGCGCCGTATTTGATAGCTTGCTGCGAGACCTCACACCGGGCACATCTACTGCGGGTGTGGTGCCTGTTATCGGACCCGGAGTTAGCAACATCCCCCAAAAATCTGAAGAGTACAGTCCTGGCCCCTAGCCCTGCCAGTGTAGCAGAAATGATGATGATGATGATGGCAGCAGCCGTTCTTCTCTGCGTGAGTAGCTTAATGTTGTTCGTGTGTAATTTACGTTGAGTAGGCTAACCACGTTATTACATTAATGCATGTAAGGTGAACTAGCAAACATCATCATAGCTACATGCGGCTGTCTTCTTGTTTGATGGCAGATGCTCCCTTCACCCTGGCCAAAAAGGCTAAAATGACCAAAGAAAAAGTGGAAAACAGTTAAACATGAGAGGTTTTTGGACAAAGTTTGTGTTTTTTTTCCATTGTTTAAGCACTGCTTCCAGCCCAGAGTGATACCATATATGCCCCATAGCTGCAGAAAAGGCTAACATTGTTATCTTTTTACAAAAAACAGCTGAACATGAGAGGTTTTTGGACCAATTTTGTGTTTTCCATTCTTTAAGCACCGGTTTGAGCACCGTTTAAGCACCGGCACCATTTCAAAAGTACCGGTTTGGCACCGGTATCGGATAAAACCTAAACGATACCCATCCCTAGTTAGGACCATTATATCTATATCCCTTTCATCTCTGCAAACATGCTTCCTCACAGATCTCTCTGTCTGATCTCTATTTCTGCACCACTCGTACATCAGGACATTGCATAGTAAATATGTCATTGTTTTTTTTTTTTTTTTTAAAGAAAAACAATGATCTTCAAAAACAAAAAGAGACTGTAAATGTAGCAATGCGGATTTATTTATTGCCCTGGCTTTTATTCAATAAATCTGTTAATTTTGGAGAACTGCACCAAAGCACGTGTACGGTAGGTGAAAAGGCTCTGCCCTACCATCCGAACAGAAATATTTATGCAGATCGATACGTTTGCAGGACATGAATTATGCTGGAAGAAGGGTAAATTGGCCTGACTCCCTTTGCAACTGAAGAAGGTGAAAGCCTGGCCCACAATAAGAGTTCATGGTATTCTGCAGTTAATGAATAAAATGAATAAATTGAACCTCATCTCAAGGTTGGAGTAAAAACTCACAGCCAAGTCACACAGGTCTTATTCCCATGTGACACAGCCTGATGTCTCCTCTGTCACATCCAGATGTGTTTGTTCAGCCCCAGTCTACTCTTTGCAGCATTACACACTGTCCTAAATGCCTCTCACATTAACTCAGTTTTGATCACCATACTCAGTACCTACAAAAATAAATACATAAATTTAGTATAAGTATAACCTGCTCCCAAGCAAACCTGTCTCCTCATAACAGAGTCTCAGTTTCTTGTAGACAGCTGTCTGCCGTATTGAATCTGTCCCTATCGGACTTCATCAGTCTCTCAAATTGTTGTATTGTAATTTTGACCCCCTCTTCATTTCATTGTGGGTATTTGTTTATGCACAATAGGAGTGAATGATATGTAGTCTTAAAATTATATTTTGATATTTCTGACAAAAAATACTGAGTGTTTTATAGATACTTGCAGGCAGCAACATTTATATGTGTCAATAAACTGTCACTTTTCATCCTTCTGTTCCACTGAGCGACTGTCTTTGATGAAGCACTGTGTTAAAAGTGTGAGTCTACATCTTTAAGGTTCTAAAAAGCATAGAGTTTGGACGGGTCTTACCACTTGTAATTATGAAGTATGCAACATTTTTTCTAAGCTTTTTTTCTGTTACTCCAAAGCATTTAGTCAAACACAACAGAAAATAATCAATATAATAAGTGGATTTAGTCATCACCATCAAAACTTCCTCTGTCTTCTCGTTGCTGTTGAGAAACACCCATTTGCGTCAGGAGCGACATGACAAATGCTTTGGATGCTTTATCGTTTGATTTTTTAATTGCTCAACGATTGATGTTGGTAGAGGAATAACTGCATAATTAGGACAATTTACTGTTGCATTAATGACTCCAGCAAGACTTGCTAAGCATCCACAAAGATCATTAGTGTTTGTTTATCTCACCTCGAACCATGTATCTCTTTTATCACGCATTTCCATTGTCATAAATATACAGTGTGTAGAAAGTTACTGTTGTATAACTTGTTCTGATTAAAGATGAGTCGAGACATGAATTCAGATGAAAAGCTTCAGTCGTCTCTCTCTGACATCTACCTACCAGTAAATCTGCTGAACGCACCCTCCCCGCTTTCCCTTTAATCAGCTCATCTAAAGCTAAACCACTAAGCTGTGCCAGCTATTATACAGCAGATTATCACCACAGCACACAGATAAAGACTTTGTGGCTGTAATAGGTTTTAATAATTAGGTGTTCTCACTAAAGCTTGCTGCTTGATTTCCCACTACAGTGCACAGCAGACAGGCGAGCCCTGTGCTTATTTCAGCTACAGAAGAAGAGGAAAAAGAAAGTTACTCTTGTGTGCATTTCTACAGTGCTTCGGTACAACCGCAACTCCAAATAATTTGGGAATTAAAATGTTTTTTAAAACGGCAACAATTTGCAGAACATATATATTCTATAATAGAGCATTAGAAATATATTAAATGCTTAAAATGTGTTACGTTTGAGAGGTGTTCAGATGTAAGTAGGTTAACTGACAACAGGTCACTGACGTGTTTGCAGTTTAGAGAGGCTGTATTTATGAATGAGCAGAAGAACCTGTATCTACAGATTGGGAATTCATTTCAGAATGTCATTCAACATAATAAAGAAGACTTTGAATTTTTATGTCATTATGTATGATAGATCATCAGATATTCAGAGTGTCTGTATTAAAAAAATAAATAAATTAGAAAATCTAAAAATCAGTGGCTGCCCATGATCTTTGGGTCCTCAGGCAGCACTGCATTAGGAAAAAAAACATCATCCTGGTATGCAGACACTGCATGTGTTCACGAACCCTTCCAGAAAGTATCGTCTGTGCCATCCAAAAGCTCTATCATGCAAATAACAAACCAGATGTGAACATGATCCAGAAATGCTGCCCTCTTCTCTGGGCCAAAGCTCGAAGTAACACATGCTCCCATCTGGGGAAGGCCTTGCATATTTAATCAATACAATGCAAAACACTGCATCTATAACAACATCATGGCTTCATAGTAAAAGAGTCTGACTGCTGAACTGGCTTAACTGCACCAAACCATTTGGGCATCATGAAATAAAAAAACGCCGCGAGATTACCCAGGATTGTTGAGCAGGTAAAATCTTTTGTCAGACTAGAATCTGACAACATTTCAGAGCAGCTGCTGGAAAGCTTTTATAAAAAAGGGTATTTTTCCAATAATGGTAAACTCTCTCAGTTCAAATGTTTGATATGGTTTCTGTCCTCTATTGTAAGGGAAAATGTGTTTACGAGATTTGCAGATCATTGCATTCTGTTTCAATTAATTTATTTTTTAAAATTTGGGTTGTATATGTAATTTGTTAATTTATTCATATATTCATAAATACTAATGACGTACTAATTTTGATGGATAGCGTGGTGTGTTCAGATTTTTCTGGATTACTTTGTACTTCTATTGTGTTACAGACTTCATTAACAGCATATAGCTGCTAACTGTACCTCTGACTATTAAGAGGTGGGCTTTTTTATGTTTAGATTATAATGTCTAAATCTATGCAAATATAGACGAAAGGTATGCACCGAAATATTTAGTGTTCATGGAGAGCAGCTCTTATTTTATGATGGTGCTGAACATGAGCTTCTAAGTCTTGCTTAGAAATCATATTTCATTAAGTTTTAGTCTTCTTAGAATCTCACTCTGTACATCCATCTGATTCAGTAACTAACTTTTAATGCTAAGTAAGTGCCAAAAAAAAACAAGTCAAAAATGGCACTCAAAAGAGAATAGCACCATTAATACTCACACAGTATGGACTGGATTAAAATCACAGACCATGTAATAATAAAGTCTTTCCACTTTCCAACAGAGAAATAAATCTTGTCCAAAAGAAGCTTGGATGGCAGCTTCGAATATAGACTGATTAATTATACAGTAAATTTTCAAGTATTGATTGAATTACTCCATTTTTTTTTTTTTTTTTTTTTTTTTAAAGCTTTTTATTCTTCAGTTTTCCTGTCACTGTTTCCTACTTGAAACATTAATCAAGATATGGAACAAGTTTAATCTTGAACTGTTTGTAAAATTCATTCCCTAACCCATCTGGGCCTGGACTCTTACCATTTTTTAATAAACCAATAGATTTAATAATTTCTTCCTTTGTAATCTTGGCATTCAAAATCTTGCGATCCACCTGATCTAACACAGGGAGGTCACACTTGTCTAAAAAGTCCTGCATATCTTTAGGCCCTGCAGTGGAATGAGAAGTATAGAGAGATTCATAAAACTGTCTAAAGTTATCATTAATGTCTTTATGTGATGTAACCAGGTTTCCATTGCGTGATCTAATTTTGTGAATCATTCTGTCATTCTGTTAGTTGTTAGCTGTCAACTAACAGGGCTAGTTGTTAGCTAGCCCTGCTAGCTAACAACTTATGTTAGCTAGACAGCCACATAAGTTGTTAGCTGTCTAGCTAACAACTTATGTGGCTTGTCCCCAAATTCAAAGTACTTCTGTCTTACAAAGGTGAACGCTCTATTAATGTTGCTGGTTAGTATTTGATTTAGTTTATATTTTAATGCACAAATAGTGTTGTACTTATCTAAAGAGGGAGCCCTTGCATTATTGGCGCCCAAATCGTGGATCATTTTTTCTAATTTTAACTGTTCTAGTTTATTATTTTTATTCTGTGAGGCCTGATATGATATTATGCACCCCCTGATATAGGCTTTAAACGTTTCCTATAATATATTAGGTGAGATTTCGGCATTATCGTTTATATCGAAAAATAAAGAGGTCTGAGAGTTTATATACTGTTGAAATTTTAAATCGCTCAGTAGTTGTGGGTCAAATCTCCAATTCCTATATGCTTTGGTGAAGTTGCTAAGTGCAAAGGAGCAGGTGACAGGGCAATGATCAGAGATAATAATATTGTGATAGGTTATGTTACCAACAAGGGAGAGCATTTTTCCATCTACCAGAAAATAGTCAATCCTTGAATAAACGTTATGTGTAGAAGAGTGGAAAGAATACTCTCTACCTGATGGATTTAAAGTTCTCCACACATCACAAATATTCATATTGTTCATATATGTTTTAATAAAGTTGCTACCTTTACACAATGTTTTTTTTTTTTTTGGAGAGGGATTTATCTAAGTATGGGTCTAACACTAAATTAAAATCACCTCCAATTATTAAATTATTATTAGGTATATCCGGAATTAAGCTGAAAACCTTTCTATAAAACTCTGGGTCATCATGGTTAGGTCCATAAATGTTCAGTAGAATAATCGGAATGGCGTGCAGCTCCCCGGTCACTAATACATATCTACCATTCTTATCAGCTATGTATGCCTGAACGGAGTATCTTTCTTAATTAATATAGCTACCCCTCTGGTTTTAGCAGAAAATGTTGAGTAATACACCTGATTAATCCATCTACACCTAAGTTTATTATGAGCAGCATTTTTCAGATGAGTTTCTTGTAAAAAGATAATATCCGCTTTAAGAGATTTCAAGTGTGATAACACTTTGCCTCTCTTAACAGGCTCATTTACACCTTTAACATTCCATGTACAAAAGGTCAGATCCACATTCTTTTCATTTCCATTTCCATTGTCTTGCATTTGAATAAATTAAGGCGGCTTAATTCTGGTGCTCTCCATACTTCTGCAGTCAAGATATGGGCCCCAACCCTCACCCCCCACCGCCCTCCCCATGTATAACCATAACAAAACAAACTCGTAAGCAGTGCATCCCCGCCCATACAGTCCCAACTGAAAATAAAAATAAAAACAAAAAATCTGAAGGGATGCGGTAACAAAAACTAAGCTTACCAAAATACTACTTGATTAATAAGATTGCAATTAGACCTAAAGTTCAGGTTCCACCAGTATAATATAGTATATGCTGTAAAGGTCAAAAAGGTGAACCTATTACTGTTTATGTAGCACACTGTGCATTCACAGTGCATTCAATTATGACTGTACTTTTGTTTCTGCAGCATGGCTCAGTGCAAGGCAGCTTTTGGAGAATATCCTAAACTGGAATGATACTGGGACAATACTTGCCCAGACTGAAAAACCTAAAAGCAAAGAGATCTTTTTTGGGTTTAGCTGCCAAACTATATACTGATGTCTAATCTTCACTTTGATCATCGTCTAGTTTAATACTTACACCCAGAATCAGAAGCGGAGTCAATCTGTGACAACCTTTAAAGTTGTGCACATTTATATACACAACATGTAACAGTAATAACTTGAATACTGGAGGAACAAATATTGTATAATCCACTTTATTTTGAGACAGACCAACATACAACACAGATCAGTTTATAGTTTACAATTCAATCCCTGTCTTATCTATTTTAGTAGTGCATATGGATGCATTCTGAGCTTATTATTAAAGCTGCAGAATTTGATAAGAAAAAAAAAGACAATTCTGACCTAATAATGTTAGGTTATTAATGTTATTATTTGTCTCTGTACTGTTTTATACTGTTTATACCAAAATCATGAGTGCCAGTGTAATGCATACTATACTTCATTTGTCATCTGTAAGCTATGATTTTTGGGGCAAAGCATCCTTTAATTTATGCTTGTGTTTAAAAGAAAACTTGGTTATGCATCAATTTACTTCTTGTTCAGAACGATGTCGATAATTTGAAGTGCTGAACGAGTGTGTCATGTTCCATATTCACCAATAAATAAAATACACACACACACACATTTGTTAATACAACAATCTTTGTATTGTCAGGTATATAAAGCTCTTGTATAGTTCTGTTTGTGGGAAGGTAATGCCAGGTTTGCTTTTTCATTTGCTTCTTTTTTGTGTAATGTAATTGGTTTTATGGACTACGAATCTGGATTGATCTGCTTGCGTTTGCTTTTAAGGGTTTAATTCCTTGATGATGTGAATAAAGTGTTATCTTTGACCCTCTATTTTTCTTTTATTGTTCCGCAGTGTGTTTTGTCTGAACCCAAGTTTTGGCCAGTGCAAGTGTCAGCACTTTGCCTCAGGACGAAACTGGAAAAAGGAAAATCCCGATGTGTAGAAAGAGCCATGATGCAAACCCAGGTAAATAACTACTCGGGGAGGAAGGTCAAAATAAACAGAAAGCAGAGTGTGTGCAAGGGTCTGCCTGCCTTAATCAATCCAGCTTATTGTAGAAATGGCCTTACGAGTCACCCTGTTGAAATAAGATTCAGAGTTTCTTCCAGCACCACCACCTATCACACCATATGTCAAAATAATGCCAGTCACTGCTATCCAAAAAATTAGAATATCACAGAAAAGTTTATTTATTTCCAAAATTCCATTCAAAACGTTAAACTTTCATACATTTTGATTCAGGGCCCACAACTTAAACGATTTCAAGTACTTAGTTGTTTATTTGTACATAATTTGGGCTTCCTGCTCATAAAACCCACAAAAACAGGATTTCAAAAAATTAGAATACTGTGAAGACATCACCATTTACTTCTCAGTTTTTGCAGAAAAAAAAAGACAGAAATTAGGATCACATCAAATCAATCAAAATGTGGTACTTTCAAAATTATATGTCAATCTTCAATACTTGGTTGGGAATCCCTTTGCGTTAATCATTGCCTCGATGCGCCGTGGCATTGAGGCAATCAGCCTGTGGCATTGCCTGGTAGTTATGGAAGCCCAGATTTCCTTGATGCTTGCTGTCAGCTCTTCTTTGTTTTTGGGTCTGGTGGACCTCATTTCCCTCTTGATACCCCATATATTCTCAATGGGGTTTAGGTCTGGTGAGTTGGCTGGCCAGTCAAGCACTGTGATGGCATGGCCATCAAACCAAGTTTTGGTGTTTCTGGCGGTATGCACAGGGGCCAGGTACTGCTGGAAGATGAAATCTGCATCTCCATACAGATCCTCAGCAGAAGGAATCATGAAGCCCTGTAAAACATTCTGGTAGACTGTTGCGGTGACCTTGGATTTAAGAAAGCAGAATTTACCAACACCTGCACTGGACATTGCACCCCAAATCATAACTGACTGCGGATATTTCACACTGGACCTCAAGCAGCTTGGGTTCTGTTCCTCACCTGTCTTCCTCCAAACACTTGGACCTTGATTCCCGAATGAAAGGCACTCTTTATTTTCATCGGAAAAGAGGGCCTTTGACCACTGGCTAACAGTCCAGTCTATCTTCTCCTTGGCCCAGTTGAGTCGCTTCCGACGTTGGCTCAGACTCAGAAGTGGTTTTGAAGCTTTGACTCCTGCTTCATTCCACTCTTTCTGGATCTCTGCCAGATTCTTGAATCTTCTGTCTGCCTGTTTTCGTGGGTTTCATGAGCTCTAAGCCCAAATTATGTACAAATAAACAACTAAGTACTTGAAATCGTTTAAGTTGTGGGCCCTGAATCTATCATCTATGAAAGTTTAATGTTTTGAATGGAATTATGGAAATAAATAAACTTTTCCATTATATTCACATTTTTGGGAAAGGGTCTGTAAGTACAAACATTCCACCTCCAGTCCCAAGGAGGCAGACGGGGACATGAATCGTCTTGGAATTGGTAAAAACATTGTTCTTGTGACTTGTTGTTGTTGTTTGTTTATTTTGGATAGTTTGTATTGTAACTGCATCTATCAGAAAAATGAATGTCGTTCCAAAAACGTATGTAAGTTAGTAGTGTGCTATCAGCTGTCAGGAGATAACACCTGGTAACAGTCGTCTGACTCTGAGTCATGATTTTTGATTGACTCACAATCAGCTGCACATCTGGAATGATGAGTGCTGCTCATCATGGACTATGCAATGAGCTGTCAATAACAGAAATAATTTCCAATCAGCAAAGAGCAGAAATCTGCACCTGCAGTGGGCACAGGGCACTGGAACCAAAACTGGAGAATAGAAAACTGCAAACATGGATTAATGAACCCGTATTTCTGATATCCAAAATTGAGGCTCCATGAATTCATGGAGAAAGTCCAGGCTGCTGCTGTGATATGTTGAATGTTTTCTTGGCATTCTTCATACACCTAAATAATAACAAATCACTGGTTGAATCTCAGTTTGTCAGTTTTTTGTTTGCTGTATTCACTTGGTTGTGGGCAGAGTGCAGCATCTTCTAAAGGCTTGTTTCATAAACGTGACAGTGGTTAAGTGGATATAAGTGGCCTCTTTGGTCACCTGATCACCTTTGGGGAGTGGTATGTTAGTGAAAACCATAGCAGGAAAATCAAAGGCCAGGTTTTCCACAGTACTCTGCGGATGCACATGCTTTCCTTATCTGCCCTGCCCAGATTTGGATAATTAAATCACAGCCCATTAAAAAAGTTAATAATCATAAAGGTTTATCAAAGTTCAATTATCTAATTGAACTTTGAGTATTAATCTGAACTGCTTGAAATGAAGGAAGCTAGTTTTCTTGCTTTGTTTTTGAAGACAATTCGCGTATCATGGCAGAAGCTTCTAGAAGTTCTGCAGCCTTGATTTCATGATGAGTATGGTTTTTGCTCTAGTGCAAGTCCATCCAAGGATACTGTTTGTTACTGTGTTTTCATTTTGTGTGTAATCGTATCTGCCCATCTGTGAATGGTTTCGCCGTCATGTTACAGAATAAGAAAATTAGTGTGACCACAAACAAAGTTAAGAGCCGCAGAGCTCTACAGACTCACAGTTCCAGTGAGTTATTGAGTAACCTTGTTCTTTTTTTCTCCAAACAACCCTGAGCACAAACCAAACCATTAATGTTGCACAGCTCTAAATGTTACTGTGGATGTTGATCAATAACATCCCTGAAAGAGTGAACACAAGGTGCATTATGGGTTTATTAAAAAAAAAAAAAAAAAGCCGCAAATGGAGGACTCGAGGACATGGCTTGCAGACAACAGTCTTCCTTACAGAAGTAAAACGAGGCTGTTTTAGCTGCCACAGCCTGGGCTGGTAGAGAGTAAAGTTGTAAGCAGTGAATGTCATTTTTAAGATGTATTATTGTGATTTTGTGTAGTTGGATTGGTTTCCTATAAAGGTCTCAAGCTTATTGAGCAAATAAAATGCACTTGGTTTCTATTTCATTCTATATGATGACATGCATCTAAATCAATTTGGCATGTAGTGTTGTTCTACGTTGTTTTGCTTGATTTTGGATAAATAATTCCAGTTCTCAAGATAAGGATCATCCATCAGTCTGCCCATCAGTCCACTCTGAGATAATTTCTCTTTGAAAGCAGGCTAACAGGGTCTCTCAGATAAAATGGTTTTTGGTTTTTGTTTTTTTTATGGAGGATCCTGGATGAGAGAGAAAGGATCTCTCCAGAAGGTTATGGGACTACCCTTAGAGGCTCCTGACTGTTCGGTCTGCCTCCTACAAAGTGAGGAATCCACAAAGCATCCTGATCAGATGCCTTGACCTCCTCAGCTGTTTCTATCAGTGCAAAGCGGCAGTGGCTGTACTCCCTCCAAATGTGCGAGCTCCTCATCCTGCCTCTAAGGCTGAGCCCAGGGAGCTTATTCTGACAGCTTTTATCCACAGCCTCATCCTTTTGGCCACTACGCAGAGCTTAAGAACATAACTGAGAGTTGGAACGTAGATCGAGCGGTAAATTGAGGGCTTCGTGTTCTAGCTCACGTTTATCTGTACCACAATGTCCTCATCACACCAGGTGCTGTGCTTCAACCCCCTCGCATGGGGCAGCAACTCTCCCACAACCCAAAACGAGCAATCAATTATTTAATTTAATAAAGTTAGCTTTCCACTGCCATTTTCTAATTTATTATGTTACACCCCAGCCCAGGGAAACCCGGCGTGCAACATAAGGAAAATAAAAATAAGGAGAAATGCCCCCACACTCCCTGCTCTCAAGGAAGACGAACCAACAAAAAAACAGCTACCACGGATTTCACAACAGCCAGTCAGTTTATTAAGTCCCAAAAGGTAGCAGGCGTCAGGGTGAGCATGGCCAAAACAACAAACAAAAACTCTAGAAATGAAATGCAGCTGGCTTACCTTCACAGAAAACCCCAAAAGAAAATTACAGGTGTCTTACCTGCCTCCCTAACCAAAAACAGGAGAAAAGGTTCCCAAAAAAAATGGCTTCTCACCCCTACAGCTACCGAGTAAAAAAAAAAAAAAAAAAAAAGTATCGACAACTATTTACATCTATATACAACAAACTATTTACAACACGGCAAAAGCTCCCAGAATACAAATTCACACGCAGCCACATGCACAGTTCGTTGGGAACAGGAAGTAGGCGGGGTGTACCGGTTGAAAAGGGTCCTCATTTATAGCTGGCCTCTCCCAGTCCTCCACCAATGGTCAGCCTCCACCTGGAACTCACATAGCAGCAATAACACAGGACACAAACTATGCCACCCTCTGGTGTGGCAGACAAAAAACACAGTAAAAAAAAAAAAAAACACTGAATCATAACAATTAGCAACAACTCTGTGTTTACAAAAACATTCCTCTTTACTTTTGTGTTTTTTATGTGTATCATTGGAGATAAACGACATTTTTTGTATGGGGGGACATTTAAAACGTGTCTCAATAATTTTAATTTGTTCATCTGATCAGTTTTGACCCTTTGGAAAAGATGCCAAGATTCTGCAAGGATGGTGGCAGAAGGAAACCACAAAAAGTGTCTGTTTGTTCCTCCTTGCATTTTATTTAATTCAAAATCATAAAAGGAGAACGAACAGCTGTAGGCTACAAGAGTTGTGTTCACTATTTGCTCTTTGTCTCCATGAATGTTCCCTCTCATTGCCCATTTCATGCCTAATGACCCTGTAACCCTGTCAGTGGCACAGAATATATACATATATTTCCACTGCTAGCAGTAAAGATACTGGTTACATCTTCAACTGATGGAAGTAATACTCAGTCATTTTGGGGGATGAACTCTGGTGTTACAGACACTGCAGCACATTTTGTGGAACAAATTCAGCTGTTGAATTCCAGTTTCCTTCTTTATTTGAGTTTCTTTCTTTTCCAGGCAATAGTAGACCACTTTGAAGACAAGAGTTGTCCTGTGACGGAGCGCCTCAAAGTCTTTTACTGCTGCCAAGCACCACCCAGATGGGCTGTCCAGGTATTAGGTCCCTTTCTGTTTTTTTCAAAAACGTTCCGTCTGGTAAACTAAAAGAAAATTAACTAGCACTTTATTCACTTTGACTGTGAGAGTCTGTGTTTTTTAAAATTTATCATTAAAAAAATCTTTTGGACAGAGACTAATAATGTCACTGATGACACGAAACAATAATGTCTCAGTTAAGAATACATTGAATAATTCGCATTAATGTCACATAAGTGCACCTGAGATGGAATACAATAACATTTTTGCTGTTATTTGGTCATAAACCTTGCCTTGATTGTTCTACTATAAGAAAAAGCGTCTGCTGTCCTTAAAACAAGAATTCACTAAAGCGCTGACACGCCCCTTAGGCTTGCTGTTAAGGGTTTGAGAGCTACTTTTTAAATACTGTGAATGTTGTCACAGGGCTGACTTCATCCTCTTTCATTCCAGAGCTCATAGCTCGTATACTTAATGTTGTTGTTATCATACCTTGTCTTGTCCTATTCTAAATTCCTTTTTTGTTTCAAAATAAACTAAAGAAAAAGTAGAGATAACCAAAGTTATAATTAAGTTAACTCTTTAAGCATAGATAAATGAATGGCAAATTAGATTAAAATTAATATTACATTTGGATTGAAATCAAGCGGTGTCATGCCCGTAACAGGTACAGAACAATACGACAAAAGGCCTCCAGGGCAGGGTGTAGGGGAAAAGAGCAGCTGTTCCTGGGTAGTGCTTGCCCACGTGCTGCGTTCTTCAAGTAGCAGCCTTGTCAAAGGTTATAATCAATAATGCATAACTGCTGTTTGTTCTTGGCTAACAGAACAAAGAGCAATGCAACAATCAGCTCAGTTGGCTTTGTCGTTGCCATTCTTTTGGCATGCTTGGAACATTTTTGGTCACCAGTAACAAATAGCTTACATCACCTTATGATTCTGGTGCGTGTACCACTAGAACACTGGTACTGGTCACTGCTGTTTATGTGTTACATCACATTCGTTTAGCTCTGGCACAATGTTCAAAGAAAACACTAAACACAAGACAGTTCAGCTGTTATTTATAATGAAGATTCTTTGCCTTTAATAAGAATTCAAGTGCCTTAATTCTCATGGCATAGTTACATTTAACCACAAAGTCTCTTACATCACATCATCTGTTTACATAATTCGACCAAGGCAGATATCTGGTCAATAAGCCAATTTCCTCTAAGGCATTAAAATGTAATGTAGACAAATATTTATCATTGTCTGAGACAAATCTCTCCACCTCTCTGGCAGGTCGTCCTTAGCTTATATAGTTCTCATGAGATCTCAAAAGTTTTTTGGCTATTGAGAAATGTTTGTGATAATATTTGATTCTGCGGTCAGAGCTTCTATTCATCTGCATTTCTAATGGAGGGGCACCTCTCAGCAGCACTCTCCTAATTTAAATTCTGACTCTCTCAAGAACAAACTTTATCACCCTGAAGTTCTTCTCTGCTTACTCAGCGCATGTGACATAATTGTTATTATACTGGATTAAATTTTAAAAGAAAATCCATTCCTTGCTACCACATTGTCTGTTAAGATTTCCAATTTACTAACGTACACATCCGCTTTACAGTCTTAAAGAGAACATCAACTACTTGTAATGATATGATGATTTTATTTCATAGAGAACATGACAAAAACAGAAAAGCACCGAGTGACAACAGCTTGATTGTTGTAAAAACGTTCATCTAACTTACATACTTAAAAACCGTGTATGTAAATAACTTTTTTGGCTGCATACATACTGTGATGCTCAATTCAGATAAAAAAAAACATTAGAACTCTGAGATGTCAGGTTAAGAAGTAAGCATGATATTACCTATATTACGTTAGTTTTTCCATAATAGAACTAGAAAGGCATGTTGCATACCACTGTTTAAGGTTTTTGCTTGCTAGAGTAACAAAAGTTGCCCCCATATCTGTATCAAAACTCTGATCTAAACTCTAATGTCACCTTTAATCCCATTGTAAAGTTATAGCGAGTTACTGGATGTAGAAGCACTTTATGTGTATGGGAATTTTATACTAGATTGATAGTTGACCTCTGGAGTTCACACCTTAAGCACACCTGTACACCTTAAGCACTTTATCTGCCTTGCATCCATGGCCAATTTAGAATCAATAGTTTACTTAACGTGCATGTCATTAGGCTGTGGGAGGATGGAGTTCAGAGGAGGCCAGAGGACTCGGAGGAAGCCCACTCAGTCACAGGGAAAACTCCACATCAGAGTGGCCCAGCTGGGCAAATTGGCCACATTTTGATAAATAAATTGCACCTGAAAAGGAGAAACTGGCTGTGACATATTTTGATAAAATCTTTGCCTCATCTGTCTCTTTGTGTCTGTGTTGCACCATTAGGCAAGTGATCAGCCAGATCCAGCTGACATTATTGCCAGCAGTGTTGTCCCAGGTAGGGTAAGGAAAGAGGAGAGGTTGAATAGGCAGTAATACAAAGATTGAAGTAGGAGGAGTGTTGGAGAAAGGGAGAAATCAGTTTGGGAGGAAACATCACACAGGCAGCCGGTAATAACTGATAACAGCAATGAAGTTGGAATTGAAGAGTCTGTATTACCGTCTGGGGAGCTGAAAGTCGGTTGAGGAGGAGGATTGCAGCAGGTACTGCAATGCATTTTTCTGCCGGGGGTGGCTTTCTGCTTTTTCCGTCTCACACTTTGTTTTCATGACAAGCCATTTCATTTTTATGCCTGTAGGGTGAGGCCATTTTTATAGTTTACTTACAGGTGGTTTTGCACATTTCTGGTCAATAACCACACATCAGGGAGTGTATATTTTACATTACTACTAACCAGTTTCTAAAGCATGCCATCAGTTGCTTCCCTATGTTTCACTGATTTCCATTAATTTCATGGTACTTTAAAAACTTGTGATTTCATACAGTGGTGAGGTTGGATCTTCACTCATGTCTTTTACACTGTTTTCAAGCCTGCCTGATGGATGTACAGTAGTTGGCGCATCATACTATTGTAATGTCTTACAGATGAGTGTGGATGGTTACAAAAAAATTGCAGACACCCAAATGTCTGAACCCAGTGTAAAAATGTCTTAAAACTTGCATTTTTTAAAAAAAAAAAAAAAAAAAAAGGTCAGCATGTGGCTGGTCTGTGACCATAGCAAATATTTTCCTGTTGGGTTTATCAGTATAACTGTCGTTTTGCAAATTACGATAACTATTCATCATAAATGAGAATAAAACAATAGAGTCTTCCTGTCTTCTTTCCCATAAGTCTACAACTGCTAGAAGCACTTTGATATTATATTTCTCCATGCTAACACAGGTCACACAGAACTAACTAACACAGTGAAATTGAATGTAGATATATATATATATATATATATATATATATATATATATATATACACATACACAACAAATGGATGGACATAAATTATTGGTATAGAATATTTGTTCCATATCAGTCAGTCAGAGCAAGTTTTATCTGATTTCGTCATCAGATGCATTTATATGCCTTCATGCCAACGGTTATAGAAGTTGTTAAAGATCTGCAAACAGTATTTTGCATGAATGTTAGCTTTCTAGCATGCTAATATAAAATGTACCTGTTCTGTCACTCTATTAGCGTTGTCATAGTAAGCACCTTAGCATGCCAGCAGCCTCAACATGGTTCAGACGTCTTCGCTTTATTCTCTCCCTGTGTACAGAAACAGCTGGCCAGCCTTCTGATGGATCTCGGCTGCATCAGTTCAGCTGTACTCATTTATGAAAGGCTGGAGCTCTGGGAAGATGCAATTATCTGCTACGAGAGACTCGGCCAACATGGAAAGGTACACGCTGATCTTAACATTCCTGAACTTAACTGATCTGAATATTAAACCACTAATCTATGTAAATGAAGTCGTTTTAATGTTCATACAATTTTTCTTATTCCCTAAATCCTTCACTTAATCTAGACAACATTTCTAAGTTGTATTATTAGAAGAGGTTTTTCCAGCAGCTTGCTGTTTGAATAATCAAAATCATCTAAAAGCAATAGTGCTTAGTTTAACATTTTTTAACTATATTTTGAGTTGATATGAATTTGTTTTAATAATTCATGGTTTCTTTTTTCACATAAATAGTGTAACACTTACTGTATGTAGGCAAGAGTAATGTAAAATCAAATTAAATGTTTCATTTTCTCTTAAACAGACCCTAGTTACTTTGGTAGAAATCATAAATGACACATATTTTTTAATCACAACCCCCACAGTCACTATCTGTTTTTTTTCCTTCTATCTGGGGTTTTGTTGGATTAAATCATCTTTATTGAATTCTAGATTCTCTTATCTCATGTAATAGAGAAACCTTTTCACATCTAGGAAAA
The DNA here is from genome assembly GCF_051167445.1 of Perissodus microlepis. Taxonomy (NCBI): domain Eukaryota; kingdom Metazoa; phylum Chordata; class Actinopteri; order Cichliformes; family Cichlidae; genus Perissodus; species Perissodus microlepis. The sequence goes on along the minus strand of NC_140473.1, from coordinate 2,466,007 downwards.
ACATTAAAGGTTTCCATGATATTTGAAGAATTTCCTGGCTATGGGATAGATACAATATTTCTTATCTTATCAGAAAAAAAAGAGTCAGAAAAAGATTTTAATCCTATAATAAGACTGGAAAACTTTTGTCTATTCCAAGCTGTGGTTAACTCTCTGCAGATCTCTGTTCACAGCAGCACAGATGGTGTGATTTACATGTCAGTTGTAGATTTCAAACTAAATGATTTGATGCTCATTTGGCAGATCGGTATTTTAAATTGGTTGTCAAGGCCAAATTAGAGGTTGTCAGTAATTAGTGATGAAGCGATCGGGGGGAAAAAAGTCAAAAATCAGGATAACCGCACTTCCACTCATCTTTCCCTTGGTCATTATTCAAAATTGCAATGACTTTTTATTCATAGTTTCAACGCAGAAGACATATCCTCAATTACTTTACTTCAGCATATAAGAGTAACAGAAATATTGATATCTTACAGTGAAAAGGGTATTAATGGATTCTGATTAATCTGAAGAACTGGATTTTGTGTATCTTCTTTGTCTTAATTTTGTTTTACTGATAACTTTGTCATAATCCTTCGGGAATGTAAACAGGAAGTATAATGTTGACTTTCACTACAACATGAGCCTCATTTGTTAGCTTGTTTACCTTTTGTTAGAACTCCCTTGGATTAGCCATCAGGATTACAGACTTCCAAGACTGGAGCATGTGATTTTTAATCCCTTGCCAAAAAATGTTCTTCTCATAGCATGATGCTAGGATTACGGTTCACTTCACTTCAATACCATTTTATTTAAATAGCACCAAATCACAACAGCAGTTGCCTCAAGTTGCTTTACATTGTAAGGTAAAAAAAAATTGTAAAGTATTTAATTTATCTGAACTTGTACTGCAGCTGCAAATGCTGACTGTGACTAACTTTGTATTGTTTTTAAACTAAAGGGGTAATGTCCCCTGTAGGCTCTGGATCTGTCAGAGATCTCCATTTACACATAGCCACAAACCACAAAGGGAGTCGCAGAGGAAAAGCTCTGATGCCTGAAAATCACCATGTGGCTCCTAACTAAGTCCTATTACTTCATGTTCTTTTAAGGAGGGCGCGTTCTCCACCCTCCAGCTGAACAAAGAGATTGTTATATTCATAAAAGCATTATCAGTCTGGGAGTATAACCAATTCATAGGCCAGCACTCACCAAGGACATTCTTACCTGCCTGTCAAGAGTACAACACAATTCTTGCTGTGATTGTGCCGTGAAAAGTGATCTCGGCGTTTAGATTTAGGTTTGAGTTTAATTCCAAAGACATCCAGTGATGACCGTGTTTAGAAATAATTCAGTCATTCACTCAGTCATAACATTACTAAGTTTTGATCACTATTGCATCAGATAGTTTTCACTCCGATGATTTTAGTCAGCCATGCAAAAGTGTGGACAGAGAACCAGTACAACTACAGAGACGGTTAAAAGCAGATGTCAGCACGTATGCTGTCTGCAGCTGTGTGTACGCTACTAATATTCTTATATTCTCTTATATGCATGCACAGAGAAGCATTAGTGCAAAACTAGCAACATATTTATGTATGCATTATATATGCATACATGTATAATGTATATATGACACTAATAAGCAAAGCCAAAACAAACATGGCACTGATTTAGTGCTGGTAAACACATTTGCAGCAGAAACACCAGATGACAAATGTTTTCTTTTCAGTTTAATATGATGGATGGACTACTTAACAGACCTAGCAGACACAGGCCCCATGACTGCTCGGGTAACGTTTCTTGTTGGAAAGTCAATGACATTACTGCAAAAAGATGCAAAATGACGGAAAAATTCAAAACAATCACAAACAGATGCAAAATGAGCACACGGGGATTCAAAGTGGCAACAAATACAAAAAAGTAATTACAGGGAGACACAAAACAATAAACAAAGAGCTAAAAACAAACAGTTAACACAGATGCAAAATGACAACAACAGGAACAATCACCACAGTGAAATGCAAAAAGATCAGAGAGAAACGGAATGAAACACAAAAAGATGCAAAATCACAGCAAAAAGTGGAAGAACTGAGGGAAATTGAGAGGCCAAATGCTGTTTTCTCCATATTGATTTAGACTGTTCATAAGGCAAAAACTTAGAAAGATGAAATTAAATTCCTACTGGGTCTAGGTAACGGATCAAACACTAGATTGCGCCAATTTTGTGTTTAACATACCCAGTACTCAAATCCAACTCAGTTATGAAATGCAGATGTGCATAAATGTTGTGTGTGGATGTTGAGCACTGACCTGAACATTTAACCTATCTGTTTGTGAAGAGCTCTCAGCAGGACTCTAACAGCCTGTCAGCTCTTTGTTTGTCAGTTACAGTGTCTCTTGTGTCTGATTTGATTAGCCAGGTTGCTTTTTGCTAATAAAAAGTGCAGTGCCCTTCTCTAGTCTTAAACCATGTGCTGTGGTAATTCCAGCCAATAGTCCGTGTTATGTACTCACTGAGATCCAAAATAACAAGGCCGATCCATTTGTCTGGAGTGGTTGGGATTCTGTCCAACACTGCTTCTCCGTTATCCCCTACACTCCCTTTTTGCTCTGTCATAATGACATTGTTTCATGACGTAATGTAATGTCGGACATAAATAATGAAAGAGACTGCTGTGTTCAGCATGGCTCACAGCTTGTCTCTGTTTAACTAAATGTTTGCATTGCATTTGCCCAGCTGCAGTAGAAGTTGCAGGCTGAACACTTGGATGTTTAGTGGTTACGTTACATCTTCATTGCTGTTAAAATGTCACTTTGTTTTGTTCTTTGTTTTTTTTTTTTTTTTCTTACTAGCAAGCATGTGGAAACCATCCCATTAGTTTCTAAACTCCACATTTTTCCTAAATATTAACAGATAAAACAGTATTTCAGCCACTGGCATGTTGTTTTTTCTGAGCCTAAAATGACCATATTTGGAAAAGAGGGTGAAGTGCTATGCTCTTAACTAATGACTGTATTCTGCAGTCTGCAGGGAGATACCTGCTAATTATGCCAACTAATAAAAAAGTAGAAATCCAGTCATCAGAAATGAAGCACAGATGTCAAGAATTGACAATTTATTTATGATATATTTCCATTAAATTACTTTAAAAACACCAACAGCAAAAACGGGTTCAAAAGATCTATATTAAAAAAATCTAAAAATGTAGCTTATTGAAAAGTTTCTCATACATAAACTGCAAACAAACAACTGTCTACTTTGCCTGAAATCGTTAACCAGCAAACTCTTGGCTGTGACGGGAAACCCCCACTCAGTGCAGCCACAGTCAGCCAGTGAAATTTGCCCCCTTACAGATGCTGGCGACTTTTCCATCGTTAGCTTGTGGTGATAAAACTGTCTGGATTGTCATCAACTGCCATTTTTTTGTAATTGTAATGGAGTTTGCATTGTTTCAAAACTACAACCATTGGGAAAAAGGACAATTTAACATCTTGATACAGAATAAAGATGATTGATACAAGTTTTGAAATTGCAGGAAACCAAAAAAAGGTAAAATGGCGATGTTGTGGCATACTGCGTCACATATTCACCCTGTATTTTTTGGCACACAGCTTGTTTGTTGACGGCACGAGGCTCTGATAGTTTCTTGTTTGTATAACTGAGACTTCAGTCTGGATGTCTTGGTACTGATGTTTCACAATTTGGACTTCTCTCCTCCATAGATCCCAGTAGGTCCTAGTCTTTTTAACAACATTTGTTTTCATAGAAAAGCAGTTAGCACAGGAATAGCAATTACCCTTGGTATACTGCATTTCACAGTGTCCAGCTGTCTTCCTTGCTCAGCCACCATCCTTCAAGTCCACGTGATTGATCTGCACTTCTGGGGGTAATTTTCGGAATAAATTTGTTCAACCTTAAAACTAAAATGACCTGAAGTTATCCTCATAATGTTTTATGCACTGTTGAATTTTCTCAGAAAACAGTATGACTACAGTCATTATCAGCCTCATGCATTAATATGTAATATGCAAATACTAAATTAATCTGAGATGCACCAGCTCGAGTCTGGGAGCGACATTTAACTTCAGACAGATCAGATGAATTTGTTTTCCATGTTTGAGTTATAGTTTAGATTAAAATTCAAAGTAATGGTCTTAATAGGTGTGTGTGTCTGTGTTACCGTATTATCTTTAATTAGGGAATGTTGCATGGGGTACAACCTGCTCAGCGTTGTGTAGTTTAGATAAGTATGATGGGGTTTCTCGTTCCTAATCGGGCTGGGCTGTTGGCCCAGCATCAGCCCCATGACAGCAAAGGAATGCAGTGAACCTAAGGCTCTGTCAAACCTCAGAGGCCCTCGGCTCGCTAGCAGTGGTTAGATTGGCACTCTTCACAACCTAAATCAAGACACAGGGATTTGGAAAGAGAAAACAATCTCATTATTCCACCCTCACAAGTGCGTGAGCTGCAATCCAAAACATGTAGTGGCAAGACAAAGTGCACAGAGTGCAAATGTCCACAGGTAATTTGACAGCTACTATACTTGTAACATAATCCCTATGTTAATTTTGTTTTTCTGTCAGACTTCATTCCTAGATCTCAGCCTGTGTTTTGATACTTTCTTTTGTTTTGGTTTGGGGTTTTTTTGCTTCTCGTAGTGTTAAACTATGTCCTGCCTATGAGTAGATTGGTAGGATAAGGTATTCATATCTCCTGAGGAGAGGTGAAGAGGAGATCTTTTAATAGAGCTCTTACAAGTCATTAAAAAGTCTTAGAAAGTGTGAAATGACAATTTTTCAAAAGGTCCTCAGAATATCTGAAATTTGCCATAAATTTATGGTAGGTGTTAAATTTGCAGCGTAAAGAAATATAATCAATCTGATTATCATTAAGTTTTACTAAGTGTTGCAGTTTTATGTCACTTGGTTATTATTCTTCCCCTGCACTTAACTAGGCAGGTAGATAACAATCGTCACACAAATAAAAACCACACCGTTGTTCTTTTGTGCTCGTTTATGTCCAGTTGGATACATAGCATGGATTTTGATGAAAGAATAAATTGTAAAACTATAAATAAGACACAAAATGTCATGTGTGATCTGATATGCGTAAACATTCTTTTACAATTAGAAAATGCTGTGACCTTTAAGCATCATAGGCTATACTTCCTTACCATATAAATTGAAGCACAATGAAATAAGCTAATGGCTAATTAGCGTCTAGGCTAATGTCTGATAAAGCACATCTTTAGGTGAACTCACTTGTACAAACTATTACAAGCAACTCACGGCAGCTAGTGCCAAACACACAATAGTAAAATACAACATTACTGCCAACTAACAGACTGTGTTGGCTTAAAAGGTAGCAAAGGCAGGCAGGAAGTAGCAAGAGATGCTATTCCGGTAGGATGTCAACTAAAACGGACAGTGTAAAAATGCCCCAAAAACAAATAAAGACACTATGAACCTATTTAACACCACATAATATCTAGGGCGACTCTTGGGGATCATTCACATGTATTTGAGACATGCTTATGGACTACATGTAAAACACTCACAAGCCTAGTCTGAGCTGGTGAGATGTGTGTCAGCTGCCTCTGACCTATCCTCATATAAAATGCCAAATATTTGTTTTGCTTTTTGGTGCTCTAAGAAATCACGACAAGGGTTTTATAAGGTAGAACACATTTTGCTGTTACATGCATGATTAATATGATATATCACAAAAGTTCATCTTTGTTTTAGGCATTAAATTAAGCTATTAATGGTTGACCTGATTAGTTAACTTATGTAAGCAAGTACCTATATTGAAAAGAAAAATGCACTGTTTCTAAGATTGTATTAAATTATAGATGAAGTTAGAGGCATTCAAAAAGGTCGACGCTGAGGTATATTCCGTATGTCCTAACATCTAACACAGGTAGATATTAGTGTTCATGTTGCTATGTTTGGAAATGAAATCAGTAAAATTCCACCTAAAATCCAACAAACATGGAAGCTGAATGCAGTGTCACATGTCTCATCTGAACTCACCTTTGTTCTTCTCTATTTCTGCTCAGGCCGAGGAAATTGTGCGCAGGGAGCTGGAGAAGAAGGAGACACCTAGTCTGTACTGTCTACTAGGAGACATCTTGAGGGAGCATCAGTATTACGACCGTGCATGGGAGCTGTCAGGTCAGCGCAGCGCCAGAGCTATGCGCTCCAAAGCCCTGCTACACCTCCGCCACAAGGAGTTCCAGCAGTGCGTCAACTGCTTTGAGCAGTCACTCAAAATCAACAGCATGCAGGTACAAGAAAATCATCATTCTCTCACATTTGTCTATAAAGTTTAATAATAATTTACTTTTTTAAAACTTTTTTTCATGTTCAGCAGTGCACAAGAATGAATTATTTTCTCAATTGTACTAAAAGTTGAGTGTGTCAGTGATCACTATTACATGTGTAAGAATGGGTCAGACCTACAGGTGGTTAAAATGCTGGGCCCGTTCTGTAGTCTCTACACTGGTCCCTGTTCACCTTTCAGTGTTTTCCACAGATTTAGTTTGGCTGAGGTGTAAATTCAGTGAGTCTAGAATCCTGCAGATGAATTTCAACTCCACCATCCTGGACTGCGGTTGGTGACTGTATTCCTGTTAAGGAGGCTGTTAGAGTGCAATGCAACTGGTGACATAACAGAAGTTTTGTTACTAGTTGCAGTCCAACTCAGTAAAGTATGTCTAACTGCTAGCACAAGATCTTCTTTGTGAAAGCACCTGAAGGATGTCAAAGAACACTACAACCTAGTGATCCAGCTGGTGGGGAAACACTGCCTGAAACCTTTGAGCAGTGGAACTGGATAATAGACATGTACAAGGTTACCATTATACAGCCATGCGTTACCTAGTTAGAGCAAGCATGGCACGAGCCACAGGCACAGCAACCAGATTTAGTCATGAATTTAATTTGTTCAAAATGTAGTTACATGTTCAGATTTTTAGACATCAGGTACAAGATACAAGACAATTAAATCCATCAGTGTAATCAGTGTAAGTGGGATCACTGATATTTAATTAAAACACCTCTATGCATAAGTACATATTAACAGAACAGCTGGGATAGATTCTCAGCCTGGTCAGGATTTTAATCTTTCTTTGCTTTGTTAACACACACTTTTTGAGGTCATTTCAGGGAAATATCTGTGCCTTAATTTAACGCTTCAATACAAACCTTTTGTGTGTGTGTGTGTGTGTGTGCGTGTGTGTGTGTGTGTGTGTGCACAGCTCGGTGTGTGGTTTTCTCTTGGTTGTGCCTACTTTGCCCTGGAGGGCTATGAGGGAGCTGCTAAGGCTTTCCAGAGGTGTGTGGGACTGGAGCCAGACGTGAGTACCTACACACAAAGTCTTTCTTTTTAGGGACACTCTTTGACATAATGTATTTTCTCCAAGTCCATCCTTAGTTTTAAAGGCCAAGTAATGTGGGTTTGCTTGAGGCTGCTAGTGCATGAAGATTTTTTTTAACACAAATAAATCATGCAGTTTATTTCAGTAATGTCCAAAGCATCAACTACAGCTTTATGCTGCATCTTTCACTGTTGGGAACTGGACAAAGTCACAGGGAGGCAAATCTGGCAGGTGGTTCATAGTGGTTGTGTTGGTGTGGGCGACACCACAGGTTGGCATGTACCACTGTACAGTGGACATTGCTACTATAACAGCACCTATTTGTTTTGAGCTCCACATTTTGAAACCTCAGCAGCCTTAGTGTTTTGTTCTAATGCTGGTAAGCTTGCAGGACTGACAGACTAATAAAATACTCAAATTTCACTTCTTGGATGGTTGTACCAAGCAGAGGGCCATATTAAATTACATATTACATAACATTATTTTAGTGACAGACATGGAGATGTCAAGTACAGTGAGTAGAACAAGTAGATGTGAAGCTAGTAGACAACTATCAACTACTGTTGCATGTGTATAGATGTCAAAGGAACTACATGCCTCACTTTACGCCTTGCGTAATGGAAAAGGGCACCCTGCAGACAACTGTTATGAAGGGGAGATTTTCTGTAGACCACTGGAAAAAATGTTTTAAACAGGCTGTAAACATGCTTTTTAATGAAGTGAAGTTTGTGGGAGTCTCTATGGATCAACTTTCAAGACAGCCTGAAGTGCTAACTGAGCTAACGCAGTTTGTGGCAGTTGTGATTATTTTTCAGTCTCGGAGGTTGTTTCTGCTTGGTCCTCCCAAAGTGAACGTTTCAGTAAATTTATGTTCATAGCACACAGTTAGTGCACAGCAAATATATAGACGTCTCTCATTTTAACACACCATTTCATTTGGTGAGGGTTTAATAGTCACTCCAGCTTTTCTTTATGTGCATAAACCTGAAAATTGTGTCTTGTAGGATTTTTTTGTTATTCTTTACTTCCTTTTCCTCACTGTCTTCTTTCCCTCACTGACCTGTGTCTCGCCCAACCCCCTACCCCACCTTCATCCAGAATGCAGAAGCATGGAACAACCTTTCTACAGCTTACATTCGCCTCCAAATGAAGTGAGTATGAGTGTAGTGCATATTGGAAACTTGTTGGTGTAAGAACGTGTGTGCCAGGTAATAGAATGGGTTGAGTTTTGTCCAATAGGATTTCTGCCGTAAGCAGCAAAGTGTTTGAAACCATCCACACCCAGCAGACTGGAAAACGCTCCAGTAGTCTTTCAAAATAACTTGGGCAGGATAAATGTGCCCAAAGGTGATGATGACAGAAAGGTCAGAGGTCAACTGCATCTAAGTTTGTCCATATCTCTCTAAATTGCTATTGCTGGTATTTAGTTTCTAAAACAGAATGACATACACTATCCATGTAGTGGATTTTACCACCCACCTTAGTTATCTCTTCAGATTTCTAAACTACAGTCTCTGGGAGCATTCCTAAGGTTCTTCCTTATGCTTCTTATTTTACACTAGTCTTCTTTCAATATGACGCTGGATGTCCACCTTATTGAAACTACAATGTGCAGACTGACTACAAAACGTGCATCAACGTACTCTACTGGTCAAAAGTTTTAGAACACACCCCATTTTTCCATTTTTTTTAAATTGAAAATTATGCAGTTTGATGCCTCATTCCACTCTGAAATGAAAGCACAATACAAATAATCAATTGGAATTATCAAAGAAATCATGGAATCAAAATGTATCTTAAACTTCTCAAAGTAGCCACCTTTGGCAGATATAACAGCTGAATACACCCGGGGCATTCTTTCTACAATAGAAATCAAATATTGTTCAGAAAGTTCTTCTCATATCCGTTTCCAGTTTCTACAAATGTGTGACACTTGTAGGTTGCTTTGCTATCACTCTTCTGTCCAGTTCATCCCAAACCAGCTCGATGGGGTTTAAGTCTGGAGACTGTGCTGGCCACTCCATGTTTTCAAGCTTACCATCTTGTTCTTCTGAGGTAGTTCTGGCATAGCTTGGATGTACGTTTTGGGTCATTATCTTGCTGTAGGATAAACCCCTGACCAGCTAGGCAGATCAGAGGGTTTTGCATGGTGCTGCAGAATGCTGTGGTAGAACAACACACTTCCTCCTCCATGTTTGACAGTTGATGCCACACAGTATGGAGCCATCCCTTCGCCTACTCTGTGGCATACAGAGATCCTGCGTGAAGAACCGAAGATTTCAAATTTTGATTCATCAGTGCATAATGCCTTCTCCAGACTTCAGTAGTCCTATGGCGGTGTTCCATGGCCCAGCCAAGCCTCTTTGTTTTATTCTGACGTCTTAGAATAAGACAAAGAGACAAACCTGCAGCTCAAAGTCTTCTCTTCACAGTTGAAACTGAGACTAAGCTGTACTTGAAGCCATTGTCCTGTGAACTCTCAGAAACGTGTCCTCAGATTCATTTGTGGCGTTGGGTCTGCCAGACCTCTTCCTGTCAGAGTTTCTGAGTCCCTTTTGATGGTGAAGGAAACTGTGCTCACTGACATCTTGACTTTATTTGTGATTTCTCTGTAGGAACGGACTACATTTTTAAGTGTCATGATGGTCTGTCTCTCTTCCATTGTTAATTACCTTTCTCTCAACATTTTTGTAGCAACACACTATTTTCTGTAGTTAATACTGTTCAACTGATGCTCACGAGGCTATGGCACCACAGTGTGTTCCAACACTGCTTTTATGCAAACAGAGGGGGCTGTAAGTAATCCAGAAAAGTTGGAACACCTATAGGAATTAGTAGCCTTTGTAAAGACAAAAGGCAAAGGCTGTGTAGATTAAAGTAATGTTACTGTCAGTATGAGAAATGGTCTGTCAAATTCTATTAACAGGTCGGGGTTCGAATCCAGAACATGGTCCAGTTATTGTGACCTAGGTTCTATTATAGCCACAAGTCATTACATTTTGATAGTGAGCCATATTTATTAGAACTCAAAGTCAATCATAACGAAAGCAAATGGTAGATAAGACAAAATGACAAATGAATGACCAGAAAGACAAAATATCTTCAGACTGATGCTGACACTGCACTCTGTTGCCTACTGAGGTGGAAAACTTGGAAAATCTCCACATGTCCATGGATGAGAATAATGCCAGTCGGGGTTTCTGCTGCTGGGTTTCAGAACATTTTTGAGAATATGATCTGACACCTGATGCTTACGAAGCTTACGAGTGCCAATCACAGGGAAACGGATAAAGGAAATGCTATGCATTTGTTCCGGTAAGGTTAGCATAAAGTTATGCATTAGACTCTGCCAGGCTCATGACAGGACAACACACTGAGTCACACTGTACAAAGAAATAAAAATTCAAAATGAATACAATTTTGTCAGCTTAAAAAAATCAGCGATTTAACTGGAAAGTTGTTTAATGTTAAGACCAGTCTTACGAATGGACTTGAACCTTCCCAACTTAAGCATTGTAACATGAATGCACATATGGGTAAAGCTTTTAATTAATTTAACCAACATGCATGTCATTGGGCTTGAATGTAAGGTCAATTAGTGGTCAAACAGTACAGATTAGATGCTGAGTTGTGGTGCAACACAAACTGAAAGTGCAGAGATGGCGCTTCAGTAAGTTCAGAGAGATATTTCAGACAGTAGTTCATTTTAATTTTAGTTTTATTTATACAGCAACAAACCAAAGCAACCATTGCCTCAAGACCCCTTATATTGTAAGGTAGAGACCCTATATAACAGCGGTTCCCAACCTTTTTTGCGCCACGGACTGGTTTATGTCCGACAATATTTTCACAGACCAGCCTTTAAGGTGTCGTGGATAAATACAACAAAATAAAACCAGTACCGGTACCAAAAAACAAGAAAATTTATTCATAACACACGTGAAAAGACCCAGGAGAAACCAAGTCATCGATAAAAACGATATAAAATGAAGATAAAAAACGATAAAAACCCCAAAAAACATAAATTTCACACCCGAGCCTCACCTCTCGCAGCCCGGTACTAAACGACTCACGGACCGGTACCAGTCCGTGGCCCGAGGGTTGGGGACCGCTGCTATATAATACAGAGAAAACCCCAACAGTTAGACAAACCTCTTTGAGCAAGCACCTGGCAACAGTGGTAAGGAAAAAATCCCTTTCAACAGGAAGAAACCTCTGGCAGATCAGGGAGGGGCGGCCATCTGCAGATGTTATGAGAGACACAACAAAAGAACACACTGTGGACAGCAGTGAAAAGCCTTCTCTTGACATTAAAAAGCTACTGGATGTATTAAAGAGGGTCATTTCTGTGGCTGATAGTTTGGGACAAGAGTGTTTTTGCAGCCTTGTGGCATAAAGAGTTTCCCTTTCAGGAAAAGAGTATTTAAATGAATCAGTTGTACTGAATTTACTGCATATTACATAAAATCTGTGAACAAAAATCATGCCTTATGCCTGTTGTAGTTGTGATAGTTACTACTAGGAGTGTTGGTTTTTAGTAGAGGGAGATGTTTTCTGAATAAGTGCGCAGTCTGCACTTGGTGTGCTTTGCAGCTCAAAAGTTTGTATCGCCAAAACTTGCTCTGTCCTAAAGCTCTTCACTTAGTCATCATGCTGAGGTTTTAGGGGGAAACCCTAATTATTGCTCCTCAATATACTGAGACTTTCATGAAACAGAGCAGAAGTTAACTGTTTTTGTTATCAGCAGTAACTGCTTTAAAACGGAGGCTGTTGTTCATCTGTAGTTAGTGTAGACAGTCAGGCTGCTGTTTACCTCAGCTGGTGTCAGTGTCTGCTTACTGTGGAGGACGCTCTGTGAAAGTTTTACAGCCCCGTTCTCTTTGATGACAGAAGGAGGCCGTTGAGTTGTTGAAGATAACCTGAATTTTTCTGTTGATAAGCACAGCTGTTTCTTTCTAATTCTCCCACTGCATGCGAACTGTGAGCTTCTTTTTGATCTAGCTTCATCGTTAAATCTGTGTGGGGGGGAAACAGCTTAGTGGAATGGAATTTATTAATACTTAACCATTGTCTTTCTTCCCTAATGTCTTATAAAAGGAATTTAGACCAAAGTAATTCTGAATTGAACTGTATGACAAACTTGCCATTACAGATGAGTGAAGTCGCACTCATTCAGGGTGTCCCATGCTGTCATTTAGTCATTCAGAAGTAAATCCAGTGCATTCTTAAGCTTTGCTGTAAAATAGTATCTCGCCTGTCCCAGTTTACAGTCATCTCTGCCTGCCTGCTGAGACAGTCTTCACAGCAGTCGTTACAAGCATCAGAACTTCCCAGAACTTTGTAACCATCCAGACAGTGTTCAGATATTTATTTATGTATTTATAATGTACAGATAAACAAACAAACAATAAAAATACTCTAAATAAAAATATGTGAAGTTCTTCATTCCAGCCCATGTTCGTGTCTCTCTGTGTTTTTTGTTTGTTTGTTTTTTTTGTAATTTCTGGCTGTGGGGGCTTTTCAGATACAGAGGTAGACTTTTAGCCCTTGACAGCAGCCTTCTGTCCGTTCGGGCCTGAAACCGAAGCAAAGCAGGCGAGTTTTTAATTAATACCTGGTTAGTTCTACTGCCAGTTAAGCTCAAGCAGTTTTGAAATGAACCAAGCCTAGAACTTCCTAGAACTCTGTTCAACACATTTAATGATCTACTTCTAACTTGTCTCTCCTTTTTGTCATTGGCAGAAATAAGGCTTTTCGAACCCTGCAGGAAGCCCTTAAGTGTAATTACGAACACTGGCAGATCTGGGAGAACTTCATTGTTGTTAGCACTGACATTGGAGATTTTGCTGAAGCCATCAAGGCATACCACCGTCTTATGGACCTGAGGGAGAACTACAAGGACATCCAGGTACATGACTGCACTTAGTCTCTTCTTTTGTTCCATGTAGAATGGGGAAAACATTTATTCTAGGCTGCGTGTCTAATGAGACGCAGCTTGGCAAACAATAAACTATACCTGGCTGGATAAAGCTTCTCAGGGGCAATCTATGTCTCCTGAAATCTGTTAGGTTTAGCTCACCATGGTCAAAAATAACAAATAAAAATGTCTGACTTGAACACATGAGACAGAGCTGTGAAGCAGGAATTGGTCCCTTTGCTCTCTGTATTTCTTTCACCTTGCAGTGCTCCTAATAAGTTGCACTAATTAACTGACTTTCTGTAAATGAAGCTTTGTCTGTGTTGAAAGGAAGAACTTTTGAAACAAAAGATATACATTTCTCTAAATTCTGGAATACTTGGCTCAAGTTCAGCGTTTTGGCTTTATCCACCTCTTCTACTCTGTGCAAAGTCTCAGAGCTTTGTGAGAGGGGAAACGTGATTTGTTGTCCAATCACAACACACCGAGCAGGTGAAACTGTTAATCTTTATCACTGTGGTCACTCATGCCGAGTCGTTTAGAAACTCTGAAGGAAAAGCCTCTTGTAGTCACAGCTCATTAATTCCACAGCAACTGATGCATTCTAAATAAGAAATTAACCATCAGCTTTGAATAAACAAGGCGAGACAGCCAGTGGTAGTATTTCCATTGTTAATGGTCTGCTTCAGCCCTGCAGTCATTTTACTCACGTAGTTTTGAGCAATTAACTTTGAAGAAGACGTCTTCCAGCCTAATGGGAATGGATAAAAATCACAGCTCTGACTCAGAGATCCTGTGGGCCTCGGAATTAAATATACAAACAGAGTCACATTTATCCCACAATACATGATCTTCTTTTTTTCTCTCTTTTGTTGTGTCCCTCTTTGTCTTCTCTGTTTCAAACAACCAAAATGGTCATTTATGCAGGTTGTGTCCTGGTCAGCCTCATCAATAAGGTTGGCAGATGTAAAAGCACACAGGTTGAAAAGGTCAGCAGCAGCTTCAGAGCAGCTCACTCAGTCTTTAGTTCTCTGTTTGCCTCCTCCTCATTTTTAAATATCTTCTCAGAACACAGTTTTCTTGAACAGTTTATTAATGGCCGACAATCTCCTACAGACAACCTAACACCAAAGCCCTTTCACGGAAAAGAGCATGAAATTGCACATTTAAGGAGTGCTATAAAAGGAGTGTTTAGTAATATCAACTGTGACTAATGATAGCTCAGTCACACTAGAGTGAGAACAAGACTACAACCTCCTTGCAACTAGGAAAAATTGGTAATTGTATTTTTTTAAAATATCAAGCAACAGATTGCAAGTAGTCATAGCAACCACTTTTTTGTGTGTTAGAATTCCGTCCCCGAACAGCTGCAGTCGGACTCAGACTCCAGGCTTCTAGAACGATGGCCCAAAGCTCTTCCTTGAATCTTGCCTGCCTTTTGTTCTGTTCTCTGTCAAGATAACCCCACACTGCTGCAATAATGTTGAGATTCAGGCTCTGCAAAGGCCAGCCGCGACCGGCCGACTGCCCACATGTGTGTTCAACTTTGTTTTAAATCCAGGCCAATCTGTTTGACCTGGATTACACATGGTACTGGTGGATCAGAATCTCACTGTACTTTTCTATGTTTATAATTCAGTGAACATAGAACTTGTTCAATTTTGAGAAGCTCGCCATTACCACTGCCTGAAGTGCTGCACCAAACCTTGACAGAAGCTCCACTGTGTTTCACAGATGGCTCCTGACACTCACTCTTATAATGCTCTCCTGACCTCATCTGTACATATTTACAGTGATTTGAAAATTTCCAATTTGGATTCATTATTCCATATGACCTGTGTCCAGTTCCTGTGTAATTTGGCATACACCTGCCTGTCCTGATTGTTTCCCTTCCTTAAGAGTAGCTTCTGACAGCCATCCTTCTTCATTTGTGGCATTTTCAACTTCTGGCTTTTTTCCTGCTTTAATCCTCTACTCGATCTTTTTTCTTGTTAAATTATTCCAATTAATTCAAGGTGCTTTTTATGTAATAAAAACATTTGAATAATAAAAACAAATAAGGCTTTAAAGGGTAAAGTTCAGAAACCAGTGGATGATGTTGCAGTCTTCTGTATTTCCAAAGTCAGGTGCCGCTGACTTTGGACTGGGTCATTTCAACAGCACTAGCAATGTTGAATGCCGATTTGCAACAGCCAGGCCAGTGTGTGCTGGCGTGTATGAGATAATTAAATATTTTTATATGACTACTTTAATAAAATGTAGTACTGTCCCCTGGGTTTATCACCGAAAAGTCTGTCAAAGCTTGAAAGTCTGTACTTTAAATAGCTGTTCTATTTTTACCCGTCTGTTTTTACTTCGATTCACCTTAAAATGCTGCTTTGCATAACTGGTGGTGACAGACTATGTTAATTTCATTAGATCACAGTAACAAATTTAGAAGCAACGTTTTTGCCTTATTTCATTTTATGTGCTTTTTGTGTTAGTTTTTCATCGCAGGCTCAGAAGGTGGGAGGGGCCACCAAGGATTGCTGTCCTATGGAATGTGGAAAGGGCTACTGACAGAGGAGCTGGTGGTCACATGGCTCAGCTTTTGTGCCTCATGGGGTTAAATGGGGGATATAGACGCACATGCATTCATTTCCTTACAGTTACTATGCACAGGGAGGAGATTTTCTTCTTTTCCATTTTTGGGTAGAAATGAACTTCCTAGAAACTCTTTGCCTGTTATCCATGTTTTTCTTGTTTTCTCTCAACACAGAAATTAGTACTTTTCCACCTAATTTAACACCCTGACACTTCAACAGGAATCTTAATCGATTCATTCAGTTTTTTCCTTTAAATATCACTTTTCACCAGAGTGATAAATACCAAAACTAATACTTACAGATGTACTTGCACTGCCATATTCACAAGAATTCACTGGAAAATCCCATCAAACGGACTGAACTACAGATTACCCTCTTAAAATCACACTTTGTGTGTTGGAGTTTGAACAGATGTAGAGGATGTGTCCGTCAGCACACCTCTGAGGTGTTTTGCAGGATGTCTAACATGATGTTACAGTCTCTGCTCCATAGCCTTGCAGTTGATTTATCTTAATTGTGACTGCAGTGCAACCTGGCAGATGGTTCACTAACTGGTGGGGGTTGGGGAACTGGTAGATGGCAGAAATAAATGGTAAATGGCCTGTATTTGTATAGCGCTTTACTTAGTCCTTAAGGACCCCAAAGCGCTTTACACATTCAGTCATCTACCCATTCACACACACGTGATGGCAAGCTACATTGTAGCCACAGCTGCCCTGGGGCGCACTGACAGAGGCGAGGCTGCCGGACACTGGCGCCACCGGGCTCTCTGACCCCCACCAGTAGGCAACGGGTGAAGTGTCTTGCCCAAGGACACAACGACTGAGACTGTCGGAGCCGGGGCTCGAACCGGCAACCTTCTGATTACAAGACGAACTGCCAACTCTTGAGCTACGATCACCCCAAAATAAGATGGAGTTCAGCAGAGAAGGTATTTTATCAGGGAGTGAAGGGGTGCTTGCTGGCTGGCCTAACCATGCTGCATTTTCATCTGTTAAATGTGGCTTGTTTCCATCTTTGAAGCTGACTTTATAGAAAAACCACAGCTAAATGTAATGGCGGATTGCTCTACGTGGATATGCAAGGAAATTTTTAAGGAGGTCCAATTAGAGAACATTTTCTCAGACAAAGGTGCTTTTATAATTCAGTGCAATGTATTTTTGAAGTAGCCTTCCACTTGTATCAGTGTCTGAAGAGTTAGCTGCTGACTGTCAAACAAACAACAAAAAAAGTTCAAATTCAACAGCATGTCAACAGTGTTTACTATTAATTAATATTTAATTAATATTAATTGTTATTAATTTAATGTTAACAGTGACCTGGAGGGTACTCCAGTAATAATTATTATTATTATTCAAAAATAAAAGCTTTTTTAAAAGGTGCCTTTAATAAAGTGCTTAATTTAAAAAATAATGAAAATATATTTTCCTTTTTTCTTTCTTATTAATTACATTTCACGAGTAAATCAGCAGAGCATCAGCTCCTCTTTTCTCTTTGTCTGTTTCCACGACTTACTTCTGCACCTTGTCCCACTGTGGAGTTTTCTGTTTTCATATGGGGTGGCTGTAGCTCAGGAGGTAGACCAGGTCGTCTACTGATCGGAAGGTTGGTGGTTCGATCCCTGGTTCCCCTGGGATGAATTATAATGTACACGGTTGGTTTGTGTGTTTCCTGAGGACACACAGTGTCTGTAAAGACAAAAGGCAGATGCTGTGTAGATTAAAGTAATGTTACTGTCAGTATGAGAAATGGTCTGTCAAATTCTATTAACAGGTCGGGGTTCGAATCCAGAACATGGTCCAGTTATTGTGACCTAGGTTCTATTATAGCCACAAGTCATTACATTTTGATAGTGAGCCATATTTATTAGAACTCACAGTCAATCATAACGAAAGCAAATGGTAGATAAGACAAAATGACAAATGAATGACCAGAAAGACAAAATATCTTCAGACTGATGCTGACACTGCACTCTGTTGCCCACTGAGGTGGAAAACTTGGAAAATCTCCACATGTCCATGGATGAGAATAATGCCAGTCAGGGTTTCTGCTGCTGGGTTTCAGAACATTTTTGAGAATATGATCTGACACCTGATGCTTACGAAGCTTACGAGTGCCAATCACAGGGAAACGGATAAAGGAAATGCTATGCATTTGTTCCGGTAAGGTTAGCATAAAGTTATGCATTAGACTCTGCCAGGCTCATGACAGGACAACACACTGAGTCACACTGTACAAAGAAATAAAAATTCAAAATGAATACAATTTTGTCAGCTTAAAAAAATCAGGGGCTGAGTTGTGGTGCAACACAAACTACAGTGCAGAGATGGCGCTTCAGTAAGGTCAGAGAGATATATCAGACAGTATTTGATTTTAATTTTAGTTTTATTCATACAGCAATAAACCAAAGCAACCGTTGCCTCAAGGCCCTTTAAACTGTTAGGTAAAGACCCCACAGGGTTTTTACCTAACAGTTGTGGGGATAGGTTAATTGATTATTCTAAATTCAAAGGAGCTTGCAAAGAAAAGCGTCTGGACTTCTTTAAGTTACTTGAAGACGTTTCACCTCTCATCCGAGAAGCTTCTTCAGTTCTAAGGTCAAATGGTGGAGAGTCCCAGATATAAACCTAGTGGGAGTATCCCCCCACAGAGGGACAAAAGGACCCCCTGATGATCCTCTAATCGCCTGAGCCAAGGTGTGAAACTGGGTGTGGGTCCCAATCAGCCAGAGTTTCGGGTGTGTTCATTGTGAAACCTGGCCCCACCTTATCATGCGAATTCCTGAGGTCAGATGGCCCAGGATGTGAGTGGGCGTTAAGGCGTCTGGGAAGGGATCTCAAAACTGGATTATAGATGGCAGACAGTTGGTGTCGTAAACCCCCGCCTCTGTTCAAAGATGGTCGCTCACAGTGGACATAGATGGCTTCTTTCACTCCTCTTTCAAACCATCTGTCCTCTCTGTCCAAAATGTGAACATTGGCATCCTCGAAAGAGTGTCCTTTATCCTTAAGATGCAGATGGACTGCTGAGTCTTGTCCTGTGGAGGTGGCTCTTCTGTGTTGTGCCATGCGCTTGTGAAGTGGCTGTTTGGTCTCTCCAATGTAGAGGTCTGGGCATTCCTCGCTGCACTGTACAGCATACACCACATTGTTAAGTCTGTGTTTTGGCGTTTTGTCTTTCGGGTGAACCAGTTTTTGTCTGAGCGTGTTGCTGGGTCTGAAATGCACCGGGATGTCATGCTTGGAGAAAATTCTCCTAAGTTTTTCTGATACACCGGCTACATAGGGGATGACAATGTTGTTGCGTCTGTCCTTCTTATCCTCCCTCGCTGGTGTCTGGTCTTCTTTTCTGTGCCTCTTTGCTGACTTTTTTGCTGACTTTTCGAGGATGCCAATTTTCACATTTTGGACAGAAGTCCAGACGCTTTTCTTTGCAAGCTCCTTTGACTACGATGACCTGGATGACTGAGAACCTTCACAGACATTATTCTAAATTGCCCATAGGTGTGAATGTGAGCGTGAATGGTTGTCTGTCTCTGTGTGTTAGCCCTGCGACAGACTGGCGACCTGTCCAGGGTGTACCCCGCCTTTCGCCCTATGACAGCTGGGATAGGCTCCAGCGCTCCCCGTGACCCTGAAAAAGATCAGTGGAAGCGAATGGATGGATGGTAAAGACCCTGTATAATACAGAGAAAACCCCAACAATTAGACAAAATGCCTATAAGCAAGCACTTGATGCTGGAAAGGAAACACTCTCTTTTAACAGCAAGAAATCTACAGCAGAATGTGCTTCATGGGGTTAAATGGGGGCTATAGTTGCACATGCATTCATTTCCTTACAGTTACTGTTCACAGGGAGGAGATTTTCTTTTCCATTTTTGGATAGAACTTGAAATGAACTTCCTAGAAACTTTTTGCCTGTTATTCTTGTTTTCTCTCAACACAGAAATTAGTACTATTCCACCTAATTTCACACCCTGACACTTCAACACGAATCTTAATCCCTTTTAAAAGCAAGAAATCTGCGACAGAACCAGGCTTAATCAATTTCAAGTCAGTTTTTATCTAGAAAGCCCCAAACATTCACCTCAAGGCTCTTATTATTGTAAGGTAAAGGCCCTACATGCAAAGTGGTACCGGTACATTAGCGGTGATTAACGGGTGCAGCAACACAAATCAGTAAATCATATCTTCCATGATAGCCACCGCCAAGTTTATTGCAAAGTAACTGATGGAGGATTCAGGGTCACCTCATCCAACCCTAACTATTTAACAAAAGGAGCATTTTAAGCCTACCGTAATCTTAAAAGTAGAGAAGGTGTCTGTCTCCTGAATCCAAACTGCTTCCACAGAAAAGGGGTACCATTCTCCTTTTATATACTCATAAGTAAGCCTGCAGTCTCAGAGCAAAGTGCTCTAATGGGTTGATACGGTATTATAAAAGTGTTTAAGATAAGATGGGACCTGACCATGACAGCTATTGAAACCTTTAATCTCCTCATGTTTGTATATGTCCAGCTGATGGCTTTTTGTCCTTACCACCTAAAAGTTTGCTTGTTGTAAAGTCAACATGTGATGCCTAATGTCGGTACTAATTTAAGATTTACACCCAGTCATACCAAGAAGGCGGCTTAAACCTAGATGTTGCAACAGACTTAGAATGACTTAAAAAGTTATGATTGGCTTAGTTTATGATCAGACCAAAACTCTATTGGTGCAATTGGCCTCTGATTACTCATCTGTGTTCCAATAGTAAGCTTAAGTATTACATGCAGAAGTTTTCTTCCTCGTGTTATTTGTTTTTCATTTATTTATTTTTTGACTGTATTATTTATTTATTGTCCTAATAACTGTACTAACTGTGGCAAACTGGCATAATTATGAGCAGACTAGTAACTCTATTTATTTAAAGACTTCTGTAATACCATCACAAATTCAAGTTTAAAAATAAAAACTGAAAAC
The DNA here is from genome assembly GCF_051167445.1 of Perissodus microlepis. Taxonomy (NCBI): domain Eukaryota; kingdom Metazoa; phylum Chordata; class Actinopteri; order Cichliformes; family Cichlidae; genus Perissodus; species Perissodus microlepis. The sequence continues at coordinate 2,445,183 of NC_140473.1, read as the reverse complement.
CGCATTTCCCATAAGCCCATTATTTTCCATCCAGCCTCTCAGTCATTGGGGTTTTAATGGTCTTGAGCAACGTTGCTGGTTGGATTAACAGTGATTAAGGTTGTAGCAACACATTGAAATCAGTAAATCAGATCTTCCATGATGATGTTTAAACTTGTTTTTTTCCCCATCAGATTCTGCAGATCTTGGTGAAAGCAGTTGTTGAGAATTTGACAGACAGCCAAGGTGAGCAGGCAGGAGCCCTCCAGTCCAAACTGAAGGAGCTCCTAGGTCGGGTCAGTTCTCGCCACAGCAGTGACGCTGAGATATGGCGACAGTATGCCCTGCTGTATGGTGACGGCCACAGCTCCAACCCAGAAAACGACGACAAGGTCAGTAACATGCACTCGCATGTCTTTGTTTGTTTGTTTGTTTTTGTTGTTTTTTTATTCTAACAAGTCTTGGATCTGCCAGTTTCCACTTTACAACTATACAAAGGATCAGACCAGCTCTTCATTCAAAGCATGTGATTCCAAACGGTTTGTTTCCTAACAGGTAATGCAGAAATCCGCAGGAAACAACTTCACATACAAGTTCATTTTCATCTGGCACTTGTTTATATAAAAAACCAAAGTAAAGGCACCTAAACATTAATAAAAACTAAATGCACTTAAATCAGTGGTGTGCGGTGACTTTTACAGAAAGATAATCCTCAACACAAACATTTGTCATCATCTTAGATAAATTTGATCAAATTAAAACATACCATTTGTTTTTCTTTCTATTAATGTACTGTCTTTAGCTTACATTATAAAACACCTTGAGGCAACTGTTGTTGTGATTTGGTGCTATATAAATTAGAGATGGCACGATACCACTTTTTTATATCCGATACCGATACCGATATCATAAATTTGGATATCGGCCGATACCGATATGAATCCAATATAGTGTGTTTTTTAATCAATAAAACTGTTTTTTTTTTAATATCTTGCTGCTTTTTGTATAAGTTCATATTCAAGTTAAAAAAAAACAAAAAACACTAAAGCTATTCTGTTATACCTGTATGCAAAAAATACACTGCACCCAAAATATTTCATAGTTCAGCAATACTGATCAATCTAATAAACTTAAACCTACTCCATCCTCCCTATTCTGGTATTTTAAAGAGTAAGCAACCTAACCAATAGGGCTCTAAAACTCCCAGCAAAAAAAATAAAAAATAGGGAACCACCCCCTTTGATGCAGTGTGAAAAAAATGCCCAGAAATAAATTATTTTTCAAGAATAATTAAATAGATTCAACATTTTTCTTCAACAGAATTGCAGACGGCACAGATGGTACCTTCCCAAAGGAAAAAGTACTATAGCTTACTAGGGTATATTAGACTTAATAGTTACTATATACAGGGAGTGCAGAATTATTAGGCAAATGAGTATTTTGTCCACATCATCCTCTTCATGCATGTTGTCTTACTCCAAGCTGTATAGGCTCGAAAGCCTACTACCAATTAAGCATATTAGGTGATGTGCATCTCTGTAATGAGAAGGGGTGTGGTCTAATGACATCAACACCCTATATCAGGTGTGCATAATTATTAGGCAACGTCCTTTCCTTTGGCAAAATGGGTCAAAAGAAGGACTTGACAGGCTCAGAAAAGTCAAAAATAGTGAGATATCTTGCAGAGGGATGCAGCAGTCTCAAAATTGCAAAGCTTCTGAAGCGTGATCATCGAACAATCAAACGTTTCATTTAAAATAGTCAACAGGGTCGCAAGAAGCGTGTGGAAAAACCAAGGCGCAAAATAACTGCCCATGAACTGAGAAAAGTCAGTACTGGTTTGGGCTGGTATCATCAAAGATGAGCTTGTGGGGCCTTTTCGGGTTGAGGATGGAGTCAAGCTCAACTCCCAGTCCTACTGCCAGTTTCTGGAAGACACCTTCTTCAAGCAGTGGTACAGGAAGAAGTCTGCATCCTTCAAGAAAAACATGATTTTCATGCAGGACAATGCTCCATCACACGCGTCCAAGTACTCCACAGCGTGGCTGGCAAGAAAGGGTATAAAAGAAGAAAAACTAATGACATGGCCTCCTTGTTCACCTGATCTGAACCCCATTGAGAACCTGTGGTCCATCATCAAATGTGAGATTTACAAGGAGGGAAAACAGTACACCTCTCTGAACAGTGTCTGGGAGGCTGTGGTTGCTGCTGCACGCAATGTTGATGGTGAACAGATCAAAACACTGACAGAATCCATGGATGGCAGGCTTTTGAGTGTCCTTGCAAAGAAAGGTGGCTATATTGGTCGCTGATTTGTTTTTGTTTTGTTTTTGAATGTCCGAAATGTATATTTGTGAATGTGGAGATGTTATATTGGTTTCACTGGTAAAAATAAATAATTGAAATGGGTATATATTTGTTTTTTGTTAAGTTGCCTAATAATTATGCACAGTAATAGTCACCTGCACACACAGATATCCCCCTAAAATAGCTAAAACTAAAAACAAACTAAAAACTACTTCCACAAACATTCAGCTTTGATATTAATGAGTTTTTTGGGTTCATTGAGAACATGGTTGTTGTTCAATAATAAAATTATTCCTCAAAAATACAACTTGCCTAATAATTCTGCACTCCCTGTACAGTAATGGACTTCTATACAGTTTACATCAGATTAAAGCTTTGGGTGTAAGATTCGGATAATTATTTATTAAAAGCTCGACATTTTAAATGAGAATAAGAAAGAAAAGTATGTCTTTGTGCCCCCTTTTCCCTGTTCATGCCCTATCGGCCCCCCTGGCTAAACTTTGCTAGATCCGCCCCTGCACAGCTACAGCCGTCAGCTACGTAGAAAAAGATCCTGGTGTAGAAAGTAATATTAAATAAATTCTAACAACAGATTATCAAGCTTAAACGTGCTGCTATTGTTCAGCCGCTGGTTTCCTCTTTCTGGTGCAAAGTGGGCCAAAAACAAAGAAGAGAGACGGACTCGCGACAGAAAAGCCGATCAGCTGATCATTGATCAGTTTCACGATGGAAGTAGCAGCAGGAGAGGGAGGGGGAGAGAAGAGGCAGTCGCTCCATATATCGGTTGTTAAGCTTAACGTGGGAATGCTTTACGAACATTCAGAGATGAACTTACACATTTGCTTTACTTCTCTCTGAGATAACTTCCTCGGAGATGAAATGCTGGATTGGTAGTGAGGCTACAAATACACACAGCTGCTCTATCACGTGACCACACTGTTCCGACGTGCTACGGTTATGAGCCGAGTTACGCCATGTCTCAAGTTTTGTGAGGTGCTTTTTTGATATTTAATGGATCGGATTACATTTTTTATTTCTCTCCGATATCTGATCCAGTAATTTACGTCAGTATCGGACCGATACGTAATATCGGATCGGTCCATCTCTAATATAAATACATTGTATTGAATTACATTTGTGCCTTTCAGCACTCTGCTTAGACATCTTCAGCTTTCTGCACTCCTTCCTGACTAAAGAATTGTAAATTCTTATTCTTTAAATCATATGTCAATCGTTTAATCTTTTAAGGACCACAGATCTCTGGGGGGGGAAAGGTTGTTGCTGAGCTCAGAAACAGGCTAAATCTTGATTTTGAAATGTACATTAATCAAAAAAATCAGCTAAATTAAAAGGCTTGAGCATTTTGCAAATCATTAGAAAAAAGCTACTGGTCTCTCAGTTTGTCCAGTTCCAGTCATTAACAAAGTGAGACTGCCACAGTATATATCAGTATGAAACAAGCGCAGCTTTCAGCAACAATAGCCTGTTGTCCTTTACATTCATGCCACAAGATCAGAGTAATATAAAGGATAGATGCAGACTGGTGTGGAGCTTTTTTTAAATTTTTATTTATACTTAAATTTATTTTGTTTTACAAAATGAAATAATACAAGGTTCCTTGTACTAACAGAATGCCACTGACTGATGTAATATACCGCATAAAACACATTTGAACATTAAAATAACATTTACAAACCTCATAAGCATATGGTGGAAAAATGTTACCATGATGGCCTCACAAGTCAAATCTGTAGTGTAATCCCTGTTGTTTAACTTTGCTGCTTGAATCGTGTATTTAGTTGAGCCACACAAAGTGGCAATAGATGGCTTTGAAAACACCCGTTTGTAGGTTTGGATGCCTAATGATCCAGTGGATATTTGGCTAACAGAAGGTCTCTTATAAATCCTCTATTCCTTGAGCACTCCTCAGTGAATCACCATCAATTATTCACTCTTGTTTTACTTTTGGTTTCCAACAGTCTCCTTGTTTGGAAATTTAAAACAAGTCAAGGGTAAAAGTGGGGGCTGCATTTGACTACCAGAATGGTACTGCAGCTTCTGTGTTTTGTTTTGTTTTGTTTTTCTAGGCACTGCAGTTCCTGTCCAAGGCCCATCGCTGTGAGGTTCAGGGAGGTGGTTGGGAGAAAGAACCTGCTCTCTTCAAGGAGGTGATCAAACAAGCTGTCCACATGGGAGAAGGTTAGCTCACCACCCAGCTCTGTATGCCCTCATAGCCATTTCTCAGAGGAACAGAGAAGATGAAAGGATGGTGATGAGATGGAAAAGCGATATCTCTGATTACAGTTTAGATGATAATCTCCTCAAACCTTTGATGTTTTCATTACAGTAAGACAGATTCATAGAGTTAAACACTGGAGAGGCAATCAGAAGTGACTTTGAAAAAATAATAATAATGCTGTGAGGTATTAAATGTGTTTGCATTCTCCATCAGTTTATCCTTCCTCCCTCAACTAATGTTAGCCATGTTCCTGGGTGTGATGTTTGGGTTCTTTAAAACACAATTCAAATCCCTTCACTTTTAAATACTTTAGATACTTTTAAATACTTGTGTGTTAGATTTGATTGTCAGTGAATAAGACTGGATTTTTGTACATGTCTACATTAGTTTAGTTAATATTTGTATTCAATATAATAATAATAACGATCAATGCCTCATGCTACATATAGTCTGTGGGGTTTTTTGTATGCTGTCTGTGATGCAGGATCACAGTACCATCTGCTCATCTGCAAGCTCTCTTCAAACCAATGTTCAAACCAAAATTCTCCCATATCACCCCTGTGTTAAAATCCTTGCACTGGCTTCCGGTTGAGTATAGATATCAGTTTAAAATCCTCACTTTTACATTCATGTCCCTACAAGGTGAGGCCCCCACTTATATCACTGAGTTTCTCCAACCCTACTCTCCAAACCAGATCCTTAGATCCACTGATAGTGGTTTTCTAACCATTCCATGGACCCATTTGAAAACGAAGGGGGATCCCGCGTTTCAAACCTTGGCTCGAATATTATGGAACAGTTTACCTCCCCCGCTACGCACCATCAACTCTGTAGCTACTTTTAAAAAACAACTCAAAACACATCTGTTTAGACAGGCATTTAGGTACTATTCATGTGTAGTATACTGTTTTAGTGGATATGCTATTATACCCTCTTTATAGTGTTTTATTTTTCGTTTGGTATGCTTTTATTCCCTTGTGAAGCACTTTGAAATAACTTCCTGTTTTAAAAAGTGCTGTATAAATAAATTTTACTTACTTACAATGTTTTATTATCTGAAAGAGGAACCCTTACATCCTCTAAGATAAAAACAGCAAATGAATTATTCCAAATACCAAAAAGGTAAATTATACATGCAGTGCATCTGGAAAGTATCCACAACACTTGTTCCACATTTTGTCACGTTACACCCTTATTTCAAAATGGAAATACATTCAGTTTTAATTCACGTACACAATATTGCGGGATTGGTGACTTTTTACTTAGAGTGTTTTTAGTTTTTGGGGTGCTGTGCAGCTTTTCAACTCAGTTACCGCCTGATATAGGGAGAGCCTGATCAGACCCAGCTGCCCTGCTAGGCTTCCTGGCACTGCCCCACCCGGCCACAACGAGTGAACTCTTTGGCCTAAATGCAAAGTGTCCTCTCTCAAGGAAATTGGGCTCATCATCTGGCCAATACCATCGCTGGCACACATCCACATGCTGTGAGGATGTGAGATCAAGGGAAAAATGAATGCAGTCATGTACAGAGAGCCTTGATGATAACCTGCTCCAGAGTGCTCACTAGGCCGGACTTGGCCGAAGGTTTATATACCAAGAGCACACAGCCAAGATAACAGTGGAGTGGCTTCAGGACCACTCTGAACATTCCTTGAGTCGCCCAGCCAGAGCCCCGACCCAAGTGATCATATCTGGAGCGATCTGAAAATGGCTGTGCAATGACGCTCTGCATCTAACCTGATGCAGCTCGAGAGGTTCTGCAAAGAAGAATGGAAGAACCTGTTCAAAAATAGTTAGACTTGAGGCTTTAACATGCAACATTTGGAGTTAGGCTGTATAGCTTCTGCTTAAACACAAAAACATCTGGTTGATAAAACTCTTGATCACCTCCCTTACATGACAAAACGACAAACAAGTAAAGTGCTGAGAATACTTTTGTGATGTATTGGGTAAGCGTTCAGGGTCACCTGATCTATTCCTGCCAATAAGCTTTAAAAAAAATGTAAGCGCCCAGTTTGTCTCCCAAATACAAACTGGGCACTGGTTCCACAGAGAAACTTGAAGCCTCTACCTCCCATTCTACTGTTAACCCTAAAACACTAATGTCAGGTGATTTTCACCCATGTAAATCTGATAGTGTTACAAAACTCCACATTAATATAGTTTTTTGCTCTCACAAGTAAACTGAGAGTAAAGTGCTGTATTGAGGTGATATGGTAGTATGAGTTCTAAGTAAGATGGGGTCTGTTACTTCATGTAGTATTGGCAGTTGGGCATGGAGGACCAGATCTTTGTCATGAGCTTCTCTTTTAGGTGGAGAGGCATTCAGTGCGTTCGATGCATTACCTGTCCTTTGGGATTGGTACCTAATCTCACAGTTGGACATGCTGGTATCTCCCCCCTGACCTGATTTAAAATGTGTGAAATTAAAAAAAACACTAGAAGCTGTAACTAGAAGTCAATGATGTAAAAAATTTAAATTTCAAGGAAAAACCCCTGAAATTGGCTAGCATAAATTCTTATAGTGTCCACTAATGGAAAAGGGGTGGAACAATTACTGTTAAATGAAAGCGTCCAAACTGAACCACTGAACAACAGCAGCTTTAATCAGGGAGGTGATCAAGAGTTTTATCAACCAGATGTTTTTATGTTTAAGCAGAAGCTATACAGCCTAAGTCCAAGTACACATTGTTTAATAGTGTTTGAGTACAGAAAATGGCTTCTGGGACACTTAAAAATTACAAAACATTTTGGGAAAGCTACAAACATCAGCCACACTTGAATCTAGGATTCCAACCATCTATCTTCTTCCACTATCCGTGGCCAGGTCGCAGGGGCAGCAACCTAAGCAGAGTGGTTCTGCTCTGAGCCCCTAATTCCTCACCCTGTCACTAAGGGAGAGGCCAGACACCCTTCGGACAAAGCCCATTTCCACCGCTTGTATCCACGATCACGTTCTTTCAGTCACGGCTCGTGGGCATATGTGATGGTAGGGATGTAGTTCGACTAGTAAATTGAGATCTTCGCTTTTACACTAAGCGCTCTCTTCCCCAAACTGGACCAGTACAACATCAGCATCACTGCAGCCGCAGCACCAATTCGTCTGTTCCCGTCACTCGTCAACAAGACCCCAAGATATTTAAGTTGCTCCACCTGGGGCAGGAACTTGTCTCTGACCCGAGGTGGGGAATCCACTGTTTTCCAGCTGAGGACCATGGCCTCAGATTTGGAGGTGCTGATTCTCATTCCCACTGCTAGGATTCCCCAAAGTACTAAAAGGTTAGGAGTTGATTACATACACACTCTATGAAATACTCAAATAGAGGTAAACATTCGCCAAAAAGTGAGCTGGACACTGTCATACAGTAGAAATGCCCAATCAATCTGAAATGGAGAATAACTCAAGTGTTACCATCTGTAGGATTAGATTTTGCTTTTGTTTGAAGACAGAAGAATAAATGGAGAGGGCTTAGAGAAAAGATAGCAAAATAGTACTTCCTAGTGAGTTTAGAAAATGTGTTGCTGTTACTTGACTACAGGTCTTGGTTGAACTCTTTCTAATCCCTTTAATCTCCCCCTAATCCCCTCCATGTTGGGGGCATACTTGTGGGTTGCAAAATGGTCCAAACACACTCCAGTGATACAGCTCACACAAGCAATGAAATGCAACACTTTTGAGGGTTTTGGAAGACACCTTTAGGATTCCTATATTTGATATTTGCGCTTGTGCACGGTTGTCCCAAAGAATTAACTACTATGGTAATAAATCTGATTTCTGACTTTCTAAATGTTGCTTCTGTGCTTAGATGCAGAAGCTTTTCCCTGCATTCTCTAAGTCTCTCTTTCTCTGCATCACAGTGGCACTCAGTTGCAGTGTGAAGAAGAGTAATCCAACAGAAGCTCTTCAGATACTCTCCTCTACACGCCTCAGTCTCAGGAGTCTGGCCACCAAAGCCAAGGTAACATTAAGAGACCCCCACTTCGCACGAAGCAGATATCTGCCTCACTTTATAGACAGTTTTCCTGATCAGGAACTAGGAGGAGGATTGAGTTTAGCCTGTCCTACTGTGTGTGTTCTTACTGTAGCAATTGCTCCTATAGGACCTCTTTCAGTGATGTTTTCGGGTTGTTCCTACTGCTTGTCGAGTACTTCTGACCTGCCATGAAAAATTAAACACTAAACCTTGTTTGCACCTATTTTGCATTTCCCCTTGTTTCCGGACATTTAATGTATATTGTATACCAATATTAGACGCTGATATTAAAAGATAAGTAAATTTTCATACCATCCATATAAGTAAAAGCTCAGGTTTAGGAGTGCTATGATCACTGATTCATTTTCTTTCTGTTCTTGGCTCTCCATGATGTTAGTAAGAATGGGCATCCTTATATGGTCATTCTAGGTGTACAGCTTTGGCTATGAGCAAGAAAGCCACACCTTCCTGCCTCACTTCACCATGGGCAGCCAATCAGAAGAAAAGTTGGCTTGAAGAAATGCAGACCTTAAAGGGGGCAAGACTAAATTACTTTCATCAGACACAGGGTGAAGTCAATGGTTGCATCAAGGCCTAGTATAAGATAAATAAGGATTATTTTAAACTGCAAAATAACAATAAGGTGTCTGGAACCTCTTTAGCTCGTGGCCTTCACTCAGTAAGTGACGACGGCAGCACATGCTCATGCAGATGTTGTCAGCATGCAGCCTGACACAAAATCTTTACCAGGTTGTGACACCATTCAAATCATTTGTTCTGCCTGAACAAACTCATCCAGCAGGCGATCAAGACAAATATCAGACGTGAAGATTTATAGACACAGGCGTTTGGGTTGTTAAGTCGTTCTTCTCAGTGGTATAAGTTAACATTAATGACTTTATAATTGACTCTTCCATTTTATATCGTCTTCCAGCAAATCCACACAGACGTGGCCACAGGGAGGATCCATGCTGAGCTGCAGGACGGCGTTACTGCTGTGGAGCAAGTCATCACTGAGCTGCAAGATCTGAGTGGGAAGCTGCGTAACCAGTCACAGTGACCATCCATCTCTAATATGCCCCTTTTGTGGCAAAAGAGAGAACCTTTGGTTCTCAGAGGTCCTCAGTAAGACTGAGTAATAAAGACCCAAACCAGCTCTACACCTGCATTTATCATCACAGTGTATTACTGAACCTGTAAAATAAAGAAAGCCAAAGGACTGAATTTGTAATCCTATTTTTATACCTTTATGTCCACTTTGAAATGTAAACACTCACTGGATGGCATCTTAAAATACAATGTTAAAAATTTGAATGCTTGCTTTGAATTTATTTTGTTGTAAATGAAGTGATAAAATCACCTTTATCTGTGATAAACAAAGTGATCAGTTGACAGATTTTGAAGCTGCATCCATACAGAATAGGCTCTCGGGACAGGATCTTTAGGTCATCTGTATCTGTAAACATTTAGATCCCTCTCTCATCCACTGAAGAGACACATGTAAATGTAGTAAAAAAAAATAGACCTAGATTGTAAAAATGTGATTGGTACAGTAGGTTACTGTACCCATTGTGGTAATTTCTGCAGAACAGAACATGGAAGAAAAATCGAGCCTCTATTCCAACTTCTTTGTCGGACATATTTCAAGATGCATACTCTAAAAATCTTAAATCTAGGCTCTTTCGGGGTTTTTTATACCTATTTAGTTCAGTTTCATTGTACTTATACCCACTATCAGCAAGCACTGGGAAACACGACAGTGGGAAAGAAAAACTCCCTTTTAACAGGAAGAAACCTCCAGCAGAACCAGCCTCAGGGAGGGATGGCCGTCCACCACGACCAGTTTGGGTGAGGGGAGGAAGACAGGACAACGACATGCTGTGGAAGAGAGCCAGAGATTAATAACAAGTAATGATTCAGTGCAGAGAGGTCTATTAACACACAGTGAGTGAGAAAGGTGACTGATTCCCCAGCAGGCTACACCTATTGCAGCATAAATAAGGAAGGATTCAGGGTCTCCTGATCCAGCCCTACCTCATCTGAAGTAAATCCGCAGTCCAAGAGGGAAGTGCACTAATGGGGTGATATGATACTATAAGGTCATTAAGATAAGATGGGGGCTGGTTATTCAAGACCTTGTATGTGAGGAGCAGGATTTTGAATAAATGAAGGGAAGCCAATATAGCTCTAGTTTGTTTATTCCAGGCTGGTTAAGATCAGTGCCATTTCCTAGTTGACTATAAAATTATTTTAGCACAACTAGAGCTATAGGAAATGGCACTGATCTTAACCAGCCTGGAATAAACAAACAGATGTATTGGTGTTTGTCTTGTCTTTCCCTTTCAGCCAATAATACATGTATGTGTCCAAATAGTTGCTAAGACTAGATTTGTATGAGATAGTGGTGTGCTATTTTATAAACTGCCACTAGCTTAACAACTTGCATACATAAACTTTACATGCTAATTGGTAAATGGAAAATAGACTGGTTATATAGCGCTTTTCTACTCGAGCACTCAAAGGGCTTTATACAATAGTAACTAACAGATTAGTAAAGTCCTATAAATGTTCACATCAAAGCTGAAGTCAAATTATTTTCTATACATTTACATTAAAAAATGATCCAAAAGGCACAACAGTAGCACAACAGTACAGTGACTCATATTAAGAAAGGCGAGGCTGCTATTAAGGTGCTTATGTCAGCAACAAAGTGATAGATACATAAACGGCAGCAATTAAAAAACATCCAAGCAGAATGTTTTATTAAATCGGAGTTGTTTTGATATTGTAGCTGTAGTGTAAGTTCTTTCTAGAATAACTCAAAATGATTGACTTTTTTCATCCTTCGTGAATATTTAAATGAAATTGATTCCTAACACCAAGTCTTATCTCTTAAAGAATTGGTTGCATAAAGAAAAATTGTATACTAGGGAAGCAGACTTACCTTTCCCCTTAATCTCCTAACTACCTAAGTTTAGTACTCAGCTCTCGAACACCACTTCCACTCATTGTGTTCTAAGTTATAAAAAGGCTATTAAAAACCATGAGCCATGCCCTGATGCTCTGCGAGATCATTTCCCAACTCATCCGACATGGTGAGCACACACACACACACGCATCCCATTTCCCTGCAGTTCATACAGGGAGGAGACCACAATTTGTTTCCTCAACTAGAAGGAAAATGACCTTGACATTGCTCAGGTTTTTTATCTCCCTTCTTTTTTCACTGTATTGGAGCTTGTGTTTTATTTTTCTCTGCCCATTTGTCACAAGAGCCAGAACCTCTGTTTTGAAAGTATTACCACAGCGATAAAGACTTAAAGACCCCTATAAATGGATGATCTCGCATGAGGGAGTGGAGCACTGTGACAATGTAAAATGTTGATGATTGCACTTTGACAGTTGCCTTCATGGTAAATTCTCTGAGCTAATACTCATGTTTGAATCCACATTTCCAGCCTCACTCCAGTTATTAAATAAAAATGGCAAGAAGAAATGACCTATTTTAGGCTCTGGATCATCATTCATGACCACATTATATCACACCCACAGGATCTCTCAGCACTGGTGACTAATCTTCCTAATATGATTGTAAATTTACCAAATGCTATTATTAGATAAAGTCCACAAGAGTGATTTGCTGCTGTTCTGTCATCACCCAGAGGACAGCTTTGATAAAAGAAAACACAAGTTTGATTGTTTTGTGCCAGACTTACGCTCCCAGAATTCCTGGTATTTCTCAGCAGGGGCTGCAAAGCTGATGTCACCATTCACAAAACTCCCATTACCTCACACTTTAGTTCATGCGGCAGGGATATTATTTCAGTTGGACAAAATCTCTTCTCAAAAGAAGCAACAACAAAATCTGTCACTTGCACTTGAAAAACAAATGTTTGCAGCATCCCAGAAGGTTTTGTTTTCTTGAAATCATGTAAATCAACTGGTTCTTATATGGTGTTTTTCTACTAAATATTAAATTGCAATTTGATCCAGTATAGTGATATTATTGTTATGTCATGTTTAATTAATAATTCAGAAAAGTTCTAAAACTTTTTTGTACAGAACCCTTCATTCAAGCAGTGCAGTTCGAATTGCTTCACTAATTATTAAACAAGCCGATAACTGAAAAGAACAGATGTTTAAAAAACATCATAAATTCAAAGCAATATAAAGTAGATAAAATTAATAGAATTAAATAGTTGCATTATAAGCAGTTTAGAATTACAGTAGCATACGTACATTGAAAAACTATAATTCTTTTTTTTTTTAATTCAATTCAATTTTATTTATACATTGGCAAATCACAACAACAGTCGCCTCAAGGCACTTTATATTGTAAGGTAGACCCTACAATAATACATACAGAGAAAAACCCAACAGTCATATGACCCCCTATGACCAAGCACTTTGGCGACAGCGGGGAGGAAAAACTCCCTTTTAACAGGAAGAAACCTCCGGCAGAACCAGGCTCAGGGAGGGGCGGCCATCTGCCACAACCAGTTGGGGAGAGAGAAGGAAGACAGGATAAAGACGTGCTGTGGAACAGAGACAGAGATTAATAACAAGTATGATTCAATCATAACGTTTAACTGTTTTTATAGAGAAGGTCATCAGGCTTTTTATTCTTCTCCTATGTGATTATATGATACCTCCATCATATATATATACACACACACACATATATATATATATATGTATATATATATATGTACACACATATATATATACATATATATATATATGTATGTATGTATGTATATATATACATACATACAGACATATAAGATACACAAGTTTCACATATGTGAAATTTAACAAAACTTCCCCTGAATGAACTTAATTAACAAAACTCAACAACACATGGACTTGGTAACACAGCTCACCTCTCGCCCGTCATCTGAATCAAGCAGAGACTTTAAATAGCGCTATCAATTTCCCTTCAGTTAGTCTACCCAGTACCACTAGCTAGAATTTAAAACTCAACACAACTGAATGAATTACCTAAAGCTCCCCACTCTTCTGATTAACACATTTACGCAACTAAATGACTCTATATAAGAAAAAATATTTTGCAAATCCCTTTGTATCCTTTTTTTTCTCCGCCTGTCCCGTTTGGTTCTTTTGCCATCAGAATTATTGTCTAAAGGCAAAGAAAGATGCCCAACGGATTTACAGCCTTCCCGTATTGGTCTATTTGATTCACCTTTGCTTTTATTGTTTATTTTATTTTATTTTCACTTGCTACACACGGGACAAACATGACTGGGGGAAAGAAAGAGAGGTATAGTGAAAGAAAAACAGCAGGGAAGAGGAACGGTGGGAAAGAGCAAAAAACAAAACAAACAGACAAAAAATACATATATCAATCACCTGTTGAGAAAGAAAAAAGAGAAAACAAGCAAAAAAAAAGCAATATAATAAACAACATCATCGCGATGATCTATGTGAATATAAAAGTAAATACTAAATATTGAATATTATTGTGCAGCACATAGAATCGACAGCGCACAGTGTGCTTTGAGGTAGGAGCCAAAAAGGGTGTAGTTTGTGTCTGTGAGCACCCGTGTGTACACCTGTGAGCATGGACGCGCTTGTTTTTAAAAGGTTCCTACATGTAATGATCTGCTAGAGTTGTGGGGAGCCATAGCCCCGTCCTCCAGGGCATGAATGCTCAGATGGAGGAGATCCAGGCTCCAGCATTTGCTTTAATTTGCTGAATGTTTGTTTTGCCAGCGACAGGAGGCTTACACAAACAAAGCCGGGATAGTAAGTGCAGCAATGTTAATTTGACAATAGCAAATGATAGCAAATAAAAAGACAGAGAGAATAATGTGCATAATGTGCAAAAAGTCAGCACTTCTGGACAAGTGGAGAGTATTACAACTGCTCATCCACTTTGTCACAGGCTAAAAGGTTGATATATAAACACAACAATTTGTCATGTGTCAGCAGTATCCCCATAAGGCATATAACAGCCCTACACACCAATGCATGATAGTTTAATCACAATATATTTATAATTTAATCACATTAGCTCAACAGTGTCACCAAAATAAGCCACTTACTTGAGATAACCTGCTCAGCATTACATAAATCACATTTTCAACAAAAGTTAGCGGGAAGACACAGTTAACTTGATTGATTGTAAACCTATGTTTTAATTAAAAGGTTGTAATATATACTTTACAGGCTTCAAATAGACTAGATTCTTTTTTCCCCTTTTTTTTAAATACAGTAGATCTTTCTTCCAGTCTTACTGACCAATGCACCCATAGGCCATTTAGAATCACCAATTAGCCTAACCCAGTTTACTGGATTTCTGTGGACTGTGGGAGGAACCCATGGGGACACACAAATTCCACACGGATAATTCTTTGGCCAGATGGTGGATTTGAATCCAGGACCTTCTTGCTATTGGGCAACAGTGCTAACAACTGTTCCACTCACACCTCACCCCACACGTCCTAAACAAACTCACAAAATGGAACAGTGAGTCAGTGTTTTGAATTGAATTTGAATTTGAATTGAATCTTTATTTTGAACATGTTAAAAAAGTACAATAACATAGAATTAAAAAGAGACAAACAAAGCAAAACAAGCAACCACAACAACAAAAAAACCAAAACAACAACTTTCATGTTCAAAAAGGAGCAGAAAGAAGCATAAGCTTATTTAATCCCACCCTCTTCCCACTATCTAGTAATCAATAGACTACAACTTTTCTACTTGTTTATGCCCTGACCATCAGAAATACCTAATTATAATTACATTATATAACTGAACTTCAGATTAGAAGTAAAATCTTGTGAAAGAAATCCAGTATGATGGAGGTATCATACAAATTATCATCAACTGGATTTTAACTACCATGGTTATCCAACCAGCCAACCTGGTTGGATAACTGATGAATGAAGAAACACACTGTCCATTTACTTTTTAAGCAAAAAAATTAAAGGGACAATTTGAAAACATATCAGATCTCACGATAATGTTACGAATGAAAGGGGGGCATATTGTTTGATGGAAATAAAAATGGTCAGCCTACAGAGAGCCAAATTCAAAGGCATCTCGAAACCCAAAGTAAAAAAATTTTGTTTTACACTAGTCCTTTGTCTAGAAATTTCATTGCAGCCACTCATAATGGTACTGAGCAGTTTGTATGGCCCCCACACATTTGTATGCATGACAACATTGGGGCATTAGCCTAATGAGACAACGAATGGTTGTGTCATTACATGGTTCTCCTCCCACATTTAGACTCAGACATCAGTGAACTCCTGAGCAATTGGAGGTGCAGCCTGGTGGTGTCGGATAGACCAAATATTAACATCCCAGAGGTGTTCTATTGGATTTATAACAGGCAAGTGTGGAGGTCGGTCAATTCCTTAATTCCTTTAAAAGCATGCATGCTGTTTGTTTTTTTGAGGAGTGCACATCCTTTGCAGATATATCCTCAACATCATTTTCCATTGAACTAATTTAAAATAGGCGACCTTCTGAAAGGTTTTGATGGCAGGGGTAGAGGTGAGGGATGTGGGACATGCTGGGAAGTACATTAGTTGTTCTTCCTGGCATTCCTCTTTGTATTTGGTGGAAAATGCGCGTGAACATGTTGACAACAATTATTTAACAATTTGCTTTTTTGGCAAGCTCTTACAGAGTAGTTCGTAAGCAGAGTGGCATTATAAATTATGTTTGGCAATCAAACAAAAGTGGTATTCAAAAGAGGAGGGAGCATGTATATATCGCCAGGAATTTGCACTAGAGAACTGTTGTTAATGGCTTTGTTGAGCAGGAGGCCCAAAAGATCAAGTTTTGATGGGTGAGTAGTTTGTGGGTTTTTTTGTAAAGTGTTGAAACATCGTTAACATTTATGTGAAAATGTGCTCTCTCACTCTAATATGCATGTGTGATATATCTATTTTCTGGTCAACTGGAAATAATTGTGGTTTAAGAAATTCTGTAAATGAGTGTGCTTGTTTGGTATGCTGACCCTGTCTGGTCGGTCTGCTAGGACATGTGCTTGATGGGCTGTTTGTTCCATTCTTATACACTTTGCAGTTGTCTTTATGTTTAGCAAGGCTAAATACACATTGGGTTTATGGCAGCCTAACTATAGTACATGTACTACAGTGGTGTGGCTGTAGCTCAGGAGGTAGCGCAGGTCACCTACTGATCGGAAGGTTGGTGGTTCGATCCCTGGCTCCTTCAGTCTGCATGGGCAAGATACTAAGCCCAAGTTGCTCTACGATGCATCCATCAGAGTGTGAATGTTGTTAGAAAAGCACTCAGTTTAGAGTCAGTGAATGTGGCATGTTGTATACAGCGCTTTGAGTGCTCCGGGAGAGTAGAAAAGCGCTATATAAGAATCAGTCCATCGTTGTGAGGCCATAAGAGATAAGTTCAAATGAACCTGTTACTGCATGTGTTTCCATGGTGATAATAATCAAAAATGACCTCCCCACCTCCACTCAACAGACATCTGGATGAAGTTGAATGGTTGTCCTTGCATCCCTTCCTCAGATCTTTCTGTCACATCCTTGCGAGAAGGAACTAAGAAAACAGTATTTGGATGAAAAAGATCTGAAAACACTGCATCACTATCATCTATGATTATCATGAAATCATGGCTATAACTCATCACTCAAACCTTTTCCACTGGTTTTGGCAAACAACTTCTACAGTATGGCCTCCACCCTCTTTCTCAAACATGTGTTTCTGGGTTCTGTTGAGTATCACCTTTCAGTGTTGTGGAAAATCTTTTGGTAAAATGTGTGAAACTTTCTCATGCCACCAAAGCAAGCAGAAGACGTCTGCAATCAGATGTAGCAACAGATGAAAGAAATCAGCCTTGCTATAATTTTTGTGGAATCAGTTAATAATGAAATCATGTTACACCCACAACTTTGTGTGTCCACTGGCGTGATGTGGTGGAAAATGGTGCACTTAAGGGAGTGGTTGTGGGGATTTGTGCACATGAAATAAATTAATTCCCCCTTGTGCCTTCAAGGGGAATATATTCTTCTAGCTTTGGGTTAAATATTTTAATTCCTGGAATCTACCAAAGTATATCGGGCCTTGGTGCAGCCCCTCAGTTCATTTACTGTCTGAAATCCTTTCATAGCCTCAGAGTGCTGAGTTTGGGGTGGAAGCCTCAGTGCATCGCACTGGCTGTCAACAAGAAATCCTTGCAGTGGCTAGAAAAGGCCAGCTTAAAGACAGCACAGAGATTTTTATTGTAGCAGGAATATAGAAAACTTGTCCAATTATATCTGTCAGGTCTTTCTGAACAACATGTTATTATCCAGTAAGCATGTTAGTGAGTTCTGGCACTAGAGTGCTAAAAACAAGCTAGCACGGTCACAAAAGTGATTAACAACGCCTCTGCTACTTAACGGACCAGTTTAATATCACAGAAGTTTACACAATTACAACGTTTCCCTTTCATTTTTTGACCAGTGTATATTATTACTGTTGTGACAGACAAAATGCATTTTCATTTGGGGGATGCTTTTCTGCCCCAACGTGATGCTCAGTTGTTTCTGCATCATATGTTATGGTTGGGATCATTTATTGTAACAGTCAGACAGAAATGCCATCATGAAGACAAACTGGGGGAAATAAATGCTGTCACTTTCATCCAGCATTCTGTGGAAAAGAGATCATCCCCACAACATTGCTAAGGACAATATTTATCTTGACAGAATGAATACAAATTATGCCAGGTTAAATATAAGTCTGACTAATGCAGCTGTTAGTATAAAAAGAGACTGCTCGATAAGCAAGTCTTTTTTTTGTTCAAACACACACATACTTTCTGACTCAAAGATCACAGTAGGTGGACTGAATCCAGATATGATCTACTACATGTGCATAGAAGGAGTTGATAACAACATTTGGAATATATCTGAATTTACAGCATTACACCTGTCAGACAGCTATGTGCATGGAATTTCTCCAAACCAGATGTGTGTCTGCTGATGTTCACTTTTCTCTTTATGGAACGTGTCCATTACCTTGATCCACAGCAGAGCACATGCGTTTTGTTAGGTCTGGTGCAACTGTCTGAGTCTTTCTACATTTTTTCATGAAGCTAATGTCTGCAGGTGATGTCACACAGCTTTTACAGATGCAAAGTATAGAACAAGTCACACACCATACAAGGCTTAGGTACACTCTAGGACTTTACCTAAGAAAGCAGATACTGGGAAAATTATTAAAGTCTTCAACCAGTCAGGAATTGACATGTATTTAATGTTTTATATTTGCATGGATGGTTGGATGGATGGATATATTTGCATGGAAATGAGTAGATTTGACAATAATGCCTCCCATAGACAAAAAGACCATAAACAGTCAGACACCCTCTCACATAAAAAAGTGTGTCATAAATCGTGTTTTTAGTCACATGATTTGAAGACTAGGCTCTTGAAAGGCTACAACTAGTTTTAGCCTTTCAAGGCTAAAACGTTAGATGTATAATGTTTTTTTGTGATGCTCCTGGTGGAAATTTACAAGAACAAAAAGATTTGAACAATGGAGAAGAAGCAAGGGAAGCTTTTGGCTACAGATGTGTAGTGTGTACAGAGCCTTGTTCTAAAAGACCACCTGAAGTAAAAAGAGAAGACACTGAAAATGTGGAAACGACACTGGACACAACACTGGGTGGGGCAACAGAAAGAGAGGCCACCTACTGGTGGCTGACAATGTTGACTTGACTATATTTTTCATGACCTGTAACAAAAAAGTTTCTTTTATGTGTCATAAATAGCAATAAACAGTAACTATGACTGACATGGACATATTGAAGTCTACATTAACAAATTCAGAATTAAACTTTATAACTACAGCTAGACAACATTATTTTTATTGCCAAATTGTTGTTGCAGGATGTGAAGAAGCATTAAGCTTGAATAAATGTACAAAAATTGTGAGGATTGCTTATATTTCTAAGATGGGAACAGACCAGTACACAGAGGTTCCCAACAACCAGGGCTAAGATTAGTTGTAGCCTCCATATGCGTCTTTAGGAATCCGCTTTCCAACAACAAAAAAAGCTCTGGTTCTAGAACCAGGCTATCACGTGGATCACATTTTCCATGTATTTTATCCCTGCATTAAAAGCTGTGCAGGAACAAAGAAACAAGAAGATATCCTTTGTGCTGTTTTCCTGTGAGTTCTTCTTGGAAATATTTTCCTCAGTCCAGCAGTCCATTATGAGTCTCAAAGTTTTGATGTCTGAGGTTCACTTTAGGGAATCAACTAATGATTCACAGTTAAAAATCACGCATCAAACGCCAAAGTTTGGAATGTGCCTCTACAGGAGATTTGATTTGGTTTATGTTAGTAATGAAAGTGTTGTTTTTTGTTTTTTAACCATTAGTGAGGTGAGTGTTAGAGTCTGCACATCAGCTGCATATGTTTTACAGACACTGCTTTTACATAAGCCAGTATACAAGTGAAGTAAACCAAATACAATTTGTTGTGGGACTGCACAACAAAATTGCAATTTACATCTCCAAGTACACTAGGACCTAGTCTGCTATATATATAATATCAATTTGAATATTAATTAAATGATAATTAATATTTAGACTGGTCAAGCAATACAACATGTGTATCATTTAGTGTAGAGAGAGAAAAAACTAGTAATGTTAGATATAATAATTATTGTATATGTTATTATATGTTCTATATATTATTCTTTAACCTACACAGTGTGTGTGTGTTGTTGGGGGGAACACAGTGTGAAAGTAACAGCTTATTTGATCATGGACAGCACAAAGAGGGGATTTCCAAATCCAGATTTATCCAGACTACATTTTTTATGACTTGGTCATGGAGCTAATCAAGTGAGAAACACTGAAAGATATAAAAATATTTTAATAATTACTAATCTGGTCTCCATCAGTGCCACCTGCTGAGAGATGACTCAGTTAACATGTGTAATATTTGTGGAACACAGTCTGCTTATTTATTTTAGAGTTTAGTCATTTAAACTGGAAGTCATTATGTTCTTAGAGAGGCCTAACTGGAGAATGTGTGTGGGTGTTGAGGTGGGTCAGTCAGTGTGTGGGTGGGGGCTTCGGTTTGAGTCCCCTGACAAACTTGGGCCCCGAGAAACTCGAAGCAAACGTTCTCGGGGTTAGCGTGTAGACTCCCCCCTCCTGACGTCACGTCTGGAGGCAGGCTGCTCGCGCTGCTGACACCGTTCACCTCCAACGGAGGAACTTTTTGGAGTTCTCGGGCTCTCCTGACTCAAGTCAAACAGGCTGAGAGAAACCCGCTGCAGCCCGCACAGCCTCGGCGCTACAGGGAGACAGAGGAGGGCGACGGGCTCGTCTACAGCCGAGAAACACTTCAACGTTACAATTTCTCTTTAATTTGTCAGGGCTAAGTTAGCTCATTCTGATGGTTGGAATTCCGTATCTACAAGAATATGTTGAGGAATACACACGTTTTTCTTACTCGTAAGAAGTGAGGAGGTTTTTTTTTACAGAACAGAATCTGGACCCTTTCCCCCCCTTGCAAACTTTTATCTTTACTTCTTCATTGTGTGTGGATATGGCTCGGATATATTTGGGGTTTTTCCTTTCCTTTGGGATGTTTCTCTTCACGGTTTGTGTGTCACCGGAGCGGCAGCAGAGCCAGAGCGGCTTCAGGAGGCTGTACGTACTGCAGCCCGGGCCGGGGCCCGGGACGGCCGGAGCCAACGGCGGGGTGCGAGTCAGCTCCATCTCGAGTCTTCACGGCCTGTCGGGGCAACCGCACACGTATAATGTGGAGCTCACAGCCAACTTTGGCGGCCAGGTCCGGAGCCGCAGGATGGGGAAGCAAGCGGCGTCAGCCCCGCAGCAGCAGCAGCCGGCAGTCCGGCAGGAACAGAGCCAGAAGCAACTCCTGAAGCTGTCCGGGTAAGAGACTGGCACCGTGTCAAGAGGGAAACAGGGTTTGCTAGCGGGGACTGGATTTCATAACTTTTTGTAAACTTTTATGTTAAAGCAAATAGTTTAGAAAAGCAGAAAAATGAGACACCTATAGGTTATATTACAGCGCTATCTGAATGGTATGCATAACTTTATTGTGCAATTGTGCATGAAGCGGCTCTCTCCTGTGTACAGGAGCACACCTCAATCATCAGGTGCTGACTTTTGTTTGACGCTATCAGGAGCTGACAGTGTGTATTTGAGTTTGGTTGCTCTCTTAATGCGCAGGTCAAACATCGTCTAACCCGCCTAATGGACCAAGTAGGCCAGTGGATTAAATGATTACCGATGATGTTGCCCAATAAAATTAGCTGGCTGACACACGACTCTTCAGACAGCGACAGATAACAGTAACTGAGACTATTTTCAGAGTTAGAATGTGACTGAATCCGTGCTGCACTTTGTTACTCTAAGTGTAGGCTTGCGTTGTTGCAAAGGCTTAGTATCCTCTTGAAATATCCACACAGGTGTGTTTCTTCCAGTCATGCCTTGTTAGGTCTCTCCTCTTCAGGGTGAAGTTGACTGACCCTGCTCCTGTTAGTTTGCTTTACCCGCAACAGCAGACAAGTTGCACTTTCTCATCATTCTTATTGGCAGCGACCTCATATAATTTCTTTGTGACTCTTTAATCAAGGTTGTAAAGGTTGTTATTGAATAACAATACTAAATAAGAACAAGAGTTGTCTTAGCTACACTAGACCTACTCATTTGTATTAACTGTTTAATAGGTCACGATCAGTTTAAATGAATTTCAGGTAAGTTGTAGTACAGTATTTATCCACAGTAATTTGTATTTGGTGGTATGGCACTCTTCATTGACTTGCCTGCTATTACAGCTGAATATCTGGGTTGCATCCAAGGAGAAGAGCATTAGCACAGAACAGAGCAGGCACCACTTACAACAGTGATGACACTGATTATGTCTGAACCAGCAGGAAATGGAAGAGGGGGTTGGAAAGTGGCTTGCACATTCAAAGCAACTATGGCCAGGCTAAAGCTGCCTAAATAGCATGCACTATGAGATTTACCAGTTGTAGAAGGGTATCAGCTGAGCAAACACTGAATGTGGAGATCTGAGATTGTGGCTGAGTTTGACTTCTCGGCCTGCCTGCACTAATGATGCAGTATTCCAACAGAATCACAAAGCAATTTTGTAGTAATTGTTTTTCAGTATAAAACTGACACAACTAAAGGTACAATGAACATACATGTTTGTATGGTGTTGAGCATGTGCTGCAAGAGCAGATTCAATGCTACTTGGGGTGGCTGTAGCTGAGGAGGTAGAGCAGGTTGGTGGTTTGATCCCAGGCTGCTCTGCAGGCCAAATATCCGTTGTTTTCTGATACATCCACTGGAGTGTAAATGTTAGATAGAAAGCACTTAAGCATAGAAAGAAGTGAATGTGTGACTAAGGCATGTAGTAAAGTGAGTGCTCAGGTAGACTAGAAAAGCCCAATACTGTATGAGAACCAGTCCATTTGCTGTATCTTAGTATTGACACTCCAAGTTTCTCTTACAAATCTTTTCCTTCATGTGCTGTTTTGATGGTGGTAGAGACATAGAGGCAATTCCTTAATTACTATTTGAAAACGGTAAATGAACTCGTTCTTATAAAGCGCTTTTCTACTCTATGTGAGCATTCAAAGTGCTTTTCACAACTTGTACATTCATAGGTGACCTGCAACAGCCTCCGTGAGGTTTCGGTGGGTTTGGGATCTGCTAACCATGAAGGCCAGAAGCCACAAGCTAGCAGTCTTATTATGAGCAAAAAAATCAAAGCAGTTATTCAGAAAATTTTGGAGACCGGTGAAAAAGAGAAAAGGTCCTGATGTAAGTAATGGACATTTGTTTTGTGATATAAATCTGTTGTTCCTGGTATTGTTTTGTAAGGTTAACTATATGAGCTCATAGTGGATGTACAGTCACCTTCACAGGTAACTATTTGTAGCTCTTCCCAGTACCAGAGAAATTGATTTTCAGTTTTTTATTAGTGAGGGAAGATCCTGTGACCCACTGCTGTTTAGGAGAAATAAAATGTAAAGTTGAATATTTTTTAATGAAAATTATATTTCGTATTAATGAAAAGTTGTTTTTTGTTTGTATATGCCGTCAATTAGAGTTCTTAGAGAAAAACTCAGAATCTACAAAAAATCAGTATTCACACAGTGAATAGTCAGCAAAAAATTGGAAATTGGATTTGGTTAAAAGAAATACACTTGGTGGCTCTCTAGTAAACAGTCCTTCTAAGGGGTACCTATACAGGTACCTATAGGTACAGGAGGTGGCTGATGGCCATTACATGATGCCTACCTCTGTATCCACTCTTAGTGATGAGCTGGCTTAGTTCTATGCAGAACAGCAGTGGGCCATCAAGTCACCATCAAGTGTGTATATTCCAAGCTTGATGGTGACTTGTGTGATTGCCTTGGAATCAGTGTTGTTTTCCACAGTTCCACTGAACACCTGATGAATGTTTTTAACACAAGCTCTCCAGGATCCACGTGCAGGGCATTGAGTCGTAGGGTTTCTTGGAGCCAATTCAAATCAGGTGTTAAAGTTCTGCTGTATTGCTCTATCAACCAATTACTGGTGCTTTGACACACTGCAATTACTTCCATTGCCCTTCTGAGCTGTGCCCTGGTGTTGATCTGGAGTCTCTTTGTCGGATGTCTGCTATTGTGATGTTGACCACTTCTTGTTCTGGGAGGTTGCTGTGGTCTGCTCCTAGGTCCACCAAGCACTTTGTGTTGGTCGTGTGTAATGCCTTTCTCACAGATATTCTTCCAGTGTTGGTCAGTTTCAGTTCTAGCTGGGTCTGCCTTTTTGTACAACTTGTTGTACCTCTTATTCATTCAGGACCCGTCTCTCATTTTGATTCTCATCAGAATCTCGTGATTCTGGCTTCCAGGCTTCTTCTCCATGTCAGAGCATTCTCATCATCCATTCTTGATTTTATACCCAGGTGCTTCTAAGATTACTGTCAGTGAAACCTGAGCGCTCACTTTCCGTGCTGCATTCATGTCTGCCAACATCTGTTCTGATTGGACTTTGCTAGTGAGCAAGGGGAGTTGTGCCCTTGGATGTGCTTCTCATAATACCTCATATTGTTGTCATTCTTTGTCCGGATAAAACTGTGGGTCTTTGTGGACTGGGTCTAATTAGTCTGCACCATGACTGATGGCCTTTTAATGGTTGACTCCTGGGGCTGATTTAGCATGAACAACAAAATGTTCATACATTTATGTAGACCCTGCCCATTTCTGTGTGGGGATTTTTAAGTAGTGCCATCTAAATGGGACCTGGATGTGGTCTGTATCTTATTTTCCAAAGGACAGTGTTCTTGTTATTCACCGAGTACCAGGATATTGTAGGGTCTTGACCTTAGAAAGCACTTTGAGGCCACTGTTATTGTGATTTGCTGTTATATAAATAACATTGAACTGATTTGAATTGAAATGAAATTGATCTCTAGAGTGTAGTACCAAATCTTAACATTTTTTACTACAACACACAAAATGAGTGACAAATTAACCTGTAAGAACATCCATCCAGTACAGGGTAGCAGGGGGTTGGAGTCTGTCCCGGCTGTCACTTGGTGACAGTGACAGGATCCACAGTGGTGAAAAAAACAAATGTCCCTCTTTTGACGTTGAAGCTAGCAACAGGTTGCACTAAACATGGCTTTATTTTGGACAGGACAGTAGAACAGACAGGAAAGCAGGGAGGGAGTGCAAGGGAAACAACACACGGGAAAAAGCCCAGGGCAAATTCAAGCCTGGGCCCCTGCAGTAGTCTTCCAGCAGAAGGTTTTTACAGGCTGTAAAAAGATAATTCATCCAGTCTTTCAGAAAACAGTTTGCAAGGGTATCACCACTCTGTGAAAGATTGTAAGTGCAAACAACATAAAACTGAAAAGCATTTAGGGATTTCATGTCTTTTAGTGAAACTGAAGAAATCTTTATGTGCAAGGGACAAGAATGAAAATCAGCACTGGAGGATCTTTAGACAACAGGCAGAAAATTAGAGGTAACTGGAAGTTGTTATCAGTGTAAAATATCCATCTTCTATGGTGGTATTGATGGTTTGGGGGTCATTAGGACAGATGCTGCCATCTGTACAGTGTCTCTTTCAGGGAAGGACTTTTAACAGGACACTGCCAAAACCACATTCTGCGTGCATTCCAGCAGCTTGGTGTGTGAACTGAACTTCAGGTAATCAGTAAAGTCAAACCACAGTTTGAAAAGCAGATCTGTGAATTAAACAACAAAACGTTGCACAAATACATGCAAAGTAACCTACAACGTTAAGCTTGCGTGTTTCCAGCCAAGCATGAGTCATTAAAACTGCAGACCAGTGGCTGAAGGAGCTGATTTCAATCTGTTTGTTTGTTGGCTTAAACATGTAGAGTAGTTTAGTTGTGTCCTCAGGAATCTTTGGTTAGAATGAAAAGAGGGAAAGCGACCAGTACGGGAACACAAATCCACCAGTCTGTGTGTGGTCTCGCCGCCTGGCTTTCAGCTGCTCACTCTGTGGCCTGGCAAAATGTTGGGATGTGTAATCAGTGAATAAAATTCAGCTGTGAATTTCTGTCACCCCTACCAAAAGGAAAAGAGTCTGAATTTTTACCAGAATACACAAGGCTGCAAGTGTGTGTCAAAGTACGAAGTGTCTCCATAACCTGATTTGGTTACAAAATAAGTCTGTAAGTGTGTTTCTGTTCCCGCAGTTATAATTTACAGTATGCTTTTCCTGGTGAACGCCTTGTTCCTGTGCTATACATGAGTGTGTGTTGATAGATTTGAAAACCGTTTTTGACTAAATTATGGGGAAGAATAGACTAATGCTTAAGCAGAGCTCTTTCAGAGCTGACTCATATGTTGGAGCTTCTTAAGAGCGCATGAAAACCCCTCCCCCATTCTCTGGGGTCAACTACTGCAAAGAGTGGTTATAGTTTTCACACACATTAGTCTGCAATCACTGACAATGTGATGCAAGGCAGTATGTGTGAATGGGTCGGGACTTTTCAGCTGAACTTTAAAACCCTCTGCTGTCCTCGATGGCTACGTCTCCCTCAGAGGAGGGAAAAGAGTGTGAAAAAAGAATAAGAGATCACAAACCTCCATCTCATCCTATCCCTGTGACTCCTCTGTATGTCCTCCTTCACTACATCCTCTGAGATCTTCCTTTTTTCTCCTGCCTGGCACTTCCATATTCAAAATTCTTGTCCAGTATAACCAGTATACCCCTCATTCCAAACCATCTTAACCTTGCCTGTTTAACTTTGCTGAACCTGAGCTGTTCATCTGATGTACTCGTATCTAATCCTGTCGCTTCTACTCACTCACAAAGGAAATCTTAACATCTTCAACTCTACCACCTCCAGCTTGGCCTCCTGTTGTTTTGTCAGTGCCACCAACTCCAAAACATACATAACAACAGGTCTTATTACCATCTTGTAAATCTTCCTGTTCCCCTTTGCTGCTGTCCTTATGTCAAAAATCAGCTGAGACTCGTCTTGGCCCACTCCACCCTGCCTGCACTCTTTTAACCTCTGGGTAATTTAACTCATCTACCTTGACTATCTCTATTCCTTAAATGTTCATCTTTCCATCTGTCTTTAAAACTCTTTCTTTGGCATACACCTACCCTCCCAGTTCTCTTGTCTACTTTCTTCATCTCCCCACTTTTTTTCCTAATCATTTAATTTGGATACTTTCCTACACTTCTTCATTCCACTACCACCTCTTCTTATCCTCTTTTCTCTGTCCAGAGGATATATCGAACACCTTCTTGACAGTTTCCTTCAGCACTGAAGCTGCACTCTCCATGTCATCTGGTATCTCTTCCCTGGATACTAGAGACGAGTTATCAGTGAAGAGTTACCCCATGACTGTCACGGGAACTGCTCTTGCTCTGAAATCCCAGCGTCTCCTCCATGCCTCCTCTGGGATTCCCGCAGAACTGCTAACACAGTCAGCTGGAAAAGACTCTCCATTGCCAAGGAGAAAAACTAACACTTGCAAAATAAAAAAAGACATGTCACCTTCACATAATACACAACAGGCAAATAAATCTCATCAGCTGTTTTATTGGTATTGACGTAATTGCGTGATTTTCAGTAAAAAAACAAAAAACAAAGATCGACACTGCACACTCATAGACTGGAGTGACCTCAGTGCAGATATTTTTTGGGCCCTTTCTGCCACGTCATCCCTGAGCAAACACACTATCTCACTCTCTCCCAACAAATTGTTGCATTGATGTCAACAGGTTCAAATACATTTTCCACAAATGACAGAAAGCGAGGTCAGGAAGTACAAATTATTTCCTAGTTGCAGGATAGTCGTCAGTTACAGCAAGATGATGTATGCAGTTAGTTAGCAGAGAGAGGGATGTAAACAGCCTAGAAGACTGACTGACTTTGGAAATGTTCCTTCACAGTAAAGAGATCAGAGTTGTGCCATTTGTTGGCCTCATTTCTTCTGTTCATAGAATTACTGTAGTCTGGTCCAAATATCTGAAAGTAGCAGTTAAGGTAGTGAAAACATCATTGTTAATTAATACACTCAATTTGTTACTATGGCAGTTAGCTTGTGCAGTCTTATTGTCCTGCTATGTCATATCGTCTGTGATGATAGAACAGAGATATGGTGTCTATCTCCTGTCTATCTCTGAGTTCCTATAAGTTTAAAGTCAGCATTATTTATGACACGTACCTTTAAAACGTTATAAAACACAAAAAACATGAGGTTTTTTCTATGAAATTATTGCAGTTTTTTTTCTAAAATGTCTTTTTTATTTTTCTTTAAAACCCTAATAGCTTTAGGGTAAGGATTACTTATCGTCAGTCAAGACTTGCACCTCAAAGGGTGAATAGTAATTCATCTGTGTATGAAATTACAGCAAATAACTTGTGACAGCTGTCAAATATATATGGCTCAGTGCAGTTTGATCCTGTTTTGAACAGACCCGTGTCTTACAAGCTTCTGCCATGTGTCTCAAACTCCCCAAGAGGTTAAGACTAACTTCATCACCTAACCACTCTCTTTGTTGATGATGTTTGTTGGAAACTCTAGCTGATCCAGTTCCTACAGTTTGACTTAACCAAGTCTGTGTGAATCTTTTTAAGATTCAAGTTCGCTTTTTAAGTGTAACAAACTTACCACAATAAACACTGTTTTACACACAATTCTTGCCTTTCCAGTCATACTGGAAAGGCAAAAACCCATCTCCATAGAGACTGTGTCAGCTTCCAAAAAGACAAAAAACAAACTAAAAACCAGCAACAAACAACTTAAACATAAACAATCAAAAAGAAAGAACAATACAGTATCCACATCTGAACCAAAGAGTAAAACAGTGAAATGTGGATTATTAAATATTAGGTCTCTCTCCTCCAAGTCTCTGTTAGTACATGACTTAATAATTGATCAACAAATTGATTTACTCTGCCTTACAGAAACCTGGTTGCAGCAGGATGATTATGTTAGTTTAAATGAATCAACACCCCCGAGTCATTCTAACTACCAGAAACCTCGAAGCACAGGTCGAGGGGGCGGTGTGGCAGCAATTTTTCACACCAGCCTATTAATTAATGAAAGACCAAGACAGACTTTTAATTCATTTGAAAGCCTGATGCTTAACATTGTCCACCCCAGCTGTGAAACTCAGAAACCAGTCTTACTTGTTACCATCTATCGTCCACCTGGGCCTTACACAGAGTTTCTGTCTGATTTCTCAGACTTTATATCTAATTTAGTTCTGAGCTCAAATAAAATAATTATTGTGGGTGATTTTAACATCCATGTAGATGCTAAAAATGACAGCCTCAACGTGGCATTTAGTCTGTTATTAGACTCAATTGGCTTCTCTCAAAATGTAAAAGAACCCACCCACCACTTTAATCACACTCTAGATCTTGTTTTAACATATGGCATAGAAACTGAACATTTAACAGTGTTTCCTGAAAACCCTCTCCTGTCTGATCATTTCCTGATAACATTTACATTTACAATAATTGATTACACAGCGGTGGAGAGTAGATTTTTATCAAAGTAGATGTCTTTCTGAAAGCGCTGTAACTAAGTTTAAGAATATAATCCACCCACTGTTATCATCTTCAATGCCCTGTACCAACACAGAGCAGAGCAGCTATCTGAACGCTACCCCAACAGAGGTTGATTATCTTGTTAATAATTTCACCTCCTCACTACGTACGACTCTGGATACTGTAGCTCCAGTGAAAACTAAGGTCTCTAATCAGAAGTACCTGACTCCGTGGTATAATTCTCAAACACGTACCCTAAAGCAGATGACTCGTAATCTGGAGAGGAAATGGCGTGTCACAAATTTAGAGGATCATCATTTAGCCTGGAGAAATAGTTTGCTGCTTTATAAGAAAGCCCTCCGCAAAGCCAGAACATCTTACTATTCATCACTGATTGAAGAAAATAAGAACAACCCCAGGTTTCTCTTCAGCTCTGTAGCCAGGCTGACAAAGAGTCAGAGCTCTGTTGAGCCAACCATCCCTTTAACGTTAACTAGTAATGACTTCATGAACTTCTTCACAAATAAAATTTTTATCATTAGAGAAAAAATTACCAGTAATCATCCCACAGATGTAATATTATCTACAGCTACTCTTAGTACCATTGATGTTAAGTTAGACTCTTTTTCTCCAATTGATCTTTCTGAGTTAACTTCAATAATTACTTCCTCCAAACCATCAACGTGTCTTTTAGACCCCATTCCTACAAAACTGCTCAAAGAAGTCCTGCCATTGATTAATTCTTCGATCTTAAATATGATCAACCTATCTCTAATGGTCGGCTATGTACCACAGGCCTTCAAGCTGGCTGTGGTTAAACCTTTACTCAAAAAGCCATCTCTAGACCCAGCAGTCTTAGCTAATTATAGGCCAATCTCCAACCTTCCTTTCATATCAAACATCCTTGAAAGAGTAGTTGTCAAACAGCTAACAGATCATCTGCAGAGGAATGGTTTATTTGAAGAGTTTCAGTCAGGTTTCAGAGCTCATCACAGCACAGAAACAGCTTTAGTGAAGGTTACAAATGATCTTCTTATGGCCTCTGACAGTGGACTCATCTCTGTGCTTGTCCTGCTAGACCTCAGTGCAGCGTTCGATACCGTCGACCATAATATCCTATTAGAGCGATTAGAACATGCTGTAGGTATTACAGGTACTGCACTGCAGTGGTTTGTATCATATCTATCTAATAGACTCCAATTTGTGCATGTAAATGGAGAGTCCTCTTCACACACTGAGGTTAATTATGGAGTTCCACAGGGTTCAGTGCTAGGACCAATTCTGTTTACATTATACATGCTTCCCTTAGGCAGCATCATTAGAAGACATAGCATACATTTTCACTGCTATGCAGATGACACCCAGCTCTATCTGTCCATGAAGCCAGATAACACACACCAATTAGTTAAACTGCAGGAATGTCTTAAAGACATAAAGACCTGGATGGCCGCTAACTTTCTGCTTCTTAATTCAGATAAAACTGAGGTTATTGTACTCGGCCCTGAAAATCTTAGAAATATGGTATCTAACCAGATTCATACTCTGGATGGCATTACCTTGGCCTCCAGTAACGCTGTGAGGAACCTTGGAGTCATTTTTGACCAGGACATGTCCTTCAACGCACATATTAAACAAATATGTAAGACTGCTTTCTTCCATTTGCGCAACATCTCTAAAATTAGAAATATCCTGTCTCAGAGTGACGCTGAAAAACTAGTTCATGCATTTATTACTTCCAGGCTGGACTACTGTAATTCATTATTATCAGGAAGTCCAAAAAACTCACTGAAAAGCCTTCAGCTAATCCAAAATGCTGCAGCAAGAGTCCTGACAGGGACTAGAAAGAGAGAGCATATTTCTCCTGTTTTGGCTTCCCTTCATTGGCTTCCTGTTAAATCCAGAATTGAATTCAAAATCCTGCTCCTCACATACAAGGTCTTAAATAATCAGGCCCCATCTTATCTTAATGACCTTGTAGTACCATATCACCCTATTAGAGCACTTCGCTCTCGCTCTGCAGGCCTACTTGTTGTTCCTAGAGTATTTAAAAGTAGAATGGGAGGCAGAGCCTTCAGTTTTCAGGCCCCTCTTCTGTGGAACCAGCTTCCAGTTTGGATTCGGGAGACAGAAACTATCTCTACTTTTAAGATTAGGCTTCAAACTTTCCTTTTTGCTAAAGCATATAGTTAGGGCTGGACCAGGTGACCCTGAATCCTCCCTTAGTTATGCTGCAATAGACGTAGGCTGCCGGGGGATTCCCATGATGCATTGAGTTTTTCCTTTCCAGTCACCTTTCTCACTCACTATGTATTAATAGACCTCTCTGCATTGAATCATATCTGTTATTAACCTCTGTCTCTCTTCCGCAGCATGTCTTTTATCCTGTCTTCCTTCTCTCACCCCAACCGGTCGCAGCAGATGGCCGCCCCTCCCTGAGCCTGGTTCTGCCGGAGGTTTCTTCCTGTTAAAAGGGAGTTTTTCCTTCCCACTGTCGCCAAAGTGCTTGGTCATAGGGGGTCATATGATTGTTGGGTTTTTCTCTGTATCTATGAAGCGCCTTGAGGCGACTTTTGTTGTGATTTGGCGCTATATAAATAAAATTGAATTGAATTGAATTGAACTTAATGTCACGAGGCCAAACCACATCTCAAGCCCTCTGTGAGCATTCAAGTCTGGAAAACGTCTGCCTAACTATGATGGAACATGTACATGAAGATCAAACTTTTAGGTGTTAAAAATTCAAATAAAGATTAATATGTTCCATTTCTTTATTTAAATCTGACGCTGAAGAAATTTGAAGACAAGACCAGACTGCCAAATTACACACGTGTTTAGGTGCAAGAATGTAGAAAAAGAGGTGATGCTGGGATAGCATCAAGTTATGTGCCAGCATGTACGTTAACTGGCTTTCTATGGTTCTAGTTGTTTTATCTGCCTTTTCTTGTTTGGTGTTTGCAGGGTGAATGTCTGCGGAGGGCAGTGCTGTCACGGCTGGAGTAAATCTCAGGGATCACAGCGGTGCACGATGCGTAAGTTTGCACTAAACACCTTTCAGCACAACAGCACCTTTACATTAAAACTGCTACTCCAGGCTACGTAAGAGCACTAGATGCCGTGTTGCAACTGTCTCTCATTCTTCTTCTGGTTCGGCTCCTGCAGAAGTTCTAAAATCATTTTCTTTCACAAAAATGGGATACTTAACAAAGCAAAAACTGATGTTCTGTAATTATGTAGTTGGGCATTGTGTAGATGAACTACAGATGGGCAACATTTTAAAATGTCCAGTATAAAGTGTGTTTTTCCTACGTATACTCAGAGTTATGAAAATATACCCATTTGCAGTGTTAGAAAAAGTCACCAGAAAAGCTTCAGGGTATCTTGACATGGATTCTTTGATTAAATGGAGCTCTGGCGTAAAATAATACCATTATTCTAAAAGATATTCCCTCATTTGGTGCTTTGATGGTATAAACAATTGTGTGGTCGTGGAACGTGGCCAGGAAAGAAATCGAAACCACTCCCTGATGAGCAAGTACTTGGTGGTAGCGAGGAAGATCTCCCAGTTAACAGTGTGCCTTGTATTTTTTTCCCATATCGCTAGTCAGTTGCAGCAGCTCCCATTGTTGTTTCCATCCATCCATGCATTGTTTTTCCTCTGCAATCCTCTCCATCTTTTATCTGCCGGCTTCTCGTTTAATTCTTTTCCCAAGGAGAACATGCGTCTCGTGAATGAGTCATAGTGTCTGGATGTTTTACATTTTTAAATTGCTGTCTGCAGAGTCATGAGGAGGTTATGATAGGGCTTTGGAGCGTGATGTCACGGGGGTGGGCGTGGAAGGGATTTTGGCCCGATCCGCCATTTTGGGGGTCTAAGTGAAAAAGGAGCGAAAGCATAGCCATGGTTCGTTCTTGCTGTGTGGTCCGCTGCAATGTTCGATCGCACGACCGGCAAGAGAATAAGCTTGAAAAGGGTTTGTCTTTTCATTGTTTCCCAACCTGGAAGCAACATGAGGCAGCTCGTGTATCGATGTTACCAAACGAAGGCGTCTAGCCTGGATAGCAGCTGTGAGACGAGCTGATATCCAGTTCTCTTCCATCTCCAAATATCTGTTGGTGCTCCAGACATTTTCATTCCGGTAAGTTCTAAATATGTTCATATCACTCTTTATAGCCTATTAGTTTTATTTTCGATGCGCTCTGAGCTCATAGCAAATTAGAACAAACATCCTACTGAGTGATTTTGCAGAACTACCTTCTATTTATAGAGTTGCTAATTATTTGGCATTATTGCAGCAAACCAGCCTATGAAATGGATGGCACATCATGACTGGGTTCCAGCGCTACACAAGGGACCTGCTTCAAACATACCACCATGCCAATCAGATTACTTCTTCCATGTGAGGGTGAAGAGGTGACCCTTCTGGATAAGATGGTGAAGGTTTGCTGCGTTTGTTGAACAGTGTGGTAGTAAAACCAGGGAACAATGAAACTTGCTCCTGTTAAATATTCTTAAGTCTTTTGCTGTATAAATAGCGGTATTTTTTCAAAAGATACAGTAAATAAAGTAATGTTAGTAGTGGGTGATATCATGTAAACACTGTCATGATTTTGTGTAAACATTTTGTCATTTGTAAACTATAAATGACTGGATTCTACACTGTAACGGATGTGATTCTATAAAGTGGTTTTAATAAAAAAAAAAAGAGCAAAAAGTAGTTTGTTCTTTGTTCAACTTTTGAACAGTGGGACTCAGTCAGTACATATTCAGTAAATGCTAATTATTTACACGGCAGTGCACTACAGGCATAAATCTAGACCCCTAGATAAAACATTATG
This sequence comes from Perissodus microlepis, assembly GCF_051167445.1. Taxonomy (NCBI): domain Eukaryota; kingdom Metazoa; phylum Chordata; class Actinopteri; order Cichliformes; family Cichlidae; genus Perissodus; species Perissodus microlepis. Next base: position 2,410,815 of record NC_140473.1, on the reverse strand, counting down.
GCATTATAGCAGTGACAACTCCTCCACAGTAGCAGGTGGGATTTTTCTTTTTTGAGGCTCCTTTGACCTTTCATTACGGATGGTCTGTTTATGTTTTGATCAAGAGCCTTTTTTTGGGCAGCTGAAGAGGAGAAGTCTATCTTATGGCCAACCTCTGGCTGTATCTTGGTCACATTACCCAGCAAAACCCAGTATGCAGGTTCATCTGTAACAGTCCTTGTGCCACAGATCAACACTGTTGCTTCTACTTTAAACAGAAGAGCAGTGACATGGGTGCAGGTCTCTACGACTCCGGCCTTACAGGTGCAGTGGGCGGCTTCAACCTTCCCTGTGATGCTCACAGTGACCCGCGGCTGCAATGCTGGTTCATTCAGTCCTTGAGAGTGCAGTACCTGAAACACACATAAAGTCCTTTTAAGACAAGAACTATGAGCCAAGGCCGACATAAATGTGTTTTATCTACTTTATCATAAATGTAACAAAGTGTTTAGAAAGTCAGCACATACGTGTAATTTTTCATTTCTTTATGTGTCCATCTATAGAACGCTGCATGATATATTCTAAATCTGCCTGTTCTCTGTCAGAAACCTGCCTGCAGAAAATGAACCTAAAGTATGTAATGCAAGGATGTCATCACTTTAGAGATGGAGAAAGCATAAAGTGACAATTACGAATCACTTAATATGATAAGGAGATTCTGCAGGTCATTAATCAATGTATAAAATTAAAATAAAATGTATTTTTAGTGACACAAGATACAAATATGGAAGCAAGATGTATAATTAGGATTATTTATAATAAACATTAATAAATCATTGCAATTTCTTTAACCATAGAGAATAACTAAATCCTTCAGGACAATGTCACATCAATGCACTGAACTCACTATGTTATCCACCTAACAGCCTCCACATGTTATCACTGTAATTTCCCCTCATGAATGAATTTATGCTGCACTAATGTGAATGTTTGCAGGGAAATCAAACGCATTTTACTCGCAGTGCTCGAGCTGACTTACCTTTGTTTGAATGACGACTTGTACGCGCTGATTCCACAGATAAGGTACGAAATATATCAGGCTACGTCAATAGCGGTTGGTCTTCAGGGTTTCTACTCCACGGCCGTGTTTCATACGGGTCCACATTTCCAATGCACGCTATTTTCTGCAAGAACCGCCGCTTCGCCTCTGAACGAAATCGGTCTCTATACAGTCCATTCTCTTTTGAGCTGCTTTTAAGCATCTTGTAATCGTCGTTCCAACACAGTGTGTTTGTTTTGATTCGTAGACCCCGAAAATGGTGACGCGCTCCCACAATGCATTGCGGCGTGACGTCAACTCCAAAGCCCTATTGTACCGTCCAACTGGGGAGAACATGAGTCAGAGTGAAAGAGAAACAGATTTGAAATGGACTGTGTCTCTTGGCTCAGAAACATTGTTCAGGCCATTTTCTTATTTGGATAACTCACTTGCTATTCAGGAAGTAAACAGCTTTTCTCCAGTGTTGTGCCCATCAGTTGTAGTTGGGAAAGAAGGGAGAAAGAAGGTTGTTTTCTCTGTAGAGCATCGCCACGTGGTCCCGTTGAACGGCTCTCCCTGTGTTTGCCTCTGGCTTCCTTTAAAACATACTGTCAAAGCTTCTGCTTTTTGACAAAACAGACAACGTGTCTTTTGGCAGCAGTGGATTACCTATGAAGCTTTGACAACTCATCATTTTTCAAAGTGCAATGCTACTGTTGTGGGGGGCTGTGGTCCCTAACCCTTTTCTTAACCCTGACCTTTAAGTGCCTACAACTATTTGTTAGTGCCTAAAACTAAAACGCAAGTTAAAGCAAAATAAAAAATATATAAATAAATAGAAACTAATCAATAAAAATGGGAAAGTTTTTCTATCAGCAGCCAGCATTGCTGTGGTCCAGATGTTTAAAGAGCAGTTGTGCTTAATGGTGAGACGTTGGCAGCATGTGACAAATGGCCTTACGTGACATGCTGAGATGAGAATTCATGACAACCGCAATCAGGATTTTTTTTCTTAAGTATTTTTATTAATCTTTAGGCATGAAAAGATTAATAAAATACTTAAGAAAAAATCCTGATTGAGGTTATCATAATTCATGCATGAAAGGGTTAAATAACAATAATTACAATGAAACACGTCATACATCTATAGTAACATTAAACGACCAGTGGATGGCAGAGTATGGAGTGACATATTAGTGTCCAATGTAGTGGTTTATGTGCAAGTATACCATCAACACTGACACAAAGACAAGAAAACTGCCTTTGAATAGCTGTCCACTGTAGTGACCACAATGTGAGAAAGGGTTAAATTGACTTTGCAGCCAGTGTCTGCCTCAAGTCTACAACACACGGACATCATTGATGAACACTAGTGGCCTGGTTTTGTTCTACTTTTTTTTTTTTTTTTTTTACAGAACTCTTTTAAATGTTTTACGGTTGAAGTCTAATCTGACCTTTCAGTTCTGGATGTAACCAGTAGTTTGCACCTTGTTGTAAGCCTCTGTATTTCTGCTCATCTCGTGATTGTAGACTCTGGTACATGTGCCTCCTCATGAGCTTTCTTGACTTGGTTAAAAGTTTTTTGTTTTTTTTTATAACCAGGGAAATAATTGTTCGTCATGCACTTCTGTCTTCTGTGTGTCTTCTTTCAGGCCTTTTGGTGTTGCTGAGCTAATCAATGCATTTATTCATTTTTTCCACAATGCACTAGATTGTTGACTTGGCCACTTCTAAAGTTTTTACTGTCTCTCTTATAGGTCTATTTGGGTTTTTCAGCCTTATGATGACATCTCTCACTAACATCTCTTTGAGTCTTTTATTTTAAATTACATTAAAAAGTACAGTAAAAAGCTATAAAACAGCTATAAAATACAACACTTTGAATCAACTAATATTATTCCTGCTTTGTTTGTCATGAAACTGCTGCTTAGTCAGTTGTGCTGTTAATTTTGAACCAATGAAAATGGGCGATTGTTTATAAAAATTGGTGTAATTCTTAAACAGTTCATGCAAAAATATTTTAAAACCCCTTGAATTAAAGCTGAAAGTCAAAGCCACAAAAATTACATCTTTGTCCTAAACATTGTGGAGGGTTCTGTACAAATGACGCTTGACAGCACAGAGAGATTAACTATAATGAGACAAAATGCTGGTGTAAATGTAGAAGAGAGTTGCTCTAAAGAGAACTTTGTATTGTCTGTATTGTATTGTGGACTCTTGTTGGAAAACTTCTGCATTTAACTTCACAGCTGCCACACAAAACAAACCCAAGTTGGATGCAACACCTCCTGGTTGCCTGTGTCAGAGAGACTAATGCTAACTTTTGTTGATTGTGGATGTGGATCTACCCAAATCCATCTGCTTCCCCTTTGCTAATTAAAATGACTGAACCAGACCCATCCACAGTGTTTGGGCTGTTTGTGCCCAAACACTGTTAAAAAACATAAAAAACAGATCAGATCTTAATGGGGAAACAATCATGCTGGATATCTATACTGATACAGACTAAGTAATGTGAAAGGAGTGAAAGGATACCAAACACAAATTGTCTGATGAAAATGATCAACCTACAGAGGGCTGAATTCAAAGACACCTAAAAAATCTTCCATTGGATTTAGGTAAGATGAGCATGGGACCAGACCATGGCATCACTTCCTTAATCCTCCAGGAACTGCCTGCATTCTCATGCCACATGAGACAAGGCATTTTCATACACCAGGAGGAAACCAGGACCTACTGCACTAGCGTAAGGTTTGACCCTGGGTCCCAGGATTTTATCTTAATATGTAATGGCAGTCAGGGTGCCGTTGACTAGCCTGTAGAGGTCTTTGTGGCTCTCAGTGGAGATGCCTCCCCAGACCGTTACTGACCCACCACCAAAACAGTCATGCTGAATGATGCTGCAGGCAGCATAACTTTCTCCACACCTTTTCATATCTTACACATGTGCTCAGGGCGAGCCTGCTCTCATCTGTAAAAAGCACAGGGTGGTGGACCTGCCAACTCTGGTGTTTCATGTCCAATGCCAGTCTTGCTCTACCGTCCCGGGCAGGGAGCACAGGGCCTACAAGAGGGCTGCAGGACACCCTCATGAAGTCTGTTTCTGATTGGAGTCACACCAGTCGCCTGTTAGAAGTCAATTTGTAAGGACAGGGTTCAAAACATTCCTTCTTGCACAAAGGAGCAGATAACAGTCCTTGTAATGGGTTAAAAACAGCTCTATGATGCTCTTGAGGCTGTGCTGGGAGGCACAGCACACCTTCTGACAATAGCACATCACACTCCCGTGACCCTGAAAAGGATAAGCAGAAGAGAATGGTTGGATGGATCCCCTCTTTTGATACAGTTTGAGGAAAAAAAGTACTGTTTTTGGTGATAGCCAAAACATTAATGATGAGTTTTTAAAAATCATGTTATTGCTTTTTTATTAGTTAAAATTTCAAGTAACTATAAGGAAAATTTGAAGGTTGACTTTGAATAAAACTAAGAGGACTCATTGCAGTCCTAACTTGATTATGAGATGGATAAAGATGAAAAAATAACATTAAAAAGGTAATTGCTACGAGAGACTTAAATTCATTTTTCCCAGAATGTTTGAGTCCCTATCTCAGGCAGGTTGTTGAGGTCTTTTCAGAAAAAAAAAAGCTTCTGTGATTATACCACCTCACTGAGACTGAATAGAAGGAGATATGGGAGCAGTTCAGGATCCTTTTTAAAGGCACTAGAAAACATATTCTAATCATTTGGAACTGTCACAGTGTTATTATTTCTATTTGTTCAGTGTGCTGTGATGTTGATATTAAAAACAACAACAACAACAATCTTATATCCATAAAATCTGTAGTCCTTGATGGTTTTAAGGACCTCTTGGTCTTCTTCTCCTAGTATCTCATTGAGCTGGCAGCTTTTCTGTTTTGTATAAAAGAAATACTGCAAAAATACTGTATTAATAGGCCCAGGTAGCCACTCGCACCGTACCCAGAATAAGCAGGCGACTCGCTGCCCTGCACTGCATGGTGGTAAAGGGGTATGGCCAAGATGAGTGATGTTGATGTTACCGTCTCTTTAGTACCAGTCTTTAAATTTTTTTTACTGCTTTTATTCCCATCAAAAGGATACAATTTGTTTGCTTGCCAGTGATGTGTCTGCGTTGGGCTTAACAGCTCATATCAGCTTGGACTTGAAGAGTTGCAGCATGTGGGTGGAGAGACTGCTTTTGTTTATACAGGCACAGGAAACACTGCAAACCCACAGCACAATGACCAATAGGGGACATTCCTCTGGTGGTTTGGTATGCAGTCTCTGTAATCTGTTCATAGGAGGTCTCATAATCACATGCTGAAGTTATGATGCAATTGACAAAGCAATAGTTTATCTTTGGATTGATAATACCTACCTCAAAGCAAACTTTGTTTTTCTGCCTGTGCAGGATATTGTAGTTGGTAAGTAGTGATTTGTTTTGCTGTATTTTTTCTCCGTTTCTATACTGAGATAGGCTGTGAGGCATACATTTCCTTCTTTTAGATTTGGAGCAACTGTGGAATACAATTCCCATGTATTAAATACATGGTTTAAATAGTTTGCACCAGCTGAATCAATATTTTTTATAGCTGTGCATGCCTTGTGCAACAGCCACAGTTTATTTGTGGCCAGTAGGGTTGGGTTCAGAGAGGAGGGTCGCTCTTTAGATCGTAGCTTCACATTCTCATTCATATGGCAGATAGGGCGAAAACATTATGCAAATGCCCTCCCACCCCCAAAGCAACCACACAGCAATACGTGTGACATTTAAAGTGTCGCCTCTGGATCTGCTTACTACTCTGTGGCTGAATACAGCCTGTAATGTATGAAGGTATTACGCACCTTTCTTTTAAATTATGGCTTAATTTTCATTTGGAGGCTTCTCCTCTCCTTTCATATTCTGAGCAGGACTATTTATGTCATGTAAATGGAGTTATTTCATGTTAACATGACAAAGAAGCTCTGTGAATGCTTAGAAAAGTGTTACTATTAACACTTTTGGCTGTTAGCTGAATGAAAGTCAGCATTCTGTTTTTGATGTTTGTGTTTGCTCACCTACCTTGTGCAAATTAGCATTGGTTAAATCAATGATGACATATGGAAGACTGCTATGCATTTTAATCTGGCAAAACTATAACTACTGTATGCCAGGTGTCTTACAAAAACAGGGTGATCATTGTAGGTATATACTGTACATCTGAGTGTGCACTGTATACTCAACAAAACAGACTTAGATGCAACAAAGCTACCAAAGCTGGATACATCCGTTTATGTGGTTAACTACAGCTAACCCCATTGCGTATTACTTTACAAAGCTAATGTAGCGTTAGCTTTGTTTTGGTTAACTGTCAGTTAAAATCAACACTGATACTAACATATTACTATCACAGTTCCTATCTGCTGGCAAATTTGTCTGACAAACCCCACTCAGACATAACGTAGTGTTAGAAACCCAGACAAAGCTAGATGTCACATCTTCCCTAAGAGTTTTGTTATATTATCTGATGTTATCTACTCAAGATTGTAATTTTCTGTGCTTGGAATTTATCAGTGTTAGCAGGCACACTAGTGTTAGCTAATACTAGCCATAAAAAAGACAGTTCAGGTTTGGATCCCCGTCCCTTCTTAGTAGGCAGGAAGCTGGCTAACGTTAGCTTGCTTGCTATCTAACAATGTCACTACTAAAAATATTATTATTATATTATATATTATAATATCTGAAGCTACGATTCCTTGTTTTGTTGTTCTTACTGAGAGACTCTGTGTTCTTTAGGGACACTGTTGATGTTATTAATGGAAGGGAAGATGTCATGACTTATTAGTCAGATAATCTAAGAAATTTGTTCTTCAATTTTTATTTTTTAGTGGAAAATCCTTCCACCATCCAACTGAGGCAACTGTAAGAGTCAAGAAAGTTCAATTTAAAAAAAAAATTATGCTATACATTAAAGAAGCCACCAAACAACCATGTAACCCCAATAATTATCAGTCAGGTCCTTGTGTTTTTCCTTGCTTCCAATAAGTGACAGAAATTGGACAAACACGAATGTTGGGTATTTAGTTACTGCTGCAGAGCAGTGTTTCTCTTTGTCTCTTTGGCATTCGTGGCTGACAACATGTGATTCTGCTACACAGGAATCATCTGATTCAGGGGGAATTATCGGGAGACATTCCGATTAGTCTTCCTCTCTGGATGAAAACAAATGTCTGCAGATTATTGAATTGCAAGGCAGAATAGTGCTTTGTCAAGTCTGCTTGAAGTAAACATGTTACGATTACCTCATTCAGAAAATAGCTTTGCAAAATTTTGGAACTGCTTAGTTTACTTTCTGGAAGATAGCAGCCAGACATGAGGGTAAATAGTGGGTACTTGACTTTTTGTTAAAGTATGCTGATAGCAGGTTAAAATGAAATGTATCTGTTGTCATGTTTCTATTGCCTATTAAGACAGAGTGCAACATGTCCGAATGTCCAGAATAAATGGGGCCCTGTTAAAATAAAATCTTGGGGTGAACATTTTTCTTCATTTGTCATTGTGTTTTTATTTTAATGGAAAGGGTTGAGAAAACAGAGTTAAGAAGAATTGTAGGTCTTGATTGCAGTATAAATTCTAATTGACTGATTGCAATACAATACTTTATTAGGAATGTCACAGCATCACTTTACTGCATTTTGATTTCAGGCATGAAGCAAGTAGCAGTAGAGAATTTGTAGCAGCAGAATCTTGGCATTAACTGTTGTGTTCCCTCTCATAAATACTTAATGGCCCAATCAGTATGCATTAACAGAACGCTTGTGGCTTCACTGTAAGAAAATATAAGTGGTGTTTTATTTCAATTAAGACATATTAGATATTTACAAAGATCAAGATAAAATGTTTTTTTTAATTTAAAATGTATAAATAACTATTTTAGCCATTACCCTCTATTCACTCTTCCTATATTTATTGAGGAGTATCTCACAAGCACCCCCTGCTGCACCACTGCAGTGGGCAAGTCCACAGTCATGGAAATGAGGAGTGTTTTCAGGTCTTTTCACACAGGTGATTTCTTCTTCCCACTGATGGAAGGGCTTTCAATTTGTCATTTTTTATTCCCATTTCTGCTTTCAATCGCAGTAGCAGCTAACTGCTCTAGCAGCTTCATCCACTGGAAAAAACCCAAACATACACTCAGCGAGCTGGGGGTATACAAAAATACCCACCTATGCCCACTGCTTCTTAACGAGGGCAACTCCAGATTGGAACAGTCCAGCCTCTCTCCACCAGACTCCAAACTGTGCATTGAGGTGAGCCTGACTGTATCTGATCAGTGTCTCTCGACCTCATGCACCACCAGGACCTCCGCCTTTGACTGCCTCTTGAAATGCTTTGCAACCAAAGCCTCTTCCGGCCCCCCGTGCAGGTGATGGGCCTATAGGAGAGCAAGCTTATGTCTCCTCCATTGGGCTAAGACCTTGCAATCAGGTGCTCTCCCTTAAGATCCACGGGTTGGCACTGGTAACTCTATCCTGGGTAGGATGAACTGGTCCCCTGATAAGGTTCAGTTGTCATATGGGATAACTTTAGCTTTTAACAGAAAAAGTGCTGTTTTAACTTATGGAATATTTCATGTGTCATTTGGCATATTCTTTGATCTCTATTTTCTAAATTTTGAAATTAATATATTGGTAATTGTACCTAGCAGAGGGCAGCCTACAAGTACAAGTCAGCCAAGAGCTAATGAATTGTTCCTTAGCTTTATGAATATCTTTGCCTTTTCCCAAGAAGCATATTGATCTTGCATCTGCTTGAAAAAGTAAAGTGACTGTTCCTTCTGTGTTGAATGTTCATTATATGGTGCTCTTGAAACATGCATGTAGAATTACTTTGTGTTTTTGACAAGTCTATGTGTAAGCAAAGATGTAGCTAATCTGACTACAGTATTAGCTAGCACGTTGTGTTTATCCTGTTTCAGACCAAACAACCATTTATGTTTGTGAACCTGCATTGTCATAAAACCAGGATTTCAGTTTCAGCCAAAACGAAACACTTTGTTACCAGGAATGACTGACCTGACCTGATGAGCAAGGCTGTTTTTACGCGTGAATTTGTAACATTTTCAGAAGAATCATGTCAGGAAATTTTTGAAGGCTGTCCTTCGAACATGTCACATTACACATTAAGTTTGTGTGAGAGATCTGCCTAGATAGCTGATTTGCAATACACACCTGACTTTTAGGTTTGTATACTGGCCCAATCTCTTATGACACAGAATTAAACTTATTGTGGTAGCACTTTGATCTGACTGCACTGAATTAGAGCTGGGCGATATAAGATTTTTTCATATCACGATATGTTTTTTTTCATTTCAGGCGATAACGATATATATCACAATATAAGCCAAATAACTATATTTGTAAGATTTAAATGTGCCGTTGCTCACAAGTAAAATGTGAAATAATCAGCAGCTTGTTTTGATTTAAATATTTATTTCCCATAATAAGTAACAGGGTAGATGTACTTAAGGAACATGAGACTTTTTCAGATAAATAAAGGCAAATATTGCAAACTACACAAAAGGCAGCTGCTAAAGCATTTAAGTTTCAAAATAGAACAAACAAAACAGACTAAATTGTCAATTCCACTTAGAAACAAAATATTAATTCTAAAAATAAATCTTAGTTTGTTTTACAGAAGAACAGACAAAATTGACTAACTTTTGTCAATATCAAATAAACTGAGAACTAAAAGGAAATTCTCAATCTCTCCTTGTTGTATAGCTTAGCTTTTCAAACAGTTTTAACAGTTACTTTAGTCTGACAAAAGCCGAATGACGAATTAGCGCTTCCAGTCAGAGATTGAGCATGCACCGGTTTATTGTATTTCCAGACTTGCTTTCGGCACAATTTACAGTGCGCGCTACTCTGTTTTTTGTCAGACTTGAAATAGCTGAAATACCTTCACACTACGGAACTTCTATGGCTCTTCCGTTCGACAATCTCTCCGGCGTTGGAACCATCATCTGTTTTCTCTTCGGTAACCTTCGGTCACGCTCTCAGTTGGTTTTTCTCTAGTCGGCACACTCATTTCCTCCATTACCTGGGCGGCACGGCGGCTGGCTGCTTCCCAAACAAATACACATGTGCGGCTTGGCACTTGTGCTGTACGTAACAAGTCACCTGACGTGACGCTGCGGCTGTGATTGGTTCGGCTCTGCGCTACTTAATTTGGATTGGCTGTTCTTTTTTTTTTTAAGAGGACAAGAGCGGTGAGGCCTATCGCAATAGTTTAATTTTTCTATAGGGAAAAAGTTATTTCGCAATACACATCGTTATCGTTCTATCGCCCAGCTCTACACTGAATCCTTATGTTCTCAAGTGTATCTTCTAAGACAGACACCTGCAGGGGTTTCCTAGAAAAGGTTGTGTGTTTTCGTACTGACAGGATTCTGTATAGCACAGGGTTGAGCGATTAGGGTACAAACACCATTTGTACCCAGAGATCCCTAGCTGGCTTTGTTCACATGGTAACATGGCTATCAACACCCACTAAACAGCTGTAGGTTAGAATTGCTTTCTGTTAGTGTTACTGTTACATCAAACCAAAGTGCATTTAGTGCATTACGCTGACTTATTCGGATTGTTAATATAACAGGGATTCTTTAGTGTTAGCAGCTGTGGCTACAACCGTAGCTTGCCTCCACCAGTGTGTGAATGCGAGAGTGAATGAATAGTGGCATTGTAAAGCGCTTTGGGTGCCTTGAAAAGCGCTATATAAATCCAATCCATTATTATTATTATTATTATTATTATTATTATTATTGTTGGCCAACAGAAAGATAGGGATTAGAGAGGCCAATAGATTCTCAGCAGACACTCTTATCTGAGCTAATCTAAATTTGAGGGCCAGCAGTGACTCAGATAATGTGGAATTCAATATCTCATATATCGATGTCATATCTTTCCACTGCTACCTGCTTCTGAATTCAGTGAACATCTGTCCCAGCCACATACAAGGTTAAACAGGCTCTAGCACTTACCCATAAAATCTCAGCATTTTTTTTTTCACTTGGGAATTTGTAGTTCCTGCATCAAGGCAGAGACACAAAGAAAGTCATTATGCCTCACAGTTTCTGCCTCTCACCTTGAAACCATACAACATGAAAACAGCAGCACACACAACGAATAATTTCTACTCTTACAGACCCCGGCGAGGATATGAAGGGGCTCTCTGAACACCAGGCCCAGCGTGGTTTGATCAAAAGGGTGAGGACATCAGCATGACTATTTCCTGTCCCCAGCTAACGAGTAAATTACCATCACTTATTCCGTCACTCTTGTCACAGACCGCTGCTCTCATGTAGCTGACCTCAGAGAAAGAGCGAGAGAGAAAACTATTTGCAGAACAGATGGCAGCCTTTGCTCCAGGCCAGTGAGGGGTGGGGGAAATGAAAACTATTTATGCTAGTCAGAAAAGAAAGCAAAAAGCTTCACCCAAACTGGAAAATTAACTGTGGGGTTGTTTCAAAATACTAACATAACTCAACTTCAGAGGAGAAAGGACAGCAATGATGTAATCTGTGAGGTAATCACTTTATAGAAGATGGGTGTAACTCGACTGATATTATATGGTCAAAGCGAGTCCACACTTTTTTGGGCTGTGGTTGTTGGAGTATAAATGTATTGTGGATATCCTGGATTTAGTGCATTTCAGTGCTGCTAAAGTTTGTGCTTAACCTAAAACGATACATCTTTCAACTTTAACTTTTTTAGTGTTAGGGCTAAAATAAGAGTGTTGAAGTAATCAGTATATGTACAGATGATCAGAGCTTGATCACAGAACAATCTGTTGATTTTAAAATAACAGTCTCGTTCATTGCAGCTAAAAGTAAGTCTTGCATTTAATTAAGTTTGGGGTGTGGCTGTCCAGTGTTGTGAAAGACAATTTTAAATCCTTCCACAAGGGGTGACCATAAGGGGGGACTTACATTACTAACTTGCATTGGAGCTTTTCAGACGGTTTGTGAGGGTGAAAGCAAAAGAGTGCTTGCTGTTGCACGGCTGAACAATGTAGAAAGTGTAACAAAGTATTCCCAAAAAAGCGACTTCAAGCTGTATGTCATCAGTGAAACTGCATCATATCCATCATGCAAGGAGGAAATGTGTACAGATCTCACTCAGTATATTAGCATTGTCGTGAGCCATGTGGATGACCACACAGGGTGTATGCTGTCCTTGTTGCAGGAGATGTCTTTCAGCCATCATTTAGTTTCCCTTCATTAATCATTTTCACCAACCTCAAAACTGCCAATTAGTCTAACAAGCTTAGTGAGGAGGTGACACACCCTCAGGGCCCATGGGGAGAAACTCTGGACTCTTTCTGAGTCATTTCTCCTGCTGCTGACACACACACACACACACACACACACACACACACACACACACACACACACACACACACACACAGAAGCAGTAGAATTTTTGACTTTATAGACAGAATTTAATTAAAGTTATTTAGTTTAGGGTTAGAATGTGGAACTAAGGTTTTCTTTTTAAGTTGGGCAGTGAATAGTCAGATGGAGGTCCAGATGTGTGGCTTATCTTCAGTCAGTTTCCTTTGTATGGTTTAACCAAACATATCTATGCATGTATGTGCATGTGTGTTTGAGTACAGTATGTAAACTTCTGCTATGCTGCCTGTGAGACGGGCTTTGTAGTTGATAGATGGATACCCCTATCATCTGCTCGGCAAGAATAGTGCCTTGTCTAATTACATGCTTTTGGCCGGTCTCCTTTATAAACACACAAAGACCTTTAAGCACACACACACACACACACACACACACACACACACACACACACTTAAAATTTCATAATTAGGTCAAGTATATAGATGAAAAGTATTTCTAAACTGTCTCCTGAAAATATCAATTGTTAAGTGACATTTCACATTAATTTCACATTAACAGCTGGTCAGATGTACCCACATGTTCTGTGGTATGCTCAAGTGCTTTTGATTTTGTAGTTTTGGATACATGCCTTTACACAAAATTCCCAGTTTGATATGTACCTTGTTTTTGGAATTATGGTTTCTCAGTTAGAAAGAGGAAATACAAAAAAAAATCCACTTAAAAAGTAATTTGAAACAAATTAATTTAAAAGCATGTTCATGGGTTCGTTGGTATCACAGAAAATTGCTAATACAAACCAAATGTGCATGTGATGTGTATTTCACTTGGGATACTGAAAAGCACATTATATGTGCAGGACATTTATGTAGTCAAAATAATCCCTGTCAGCAACAGTTTAGGCTTCAGGCAGTGCCAAATGCTGTTTCTCACATTTTTTTTCTTTGTTCTTCCTGTTGTATTATTATTATCACCCGTGTTTTGTTACCCAGCTGTGTTCCCTTCCACTTCCCATACCTGCCTGAGTGTATAGGGGTGTTTTCCCCTCAGTGTTTGTCTCAGCATCTGCGCGTACGAGTTCCCGGTAAAGCCTGGGTTCCTTTGCCTTGTGGATTTTGTACTTCTTGGACTGTTTCCACAACTTTATTAAAAGGTGCATTTTGAGTTAACTGTCCTGTGTTTCTCAGGCCCATGCTTCATGACAGGGTAAGAGTCATAAGATGACTTGTTTCAGACAGTTTATGAACTGAGAGTCCATCTTAAGGCAAAGCATAGGCTAAATAAAGAAATAATGGGTCAAATAAAAATAATTTGGGGGGATACATTTGCAAGCAAGCAAGCAAGGATACATTTGCTTAATTATAAAGAGACTAAAAGAGAGGAACAAAAACATTTCAGCCTACACTCCTGGACTACTGTGTCAAACTGTGCCCCTCAATGCATTGTCAGAATAGATATGTAATGACCTGTTCACCAGTCCTGCTGTAGGGGTGATGTTTTGGGTTTCCTATAGCAGCTGCGTGCATAATAAATACATTGGTTCTGGAATTATTTTTTCTAACTGGATTCATAAATTGCCGTAAAAACTCTGAGAATATATAACTAAGACAAAAGGCAGCTCTAACTGAACCATTTGCCACGTGTAACCGCTGTCTATACTAACACTGAGCAGAGACGTTTAAATGCTTTACAGAATCTCTGAACAATAGAAGTACATTTAAAATGAAGAAAATCCAAGTCTGTTATATCCATATGCTTTGATGTTCCTTTTTTTGTATGGGTGACATCTTTCTATCATCACTTATTCTCAATCTGTCTTTCTGTTTTCCTCTTTCTCTGTACCCTGGACTTCATGTGGTGTCCTAGCCAACTGCATCCCTCAGTGCCATAATGGAGGAATGTGCCTCAGGCCTCAGCACTGTGTCTGCAAACCTGGCTCAGAGGGGAAGGCATGCGAACAGAAGACTGTACCCACACACTCCTTTCCACCGCGGCCTGGGAACGGACCCACCAACGGGCACAACACTGGTCACACAAGTGGGCACACCACTGGTCATACTAATGGACACACTTCTGGCAACACCAATGTACACAGTGTGGTACCCCAGCGGCCAATACCTCAGCAAGTGCCTCCTAATGGTTATGGCTCTGGCCCCTCTCCATCTAACAACATGGGCCAGATGAAACTAACTGTCAAGCCAGCCCCACAGTTTGTGCGGCCACATTACATACAGCAACACATCCAACAGCAGTAAGTATCTTTGATTCAATCTTTCAATACATTTTTCCATGAAAAGTCTTCACACCGCCACATCCCTAATTTGCTTTGGTAATAAACATTAATTTGTTTCCCACATATAGCTCCTGTGATAGACAAGCTTCTGGAAGTCATAAACCACATTAAAAAAGAATAACAAAACCAAAAATGCATTTATGCATTTGTGTCAGATTTGTAGGCAGCATTTTCATGATGAAATTCTCTCATCACATCCCAGAGATCCTCTGTTGGATTGAGCTCTGCTGATTATGGAGGCCATTTAGTAAATTTATATTATAAAATCAGTCTGAGCTTTGTTACATGGGGTGTTATCCTTCAGAAAGTAGACATGTACTATGTGGTCATCAAGGTTTCAGCAAGAACAGTCAGGTAGGTGGCGATGATTAAATGATACTCAGTTTGTACTTACAGGTTACAAGTTTTCCAAAAACGGATGTTCTCCTCCTATCTTATGTAGATGCTATACCTCCACCAGTTGGTGGTATAAGGGAAGAGTCATTCTTCCTTTTGTGGAGTTTTGTATAGCAGTTGCCATTTTTTTCCAAAGCTTTTTTCCTTTTCTTGGTTGCCAGGTCAATACATCTTCTCTGAAGAGTCTCGACAGAAGCCACGCTACTGACACAAAACATTGAACCTACTGAAATACATTAGTCTTGCTGATATTAGTGAAAAAATCATGTATGTGTGCATCAACAATGAGATTTGTCTTTTATTCTTTTATTCAGAATAAAAGAAAAATTCTGTCTTTTATTCTGTTATTCATAACAGAGTTCCATTTTGGGATGATTGCTATCCTCTTTAGGAGTGGTTAAAGTAGATTTATTTCAGCAGTAGTCTTGTCTGGTCAAAACATTGTTTATACCACTTCAAGGTGGATATTGCCGTGTGTGTGTGTGTGTGTGTATTTGCATGATATGCAGGATCAATAGAGATTTAAAGAAAAGAATTTAAAGCATTTGATTGTGAGGAAAGCTATCCGTTTAATTGCTACCAGACCTGTGTCCTCGAAATGGAAAATGTCACCTTTAAAGGTTTTGGAATAAAGAAGCACTGATGGATTTGATAGAGGTTTTTAATTTGTTTGCATGTACAACATTGTTTATACTGATAATTTATGACTGAAGCCTTTCGGGGCTTCATCAGATCAGCTGCACATTGAAGACTGTCTATGAAATGTACAGCAATAAACATGGAAATTTTGAGAACTAAAACAAAATGAAATCCAATCCAATACAAATACATCTAATCACAGCAGTTTGAGCAAACTGTAATATTTGCTGCAGGCAAAAAAACTCAACAAAAAATTTCTGTTGAGCATCTGGAATTGTTTAACTCTGTGTAGCATCATAATGAAGAGCTGGACTTTTCTCCGGTATGTTCCCTTCAGGACCATTTTGAGCAAATCGCGAGCATTTAATCAGCTTCTTAATCCTATAATTAGAATTTTCTATTGTGTAGAAAAACAACATGCTGTTGTAATTGCTTTTCTTTTTCTTATGTTAAGATATCTCTGGGATTAAATGTGCAGTTATATTCATGTATAGCGATAGAAAAGAGAGTTAACATTAAAGTGGGCTGTGTGTGGCCTGTGTGATGTCAGAGGGGAGGGGAAGCCATCTGCCATGACCGGTTAGGAGTAAGGGGAAGAAAAGAGAGAAAAAGACAAACTGTTGGAGACACTTTAGTAATTACTAATATGAAAACAAGGAGAGAGAAAAGAGGTAATGCTCAGTGTATCATGGAAAACCTCCAGCAGCATAACTAATAAAAGGTCTCAGGGACACTTTATCTAGCCCTAACCACAAGCTTTACCAGTGAAGATGAAATATATGAAATATGGTCCCTCCTTCTAGTCCCTGTCAGCAGTCTCAGTGCAGCATTCTTGATCAGCTGAATGCTTTTCAGGAAGTTTCAGAGCATCTTGAATTACAGTAGTCCAGCCTAAAAGTTATAAATGCATGTTTTTCAGTGTCACTCTGAGATTGAATGTGTCTGATTTAAGCAATATGAAAAAGGCAGTCCTACATGTTTGTTTGATTTGCACATTGAAGGATTTCATTGTTTAAAATCCTGTCCTGTCTGGCAGCTTTTGCAATCAGAATTATTATCTGAATGCATTGTTGTGCTGAACATATTTTTCTTTTCCAAGAACAGCTATATAGAATCTCTGTAGGCTCCCTTTGTTCATGTGTTTCTTTTATCACTTTCTTTATTCATTTGTGTTTGTGTTCTTTTACTTATTACGTGTTATAGTATAACAGTGTAAAAGACAGGACAGACAGGGGAAAAAGGAGGGGGAATAGGGTGAAATATAGTAAAAGGATAGAGTACAAAAACATAATGACGTGAAGAAATATTTTGAAAAATTATTATTCAAAAAATTATTTAATATGAAGGCAATAGGCAAAGTGTTACAGGCATAGCCCTAAAGAATGTAGCTTCATGGGCAGTGTAGTCTGTGCTGCAGGGAGAATGGACTGCCATACCCGTTATGTGTCTGTGAGCGCAAATGAGGGAGAAAAAAGAGTGGAAAAGTACGAGCTGTCACCGACCAGAAACGGGAGATGGAAGCATGTAAATATAATAATAACCACTGCAGCCAAAAAGACTTCCTGACGAGCCCAGTTGTAAATAAGCTACTAAGACTCGACTGTACACTGTGTTCGTTTTTTCCTCCGAAACAATAAGTTCCGTTTGAGCAGCCTTTCAATGCCTCTCTCTGTCTCTCGCAAGCAAAGTTGACACAGACAACAAAGTAAAACTAGTTTTCGGCTACAAGCCCGACATGTCAATGGCTGTGAACAAAGAGAAACTTGTAAATAACTCATGAGAGAATAAAGTTACGTTGAAACCAAGCACACCATTGTTTTTCTTGTGACATTACCAATAAGTTTGATGTGTCACATGGCCCTCTTCCTATTGAAAAAAACAAAAGTTGTATCCAAGATGGCCGACTTCTAAATGGCCACCATGGTCACCACCCATCTTGAGGAGTTTGCCCCCTCACATATACTAATGTGCCACAAACAGGACTTTAATATCACCAACCATTCCCATTTTATTCGGTGTATCCATATAAATGGCCCACCCTGTATACGCACGGAATAGTTTCCTATATGAGATTGCTGCTAAAAGGGCAGCCGTCCACCCTACTGTATATTAAGATTTAAAAATCTAGTTGGTATTGGTATAGCGAGTAGCCTTCAGTAATAGTAATAAATCACACAGCAATAGTACATTCATGTAGTTGTAAAAAGCATGATAATATATTAAGTAATCCAAAGTATTCAGAATATGTTACTCTCATTGAGTAAGGAACGGAATACGTTACAAAATACATTTTAGGGCATGTATTCTGTAATCTGTAGTGGAATACAGTTTAAAAGTAACCTTCCCAACAATGTGTATTGTGATATTCATTGTTTAACTTTATTTAGTCATCTTAAGCTTCAAGGTTGCTCGGTTTGAGTTCTTTGTTTATTCGATCCCTTTATGTCATCACCCCGGTGTCCCTTGTTGGTTCATGTGTCTTAACCTGTCATGTGTCATGTCTGCGTCCCGTTATGTTCCTGTTTTATTTTTTTAAAGTCTTTCATTGTGCTTATTGTTACTTTTCCCCATGGTGTCATAATGTCATTCTAGTCAGCTGTTTCCCCACACACCTCCTGTGTGTATTTAGTCTATGTGTTTTCTTTCAGTCTTTGTCAGGTTGTCTGTTTGGTTTCATGTCTAGCCGCGTCATGTCTCAGAGTTCTTTGTACTGATCAGGTTTATGTTTATGTTCGGTTTATTTCATAGTTCCATAGTCGCGTGTACCTGTTCAGTTTCATATCAGTGTCTCTCGTCAGAGTTTTCATAATTATTTAGTTATTTCCCAGTTTGGGTTTCAGGTTAGGATTTGCCCTGTTCACTCTTGCTTTGTTTTTGTGTTCATGTTTTGTCAGCCAAATAAATGGCTCGCCTTTTGTTTAAAACTCAGTTCCGTCTCCTACCGTGTCTGCATTTGGGTCCCACCTTTCACTTGTTTTGTGAGTGTGGATGTGAGTGAGAGATTGAGAGTCAGTGTTTCTGTATGTGTCTTTGTCACAAACATACTTGATAATGAGGGTGGGAAGCCGCAATATCTGTCCCCCAGAGCCAGAGGCAGAAAGAGATGGAACCAGGACAACCGTACCATCTGCAGCCCCCAAGAGTACCGAAGACCTGAGTCCGTACATCTCTGTAACATCTGCGTATTCATCCAAGCAGGAGAGGGAGGGACGCCCTACATGGGGTGAGAATCGACATGACCAAAGGTGAACTGCAGTCAACTCCACTAGAGACTGACCACCCCGGTGCGAGTCAAGAACAGGCTCCCAGGGGCCCAGGCACCCACGAATCACCAGGCGTCCTGCAGAGCCCCCTTTCGACAAGGAGGAGGTCCAAGCCACCTGAATCCACTGAGAGAAAGGGCCAACGACCACACGACAACACCCAACCTCAACAAGCAACTCACATCCCTGGGAGGGGCAGAAGCATCCAGCGATCATAAGCCGTCCTGAACCAGCAGCAAACCGGGATGATGCCAAAGCCCACGACAAACTTTCTGCAGACCCCCGTCCCAGACAGGGTATGAGAAACAGTGGTGCAGGAAGATGCACAGGATGAGCATGACTGTGTGAAAACTAGAGTGTTGTTAAAGTTGAGGCTAACGTCTCGTGCTGTCAGTGACCTTGAAAGTGGAAATATTCTAAAGATTTCACATTATGTTTGTCAGAAACTCACGTTTCATTTGAAGGCAGCTCTCGCATTATTTTCATCTATTTTGGAAGTGATGCCAGGAGATTGTTGCACAATTTTTCCATGTTTCAACTTCAAGAGTGACCCACTTGGCAACACGCCCATGCCTCTAACAATGTTGTTTTCCACATCTGGAATATTGTTGAGTGCATGGAGAGTCTTGATATAAAGAATCAATGGACACCGTTGCTTTTTTTCCTTTGTAACTTCTCATAGTTGGAGTCCGGGAGATACTAACGAATATAATCTGCTGATGATTAGTAGAAATCCTTGATATGGTTAATGATAAGGCCTGCAAACAAACTGTATTGCTGATACAAACACATGGACTGTTCAGTGTGTTTTTCCAAACATGGATTGCTTACTGTGAAGACTGTGTTATTGCAGTTTGGATGGCCAGTACTCTCATTCTCCAGCAGTCAGTGTAATAATAGGTAAAATTTCTGCCGGCACTTTCATATGTGGAGTTGAAATGCCATTAACTAAAGCTGTGGGTAAGACTTGGGTTTGGTTTGCCTGTCACTATAGCAGATGACTGGAGAAAGTGCAGTCGCATCAGACACGATAAAAACTGCCCCGATGCCTTGTCTGGTCCAATTGTTGAAAGAAGATTTAAAACAATTTTCCCCTTTTCAGGTTTGTGTTACAGCAAAATGTTGATGGAAATCGCTTAATGTTGGCATGTTAGAAGATGAATATTTCTAGTATGTTAATGAACACATTTTGTGTGCAGTGTTTAAGATGCACTCTGCAAAACGTTAAGAGGAGTTTTTTGTTTAATGTCCTGCACAGGCACACATAATTGTTACCAGACCTGTGTCCTCGAAAGCTGTTCTTGATTTGCAGAAAGCATTTATCTCTCACAAGGACCTATTCTCCTTTTGGTTCAAGCAGTAGAGTGGTTATGTCATAGAGTACAATACAAAATATAGTATTAATTCCCCATTCCTTGTTAGGTCATTTGTGTGGAATACAGATAATTAATATTTTTTTCTACAACAATGCTGACCAAATTTATCTACACATATCTACACATTTTTTAACTGATACATTACATGGATTGTTATGTTGTTTTGGGGGTATGCCATTTGCTTCTGTCAAAAACAGAGAAAAGTAAAATACTTAATGTAAGCTCAGATTTACAAGAGACCTTATCACTAGAACCGCTAGTGTTCCAAAATCTCCAGAAGTGGTCATTTTAACCGCTCCTGCAACAGTAGGAATAATGGCAAAGGCATAATTTCTAATCAAAACTGATAAACAAAGGGTACAACAAATAACGTGACAACTAACACATCTAAAAAAAATAGAATAAGAACATTCTGAAAGGTTGAAAATAACTTTTGGATAACATGCGGGATTAATTGCACTAAAATAATGACAAAATAAAAACAGGTCAGTTTTAAATTTCAGGTGATTGCCTGAATTGGAAAACTGACCTTACAGCTGGCTACAGAAATGCAAGAAACATATTTTAAATAATTATTGTATAGAGTTTATCATCACGTCCACATCACCAAACTTGCAGCCTCTGCACATTGCACATTGCTCCGCCTAAATCTGAAGCCCTTCCCCTCCTTAGCTCTCCATGCTCTGACCTACACCCCAAAATCCCATCCTCAACCTGGCAAAAGAAAAAATATTGTTCATCTTTTATCTAACCATAGTCCCCTATATATTTATCTATCAAGATTCGAGAAGTTTATTGTCATGTACATGGCAAAACACAGATGGTTATGCAGAGCAATGAAACTCTTACTTTGCAGGTTCTCCTCACACAACTAAAAAGAAAGTAATAAATTAGTAAAACAAGTGCTTTGTAGCACTTGTAGTTTATGTGTGGGTGTAATTAGAATTTAAAGTGCAAGTAGTTGCAACACTGTCACAGTGATAATATACAGGGAGTATGCAATATTAGCTATGAGCTAGTTCTTGTGCTGCCCTGATTAGTGCCTTGGGAAAATAAGCTGGCATCCCTTTTTTCATCATGTGTTTTTGCAGCTCCGATAGTTGGCTAAATTCCCACTGTGCTAACTTGATCTTGGCCTCTAGTCTCCGTGTCCATGGAGGGTACGGCTCCTTGTGGCTGTTCATCTTGTAGCCAAACATCTCAGTGATCACTGCTGCTGTAATGTAGATGAGTTGGCTGCTTTCCGTCTTGGTAGCAGTAGGGTTTGTCCATAATGCTACATTCACATCTTTACACTTACCGAGGGCTTTCACATTCAATGTCTTCAACGCACCAGTTGTTCATGGGGCATGGTACTCAATCTTCGATGGTGAGGATGATGGTATCTCCCCCCTGACCTGACGTCCAAACTCCCTTTTGCTTTAGCATTTATGTTGTACCTCATCAATCTCTAGTTGAGCTAGCAGTTGCTTCGTTTAAATGTAGAAACACCTACCTACTAGGTTTTTTGCTGTTGGGTATCGAATTGTCCCACATCCTCTTCATGTAAACCCTCCTTTTGGGATTACTTGTGTAGCAGCATTCCCACCGTGCCCCACTCTCATCCTCTGTCAAGCCTACGCAGAACATGCAAACCTAAAATCCCCGGCCAGATGGTATATAATCAGTATATAATCCAGTCCTGTATCCAAAAACCTAATACCAAGCTCAAGTGTTAGAAGCCTTGTGTTAGAAAATTTGTTTCAAAAAGATACAAATTTGTCCAGCGTACATGGAAATCTTGTTGGGTCACGTCTGCAGTTCACAGTATTTGTTTTTTGGCTTTGATGCTGCTTGGATGTGTTGAATGTAATTTCCCAACCAATGTTTCAGTAATGAGTTAACAAGAATGTTGTGAATGTATGTGTTCTTTTGTCCCTCTAATGATGAATAGGAAAACAGCATAAATGGCACAAAAAGCAGTTGGCTGTGTGTTGTGCATAAAGTCTCCATTTTTGAAAAATGTCCAGTGGTTTTAAGATTGGAGTGGAAACAGAAATGTTTACAGATAGGATCCATCTTATAATTGTTCAAACTATCGCGCTTGCCTAGAATGCCTTCAGTTGGAAAGTTAGCTGGTGAATGGCACTGTATTGCCTCATTCTTTTGTAAAGACCTGAATCATTTAATTCTTTTTTATTTATTTTTTTGCCTGTCCCGTTTGGCTCTTTTGCCATCAGAATTGTTGTCTAAAGGCGAAGAAAGATGCCCAACGGATTTACCAAATGGACCATCCCAGCCTTGCCGTAATGGTCTATTTGATTCACCTTTTATTGTTTATTTCATTTTATTTTCACTTGCTAAATATGGGACAGATTTGACTGGGGAAAAGAAAGGGGAGAAAGAAAGAGGGAAAGAAAAACAGCGGGGAAGAGGGACGGGGATAAAGGGCAAAAAAACAAAAACCAACAAAATAAGCAGACAAAAAATACATATATCAATCACCTGGATCACCTGTTGAGAAAGAAAAAAGAGAAAACAAGCAGAAGAAAAAAAGAGCAACATAATTGAGGTAGGAGCCAAAAAGGGTGTAGTTTGTGTGCCCAACCTGTGAGCATTAGCGCGCTTGTATTAAAAGGTTCCTTCATGTAATGATCTGCTAGAGGGTGTGGGGGGCCACAGCCCCATCCTCCAGGGCATGAAGCAGGTATGGAGGAGATCAAGACTCCAGACATCCAGAGGTCCTCAGAACACAAGAGACCAAGGAAGACCAACAGAGGGGCAGCCGCGCCACTGTCCCAGAAAGAGCTGAGGAGAGTCCCAGATGAGGGGTCACTCAGCAGCCGTGGAGCAGAAGCCGGGGGGGGGGTTGCAGTGACGTGCCCGTGAGCTCCGCCGGCAGCCAGCTGTGCCAGAGTGACCGAGCCCCAGGTCAAGAGGCCGAGGGCACTCCACCCCCGGAGTGGCCCGAGCGAGCCCCAGGCTCCAGGCCCCGACAAGCAGCCACCAAGGAGTGAGCCGGTGTGTACCTGGACGCCCATCCCCGGACACAAAGAACCACCAATGCACCAATGTCTGAGGGCGTCTGCCACTGGCAGGGGAAGTGGTGGGGGGAGATAGGCCTCCATACCTTGGAGGGCCTGAGATGTCCCCAGAGAGGTGGCGTCTGATACCCGACCTGACATATAGACACAAACAAACAGGCACACACAGATACAAACATCCATTCCCACCCTCATGCTCTCATATGCAATTACTCAACACTCACCCAACGTGGAGACAGACACAAAGAGACACTGTACACACAATCACACTCCCCAAGCGTACTCTATACCCCAGGTCTAGGTATCCTTTCCCCTGGAGGGGGAAACATTCCAGATTGCCACATTCCAGACCCAAATCAGACGGCCAACTCCTCCTCCTAGCCACCCCGCTCCAACAGGCCGCAGAGAACGGGGGGGGGGGGGTGAAGACTCCAAACCTCCCTCCGCCCGCTCATATGTAGTGTTGATGCATGTGTGTTCTAAGGTGCATTTAAAACCCAGGAGGGCATGGAGCTACCTGCCAGAGAGCAGCAGGTAAGCGCATAGCCCCTCCTGATAGCCCTCAATGTCTACGTGTATTTAAAATTGAGAGGTGGGCAACGACGCCAGGGGTGAGGTGGTACACCCTGATGGTCTTTTGGATTCCGTGTAGCGTGCCCACCCCCAAGGTCCTATATGTATGTGTTATGAGAGTGTGAGTAATGTGAGTGTCTAAGTTGTGGGATAAAATTGAGGCACAGGCAGCCAGAAAGGGACAGAGGGGGGGATGCCTCCCCTGCACCCTGGTGACACACCTTTACCCCAAGGCCCTGCATGTGTGGGTGATTGTGGTGGAGCGGGAAGAGGGAGGCAGCTGGAGATGGGGAGGGAAGGAAGGGAGGGACAAGTGACCCCTCCCTGGGGCCAGCTCCCCCGCTGACCCCAGTAGGCACCCCCATACTCTGCAACCCGCCAGGGAAAGGGGGCCCAGGCCCATCCGGACCGGGGCCCAGTTCGGCAGCGCCGCCTGGCCCCACAGAGCCCGGGACAGCCCACCCGACCCCACCACAGAGAAAACTGCACCCACCCCGTCATCCACTCATCTTCCAGACTACACAAGACAATAGACGCCCAGGCTGAGATCTTCCTCCACCTCTCCTATATCTCCCCCTCCTGCAGTGAGTTCCTGAAGAGAGGAGACCTCCTGCAAGATGTAACAGCCTCCCCCACCAGTTGAAGAGCCCCCCAGGTGGCTCGATGCACTGGCGGCACCCTGCGCCAGGGCTTGTTGTGTCTGTTTTTGTTAGACCTTTCATATTTAGTACTGTGAAAGCCTCAGTCAGTTCATGTGTGATTAATAGATGTAGTTTCCGGTTCTGGAAATTTCAGTAAGCGGAAGTGCCTTAAACCTGCACTCTTATTTATACAATCTGGTTGTATAGGAGTCTAAGAAAAAACACCCTTCTGCTCCACTCTCTTCATCAGTGACCCCAGTAGATTTTAGGTGAGTTCATTGCTAATCTTACAACATGTAGGTCATTTTTTAAAATGATGGTTCCTATTAGAGTCCAAAAGGACGATAAAACAGAGCGCGCTTTAGAATTGGTCCACTGTGTAACTGACAAGTCACTACCCTTTAAGTATGCCAGAACTGAACACAGTTACACTTTAGAAATAGAAGTTTGAGTGACTGCAACTGAGAACATTACATTTCTACTGTAGTTTCATAACAATTTAAAACATGTAACACAGGTTCAGACTGACTGAATTTGAACTTCAGGAATTTATAAAAAACGTGAACACTTGAGATCTTGGACCACATATAAATTTTAACCAAACACATATAAAGACTGAGATTGCCTGTTTGAGCAGTGATGTTGACAAAATGTGTCCAAATGGATAAACTTGCAAATATCTGTTAAAGTACCCAGAACCATTTTTGTAGTAGTCCCTGCTTCACTAACTGTATCCAGGACCACATTTTGCCAGGATGTTGCACACACAGTCTCACAAGGTGAAAATAATACCAAGCCATGGTGTTAGAAGCCTCATAACCTATGTTAGAAAAGTTGGCTTGGCTGTAGCCCAGGAGGTATAGAAGGTCATCTACTAACTGATCCCTGGTTTCTCCCTGGTTTCGCCAGTCTGCATGCCAAATGTCCAAACCCAAAGTTGGAGTGTGAATACGTGTGGATGTTAGATAGAAAGCACTTATGCATTGAATAAAAGTGCTTGTATGAATGAGGTAAGTTGTAGAGTAGGAAAGCGATATATAATTATATAATTTATTCATGAAAACCTTCATTAACAATGTGCCTGAGCAAAGTGTTGGCTCATTAAGTCAAGTGACCACACTACTCTAGAAAAACTGCACTGAAGGGAATAAGCTATCGGTTTCCTTTCTTAATCATTGTTGTGATCATTAGGACTAATTTAGTGGTCATTTGACAGCCCACACATGCTCTTTAGAGACTAACAGAGGAAAATTCTCTTAGTTCTGATCATGTAGTCATGTGAAACTTGCAGGTTTTCTGTGGCATGTACACATTACAAAGTACATGCAGACCCACCATGTCCAAAAGAGGATGGATGTAGTGCAGAGAGAGAGAGAGAAATGGTACTACCATAGTTAGGGAATACAAATGGAAAAATATAATCTGAAAAACTGAAAGCAGATTTTTTTTAGAATGCAAGTTGTGGTGAAAGCAATCATAGTGGAAACCTTTACCGTTATTGAGGAACTGAATCCTTTTGACAGAGGACCAAATTTGGCATACGGGTCTTGATTTATCAACTGCTGTCTTGTACTTTCTGCCAGGGTTCATTAAACAGTCTTTGCAGATTATTACTGAAACTCTGATCTGATCTTATCAGATCTTATTCAGTGTAGATATTGCTGCTTTCCCTCCTTGAAGTCCGACTGCCTTCACTAGTATGTGTGAGGGCACTTGTGAGGTTCAGCGGGTTCATTTCGGTAGACCAGAGTATGTCAGTTCTTGTGGGGAAGACTTGGACAGCTAGTTCTGGAGGTCGGCACTGGATTGTGATTGTGGCCATAGCATTGAAGGCCGAAAGTGAACAGATTCAGCCCTCCCTCCTCTCTCTCTCTCTGTCTCACATACACACACAAACACACACTTGTTGGTTATTCATATCTTGTGGGGACATAATGCTTTCCCTAGCCGTTTACCCTAACCCTAACCATGAAAAATGAAAAGCCTAACCACTACCCTAAACCTAACCATTAGGTTAGTCACTAGGATTTTGGTCCCCATAAGGGCTGTTGGTCCCCACAAGTATAGTAAACATTTGGTCCCCACAAAGATATGAATGCGCACTCACACACACACATGCATGCACGCACACACAGGCACACACACGTACGCACCTCACTCACCGATCTGTTTGTGTGGAAATAGTTCAATCTGATATTCAAGACCAGCAGGCTTTTGTAACATTCACTGGACACCCTCCAAACTTTTGTCTTTTTATTTGTTTTATTTTTTATTTTTTAATTAATTTCTTTATTTTACTGTTGCACTCATTGCCAGTGAATGCAGTCATGATATTTTCTTGAGGCAGGATGAAAATTATGGGCTCAAAATGTGGTCATAAATATTTTGTACTTTGTACTTTGTAGGTCTTTGAAGGGAATAAATGCCCTTTTACATGCCAACCCAGCGTTTTCCTTCATCACCACGAAGGAAAACAGTCTGTGGTCATCCGAGTTTGGTGATTTATGTGTCACAGGTCTACGTGTTTAATACAGGGACTTCCACAGCCTTTTCAACAGCGCTGCGGACCGCGGGGTGGGGGCGGGCAGTGTTTTGGAAATGGCAGTCTTCATTACAAAGCTTTCTTCGTTATGAATTAGCATACATGTTTTTATTGAACATTTGAAGAACTAGCAAAAAAAAAGAAACTCTTGTAGAGGACATAAAGTCAGAGATAGAAACGACAAGGAGCAGGTGCATCTAGTACAGGTAGAGCTGCTGCAAAAACCCACAGAGCCCAGCAGCCAGCGCAACAAATTCTGGATCCTTTGCTTTTAGTTAGCATTAGCAGCACATCCTGCGTCCGATGTGAAAGGACTTTTATGCTGCACACTGTGACTCACAGCAATGGTCCCGGGTCAGCCCTGACTTTGTGTTAAAAATAATCCTAAAGTAATAAGTAGTAATAAGTATTTCTAACCACTGATATACCACAACTTTATCCTTTCAACAGCTGCTGAAAGTTAGGGGACCTAACTGCTATCGGATATTTATATAGAGATCCTCCAGCTTCAAACTGTATTACCCTTCAAGGACCTGCAGTTCAAAAAAGCGCCCCTCCGACAGCCAAACCCATCTGTTCTCTGATTGGATTGTTACATTTGTGATTGACATGACATTGACCAATCAGATGAAAGGAAGAGAAATAGGGTCAAAATTCGTACTTGTAACTTGCAGGGGTTTTTTTGGCTAAGTCCACACACAAATCTTTTTTACACATACAAATCTTTTTTACACACACACAAATCCTGATTTACAAGTACAAAATATTTATGACCACATTTTGAGCCCATAGAAAATCTCTTTGTAACCTTTGTAACCTGCTGTCAATATTCTGTGTCTCACAGCTTAGAATTGAATGTTAGTGTTCCTACTCAAAAGTTCTACAAAAATTCATTTAAGTTAATGAGGATTATGTTGCAGTTGTTCAGACGAACATTTTGATCTTTGTTTCTTGTTTATTTTTGTTATTGACAGAATGCAGCACTTTTGTCCCTTCACTGTTACGAGACATTTTATACATTTTCCAAATTTCTTTTCTCTCCTATACAAAAATCATAACCATCGATATCAAATGAATCGTGCTTTTCTTGGCTCCAGATTTGAAAGGTTACATGTTTTCACCTCCATAACAAACTAGATGCTGGTCAGTTTATATAAACATTTAGGGGAGTGAGCAGTAAACAAAGTCAAATATGCTCCCCTTGCCTGTCTCAATTTAGATTACAACACCTGTCACCTCCATAACAAACTAGATGCTGGTCAGTTTATATAAACAAGCATGCACAAAAGCTTTTTTACATACGCCATCGTGTCCACTGTGAGTACACAGACAGAAATTTATCTTAACAGATAATTGTAACCCTTCAACCACAAAATGTTTTCATGACTGCATTGTACAGGCAAACATACAGTGAGGTGTGAAAAGTTACAGTACAGATCTGCATTAGCCTGCTGCATAATCTGAACAGAAGAGCTATTTAAGACTTTACAGGGTCATAGCTGAGCTATGTACAAGGCTATCACTTTCTGTTTATTTATACTGTGACAAGAGGCCTATCATATAAAAGGGATGAAAATATGTCTGGTTGACAAATGGCTCTCCCTCCATGTTATCATCTTCTTTCTGTGGCCATGCACTCTCCTTGTATCCCTCATTTTCCAGTCCTGGAGAAGGACATATCATTTTCCATTAGTGTTAAATCTTCTGCACATACAGTATAATGTGCTGTGTGTACTGTATTAATGACATTTTCTTTGAAAGCCACCAACAGGAGTTATCCAAAACTTTGTATAATTACTAATAATATTACATATTTTAATTTATAAGAATTATTTTATTTTTAATTGCTTTTTTTTATGACAGTTTTGTGTTTGTTCAAATGCAATTTAATTTCTGCAAAACCTTTCATTTATCCGTTATTGCTTAATATTCTGTACTATTTTTTATGTTATTTTTACATTTCGCTCTGTGTCATTATTATTGCTATCTTAGATCGATCGACTGCCTGGCAACCTTCAGTTGCTACATAAAAATGTGTATTACCCGACCACTCAGCGAGTGGTTCTTGGAAGCTGCTTGCTCTGACTGGGTGAAACAGTCACAAAGAGAGTGCTGCACAAAGTAAAAGTTGTTCCCCACCAACATTAGATGGATGAATGTTATTCAATTTGTTTCACAGTTTGAAAAAATATAATTTCAGCAACAAATCCAACACGTTCCCATGCCAAAAAGTAACATTCCGAAGCTATGTGACAAATCGTCGGTATGTTACACGTTTGGAAACATGAGAACTGTTTGGATCTACACATGTAAATTTATTTTGCTTTCTCATCATGAATCGCTTTGGAAAAAACTATCTGATATGGTTAAGGTTGTAGTTAAGGTTAGGGTTAGGGCTGGAATACATGGCTGGAACGTGTGTTACTGCCAGGAGCATCATTCTATTGGATTCCATCCACAATCTGGAGCATAGCATAGGGAAGGTTACCTTTTGCGTTACTATGAGACGTATCGGGACGTGACAAATCGTTGGTATGTTACGTGTTGGGAATGAGGATGCTCTGACAAATCACTTACAGATCTCATGTCTGGTCCATCAGAATAAAGACAGACAGTTGGTGTCGTAAGCCCCGCCCTCTGTTCAAAAATGGTCGCTCACAGTGGAAATAAATGGCTTCTTTCACTCCTCTTTCAAACCAACTGTCTTCTCTGTCCAAAATATGAACACTGGCATCCTCGAAAGAGTGATCTTTGTCCTTTAGATGCAGATGGACTGCCGAGTCTTGTCCTGTTGAGGTGGCTTTCTATGTTGTGCCATGTGTTTATGAAGTGGCTGTCTGGTCTCTCCAATGTAGAGGTCTGAGCATTCCTTGCTACACTGTACAGCATACACTACGTTGTTAAGTTTGTGTTTAGGAGCTTTGTCCTTGGAATGAACCATTTTTTGTCTGAGTGTGTGGCTGGGTCTGGAGTACACTGGGATGTTGTGCTTGGAGAAGAGTTTCTGTGATAAACCTGTCACATAGGGGATGACAATATTGTTGCGTTTGCCTTTCTGGCCCTTCCTAGTTGGTGTCTGATCTTCTTTTCTGTGCATCTTTGTTGATTTGATGGAAGTCCAGTTAGGTTAACCTCATGTTTTAAGAGCTTCCTTTACATGTGAGTGTTCCCTCTTTTTCCCCTCAGGCTTAGAGGGAACATTTTCTGCCCGGTGTTGTAGGGTCCTGATTACTCCATGTTTGTGTTCCAGAGGGTGGTGGTCCCTGTGTGTGTGGGGGCTTCCGGTAAACTTCAATGTTTAGGTTCCATTCTCTTGAATACGCATGGCACAGTCCAGGAATGGCAAACTGTTATCCTTTGTGTCTTCCCTGGTGAACTTTATGTTTTTATCCATAGAGTTGATGTGAGCAGTGTAGGCTTCTACTTCTTGGGTTTTGATTTTGACCCAAGTGTCATCAACATGTGGCTAGGTACTGTCCCTTTAAAAGAGCAAAGAGCGTGTCTTTCCACCTCCTCCATGTAAAGGTTGGCTACAGTAGTTGATGGTAGCCCACACACACGGACCAGTACCTCCAGAAGACTACTAATCTTAATGGTTGTACGGGCAACTTGAAAGACTTCTAGAGATAAAACATCTGATTACTTTACAAAATTAAGTCAAAACTCCAGACTTCATGGCATTTCAAACATGACTAAAAAAATGCTGATGCACCCAGTTTAAGCCAATGCTCGATATGGAAGTGTGTGAGATGATTTTCTGGACAGGGGCAGTTTCTTGTGACTTGGTTGTGGCAAGAATGCACGTGGAAAAGAAATAATCATTATTCCTCTTTTTATATGTTGTTAACACCAGAAAGTCCTCATGTTCAAATCTGCAGCCTTCCAATCTGTCTTTTTTGAGATCTCAAACATTGATCTCTGTAACAACGTTGAGCTAAGCTGCTAATCTTCCCAAATGTCAGACTAAAAGATGGCAATTAAGAGCACATGTTCCATTTGTCTGAATGTAGCTCAGGCATTTATTTGTTTCATTAAGCAGTAAACATGGTTGACGGCGTGAAGTTTATTTGGTCAATTGAGAAGATAAAGAATGGGAAGTACAGTGTATCAGCCTGGAGCACACGAGCATTCACACCATTGTTTTTAATAATAAAGGATGTAGAGGATGCCTAGTGCCTCTGATCACTGACAGCTGACCAAACAATGATCAGTGCCCTAAGCTATATTCATACCGACTTTATTTTTACCATAGTTCTGTGCCAGCATTTGGGAGCTCCAATAGATGTACTATTTTTATGTGCTGAAGGCATACACACAGTGTGTCAAGACAGCCAGCTTATATCCAGTCTAATAAGTGTTAAATTTAGTATTCAAATACTAAGGGCTAATATTGATATGAATTACGGTGGAAAACGACCCAATGTGCAAGACAGTATCCTTAATTCAAATGATTAAATTTAACGTAAAATGTACCTCTTCTCAGTTACTGCTTAAAGACAGGCAGATTGACCTGCTGTTTCAGTTCATGGTTATGTAGATGGAAAGCAGCTGCTGTGTATACCGGTTGCAGCAGATGGCTGCCCCTCCCTGAGCCTGGTTCAGCCGGAGGTTTTTTTCCTATTAAAAGGGAGTTTTTCCTTCCCACTGTTGCCAAAGTGCTTGTCCACAGGGGGTCATATGATTGTTGGGTTTTTATCTATAAGTATTATTGTAGGGTCTACCTTACAATATAAAGCACCTTGAGGCGATTGTTGTTGTGATTTGGCACTGTATAAATAAAATTGAATTGAATTGAATTATATGTTAGCTGTTAGAAGTAGTTATAGTACAGAATATTATACAGGGTGGGCCATTTATACACCGTGATAAAATGGGTTGGTGATATTAAAGTCCTGTTTGTGGCACATTAGTATATGTGAGGGGGCAAACTCCTCAAGATGGGTGGTGACCATGGTGGCCATTTAGAAGTCGGCCATCTTGGATAACACTTTTGTTTTTTCAATAGGAAGAGGGCCATGTGACACATCAAACTTATTGGTATTGTCACAAGAAAAACAATGGTGTGCTTGGTTTCAACGTAACTTTATTCTTTCATGAGTTATTTACACGTTTCTGACCGCTCATGAAATGTGTTCAGTGTGCTGCCCATTGTGTTGGATTGTCAATGCAACCCTCTTCTCCCACTCTTCACACACTGATAGCAACACCGCAGGAGAAATGCCAGCACAGGCATCCAGTATCCGTAGTTTCAGGTGCTGCACATCTCGCATCTTCACACCATAGACAATTGCCTTCAGATGACCCCAAAGATAAAAGTCTAAGGGGGTCAGATCGGGAGACCTTGGGGGCCATTCAACTGGCCCACGACGACCAATTCACTTTCCAGGAAACTGTTCATCTAGGAATGCTCGGACCTGGCACCCATAATGTGGTGGTGCACCATCTTGCTGGAAAAACTCAGGGAACGTGCCAGCTTCAGTGCACAAAGAGGGAAACACATCATCATGTAGCAATTTCAAATATCTCCAAAAGTTGAATCTGTTCATCTGGACGTAGTGTTTTTGTGGGAGAAACGTTTCGTTGCTCATCCAAGTGACTTCTTCAGTCTCAGCTGACTGCAGGTTTCCCCAATCTTATAAACAGTACATTTGCATAATGACTGAAACCAGCCCACTGAAGGAACAATAGGCTGGGAGGTGTGTTTGCTTTTGGAACTGTGTCTTCATTCCACCTACTTCACATACAAGGGTCAGTTCTACAGGCAGAAACATGGGTGTGCCATGGGCTCCCCAGTTTCACCCATCGTGGCCAATTTGTACATGGAAGAAGTGGAAAGGAGGACTTTGCTATCCTACCCTGGAACACCACCAAGCCATTGGTTCAGATATGTGGATGACACCTGGGTGAAAATCAAATCTCAGGATGTACTACATTTCACGGATCACATTAACTCGGTGGACCAACACATCAAATTCACCAGGGAGGATATGAAAAGTGACAGGTTAGCCTTCTTAGACTGTGAGATTTCCATCAGTAATGGGGGACATCTAAAAGCTGACGTGTACCGTAAACCTACACATACGGATCAGTATCTAAGGTTTGACTCTCATCATCCACTGGAGGACAAACTGGGTGTCATCAGGACGCTACAACACAGAGCGAACACCATCCCCACTGACACAGCGGCCAGGGAGGCAGAAGAACTGCACATCAAGAAGGCCCTGAGTGAATGTGGTTATCCCAGGTGGACTTTTGTCAAAGCTGGAAAGGCACCTAAAGAAAGCTCCAGCTGATCCAGGAGAGAAGGACAACCGCTGCCCAAGCGAAAACCTGTAGTGATCCCATATGTGTCAGGAGTATCGGCACAGTTGAGACACATTTTTTCTAAACACCGGGTCTCTGTGGCTTTTAAACCCCAAAACACGCTGCGCCAAAAATTGGTCCACCCCAAGGATCGGGTCCCCCGACACAAACAGAGTAACATAGTGTACGCTGTTAAGTGCCAGGAGGATTGCCAGGATTTATACATCGGGGAAACCAAACAACCTCTGGTGAAGCGGATGGCACGACACAGAAGAGCTACCTCGTCAGGCCAGGACTCTGCAGTCTATTTACACCTACAGGCCAGTGGACACTCTTTCAAAGATGAGGATGTACACATCCTGGACAGGGAGGATCGCTGGTTTGAGCGCGGAGTCAAGGAGGCCATTTACGTGAAAAGGGAACGACCATCTCTGAATCGAGGAGGGGGCCTAAGGGTACATCTTTCACCATCTTACAATGCTATGATTGCAGCCATTCCCCAACTCTGTGAATGGTACTCATGGCCATTGATCAGTGGTCTTTGATCAGTGGGTTTTGGTCAGTGGTTGTTGATCAATGGTCATGAGAATTTGCATAATTAAGATTAAGGAACTGACCTCCCAGCCCATTGTTCCTTCAGTGGGCTGGTTTCAGTCATTATGCAAATGTGCTGTTTATAAGATTGGGGAAACCTGCAGTCAGCTGAGACTGAAGAAGTCACTTGGATGAGTGACGAAACGTTTCTCCCACAAAAACACTACGTCCAGATGAACAGATTCAAGTTTTGGAGATTTACTTTCCTGGATGATTGAGAATGCATCAAAATTTCAAATATCCAGTGGCCTTGAGGTTTCCATTGATGAAGAATGGACCCACTATCGTTGTACCCCACATACCACACCAAACCATCACTTTTGTTGTTCCAACAGTCTTGGAGGGATCCATCCAATGTGGGTTAGTGTCAGACCAATAGCGGTGGTTTTGTTTGTTAACTTCACCATTCACATAAAAGTTTGCCTCATCACTGAACAAAGTCTTCTGCGTGAACTAAGGGTCCTGTTCCAATTTTTGTTTTGCCCATTCTGCAAATTCTGTGCGCCGATCTGGGTCATCCTCGCTGAGATGCTGCTGTAGCTGGAGTTTGTGAGGGTGCCATTTGTGAGTAGCTAATATCCGCCGAAGGGATGGTCGACTAATGCCACTCTCCAGTGACATGCGGCGAGTGCTATGCTGCGGGCTCTTGCTGAATGAAGCTAGGACAGCCACTGATGTTTCTTCATTAATGACAGTTTTCTTGCGTCCACATTTTGGCAAATCCAACACTGAACCAGTTTCCCGAAACTTAGCAAGCAGTTTGCTAACTGTAGCATGGGAGATGGGTGGTCTAGTAGGGTGTCTTGCATTGAAATCTTCTGCAATGACCCGGTTACTGCGTTCACCAGATATCAACACGATTTCGATCCGCTCCTCACGTGTTAACCTCTTCGACATGTCAATGGCTGTGAACAAAGAGAAACTTGTAAATAACTCATGAAAGAATAAAGTTACGTTGAAACCAAGCACACCATTGTTTTTCTTGTGACATTACCAATAAGTTTGATGGGTCACATGGCCCTCTTCCTATTGAAAAAACAAAAGTTGTATCCAAGATGGCCGACTTCTAAATGGCCACCATGGTCACCACCCATCTTGAGGAGTTTGCCCCCTCACATATACTAATGTGCCACAAACAGGGCTTTAATATCACCAATATCACCCTGTACTTTAGCACCAATAGGTGCATTTAGCGTTTTGTGATGTATTATTTTTTTATTTGAACTTGCTTACAGTGCCCTTACGATACTGTTTCATGGCAGGATCCCAGAGCTGTACAATAGACTGAATGCTGGGTGATCCCAGACACTAAATCGCTTTAGGTTCCAGTCTGTCTCATTCATTTACAATATGTTGTCTGGAAAGTAAATAATATTCCAAAAATATTCTGAAGATTCTAGCTTGCATCACAATTTACTTTGATTTTTTGGCCACTAAACAGCCACCCTCAGCGATAACCTGCAGTTAAGTCAACAAATCTGTGAATCCGGTTTACTGGAATGAATCGGATGCTTGGTAGCTGGGGATTGATCCGCCAGGGCCTCTGCTCTGGGTGAGAAGTTCAGCCGTCCAGGAGGGCCTCAGAGTCGAGCTGCTGCTCCTCCACTTTGAAAGGAGTCCGTTAAGGTGGTTTGAGCATCTGACGAGGATGCCTCCTGGATGAGGTGTTCCGGGCATGTCCCACCGTGAGGAGGCTCCGGGGCAGATCCGGGACACGCTGGAGAGATTGTATCTCTCGGCTGACTGGATGAGCTGGAGGAGGCGGCCGGGGAGAGAGAGGTCTGGGCTTCTCTGCTTAGGCTGCTGACCCCGTGACCCGGCCCCGGAAAAGCGGAAAATTATGGATGCTGTTTTACTAGTGCTGTGTTGTCCGGCTAAGGTACAATAAGCCCAGTGAAATATACATTAGGGATAATAACCTGCTACTTAATGTGTGTGAAATAAAATAGCATTTTTAGAATTGTTTTTGTTGCAGTTGTATTTTGTTAATATAAAAAACTGTAAAATCTCACTTTCAAGGTGAAAAAATTGTAAATAGTCAGTATCTCACACCATAGTATTAGGACATGTTCATAATCATCTGCAGAAAACCTCTGTTCCTGTATGTTTTTTCAACTTTTTCAGCTGGAATTATATATGACAGCTAGTCAGTGTGGTGAGAGTTTGATCCATCTCTATTTTATTATTATTAAGTACAAGGCTTAAAAAGAGTTCACTGTACCACAGGGCCCTGAGATTTAAAGTATAAAGTATACATTATTTATGGAGCTGTAAAAGAGGAAAAGATTAGTGCATGTCTGCGTGCATTGCTTTGGCTTAACATTTGATAAATGTCTTGGTGACTCCCTGACACAGAGGGGGTAGAGCTGATCCACTCGGAGATACTAACTAGAAGCAAATTTAACTTGATGATGGTGCTTTACGAACAGTCGGAGTGTCATTTCAGTTGATCCTGTAGAAAATGTGTTAACCAAAATTAACTGCAATCAGTACTTAAATTGTAGGGATATTTCCCATAACCAGTAATTGCACTTAATAGTGCAGTCAGGGGATCATAATAGTCCTAAGGGTTCAACTCCTGGGGAAAATTGTTTCATTTGTCAGTGAAATCAAGTTGACTGCCCTGTACTTAAGAGGACAAATCCTTGGGATGTATTCTCTGCAGCGTCGACCTGTCCATTGAGCAGAATTAAAAAAGCTTTAGTCTCAGTGGTTTGAGGACAAGGCTGATGAAAAGGGAAAGGGTAGTAAGTGGAAGCGATGGGGGATGATGCTGTTCTGGAGGAACTCAAAGAATTTGTCATGAGAGAGATGCTCTTAAATATTATCACCTCCTAAAACCAAAGTGGTAATTTCAGGAAGTGGTAAGAAGATTTCTTTTACAAAGAAGCAGAAGATTTTAG
This sequence comes from Perissodus microlepis, assembly GCF_051167445.1. NCBI lineage: Eukaryota > Metazoa > Chordata > Actinopteri > Cichliformes > Cichlidae > Perissodus > Perissodus microlepis. Next base: position 2,373,843 of record NC_140473.1, on the reverse strand, counting down.
TGTTGGGAAAAGATCACATTTTCCAAAGGGTCAATGCACAGTGAATCACAGAGGGCAGAGAGATGAGGCTGCAGTGCTCTCTATGGGCCAAAACCTTCAGACACTGGTGGCAGCACCCCAGTCCCTTTTGTGACAGCAGCTGGTTTCTGTGAGCTGTCACAGGAAATCGCTTACTGTGAACACAGATTTAAAGGAAGTGTTGGGGCATTTTCCTGTTAACTACAAAGTGCTATGAGCATGATTAAAACTGACTTGTTCACATATAAAATTGATATTGATCCAAAAGACATGAAAGTGTCATTTTTAGTGTATGCATGTCTTTGTAATGTGTTTTTTGTATTTGATTTGTTTCTTGCATTTGATTGTGCTCTGCTTTTCCTTCAGAATTCGACCTGTGCCAGTTCACCCTGGTCAGAGCCAGCAGTATATTATAAAGCCCAAATACTACCAAAGGCACACCACTCACACGCAGACTCACGTCCAGACCCAGCCTGAAAGGCCTATCCCCCTAACAGTGGGACACAACCCTATCCACGGTGAGTAAGTCCTAAAAATCATCTTTTCATGTATCTTCTCTCTGTCTTAATGAGTGTTTTACTGTGGTACAGAGTGTGTTTTTTAGTCGGTGAGAGTATTGATTTCTGAAACCCTTAATTTATAGTGACTTAACTATACTTGAGCAGCATAATCCACAAAGATGAGTAGCATGTTTGTATTATTGCAGTGCAATGGCACGTTATCTAGCTGACCTTAATTCAGTGCGATGTTAAGATAAATTGAGCAAAACGTTAGTTCATGTTGGCCAAAAAGTTCAGCTCAGCAATAATCTCAGCAAATCCGCTGACATCAGCTGATAGCGTTTACATGTCCAGCTGACAACAATCATGTAGAATGAAAGCTGTTTTGTCCTGCTGTGACAACTTGATGTGTATCTGCAAGTTTCTTTGTAACTCACCTCCAGCAACTTATTTCATGGTGTATCTGACTATTAATACTGCTTTGTTCTGCCCTCCACATCTTGTGCCTCCTATGTATATTTATAGACAGAGCTGTGCTATCAATAGTGACATAATAGCCTTCCTTTGGCTACTTTCAATTAGTGTAATTTTTTTCTTCTTATCTGAAAAAGTGAAGGGAAGTGTAAGAATATTTACTACATTACCCACAATCATGAATGAATATACATAAGACATTTCAAACGTAACATGAATGATGTCTGTGTCCGTTTTCTAAATTAAACTGCTTAATGGGAGAACTACTGAGAATCCTGTTGATACATTGTTACAAAGTTACCACTTAATAATAATTAAGTAATTTTTATGCACATACACGCACAGAAACCATCACATTGGGTCTGACACTGTGAGGATGTGGAGAGAATGTGCAGCTTGCAGTTCGGCAGCAAAAGGATTTGTTCAAATTGCAGCTCCAGCGGTAAATGGCATAAAGACTTAAGCATCGCCTGCTGCTGTGGGCTGTCGAAAATGAATTATTAGTCTCATTTTCTGTGGGCAATTTCAGACAAAGGCAGGGAGTATAAGAGTTCGAATTGGAGAATGGAATGAAATAACTGTGTCATTTGGGGAGAACCAGTCAGTTTGCTGAAACAACAAGTTCCTCTGTAGATTTGAGTGGAAGGAAGCTGCCTACAGCTGAGTCTATCTGCTACCTATCCTCCTTTCAACTTTCTTGCCTGACAAATTATCCCCACTTTACAGTTTAAAGTGGATGCCAGTGTGCCAAACATCTAATATACTGTATTTCCTCACTTAGCCCGTGAGTTCATAACAATCTGATGGTGCAAAAATCGTAAACGGTTATGATTTAATGTATTGTAATATTTTATACAAGGCATAATATTGAGATTGTCATGTGTATCTATATTGTTTGCTGTCATCTGTAAACTGTATGGGTGCACAAACGGCACAACAGCTTAGTAAAGCTTCAGCATTTCACTAAAAACTGAAACACAAACTTCTTGGATGGTTTGTGCTGCTCAGCAGACCTTATTATTTGTCAGATTATTTATTATGAAACAGCACAAACACAATAGAAAGGTCCAGCTACTTCCACATGCCGTTTATCCTTAATGAAATTCAAGTGAGTGAGTTATAAAAACATTCAACTCACTTTGTAAATGTGTTAATTTCATTGCTGAAGTCTGGCTTTTCAGCATGGGAGTCTGTGACAAAGTGGCTAGGACTGAATTCATGTACCATTTGTCACTTGTATATATTGTTATTTTGTCTTCTGTTATCTTATAGTCAGTCATAATGCTTTAGTGTAGACACAGCACATGTAACCTTGGCTCTGCATACTATCCCGGGTCTGTTTAGGATAGCATTGGTTACATTCATTACATCTGTGCAAATGTTCTTAAAGCTAAATGCCACTTAATCATTAGTTGATTTGAATCTTTCATTTGTTTATGTAGTTTGGTTGTACGTACCATTGTGTGTTCCTTTGTGCAGGTCTTATGTGTAAAACTGGTATATGGGAAAGGCCTCCCCGTTACTTCCTGTTTATATAGGATATGATGCATTGATCATGTCAATTGAGTGTAACCAAATGAAGGGGTGTTTCTTTTGTGTCAAATTGTTAATTTCCTTTAAAATAACCTCATGAGTCGGATTTTGTGACGAGATTGACTTTTCAATCTGTTTAGTTGGGTGAATGAGTTTGTTAAGTGGAAGAATGATTTTATTCCTGTTTCTTTGTCTAGACTGTGTTATTTAGTGTACCCTGTTTTCTCAACGGTAGAGATTAATGAGTTTCAGCTGTGGGTAAAATTCTGTATAAAGCAGGTGAGATTTTGACTGTGAGGGTCTTATGTTTTGCGAAACAATTGTTGAAAGGTGACGCCAGAAAATAAAGAACACTTAAAAGAAACTTGAACAGTCCGCAGATGCTGTCTTCCTATCACTTTCCTTGCTGCTTATGTTATGCTACCTCACAGTGTCTATCAGGACTTAGAGGAACAGCAGTTTCACTTCAGCTTCATTATTATTATTATTAAAACTGACCTAAACAAAATCCAACGAGGAGAATAAACACAATGTATTTCTATGTCATAAAGTAATAAACCATGTACTATATACCTATAGTACATGGTTTATTTCTAAAAGAATCGGGGGGTATTGATGCCCAGAAAGCTGTACAACCGTCTCTGGATAAACCCGTGAAGTAGTTAGTAAACTTGGAAACATTCGTGCAATACCTTCGACGCTGCTTGTGACATTCACATTTTTAGGAGACGCTTTTTTTATTTCTGAACTTCCCAAACCATTCAGAGAGAAAAAAAAAAATCCTTTTTTTGGACCAACTTTGGCTGGCAGTCGGACCCTAATACATCTGACAGATCAACAAGAGCCATAATTCAGCAGCTCGTGGTTGGTTATTGTGGCTTGTCATAAATTCAAGGCTGGACTCCAACATCAGACTCACTGGGATGTATCTATGAATAAGCCAATATTTTTCAAAGGATCCTTAGACGGCACGAGTGGTTGTGCCTCTGGCCGCAGCCGGTCGGACTGACTTGAGGTTATTAATGGGGAAGTCAGCAGACAGAGCAGTGTTGATGCTTGGCTTTGCAGCATTGCAGACTTGAGCAGACCTACGCATGGCCACAATGACCCAGACCCGGTTTCAAAATAATTTCCTCAGCTCATTTGAATTTCAGCTAGCAGTTTCTAAATGCCAGAAAATGTGCCAGACATAAAAACCAGTGAAGGAAAAGGGGCACGGATGCATATGAGAGGACAGAGGGTAGTGACCGCAATTTCCAGACATTTCTTTGCAATGCATTTCTGGGAGAGAGTTTTTCTTTAAACCTTGGCTTCTAAATAAATATTTGGCAAAACCAAGTGTTATTTCAAGTGCCGTTTGTTGCCTGTTCATCTGCTGAATGAGATGTAAGAGGACTTACAATAGAGCCAACATGTGCCTGCTGCTGGTTTCGCAAATACCATACTTAAACGAATTGCTAAAATAACAAAAATAACACATTTAAAAAAAAAAAAAATCATTTTTATAATTACAATCTAGAATGTAATGACCTTCTATAAATTACACTCCAGGCCTGTGTCGGTTGTCTACATAGTGTCAGATATCTCCCACACGGTACAACCACAAAGTTATAGTCTCCACATAGATGTGAGTGTCTACTTCAAAGTAGACCGAGAGTATCTGAAGTAAATTGTGTGTTTGGACTATGTTTGATAGCATTTTGCAACTGAATATAGCATCAAATCCATTTACAATCATAAACTTTACAAATCCCTTGTGGGATGAAATTTGCTCCAACACAGGGTTTAGAGTTGTCTCATTCATCTCTCACAGTGTTATCTGGATAGCAGATCTCTGTGTGTCCATGGGCTCCATGCTAATCCGGTTTAACCCTCCTCAAGTCCAGACCGGTGTGGTAATGTACCTGGACCCGAATAACGCTTTAGCTGGAGTAATGTGGCATAACTGTTCATATAAATCATTAGAACCCTAAACTGATCAGGGGTCAGATAACTGCTACAGAATCGAGGTGTGTCTTCTATTTGATTGTATGTGTAGAAATGTTTGGATATTTTTTCCTTGTCAGTCACGCATATAAATACCCTTTTATTAAAGGCATTTTTAATTTTAACAATTGGATCTCAGTCTGTCTTGGGGTTATTTATAATTTTTCTGTGATCAGATAGTTATTTAATTTAACTGATATACATGAACATGAAGTGCTGAGCAATCACAGGGTTTAATTAGTTTTTTATAGTTTATTGCTTTGTGCCATTTTATGGGGTGGAAGTAATGGTCAGCACATTATAAATATAATGTATATTGTTACCCTGTGACCCTAATTCAGAAGATTTGTTTTGGCAGTGCAGTTTTTTCCAGATGGAACAGGATTTAAGTAAGATCTATTGAAACACATAACTAAGATAACTCGACAATAATTTATTAAATGGTAAATGGCCTGTATTTGTATAGCGCTTTACTAGTCCCTAAGGACCCCAAAGCGCTTTACACATCCAGTCATCCACCCACTGGTGATGGCAGCTACATTGTAGCCACAGCCACCCTGGGGCGCACTGACAGTGGCGAGGCTGCCGGACACTGGCGCCACCGGGCGAAGTGTCTTGCCCAAGGACACAACGACCAAGACGGGACTCGAACCGGCAACCTTCCGATTACAAGGCGAACTCCCAACTCTTGAGCCACGATCGCGCCATATCAAATGTTTTACTTTCATTTAATGAACTGAAAGATTTCTGAATGATTTTTGATTTTGTTTTCCCCCCAGTAATAGTAGAGATAAATATAATTAGAAATAAACTGGCACCAAAATCACAGAACACGCAGTCCACTTCAGGAGATTTCAATTCATTTCCATCCTCACAGGATGACATACTGTGTTATTGATCAGACAATTCGATTTGAAAACACTCTAATAGGCACCAACAAATATGTTAGGAGGGATCCAGTTCAATTACTCTAGTGGAAGTTAGACCTAGCTCACTGCTGTCAGCTGTAGTTGCCCATGTTGGCGCACCCTGCCAGTCAAAGCATGCATGCTGCTAACATGACCCTAACATCAATTCAATTCAATTTATACAGCGCCAAATCACAACAACAGTCGCCTCAAAGCACTTTAAGGTAGACCCTACAATAATACATACAAAGAAAAACCCAACAATCATATGACCCCCTATGAGCAAGCACTTTGGCGACAGTGGGAAGGAAAAACTCCCTTTTAACAGGAAGAAACCTCCGGCAGAACCAGGCTCAGGGAGGAGCGGCCATCTGCTGCGACCGCAGGGGAGAGTACTAGCAGTAGCAATCAAGAATAAGGATGCATTGCCTGCATACAACTTGTGTTAAACATTATTAAAATATGACTGATTAGTTTGACTGAAAAGCAATTCTCATGTTGACAGCTGCCACATCTTGTAAACATATTATTTATTTATGTGATGGCTTTTTTTGGTTAAGAGTTTGTGTGTTTATATAAAGGACAATTTTGTCATAGCACCTGTCAATTAAAGAAACATTATTGATTGATTTTTTTCCCCCTCCTGGGTCACCACTCGTTGCAGTCTTTCATTTTGTGTGTTTTTCAGGGGAAAACACATTTGTCCCGTTAGTTCTTTTACTTCTTTGTACTTCCCTCATGTCCGTTGTCATAGTTTCAGCAGTCCCCCTCCAGAAGCTTGGTGATATTTGTGAGTCTTATTGATGCTATGATTATTATTCCTTATAATAAAGTATTCTGATTGTGATTAATGAGACAACGATTGTTATTCTCTCATTGATAAATTTATCATTGATAAAAAACTGTGTGGGCTTTGTCGACCTCACATTTCTTGGGTAGTGCACGTCGGGTTACGGTGCAGGGTTTCAGAGTGGTTTGTGGTTAAGGCGTAACGTAGATCTCCTGCTGAAGCATATATCCCCAGTTACTGTGTAACACAGCAAAGCTACAAATAGCAGACCCCTGAGCCTAATTTAATGGAAATACCATGGCTGGTTTTTGCTCAGCATGCAGTCAGCACTAGACTTTTTGAAAGTAGCAGACATGTTTGCTCTTCTAAAACAGGAAGCCTGCAGCCTCTCTGTCAGCCCTGTCCCACGCGACAGACAGCCTGTCAGCAACTGGCTGTGGTGCGACATCTGGTAAAGTTATTCTCCGTCTCCCCTCAGCTATCCCTCAGCTCTCCCACACTGCCAAAGCAACCTCAGACAAGTGTTAGCAGTGTGGGTCATGACTGAAGGTTTGGTCAGGGAGGATCACCTCACCATCACCACAGTGACCAAAGAAGCATGCCACAAATAGTATACAATCAGAGTAGGGATTTCTGGAACTGTTGATCTTAGGTCAGCTTAATTGTAGGACCAGTTCCTACAATTGAGACTTACTTCATCAGCTTCATGAAGGACTCTAACCATAAATATAAAGACTGCACAGTCTACACTCATGCCTTTGCAAAATATATGTTTGCATTATAAAATCCCAAATGTTTTCCCTACAAAATTCTTTGCCACCTCCTCAGCTGTACTTGGTCAGATCTTTGCTAATGATGTCAATTTAGGGTGCATGTTAAAATTTGTTATCTAAATAAAGTTGTTCTTTTATGCAAGAATTACCTGAGTTTTGACATTAGTGTTGTAACAAAGCCCCTTTTAAAAATCTTGAAATAAACAAGTCGTGGGACCTAAAAATGAAGTACCTCAATTCACTCGGTCATGTTCCCATTTGAACATTTTGTAAAAATGTGTCACTCCCACCGAAAACAACTTAAAAAAACACTAACTGTCTAATAAGTGGCATAATAGAAGTCAAGGTATCATGATGTATGCTTGATAGTAATGTGTCGGTCGCGAACGAAACGGCTCTTAGAGCCGGATCTGTGACGTGAACGACGCGAGCCGGCTCCTTATCGCGAGCCGTGGGTTTTTTTTTTTCCTTCTCTCACCTTCTCTCTCGCACTTTTTTTTCCCGCTTCACTCAGCATGCGAGCCTTGTGCTTTGCGCTGGGCAGAGGGGGGAGGGGCGGTAGTTACACTTGCAGGAGCACAGGAACAGAGCGGGAGGGAGAGAGAGAGAAAGCAAGCCAGGGACAATCATCCACAACTATTTTCAGTTGCGGATGATAAAGGATTCAGAAAGTTTATTCATGCAGGTCAATATGACAGAGAATGTGCATCTTCTTTTTGTTTTCATATTTTAATTTATATTTAATTGTGTTGTGGTTTGCAGCGTTTTGTGTTGTTTCATTTTAAATTTGTTTAAAAGGAAAAAGCTGAAAATTTAAAAGTTACTTAAAAGTTAAAAGTTGAACTGTGACTAGTTGGTTTTTGTATTATATGATTTATTTATTACATTTTATGTGGAGTGAATAAATAAAAGTATATTTACGGTGGCCCCTAGAGACAAAGCACGTACAAACTTCAAAACACGTAAAAACTCAGACACACGTACAAAACACAACAGAAGTGCTCCAGGATGCTAGGCGCAGTGTTGAGCTTTTGTTACCTAGTGGCTACACAAGCCAGCAAGTACCAACGACCGGATTTGGTGTGTGGTAGTAACAGGTAAATGAACTTTTTTTTAAATTATTTGAATATATATGAGTGCTTGTGTATAAATACACAAACAATACACATATGTATTGTTTGTGTATTTATACACAAACAATACAATTTAGATCACTTAAATTGTGTAATTTAAGTGATCTAGGGTAGCTCTGTTTTGAAGTTCAGTTAACGCTAGAAATGTGTTTTGGAGTTTGTACGTGTTTTGTCTCTAGGGGCCACCACATATATTTATATATAAACATATATAAATAAAACCACTTTTTTTTACATTAGTAATTCCTTTTGTGCATAATTTTATATTATTGTTAATAATAAATTAATTAAAGCAACAAAACAACCTAAAGGGCCGGTTTGGAGCCGAAAGAGCCGGATCTTTTTAGTGAGCCGAGCCAAAAGAGCCGGTTCTCTAAAAAGAGCCGGAAATCCCATCACTAATGCTTGAGACAGTCTTTTCTAGTTCCCCTGTGCTCTCCTGCATCCTGCTGTCATGTTTGTGACTTTGAGTGAGTAAGACTAGAGATGGAAGAGCTGATCTAGAAGCGATGACTGCAATGGTTTGGCCACGTCTGCAGCATGAGCAACCATCGCCTGCCATGATGGTTGCTCCCACGATGGGTGTGCATCGTTGACCAAGACGGAAACCCTACGACACCCACAGCGACGTATTGGCTTCATGGATGACCTCCCCCGCCAACTGCCAGCTAGGGACAAAAGAAGAAGAAGAAAGAAGACTTAAGAAGCCCTATATAGATGTAACTACATGACATGTTTGCCAGTGTTATCCATCCATCCACTTGTCTTTATTCTACTTGGGGTCACTAATGTGCAAAATGAACATCATGTTGTATTTAAAACTTGACACTAGTGGCTGAGACCCTAAAACTGACCAGGAACGTGTTTATTGAGGTCATAGAACAAGGCAGCTGGGGGCCATTTTCCCATAGACTTACCCAGAATATAAACCTGCACCAGGATTTAGATGGATGTGCCGTCAGATGTGCCGGAACAATTGTGCTTCATGGCAGCAGTTCCGTCTCACAACTTTGCAGACCTAAATTTTCAGCTTTCAGTGGGTCTTAATGGTTTGGCTCATCAGTGTACGTATTAATTCTTTTTAAATAATTAATGTTCCTTGTGTGCAAAAACATTGCAGATAACTCTAAAAATGCATTCCGTGAACCCTGACTTTTCTTTTGAAGCTTCTACAGTTGTATGCCCTTTGATGGCTCACATAAAGCCTCTGTGCCTTAAAGGAAAACATCAGAAAGAAAAACAACTATCCCCCTTTCTGTACCCGCTCATTCCTCTCTGCTATGCCACAGCTTCTTTGTTGCCCGGATGAATCACGCCCTGAACCTTTTCTCTCTTCAAGATGATTATGTCTGTGTTGTGTAAGAGATGCTCCTTTACCTCTGTTTCCATATGCTCGACACGATCAACAAAAATCCTCTTCTTCTCTCATTCTCTCCCCTCCCTCTCCTGTTGCTACTTCAATCATGAAACTGATCAATGATCAGCTGATCGTCTCTCTTGTTTGTTTATCGCCCACTTTGCACCAGAAAGAGGAAACCAGCGGATGTTGCGCTAAACAACAGCAGCACGTTCAATAGGTCGCAATATGTACATTATCTCGGCAATACCTCTGAAAGATTGAAAATTGTATGTGGCGTTCCTCAAGGTTCTATTTTGGGACCTAAACTTTTTAATTTATATATTAATAATATCTGTGACATATCAAAAAGGTTAAATTTTATTTTATTTGCAGATGACACAAATTTTTATTGCTCTGGAGAGAATTTGAAAGATTTGGTTGAAATTATGATTTCTGAGATGTTAAGATTAAAAAAATGGTTTGATGTAAATAAATTATCTTTGAATCTGACAAAAACGAAATTCATGATATTTGGCAATTGTGTAAAGGAGGAAGAAGTCATTATGTCCATTAAAGGAGAATTGATTGAAAGAGTTACTGAATTTCGCTTTTGGGGTGTAATAGTAGATGAAAATTTGATGTGGAAATCACATATTGAGTATATTAGAAAGAAGATGGTTAAAAACATTTATATTTTGGGAAATGTAAGAGATTTATTAGACTACAAAACAATGCGCATTTTATATTTTTCATTGTTTTCCTCATACTTTAGTTACTGTGTCGAAGATTGGGGGAATACATATGAGAATACTAAAAAACTTCTAAACTTATTACAGAAGAAAGTGATACGAAGGATTGATAACGTTAAATATAGAGAACATAAAAATAAATTATTTATAAAATCGAAATTATTAAAATTAGGAGATTTAGTGAAACTACACACATTATTAATTATGTTTAAGGCTAAAAATAATATTTTGCCTTTTAAGTTACAAAGAGTATTTTTAATGTGTTCGGGGGGAGAAGACAGCAGAAGGAAATTTTATATTAAGCATCAGCTAGCTAGGACTACACAAAGATTAATGAGTCCAACGGTTAGGGGTATACGACTGTGGAACTCTCTTCATTATAATTTAAAGAATTGTATAAATTTACATTGTTTTAAAAAGTGTTACATGTCTAAAACAATAACTCAATATGAAGAATGTGAATGAAATTGGAGTTAATTGAAAAAGGATCCATTATTTTTTTGCCTCATTTATTTTATTTACTTATCTTTTCTCCTTGTTACTATGTGGAGTGGTATATTCTGATTGTAAATTTGTTGTTTGGTTTGAGTTAGGACCGGAGATAAATGTTAATGTTAGTTTGTTCCTTGATTTTTGGTGCCCACTTGCAATATAAGTTGGATTGTAGATAGGGAGCAGGGTTTAATAAGAATATTTTCTTCTTCCTGCTCCTTTTCACACATGGTTGCAGTGCTTTACTGATAGAAAGTGTGGTTGGTTTGTCTGAAAGAACTAACTGTGGAAACTGTTGTACCAAGTGTGAAATAAATAAATAAATAAATGAAATGAAATAAAATGACGTTCAAGCTTGATCAGCTTGATCAAGCTTGATTTATTTAATATTACTTTCTAGTATCAGCTGATGTTTGCTGGAGCCACAGCTGTAAAGCTGCTGGTCATGATATCGGTTTGGATATGTGGTGAGAGGGAAACATGAAGATGATACAAATCATAAATATATACCAACAAGACAGTGTACATCATTGTCACAACAGCGTTTGTTTTAGGCTTTATGTTTTTTCCTATAATACCTGGTGGTGTAGTTGGGACGATTTTTTGTCAGTTCAGCCTTATATATTATGTTTAACCCGAGTGACCACCCGGTCAGCTGGTGGGTAACAGGCATCTCCAAAAACATTAGCGCACTTATGCAAATATGTGATGTCTTGATAAATCAAGCAGATATTTGAAGTTTACACAGCACCATTCTCGCATGAAAATATCTTAAAAGTTTATTTTGTGACCCAGAAAGAGTAATATTTCAAACTCCGCCACTCTGTGTTCCTCCGCCACTGCCTCGTTTGAGTTTTGGACGAAATGGATTCTGGGATATTGCTTTTCGTCATTTCAAGCTGATTGGAGACCAAAACAGCCAATCAGATTTTTTGCATCCAAGTCTGTGATTGGCTGGTTTTGTGGCACAAATATAATGGTTTACAGAAAGAGTTGAATGTGCACGGGCAGAAATGTTTAGAGCGCGAGCAACACATTGCGCAAGCGCAAATGCAAAAACTGAGCGAGAGGGGCTGCTATTGTGTGTGTGGATAATAGCAAACACTGAAATACATTTTTTGCACGCAGCAATGAATTTTGTTCACTCAAATTTAGCTTTTCTTTGCTCAAAATAAATTTCTCCTCAAAATGCAACACTTGCACCTGCAAATTTTTTTACGTGCGCTCAAATTTTTTTACATGCGCTCAGAATCATCATTTAGCCTGGAGAAATAGTTTGCTGCTTTATAAGAAAGCCCTCCGCAAAGCCAGAACATCTTACTATTCATCACTGATTGAAGAAAATAAGAACAACCCCAGGTTTCTCTTCAGCACTGTAGCCAGGCTGACAAAGAGTCAGAGCTCTGTTGAGCCAACCATCCCTTTAACGTTAACTAGTAATGACTTCATGAACTTCTTCACAAATAAAATTTTTATCATTAGAGAAAAAATTACCAGTAATCATCCCACAGATGTAATATTATCTACAGCTACTCTTAGTACCATTGATGTTAAGTTAGACTCTTTTTCTCCAATTGATCTTTCTGAGTTAACTTCAATAATTACTTCCTCCAAACCATCAACGTGTCTTTTAGACCCCATTCCTACAAAACTGCTCAAAGAAGTCCTGCCATTGATTAATTCTTCGATCTTAAATATGATCAACCTATCTCTAATGGTCGGCTATGTACCACAGGCCTTCAAGCTGGCTGTGGTTAAACCTTTACTCAAAAAGCCATCTCTAGACCCAGCAGTCTTAGCTAATTATAGGCCAATCTCCAACCTTCCTTTCATATCAAAAATCCTTGAAAGAGTAGTTGTCAAACAGCTAACAGATCATCTGCAGAGGAATGGTTTATTTGAAGAGTTTCAGTCAGGTTTCAGAGCTCATCACAGCACAGAAACAGCTTTAGTGAAGGTTACAAATGATCTTCTTATGGCCTCTGACAGTGGACTCATCTCTGTGCTTGTCCTGATAGACCTCAGTGCAGCGTTCGATACTGTCGACCATAATATCCTATTAGAGCGATTAGAACATGCTGTAGGTATTACAGGTACTGCACTGCAGTGGTTTGTATCATATCTATCTAATAGACTCCAATTTGTGCATGTAAATGGAGAGTCCTCTTCACACACGGAGGTTAATTATGGAGTTCCACAGGGTTCAGTGCTAGGACCGATTCTGTTTACATTATACATGCTTCCCTTAGGCAGCATCATTAGAAGACATAGCATACATTTACACTGCTATGCAGATGACACCCAGCTCTATCTGTCCATGAAGCCAGATAACACACACCAATTAGTTAAACTGCAGGAATGTCTTAAAGACATAAAGACCTGGATGGCCGCTAACTTTCTGCTTCTTAATTCAGATAAAACTGAGGTTATTGTACTCGGCCCTGAAAATCTTAGAAATATGGTATCTAACCAGATTCATACTCTGGATGGCATTACCTTGGCCTCCAGTAACACTGTGAGGAACCTTGGAGTCATTTTTGACCAGGACATGTCCTTCAACGCACATATTAAACAAATATGTAAGACTGCTTTCTTCCATTTGCGCAACATCTCTAAAATTAGAAATATCCTGTCTCAGAGTGACGCTGAAAAACTAGTTCATGCATTTATTACTTCCAGGCTGGACGACTGTAATTCATTATTATTAGGATGTCCAAAAAACTCACTGAAAAGCCTTCAGCTAATCCAAAATGCTGCAGCAAGAGTACTGACAGGGACTAGAAGGAGAGAGCATATTTCTCCTGTTTTGGCTTCCCTTCATTGGCTTCCTGTTAAATCCAGAATTGAATTCAAAATCCTGCTCCTCACATACGAGGTCTTAAATAATCAGGCCCCATCTTATCTTAATGACCTTGTAGTGCCATATCACCCTATTAGAGCACTTCGCTCTCGCTCTGCAGGCCTACTTGTTGTTCCTAGAGTATTTAAAAGTAGAATGGGAGGCAGAGCCTTCAGTTTTCAGGCCCCTCTTCTGTGGAACCAGCTTCCAGTTTGGATTCGGGAGACAGAAACTATCTCTACTTTTAAGATTAGGCTTAAAACTTTCCTTTTTGCTAAAGCATATAGTTAGGGCTGGACCAGGTGACCCTGAATCCTCCCTTAGTTATGCTGCAATAGACGTAGGCTGCCGGGGGATTCCCATGATGCATTAAGTTTTTCCTTTCCAGTCACCTTTCTCACTCACTATGTATTAATAGACCTCTCTGCATTGAATCATATCTGTTATTAACCTCTGTCTCTCTTCCGCAGCATGTCTTTTATCCTGTCTTCCTTCTCTCACCCCAATCGGTCGCAGCAGATGGCCGCCCCTCCCTGAGCCTGGTTCTGCCGGAGGTTTCTTCCTGTTAAAAGGGAGTTTTTCCTTCCCACTGTCGCCAAAGTGCTTGCTCATAGGGGGTCATATGATTGTTGGGTTTTTCTCTGTATCTATGAAGCGCCTTGAGGCGACTTTTGTTGTGATTTGGCGCTATATAAATAAAATTGAATTGAATTGAATTGAATTGAATAGTGGCACAAAAATAACGCCATAGCTTTCAACCTTTTGAATTTTTTATCCAGGTTATCTTCAGCAGCAGACTCTCTTTATGTTCTCATTTAAAGAGGGAAACTGATGCATTTGCATTTTCCCCTCCCTGAGCCTGGTTCTGCCGGAGGTTTCTTCCTGTTAAAAGGGAGTTTTTTCTTCTCACTGTCGCCAAAGTGCTTGTTCATAGGGGGTCATAATATTGTTGGGTTTCTCTGTATGTATTATTGTAGGGTCTACCTTAAAATATAAAGCGTCTTGTGGTGACAATTGAACTGATTTGAATTTGACTCTTCTTCTGAGCAATATGGTGTAGGAAAATAAAAATAAATAATAAGCCCAAATAAAGACAAAATTGGGTGAATACTATATATCAGCACAGTGGCTCAGTAAACCTTAACATTTGATTTTCTTTAGACGAATGTTTGTTTTAAAAACGCTTTAAAATTGTTTGCAGATTGGAGGTTTCCAGGTGGATGTTTTGGAACCTTTTGTTTATATTTTTGTTCCTTTAGTGAAGCGAAGTCCCACATTCCCCCTGCCCACAGTTACTTTGCCATTCTCCTTTCCTTGTTTATTTCCTTTTGGAAATAATCTTCCCTCCAAGGGGAATTGGACAAACCATGTGTGGACTTTAAATTTTGGACGTCTATATATACTCCTGGCACTATTTTTAAAACCAGTTTCCATTGGCTTTGGGTAGTAACCGCTACATCACATTAAGTCCCTGTTTAATAGTTAATTTTTGCACCTATTAGTGAATGTTTAGGTAGCCTGGGGCGTTTTATCCAGTGGTTTTCACTGCTCTCGGGTTTTAAAAAAAAAGATTCCTCTTTTTCAGCTCCTTGGATTTACTCCACGAGTCTGCACTCGCTGGCATGAACAGCTGACAGTCTTAGACAAAGCACTGAGTGCTGGAGACAGGGGTTTGGACCTGACACA
Organism: Perissodus microlepis; assembly: GCF_051167445.1. Lineage (NCBI taxonomy): Eukaryota > Metazoa > Chordata > Actinopteri > Cichliformes > Cichlidae > Perissodus > Perissodus microlepis. The sequence continues at coordinate 2,358,623 of NC_140473.1, read as the reverse complement.
GGGATGCCAAGAACCACTGCATAGGGAAGAGATATTAAAAGACTGTGTGTGTGTGTGTGTGTGTGTGTGGGTGGGTGTGTGGGTGGGTGGGTGGGTGGGGGGACGAAGAAAATTGAGTGGATTAAAGAAAAAAAGCTTCATGTAACTAAAGAGGTGTATGTGTTAAACAGTAGGTTACACATGCTGTGTACTTTGAAGCCTTCTTTTTTTCCTGTCAGCAATAACTGAGGGGTGGATTTCATGAGGGTGGAGAAGGAATATTTAGCGAACATAGGAATGGGGAGATAAGCTTTTTTCTTTCATTCCTCCGTAAGACTGGGGCAACTTTTTTACGGATTTGGTGCCTTTATAGTAAAGTATTTTTGGAGATTTTGCTGTTTATTTGAGGTGCTAGTGTTCCTTAAGAGTAAAAATCAAGGGGAAAGAGAGAAGGAAAAGAAAGGCGAAGCACAAGGAATGCTTGTACTGGAGCTGAAGGTGGCATAATTGCTGTTTGTCTGTTTTGGAAGATATGCCGATATCCGCCTCTCAGAGACTTCTGATGACGAATTGGAAGGAATCCCAGAGTTTTGTTTGCTGACTTCTCCTGCTCCCACAATTTTTTTTTCTTTATTCCTGCTCATATTTCAGAGGCGCCCCTGGATTTAGGAGCACTGGAGAAAGAGGAGGAATAGATAGGCAGGCAGTTTGAAGTGTTGGGCCGAGACACAAGTTTTGGAGAAATTGAAAATTACATAGTAGCTGTATTTTTTGTTTTTTTCTTTTTTTTAGTCGTTGTTTTGACTGAAGCCTTAGCAGATGATTGAGACAAGCTTCAACATGAAAGTAATTTCACTTCCAGTGGCTCAAAGAATAACCGAAGTTCCTCTGCTCTCCCTCCCTCTTGTCTTGCTTTGTGCCATATTTTTGGCGGCAGCAGGCAACCATACGGGAAGAATCAAGGTGGTCTTCACGCCCACTGTCTGCAAACTGACCTGCATAGGTGGCAGGTGTCACAACAACTGTGAGCGGGGAAACACCACCACCATCATCAGTGAGAATGGTCATGCCACAGATACCCTGACAGCACCCAACTTCAGAGTAGGTAAGTGATCCTGGCTTTTGTTGGTTGCGCACATTACCAATCTCAATGGGTGGTATTACTACTAACAAGCCTCAAAGCTGGCATATTAGAGCTGCTGGTGGAAAAACGTGTTGTTGACATGAAAATCTTTTGCATTTTATCACCAAGTTCCTTCACAACAGTACACAGGTGTGAAATTATTGTGCCGTAATGAAAAGAGTCTGCTGTATTTTAACATGATTATGCTGATTTTAAGGATGAAAATTTTACTGTCCCTTATGACTCTAATGACAAACGTACATGGTGAACATAGCTAAACAGTCATACATTTTTCTAATGCCAGTTTTTGACCAGCGATGCACAAATCCAAATTTTTCCAGTTGTGTAGTTTCTTAAATAATTCTGGTGATTTATTTGTCATTAACTGCTGATGTGTGATGTCAAAAAAGAACAGTTACACAGTTGGTGAGAGTGGCACATTGTCACCAGTACCTTGTCTAACTTTTTAATCAGCACTGGACAGATTGCGTTTGCGTCACTGGGTGGAAATATCAACATGAAAGAGCACTGTGCACAGCCTAAGGAGCTTAGAACAAATGTACTATGCAAATCTAATAATGTTATTTTGCATAATGTGGGATCTTTACCTTACAATAAAAAGTGCCTTGAGGCAACTGCTGTTGTGATTTGGCACTATAAAAATAAAATTGAATTGAATGCACCATAAACGGATGATAACTAACACTATGTCTGAGACACGTCTTGGTATCAACAGAAAGATTTTACAAATCTGAAAGATAGTCAGTATCATATACAGTGCTTCGGGTGCTAGCTGTAACTAACACACCAACAAAAGTTATTTATTGTATCTCCGCTAGAACTGGACTTTTCTACAGCATAGTCAAGTAAAAGCTGCTGAGTGCAGAGAAAGCTGAAATATCAAGTTAATAGTAGATATGGAAGAAACCAATCAGAAAGCAGCCTCAGTCTCATTCAGCCAACTGTGACCAGACAGCAGTTAGCTATAGAAGCTGATGATGAAATGATAAAAGTTATTGATGAATGGCCAAAAAATTGCAAAATCTGTGATATTAATTGGTGAATGGTTGAAATTAGGTGGACTTAAAGACTGATGTTTTTCATCTTTAGCTTTTCAACTAAATTTAGAGACAAAATGAAAAGGTTTTAAAGTCCATGACTGGCTGACCAGATTTATCCCTGAATAATCTCCATGGGAATCTGATGTTTGGTGGTTTTAATTAAAGCTAAGGACATCTTTTGCGATGTGATCTTGAATTTTGATTTTTGACCACCAACTTTTAAGATATGGATAAGCACATTTACACAGATCATAACAACATTTACAAAATACAGAGAAAAAAATCAAACCAAAAGGGAACAGTAAAACCAAAGGTAGGGTTAATGACCTCAAGATTAGTGTAGACAATTAGATTAAAACTGGAGAATGTCTTGAACTGCTCCTGTGTAATAGAGCATATGGCATGGGTGTTGTTTCGTGTTTCACAGAGCCAGCAGACTGTGTCTTAACCCGCCTGAGTCCTTACAAGAAGCAGATGAGTGTATCTGGCTGTGACACATGAATAAACATGCGGAGAGTGGAACTCACTGAATTCCTGTCTGACGCAGCTGAACAAATTAGTATGACCGGAGTAACACCAGCTCACGGAAAAAGAGCCTCAGACTGTTAACTGTGAATGACCCGGAAGGATGGTTTTCTTTTTTGTACTGGGATGGATTAACAGTGATGCCTGAACTCCCTTCTGGCTATTGAATAAATATAACTTTAGGTGAATGTTTCCAGTCTTTGACATTAGTATTGGAGCCAGTAACCAATAACCAAAAAGTGGTAAAAGTGAAAAACTTCAAGAGGGGGTGGGGATGCACTGAAGAGGCTGAAGTGGAGATATAAAGGAGATGAATATTACTTAAGTAATCCAGTAATCATATGATTGGCTAGCAAACATGTCCATGCGGGCCCACTCTGGGTAGCTGTGGATGAACTGTGGGGTTGTTTGGGCAGGCCAAACCTACATTTATCCCACATGGGCCCCAGTTGGGTGTGCCTGCACACAGCTGATAGGGGCTTCTATATGGGTTTTATATAGAGAAAACTCATCTGCTGTAAGACCTATGTCTGGACGCTCACTTAGGGCCTGTGTGGGATAAGTGTTGGTTTGCCCTGCCCATACAGTCCCACAATTCATCCATACCTGGATGTGTATGTATGCTGTATTTATAATAGGGAAACAGCATACAGGGAAATATTCTGGTGAAACCATAGAACATATATGAAGCTGAGAGAAGGTGACTGATTTATAACCTCAATAAAATGGAAGTTAAATTGGATCTTAACTTGTTGCAAAAGAACTTTGGAAGTGAACTGCAAACGACTGTAGACTGACTAGTGGGATAGGATTTGAATTGTGTTTTTGTTTTTGTTTGTTTGTTTGTTTATTAGGACAGGTGATTCCCTATGGAACCTGTCCTGTCCTTACATGTCTGACTATGAAGCAAAAGAGCAAGGTTTGTCCTTGGGAGGAGCCTTAAATCACTTGAGGGTTGTGTCAGGAAGAGTATCTGGTGTAATATAATGTGAATAAGGGAGTGGATAAAACTAGCTTTTTTTAAGCAATATTCTACTGCTCACTCAATATCAATTAGTGGTGGTAATACACTAATATGCATGTGTGGGCACATGTGGGTCCCACACATAGAATCTGGACATATTGTGGGTATGCTGTCTCTGCCTACTGTGATCAGACCACACTATGGGCACCACTTCCCACCATAGGATGGAGAGAAATGAGAGTTAACGTGGCAGCTAACTTGCATGCTTTCTTATATGTTAAAAAGGCATCCATCAAAATGGGTCTTCTGCAGTTGCTAAATCTTTCAACGATTTTAGAGTTGTCACACTCCATTTCGGGCACTACCTGCAGCTTGTGGCTGTAGTTATGGGTTTGAATGCAGATCAAACAGTAAATCAACAGCTTCACTTTCATGCCCAGCTCTCACCACAGCAGACCAGTATAGCATCCACAGTACTGTAACTACTGCACCAGTCCATCTGTCACTTTTAATATGCACCATTTGCTGTTTTGTTTGATAAAATTGCCATTTTTGGCAACCAGAAGTGTGCCTATTTAGTTGAGAATGGTGGCGTGCTCAGTTATCATGTAATGTGAGTAAACTTGATTAGGATGATGCATTGCATAGAAACTAATATTGGCTACCTCATGCTAAATAACAGGCCAATAATAAAGTAGAACTTCACACACCAAAACTGCACAGAGCATTAAAAATGCTCCAAAAGGCAGCACCAGGCACAAACATGTTTACAGTCGTAACATTTGCTATGAGCTCACATGCTTGTCCAAGCTTGCTTCGTCCTCCCCTTAAAGTTCAAGCGCTTCCTTTCTCTGTCTTTCTCATTCCAGCAACAGTGTGCAGGCCAGAGCCTAGATGAAAGTTACTTGCACACCATAGTGAGCTTCAAGAACTGAGACCGAATAAATCATGCTCGTCTTGTTTATCATACTTACCTCATGAGATAGGTGGTGAGGGACGAGTGCTGATTCCCTAAACTGTGGATGTGTTTATACTCATTATTGGCCAGTTAACTGAGATCTCATGTCCAGAAGATGCAACTTGATGATGCATTTATCAGTAAGTTTCATGTAAACAGAGGAAAATAGAAACTTTAAAGCTCTACAAAGTTTAAACATCTCCTGCCATTTTGGATTCTCTTGTGTTCTGGAGAATTTATTACCTCTTTAGAATAATCCTAGTGGAATAAACTTTATTTTCAGTCAAATGCTATCTGGTTATAACTTAGCTGCCTCAGGACTTTTCACAAGCTAATCAGCAGAAAAATGTTCACTGGGACATCAGCCCAGTCTATCATCCATCTGTGTGAATGTCTCAGCCTCACTGGCTGCAGTTCATGGTTCTTCTCTATAGTAATAATATTGTACATAGAAATGATGTAAATAATTTGTGATTTTATTTTTCCATCCACTGGGGCTACACACTAATTATTGTGGTGATGAAGGTTCAAAACATTTGCGGTAGGCCAGTCTTGTTACTGCTGTGACAGCAGTGTCACAGCGTTGTGGTTACAGCACATAAAGGTGTTGATAAGATTTGCTAAATGATTTATAAAAGGATGAAATGCAGATTTAAACAGTTTGATTTGAACATTTTGTAGGTGAGAATGTGGACACCAAGCTCATGGCAGCAATTTGATAGGCTGACAAAAGTCCAGCTGAGATAACCACATTTACTCAGGGCCTTCATGATGTGACGTACTGTTTATAAGGTTGGAGAAACCTGCAATCAGCTGAGACTGAAGAAGTCACTTGGATGAGTGATGAAACGAAATAATTCTGAACATGTGCAACAATAATCAAAGATTGCAACATTTAGAACGTTTGTAACTGCGACATGAGGCTCTCTGGTAAATATCAAGCATTTGATGGTTGTTTCCACCTACAGCTGATCACAGAGGGATGAACAGATTGAGTCGTTGCAAGAGTAACGTGTATTACAACACTCAAATTCATTCACCTCTTTAGAAGAATCCATTCTTTTATAATTTTTTTAATAGAGGCAGACTGTATGGTTTGATGCTTGGTTTTATACACCTGTTGCAATGGGACAGAAAACACCAAAACACAAAGATTAAGAGGTGAGGTTAGTCCATGTAATCAATTTTTTTAGCCCTAATGTGGTCAATTTAGCAAATATTGGAAAATTAGTGATTTGTGGCAAAATGTTAGATACAAGCTACTTAGGGTTTGGTGATAGACAAGAGTATTCAGGCAATAACGTCATAGCAAACAGCAGGACATGTTTTAAAAAAAATCTCTGGTTCAGTCTTTTCAACGTGCATCCCATTTGGCCCACTGCAGCCCCTGGAGAGTGGAATTAAGTGGTGTTTTTCCAGCTCCTCTGGCATATTTTCTCCCAGGTGAGTCCAGTGTCTTTCCAAGTGCTGAGAGCTTTCTGGCCCTCAGCTTCTGCTTCCCTTTATTAAAGGTGCCTGTGGCTGCCAGCTCATTTGTTGCAGTCCAGCAAAATCGAATCATTTACAGTTGGATTTAACAAAAAATAAAGTTTTGGTGGGAGGTGTGAGTGTGTAAGGCAAAGCAGCAGGGTCTAAAGGAGAAATACAGGTGTACCAGTATTTCAGCAATGAATCCTGCATAAACAGTCTAGACACTTACATTTTTTGTTCTTCAGGCTCATTCTAACATTCAGTTTTAAATGAAATAACTGGTACCACATGTTAGCAAGTCTCAGCTTTAATTTAGTTTCACTTTTCATTTTCAAGTCAGTTTAGCTATCCTTAGCTAGTCCATCCATCCATCCAACCATCCGTTTCCACATGTCCAAGTCACAGTCATGGTTGAGCTGGAGCCTATCCCAGCTGTTATATTGTGAGGCGGTACACCCTGGATGGACGGACAGTCTGCCAAAGGGTTAACACTGAGTTCACGTCCAGTTTAGAATCACCAGTTAACCTGACACCATGCATGTCCAGTTGAAGGAGGCTGCAATAACTGGAGAGACCACATAGACACAATCTTTCTAAGGCACAAGAAGACAAATCTTTGAAGAAGTGCTCCCTAGCACAAACTCTTTATAATTGAAACCATCTGACAGAAGCAGGTGATTTTCAGAAGTGTGCAAACATCCTGCACTCTCTGCACAGGCACTGCTCCTTTCCAAAACCAAATATGACACAGACTGTCTCCCTAAATGTGAAGGTGCCACTTGGAACAGTGCTGGGACACAATCCTCCAGGAGTTTAATTATCTTTCATTTATCAGTACAGATATCATTCTTGTTTTTATTGTCTTATCCTTCACACAGTCACATGGTTATTACAGAGTGGTTATTGTCCAAAGTGCGCACAGTTTTATCATCAATCACATATGTATGAACAGAAGCGACATCTCCAGAGTTATTATGGGGAGTTTTTCAGCAGAAGTGTTTCTGATTCTGGACAAAGACTCTTAGAACATTCATCAGCTTTTGGGATACGTGCCTCCTCTTTCCTTTTCTCCACTCGCAGTCACATCAGCTGAAAACCTGCGTTTTCCAGAAGACTTGGTAAAAACCTCTGGCTTCACACTTTGAAATTTCATCCTGGAAAACTACTTTTGTGTGTATAGAAGCAGGGTTGTGGCAGCTGAGGGATCTTCATGAAATTCATCATCAGTCCTAAATTTTCTGGGGATGCTAACTGGACATTCAGTTTTTGACCTTTTGACCTTTTGTTATTTTTGTCCCTAGGCTCTGCTTTACATGAGGACACTGTCAGAGACAAATTGTTTGAGTAATATCAGGAGCTGAGTGCATAGAATGTTAAAAATGTTTTAAAAATATATAAAAAATATTTTGACTGTGGTGCTTTAAGTACCCAGTTGATATCCTTCCATGGACTCAACTGTCAAATACCACATAGAGCATGCTCTGCAAGCTGTTTACTTTGCAAACCCCCTTCATTCCAACTCCTCTTTTTGTACTGACTCTAATATATTATTTGCTGTCATACCCTTTTCTGAGGGGTCTGGGGGTCCTGCTGGATGTCCATGTTTGTAGTTTGAAGTGTGGAAAGGTGTGCTCTCTGTTCAATATAACAAAAAATATAAATCACCGCAAGTGGAAATAATGATCTTTGACTATACAGGGAGTGCAGAATTATTAGGCAAATGAGTATTTTGTCCACATCATCCTCTTCATGCATGTTGTCTTACTCCAAGCTGTATAGGCTCGAAAGCCTACTACCAATTAAGCATATTAGGTGATGTGCATCTCTGTAATGAGAAGGGGTGTGGTCTAATGACATCAACACCCTATATCAGGTGTGCATAATTATTAGGCAACATCCTTTCCTTTGGCAAAATGGGTCAAAAGAAGGACTTGACAGGCTCAGAAAAGTCAAAAATAGTGAGATATCTTGCAGAGGGATGCAGCAGTCTCAAAATTGCAAAGCTTCTGAAGCGTGATCATCGAACAATCAAGCGTTTCATTTAAAATAGTCAACAGGGTCGCAAGAAGCGTGTGGAAAAACCAAGGCGCAAAATAACTGCCCATGAACTGAGAAAAGTCAAGCGTGCAGCTGCCAAGATGCCACTTGCCACCAGTTTGGCCATATTTCAGAGCTGCAACATCACTGGAGTGCCCAAAAGCACAAGGTGTGCAATACTCAGAGACATGGCCAAGGTAAGAAAGGCTGAAAGACGACCACCACTGAACAAGACACACAAGCTGAAACGTCAAGACTGGGCCAAGAAATATCTCAAGACAGATTTTTCTAAGGTTTTATGGACTGATGAAATGAGAGTGAGTCTTGATGGGCCAGATGGATGGGCCCGTGGCTGGATTGGTAAAGGGCAGAGAGCTCCAGTCCGACTCAGACGCCAGCAAGGTGGAGGTGGAGTACTGGTTTGGGCTGGTATCATCAAAGATGAGCTTGTGGGGCCTTTTCGGGTTGAGGATGGAGTCAAGCTCAACTCCCAGTCCTACTGCCAGTTTCTGGAAGACACCTTCTTCAAGCAGTGGTACAGGAAGAAGTCTGCATCCTTCAAGAAAAACATGATTTTCATGCAGGACAATGCTCCATCACACGCGTCCAAGTACTCCACAGCGTGGCTGGCAAGAAAGGGTATAAAAGAAGAAAAACTAATGACATGGCCTCCTTGTTCACCTGATCTGAACCCCATTGAGAACCTGTGGTCCATCATCAAATGTGAGATTTACAAGGAGGGAAAACAGTACACCTCTCTGAACAGTGTCTGGGAGGCTGTGGTTGCTGCTGCACGCAATGTTGATGGTGAACAGATCAAAACACTGACAGAATCCATGGATGGCAGGCTTTTGAGTGTCCTTGCAAAGAAAGGTGGCTATATTGCTCGCTGATTTGTTTTTGAATGTCAGAAATGTATATTTGTGAATGTGGAGATGTTATATTGGTTTCACTGGTAAAAATAAATAATTGAAATGGGTATATATTTGTTTTTTGTTAAGTTGCCTAATAATTATGCACAGTAATAGTCACCTGCACACACAGATATCCCCCTAAAATAGCTAAAACTAAAAACAAACTAAAAACTACTTCCAAAAACATTCAGCTTTGATATTAATGAGTTTTTTGGGTTCATTGTGAACATGGTTGTTGTTCAATAATAAAATTATTCCTCAAAAATACAACTTGCCTAATAATTCTGCACTCCCTGTAGTGATCTTAGCTAAATCTGCCATTTACAGAAACTGAAAGCTGGAGCGAATAGCCTCTTTAATATTCACTTTGTTGACTTCTGTGGAGACGGTATGTATACAGTACATGTGTTGTGCTAAATGGAATTCCTTTGAGAGTGAATAATCTTTTAAGAACACAGGCAATGAGACTCAGGTTTACTATATAAAACCCCAACACTGAGAGGGACTGTCCTATTATCTCAGCTGAGTATAAAAAATGGAGAACGGGAAAAACAGAGGTCTTAGATCTCAACATTTCATTTTCAAAGAGGTGCTTTTGAAAATCACAGTGTGTGCACACTTGCTGGTGCTCATTCTGCACATAAGAATTATCCTTCCTTCTCGAAAGGATAATTTTTGGTTTATGATGTCTTAAGTCTTCCTCAGTTCTCACTCTAATAATAACATTAAATTCAGCAGGTTGTCTGCTGAGGTCTGAGAACACATTTTTGAATTTTGGTCTTGCAGTTTCTTCTTTCTCAAGCTTTTACATTTGGGTACACCAAACTATTTGTATGCCAGCAGGTGGCAACTACACCGTCTCCAGTTAGAAGTGGAGTTTATGGGAATAGCAGCTAGTTAAGTATAGGCTGTTTATTTTGTTAAATATAATCATATTTAGAGTAACAAACAAAATGTTTCATCAAACAGTGATGACTCCATGTATTTACAGTACCTCGACTGTGGAAGGTAGTAGGCCTTTATTTGAAACAGGTTTGTAATAGACACCAGCTTTAATTTCCAATTCTGTCTGGCTGATTAGAATAAATTTCATGTTCATGTACACAAAGTCTCGCTGCAATACACTCACATTACCGTTATACTGATTATTTTATAGTGAGCAGTGACTCACTCTGGACACACATCAGTGATATCATCTGTGCTTCTGTACTAAAACTCTTTACTTTAACCTCCTAAGACCTGAACTCTTCCACGGCATGCATTTTTAATTTCTCTTTGACATTTGGGCATATTGGGGCCCAATGAATGTAAAAACAAAGAATTACCAGATTTTTTTTTTTACCTTATTTTTGTTTTTAAGAAAAATAAGAGCCACATATGAGGATATTCGTTTAAAATTTTGATAGAACAGTAGCAGTATAATGTCCTCGTAAGTGGATATCAGGCCCTTGTAGAGCAAAATTGAGTATTTTGGTCTAAATAACCCAAAATGTGATGTCCACATATGTGGACGCCAGGTCCTAGGAGGTTAAACATCAAGCAGGGCATCTAATCTGAACAAACACAATGATGATCATTAAATCAGTAACCCACTGCACCCATGGTGTCACACCTTTGGTAATCTAACATAAAAGTAAGTAAATGCCAACATCAGTAAACAAAGTCTAAATATAGTGCAACAAATCAAACACAGAACAGCTGTGTAACAGAACAATGACAGAACACGCGTAAGGTTTTAGCGTTGAGTCAGCTGGACACTGAAACCCTGTTCTGCTCATTTCCAAGTCCAAATTTTTATTCTTAGATTCCACTACACTGGATTTGCATAATTCAAAATATTCTTTATATTCATCTTATACTGGACCTAAGATCACTGTCTGTCTGAAAGAAGTTATTTTAATTCCTCTCCCTTCAAGCCAAGGCCTTCTGATTGGATGGCCCACAGAAACAGAAGGTCTGGACAGCAAGTATTTTAAACTGTGTTCATTACTATAGCTGTTTATCTGAGACGAAGGGCTAAAGGGCCATCGTTACTGACATCATACAGGTCCAAGAATAGAAAAAAACTGTCTAAAACCCAAGTATTTAGAGCAGTCTGAAGCTTTTAGCCCACGGGACATTCAAATTCAAATTTTATTTGTCACACACAGCACCATACACAGTGTGACATGTGGTGAAATGCTTATTGCTGTGCAATGCCCGACCATTAAATGACAGTAAGAGTTACAGATTTACAGGTTACTACAAAATTTACAGATTTTAACTTTTAATTTTACAGTAAAAAGAATGTTGAAATAATGATTTATGAAAGAAATTATGAAGAAAAGGAAATTATAAATTACAAGAAGTGTGCAAACAGAGTGCACACAGAGTGCGTGCGGTGATGCGATGTGTGTGAGAGAGTCCAGTCCTACACCTGGTTCAGGGCCCGAATAGCCTGGGGGATGAAGCTCCACCTCATTCTCTCTGTTTTGGCCTTAAGGGAGTGGAAGCGATTCCCAGACCTCAACAGTGAGTAGAGTCCATTGTTGGGATGGGAGAGGTCCATCGTAATATTCCTGGCTTTAGTCTTGCACCGCTTGGTGTAGATGGACAGCAGGTCAGGAAACTCTGATTGAATGATGCGTTTGGCCATTGCAACAGTGTATGACAAAAATAAGGAAAAGCATCATAGTTTCTATTAGCAAACATCTCACTTTAAATTGTCCAGCAGTTTATGTTTGAAAACAAAAAAAAAGACAACATAAAAGTGGTATACTCTAAAGTCGGGCTATTTTGTGATTGACTACCACATGGTTGTGCAAAGTGTCTTCTGCTCTTTCAGTCACATAACCCCTCAGTCCTAGCCTGCTTGTTACCAACAATGTGGTTAATTCTCAGTCCAAAAGGCTTTAAAATAATAATGTACACACTAAGAGATGGCAGTAGTTGCATCCACTTCTTTTATAGAGTTTATACATGTCAGTGAGAGTCATACTGAGTAAAATGAAAAGTGGAATGAGCAGGGGTTAAGCACGTGTAAACATGTGCTCACACACTGGTGAATTTCATACTAGCTCGTATACAGGACGTTTTCCATGTGGTGTGCCCTGTGCTGATGAAGTATGTAGAGTGATTGTGTGGAAAGATGTTTGACAGTGATGATTAACGGCTGCTGTGGTGGGCTGGAGTTTTTAGATGTGAGTGACATGATTTTCCTGTTCATGGATGACCTCTGGTTTGACTTTATCAGGCTCTGAGACAAGAAAATAATCAGTCAGAGCTGAAAGAGATGTCAAAGCTTGACACCACATTTTTATTTTGTCTTGGATCTTGTATTTAATTTCTTAGACTACATTACACAGTTAAACAGGAAACAGTCCTTACATATATATTGCATCACCTGGTTTACTGTCAGTGTGAACCTTTTGCCTGAAAAACAGTGAATTTGTTGTATCCCTCACTTCACCCGTACACGCTGATGTTTGTACCTATCCACTCTGAAAAGTTATGTGTACAGATCTGCAACCTGCTCTGTGCTGTGTGTTCATGGTCTGTGAGAACAGCAGACTTCTCTAAGAATAATATTTTCCCTTGAATAGCTTGCATTTTACTTGTTTCGTGGTGACATGTGCTAACCAATCACACAAATGGAAATCTGGGCTGACTCGCTGATTTGTTGATCATTTCAAATTCTTTTTTGGCGAGTGTTTGTGTGTGTTGAAGTGGAGCCAGTAGCGCATTAACACCTTTCGCTTGGTCTTTCCTCTGCTTAGTGGTGTGTCACCTGCCCTGTATAAATGGCGGTAAGTGCAGCACCAGGGACAAATGCCAATGCCCTCCAAACTTCACCGGAAAGTTCTGCCAGATGGCGGTTCAGAACGGACACCAGCAGACATCAGGAGGCTACAGCCAGAATCAGGTCCACTCCACACACACCCTGCCTCTGACCTATAGCAACGGCCAGACACCTGGTGAGTGAAATGTGACATTGGCCTAGACAATCATCATATGTGTTTTATCCAATTAGATTGGTCTCTCGGGCCTTGGCAATCAAGAAACAAAGAGAAATAATCCAGTTGATGCATATCAATAAATATGTGCATCTTCTCCTAAAATATCAGTTTTTGTCTTCTTCAAAATAGGATTAGGCTTAGGGTTTATTTATTTACTTATTAATAGGATTTATTGTAACTGAGGCAATTTGTTACTTTTTTTGTCAGGAAAGTCATTTTTGTTTGTCTCTTGCTTTTGGGGAGAGTTGGACTCCTTACTAGTGACATCATAAACCTAAAAAGATGGTTAATCTTAATCATCTACTGTGATGCACCACATCAGTGTCATGCTTGTATACAGTATGTGTTTTTCTTCCTGTACGGCCCAGGCATCGTCAACATCCACATCAATCACCCCCCAGAGGCCTCGGTTCAGTTCCACCAGGTGTCTCAGTTGGACAATTACAACAACAATGGACAGCAAACAAAAGGCTCCTCATCATCCACTAGTTATAGCTACCATCACAGCGAAAGCAGCCAGAAGATCCAGCACCATGGCTACAACATAGTCTATCCGGGCCAGCACAGCTACCAGTTTCCTCAGTACCAGCCTGTCACCTCTAAGAATGCACTGGGCCGCTGCTTCCAGGAGACAGCAGGCAGTCAGGTACAATGTCAGACATGTCTGCTGTTTGTGAGCTTAATTACAGTCATAACACATCTGTTAGATCAAGTAAGCCTTTCAGTTTCAGTAATCTAAACCAATCAATCAAAAAGTCTGAGAAATATTTTGATTAGATATGGACAACAATAAGAGGCACAAAGACTACAAAACAGTACAACATGACACCGGTGGTATTAATCCCAAAGACACATTTATAGAAGACGATGGATGTAAAATACAGAACAGAAATAATGCCTGTTACTTAGTATAGCTCAAAGTTTAAAATTAATATTCTCTCCATTACCAGATCATATTTTACGAGGAGGTTTGTATTTATTTTTGTCCTCTGAGGATACACAGAAGCAAAAATATTAATCCTCACTGTTTTGTCCTTTTCTCTGTTCTCTCCATCTCGATGTGTTAGTGTGGAAAGGCTCTGCCCATTCTAACTAAGCTGGAGCAGTGCTGTGGGACCATTGGGACCTCGTGGGGATTCCACAAATGCCAAAAGTGTCCGAAGAAACCATGTAAGTCCAGGTCTAGATGTTTTTCTAAAAGTGGTAGTGAATTCGTAGCATCATGGTCGTAGCCATGGAATTAACGTTGAGGGGAAGAAATGCCGGCAGGTGGTCTGGGCTCTGCAGTCCCAGTGCCCACTTTCAAATCTTGAATGGAAATCTAAATATGAAAATCATTAACATTAAAGGTATTGTTTATGTATTTTAAGTTGTGTTCCATCAACAAAAGAATTTAACACAGAGCTGCCAATAGAATATTTTTTCTAGTTTTCCACTTCTTAATGCATTTTGAAAGTAATGGCATAGTGGAAAAGTACAGTATTTGACTCTGTTTTTTTTGACCACCTACTGGGCGTACCACATGAGTAGGAAAAACCACAGACAGTATATCTTAATAAGAGTAATAATATTTGTTTCATTCTAATAATGATTGCTGAAAACTAAAAAAAAGCCCTATACACCATAAAAGCTTTTGAAGCAAGCAAAAATTAGAGTTGTTGCTACAATGTCTCCAGCACAAACACAGAAAGCGCCTCACACAAATAAACATAATGGTGTGCGTGAATTAAGTGGCAGCCCTCAGATTTTTATAAACTGAATCCAATGCAGCGTCAAAAACTTCAGTTCTTCTAACGGCCACTTAAGAATAGCTCCAAAAGTGAGTCATTCCCCACTTAACACATAAACATTTATGCAGCTTAGGGGGTTGGATTTTTTATGACGCATTCGCCTGGATTCTTGTGTTAATGGAGCGGCACCTTTGGCTGGCTGGTGGATATCAACACAGGCAGTAACTGATAGACGTCTCTACCCTGTCTGCAACTGTCTCTGCTGTGTTTGTGCTGTTGGGGTCTTGGAGATGTTTTGTTCACCAAGCAAAAAGGATAGAAAAAATGTGTTGATTAAAGGATGTGTAAAAAGCTGTGAATGAGCAAGAATCACTTTTCTGTGTGCTTACACACCACTCTGCATTTAATCATTAGTTATTAAAAATCTCTGGCTAATCTCTTTCTTCCTGTTAAAAGGGAGTTTTTCCTTCCCACTGTCACAAAGTGCTTGCTCAGAGAAGTTGTCTCTGACTGTTTTAGGGTCTTTACCTTACAGTATAAAACGTCTTGAGTTTGCTGTTGCAGTGATTTGGTGCTATGTAAATAAAACTGAATTGAGTCAAACTGAAATGCGTTGGATTGGATGTTTCTCTAGCGTGACCCAGGAAACCTTGGCACCTGCTGCTTCCACTGACATGATACACAATCACTGGAGTAGTTATGGTTTTTAAGAGCTGGTAAAGTCAGCCGCTTACACGTGATGCACTGACACTTATGAGGGCAGTGTTTTATGAATAAATAAGAGCACTGGTTCAGTTCAGTTCATGAGAAAGACGATCCAGCTGACTCGCCTGATATTAATGCCCTGCTTTTCTAAACCTTTACACCAACATGTGGAGGAGCATCTCAGTGCCCTTTCACACTGTGGTATTGAGATAATGCTGTATCAACTTTCTTAGCAACCTCATTAACCTTTTATATTACATGCTGTGTGTTTGGCAGCAGATCCTCACTGACAGCATATCATGTCTTAGGACATGTAAGATGATATTTTAATGAGAATATAATTAGTGTAATTCTGCAAAGACTAGTTTGTCTTCAAATATAATACTGCACAAAAATCTTGAATTAACACTCATTTTGTTATATTTTTCTAGGTAAACAGCGAATAGGTGTAGCGATTATAATATGTGTAAACCTCAGCGAAAATAGAGTATATAACAAAAACAGAATCCCACCTTGAAAGTCAATAGTTGCTTTCTTGTAATTTCCTTAAGTTGTCTTCAGGAGTAGATCTCCAGGCTTCTTTAAGAACATGTGAAAGCTCTTTTTTGAATGTTGGCAGCAAACACAGATGAAACTGGGACACAACTGGTTCTTTGCTAAGTTGTGTTTGCACAGTACACTTATTCAGCCCTTGAGCTACCTTGAGCCTTGATTTTTATGCTTAGCTGTTTGAAAGGTCAATGTTAAGTCACTTAACAAACAAGCAAACGATAACAAAAGACCTGTTCTTGGAAAATGTTCAGGTTTGATGACTGGACTCAAAATGAATGAAAAAGCAGCCAATTTCCAAAGTAATTGGCGGTCAAAGTAAGACCGCTTTCAAAAAATGACAACAAAGTCTGGCTCCTCAGAAGCAAAATATATAGAAATGAGGGATGCCTCAAGACATTTTTTCAAAGTAGTGTAAAATTTCAGACTGGGCTTCCTTAAAAGCAGTCAAAGCAAAATATCCAGCTGGCTTGAAACCCACACTCTAAAAATGTTTCAACACAGCTCAATGTGTCTTTTGCAGCCATAACTTTCAGCTAGTGACAAGCAAAATAAAAATGCAGCTAGGAAACATTATGAGTCTTGTACTGGGTCGATTTAACAAACAGGTGACTTTCACCCAAACAGCTACTTCCAGAGAGGAAAAGCACTAAATGCCAAGGCAGCATGTGGTGCTGGCCCTTGCTTCTTAGCTCTGTTTAAAGTGGTACCAGCTAAACTGAGTGTGTGGGGGAGGTGAGGATGGAATTGCCAGCCTTTTTATGTAGTAGCTGGCTACTCAACACTACTCCCTTTATAGAACTGTGGAACTTGTCTTTGAAGCCAGCGCTGTTGTATGTAGAGCATGAAAAGACGCACTCTAGTGTATTATCCCCAGCTGAACTGAGGAAAGGGGTGGTACTGTAGTACTTTTGTGTAAATCCATCAATATCCATATGTGAAAACACACTTTGCAAACTCATCGTTACGATAGCAACATGTTGGTTATTGTGTGCAACAGCAAATTGAGTATTATTCACAGCATCCTAATCCATATCCAGTGTTTGCAAGGAATATAGCTGTGAGTAAATATTTTAAACATTGTGGATTTTCACACCTTATTACAGTTTGGTTACATTAAAGGTGCAGTTTGTTAGATTAAAAAACATAACCTTAACTGTCAGTATATTAATGAAGATGGCGCCGCGGATGGCAGCCTCGGTACTGCGCTCTTGGGGCTGCATTACATCCTGCAACACCTTGACCGCCCGGGAACTTATGCCAGGGTCCTGTTTGTGGACTTTAGTTCAGCTTTTAACACCATCGTGCCTGAACTTCTCTCCTCCAAACTCTCCCAGCTCAGCGTGTCACCAGCTACCTGTCAGTGGATCACCAGCTTCCTGACAGACAGAAAGCAACAAGTGAGGCTGGGGGAGATCACCTCTGAAACTCGGTCCTTCAGTATTGGTGCCCCTCAAGGATGTGTCCTCTCACCACTACTGTTCTCCCTCTACACTAACGACTGCACCTCCAAGAACTCGGCTGTTAAACTCCTAAAGTTTGCAGATGACACCACTGTCATTGGCCTCATTCAGGATGGTGATGAGTCTGCATACCGGCAGGAAGTTGAGCGGCTGGTACTCTGGTGCAGTCAGCACAATCTGGAGCTGAACACTCTTAAAACTGTAGAGATGACAGTGGACTTCAGGAGACATCCCTCAACTCTGCTCCCCCTCACCATATCAGACAGCCCTGTGTCGACTGTGAAGATCTTCAATTTCCTGGGCACAACCATCTCCCAGGACCTGAAGTGGGAGACCAACATCAACTCCATCCTCAAAAAGACCCAGCAGAGGATGTACTTCCTGAGACAACTGGGGAAGTACAGTCTTCCACAGGAGCTGCTGATCCAGTTCTACACTGCGGTCATTGAGTCTGTCCTGTGCTCCTCCATCACAGTCTGGTATGGAGCAGCCACTAAACAGGACAGGAGCAGACTGCAGCGGACTGTACGGGCAGCAGAAAGGATCATCGGCACCCCCCTGCCCTCCATCCAGGATCTGTACCTCTCAAGAACCAGGAAACGGGCAGGGAAAATCATCACAGACCCCTCACACCCTGGACACAGACTTTTTGATCTGCTGCCCTCTGGCAGACGGTACAGAAGCCTGCAGACCAGGACCACCCGACACAGGAACAGTTTCTTTCCCCTCGCCATCTACTTGTGTACATTCTGTAGTATTCATTCCACCTCATTTCATTTCTGTATTTTATGTGTATAAGTTTAGATTCGTTATTTATAGTTGGTTTACACAGCTTTGTGTATGTATGTGTATGTATGTGTAATGTGTGTATATAGACACGTGTGTGTGTGTGTGTGTGTGTGTGTGTGTGTGTGTGATTTACATTGCTGTGCTTGAGAGCCACCATCTACCGGAACCGAATTCCCTGTATGTACTTGGCCAATAAACACGATTCTGATTCTGATTCTGATATTACCAGAAAGTTATAATGTACCTGAGCCCCTCCCAAAGAATTAGGTCCTTCCTCGAATCTAATGCTGAATTAATTTAGATACTAATTATTCGTATTTAAACTAGTATCTAATAGCAGAGCATAGATCCGAAAACGCTGACCAAACTGTTGAAAGCTAGAGAGCTGCGAATTTGAACATTATTAACGTGAATGCTATTTAAGAATTCACAGTACTCAGTATACAGTATACATTAAAAATGTATTCTTTGTGCTACAGAAGCCATCAAAATGTTCAGCTGTTTCAGAAGGTAGAGAAAAAAAGTCAACATTGAAATCAGTCCCAAGACTTTACGTTTTCAGCCTTTCTTCATTTTTGATATCTCCCGTAGTGTCCAAACAGTGACAAGTTTCAGAAAGTTTCTAAGATTACAATACTTTACAGCTGATGACATGATCACTGTCCCCCACTGAAGAATTTAGGGTCTTTATTTTATTTATTTATTTTTCTATTTGAAGTCTTTTCAATAAATGACCTTTCCAAACCAGTGAGACGTCCAGAGCAGCCTGAGTTTTTGGAGTGCCCATGTTAAGTTTTCTCCTTTCTCCTGAGCAAAAGTAATTTCTCTGTAAATTTTTGGTTATTGACACAAAAAATATATGTACTGCTTCAGTAGATTTGAGGTTATAGTATTGTAAAGGTCTTTTAACTCACGCTGTAGCTCAGCTCGGTGCACACTCATTCGTTTGTATTCAACTTACACTTGTATCAGAAATTTGAGCCTGTCTTCTCCCTGTGTCCCCATTTCAGAGTTGATTCAGTTTCAGCATTAATCAGTGACTCCAGTCCAATCCATTCCCTCAGCTTTGTCATTGCCAAAGGATTTCTGTCCTGCTCTTCTGTAGTAGGCCTTCCCTATTTTTAGGGAAATATTAATACAAAACTGCAAAGATGAACTCCCTGCTGCAGCTTTTGACTAATTGTTCAGTCTTAAAAAAGTATACAAAACAGCAATGAAGTTTTTATTGAACCAAGGGAAACAACAGTTTCAGAAACAATAGGTCTTTGATCCATCCTTTAATCTGTCAGGGCCTCGCATACACATCTGGTTAAACAGCGAGGAGCAGCTCGCTGTTTAACCAGTTAGGTTAAACAGCGTTAGGTGCTGTTAGGTATCTGTAGTCTTAAAAGACTGATTGCATTTTAGGCCATGCACACCTGAGCTGCTCAGGATATAGTTCTTAGTGTACAGTATAGGAGAGAATAGAAGTGAAAGACTTGCTTTTATTGCATGTGTGCTTGCTTTTAGCACACATGCAATAAGACACCAGGACAGGAAAGATTAAGTCTTTTCATATCCAGCATTTTAGTGGGAGTCACCAAAGGGCCAGAGATTTGCACTCTCTGTTCTCTCCTCAGGAATGGTGGAGGCATGAGGTGTTTTTTCTTTTTTTTTTAAACATTTAAGTGTGAAATAGTCCATTGTGCGATGGAGACTGTGGTAACTGGTAAATAGACTGGCTTTCTTGGTCAAACAATCATTGCCTTGTTTTGTTCTCAACAAAATATCAATCTTCTTTTGAGTATTTGGGTACCACCTACCCACTGGTTCCTTTGTCCAGCTGTACTGCAGTGAGACTGACTTCCTGTGTACTAATGTTGCTGCTTAAGTAGCTTCTAGCAGCTACGTCCACCTCCTTCCCTGCAACCCTTCATGGTTCCATTAATAACTCTTTTTGAACACTGTATCCTGTCTTAACTAACTATCATTACCTTAATTTAGTCATTTTTCAATGAATGAATCCATTGTATTTTTACAGATAATAGAGGCTTTGCTGCTCATCTTATTGCGTGAAGAAGCTCAAATAAATGTATTTTTATCTCAGCTCATCTCTCTATATAATTTAATATGATTTATTTTTTTCTTTCTTCTGTCTGTTTGGTTTAGAACTAAGTCGTATCTACTCTTCAACCACTCCTGTTTGTTTAAAGATACAAATAGTTTATATTCATTTTACAGAAATACGCTGAAACTACAGAGATTAAATATGTAATTCAGTTATACGCAAAACAGCTCGCATAGTGACAAACATATTTATATTGACTGGGTTCTGATTCTCAATGACAGTCTATATTTGAATTTGACTATCAACCTGAGGTTACATAGAAAAAAATAAATAAATATAAAAAAAAACGCAATACAGTACCTTCACTTAAACCACGGTAAAGGTACGCTGTTAACTTAAATTGACTATAATTAACATTTTTTACAATTTTAGAGTGAATACGTTTCTTTCCTTCAGGAACATGATTTATGCTTTTTTGCTTTATGAGACTTTAAATGAACACTCATAAATGTATTTTGGAATTATTACAGAATAAGAACCGAGACATTTCCTCTCAAAACTGTGACTAACATGTGCTCCTTCTCTTTGTTTTGCTCTTCACATGCTCCCGTCATCAGCTTTCCCCCTGATAGATTGCCCTCAGGGTTACATAAGAGTCAACAGTTCTCATTGCCAAGGTAAGAATTTATGCTATTGTTTGTAACATCCTAATGCTTATATAGCTTATAATAATGTGGTAAAGACACGTGTGATTCCCTATAGTTCAGTGGTTCACAAACTTTTTTTTCCTAGACCCCCCTTTGTTTTACAAGAAACTCTTTGTGCCCCCCCTCCCCGGCACAAACACATCGTCCAACCACACACACCCTTGTTTTGTTTTCTAACTCCAGTGCAGTTTATTTCACACCTCAAACCTTTTGTAAACAATTAAACAAATTAAAGTAAATGTCAATAAATTGCAGGTAGCAAATAAACTACTACCTCTTTTAAGTAACAGAAAAACAAACCATCCTTATGGTGTAATTGTTTAACGTGTAGTTGTTTTTTTCTAACTGTGTAAGAATATTCAACACTGTATGTTTCAAAAAAAATGCTTCTCTGTGCAAAGTGGGATTAAAAACATAAACAACTGTGAGATACTGTTTGTCCATGATTTGGAGAGCCCAGCGCATTCCCCGACACAGGGGAAACAAATTCTGCCGGGGAGACCTACCATGGCACCACTGTTGTGCAGGTGAAGCCAAAGGCAAGATATGCTTCATCATATTTTCTAGTCTTTGGTTTGGAAGCATATTTGGTGATGCTTCATCTTCTGCTTTGCGTTTGAGAAAATGTCTTAATATTAAGTTGATGAGGTTGCCCGTGATTTTGTGGAGAAATTCAGTATTCCCGCAGGATGAATCCTGCTGACTCTGCTGATCACCTGACTATTCCTGTACTGCCACTACGAGTATGAAGTTTCTCTGTTTTAACTGTCGGGTGTGGTGTCACAAAATGTACTAACATTCATGTCTGCCTCTCGGTGTACTGTGAAAACGATTGCAATACTACTTTTAAAAACATCAACATTTCAGTATGACCGATGCTTAAGACCAAATACCACAAATTGCCACAAACTTGTGAGTTATGCCTCTCCTTACCCTTCTATGCCTCTTGATGGGAACTTTTATTTTAAACAGGAAGCCTCCTATATGTGGTTACAACTAGGCAGGAACAGCATTTTTAAATGTTGTAAAAATATTCAAAGCAGTTTATGTAAGTGACAAGTGTTAAAGATACTCTAAAACTCTGCGATTGAGTTTGCATCAAAAAGTGTGAATAGAGCTGAGAAGTATTATCTCTATGTTATATTCAAATTAAGAAACTGGCCCTTCCAAAGCAACTTCCCACCAGTGTCTAAGTTAAAAAAGAACCTACTGAAAGTTGCATGATATCCACAAAAACCACGAGTCAGTGACTCTAAACTGGGACTAAGCAGCATCGCAGACACATATGCAGCATGCACTTTAAATTAGGTTACAGCTGTGTAGGGGTGGTGTTAATCTCAGGCTAAATTTAATCATTGATTGTTCAGGGTGTTTCCTGACTGATGACAGTCTAGAAACCACTAACTGCAAAGTGGAAGTGGGCCAGTGTTTGGTGGCACCAACTCTTTTACAAGAACCCACAAAAGAGGAGCTTGACCTTTTCCAGCAGACTGTTCTGCTTGGCTGCTCAGAACACGGAGAGGAAGTCATTTTTTTCCATGACATTCAAAGTGTGGTACTGCACAAAATATAAAATAAAGACACAAACACATTCACAAGCATCTGCTTCGAATGCTGAAGAACAAACAGTCTGAACCATCCACCCATTTTATATGTGTCTGGTCATGTGGGGATACCAAAAGAGACAACCAGGAGTCATCCTGGCTAAATACACTGCTTATGGGTCTAGTCACTACGTACAGCTCTTAGCCTCTATGCTACCTACGCTAAATTAACAGTGTTCCCTTCATGCTGAGCCCTCTCTTCACAACCACAGACTACTGCAGTACATTGCAGATACCACGCACTGGTAACACTTTCTAAAAACGGTTGATCTAGTAGTAATGATGTGGTTTGTATGTTTGCAAGAAGCATAGTAGTTTTTCAATAATAGTCCCGTGTAGTGGTGGCAGTTGAGTTCATCTGGATTTCCTGTTTAAAAATAATTACAATCTCAGTTGACAGAGATTTAGCATCAGTAACAGCTGACTCGCAAATGTTTCCGTTCCTTTTCCATAAAAGGTTGTTGTTGCATAAAGGTTGTTTTAGTCGGAGCACGAAGGACCTCAGGAGTAAAAAGATCAACCGAGAAGGCTGTCAAAACATGCTACCTGAAACGGCTGAGCTCCTTTTCACCATTAAACTGGATAACGTGTTAATACGTTACTGTAATCCAATTACTTTTTCAAGAGTAAAGTAAGGAATTACTATTGCAAAAAAAGTAATTACATTACTGTCACTTTCCCGTAAGCACGCTGCGTTACTGCATTACTAAACCGTGTCTCATGACCATGACGTAAGCGCATGCGACGTCCATGGCAGCAACAGACGTGTGCAGATCAACAGTGGATAATATGGAGTGTGGGAGAGAGTACGATTATGCATCGTTTAGTTTGAGTCCGTAAAAAGTGACAAAAGCATTTGTGTCCGCTGTACACTCTGCATGGGAAGAAAATTTCTTTCTGCAGTACAAAATTAAACTTCAAATCTGTGCAATCACCGAGCACGCTGCCACGAGAATGTTAAATTCACAGAGAAACCCCCGGATCCCCCCACTGACATGACCGCTGCGGCACCGGGCAAACCTCCACCTGCCCCACTCCTGCTAAACAGGTGAAAATAGATTTAAGAGTGACGGGACTTTGTGCCGCTGATTCTTTGATTCGATTTATTTTTTGCTGTGTTTTACTTGCATCTATTTGAAAGAGCGAGTGTAAACACAAAAATTCTTTTATTTTATATGCTGGAATATGCAGAAAATAGGTTTAAATGTTTCTTCCAGCCAGAGACTGTTGCATATAATTAATTGTGCATAAAGTTAAAAAAGTCAAACTAATAAAACAAGACTTTTTCAATTTTATATGATGGATTAAACAGAAAATATAGAATTGGGGTCTTTTGCTTTATTAGATATTCAGTTTGTATATTATGTTTTTGAAAAGTAATAAAGTATTAGAGTAACTAATTACTTTTGAAAATAAGTAATCAGTAAAGTAATGGGATTACTTTCTTGGAGAAGTAATTGAAAAATGCAAGTTACTAATTACTAGTAACTTGACCAACACTGGTGTCACTGACTATAATCACTCACACACTTGGAAATTAAAGCATTAACAGTGAGTTGCATAGGAAAGAATACAGTTCTACAACATTTGACATTTTAGTTGTAATGTACTCACTTTTTTAGAGGTCACGTTTTAACCATGCATTCAAACCTCACCATCCGTGGCCAATACAGACATGGGCTGTGGGAGGAAGCTTGGGTAGCAAGCAGAAACTCCTGCGGGGACACAGCAAGGCCCCAGCCAGGATTTGAACCTGGAACCTGAAGGCATGCTGAGGGTGGAAAATACTAACCACTGAACCACCAATAGTTACCAAAGCTGTGCAGACCTCCAGACTTACCCTTGCTATTCATACTGTCCAAACGTGTTTTCACAATGTGTATATGTGTACTGTGCCCTTCTCGCCTTAAAAGCCAGGACCACCAAACAGCACTGATAGTTTCATCAATGCCAGCTGACTAACAGCAGCAGATTTTTTAGGCACTGCAGTTCTAAACTCATGTAATAGAAAAGTAATAATGAATAGTACTTGATGCACTAATGGAAGTATGTGAATTCAGGTATAACAAGTGTGGTTAATTGTGTTTTTTGGGGGGGGGTTTAGTTCTGCAAGGTGAAGAAATTGTTTGAAAAACCTTTTCATTAACTGTCAACTCTTCAATAATTCACAGATCTAGATGAGTGCCAGCTACAGGGTGTGTGTCCAAATGGAAACTGTGTGAACACTCTGGGCAGCTACAGGTGCACATGTAAACCTGGATATGTCCCTGACCCCACGTTCATCATGTGCATACGTAAGTCCTCCAATCAGTTTTTCATCACAGTTGCTCATTCAATAATTCTAGACAGAGAACATCTAATGGAGCTGTGTCAGACTGAGCAAAAGATTCTTACATTACATTTGCATGCTGGTCTTAGATATGCAGATTTGCACATTCAGATCTTCAGATAACTTGAATACCATGCTTGCATGAAGATTTTCATTCAGCTCTTCATGCAAGCATGGTATTCAAGTTATATAAAGCATGTACTGAGAGTTACACACAGCGAAAACCGAAATATCTCATTACGGGTCGGTAAATACTGGGAATTGTAGCCAGTTGGGCAATTTCTTGAGCACAATTATTAAAGTTATTATTTTAAAACATGCCATGAGCATGTATTGCCTTTCTTTTGCAGTGTAATATAAATTAGCATGAACACAAAACTAGAATATCCAACTCAATACAGATACTTAGGAAAATACTTGATAACTGATAACATTCAATTATTGAGTATTTTCTGCCAGTTTTTCCAAATATAGTTAGATTTAACAAAATAAGTATTTAATATCAAGTTTATAAGTTCTATTCATTTAATAAATTATTTAGATAATTTCAATGTATTTTAGATCTTACTAATAAACAAAGACATCAGAATTATTCGATTCTTGTGGAGGAAACACATTGTGGAAAAATTAACAGTGTATTTTGTGCGGTATTAGGTATGCTAAAATAACTCACTATGAAATATTGAACTAGTTACTGCCTGCTTTTTACAACTGACCTCACAACTGGCTTTCACAAGATAAGAAGGACATTTTAATAAATGATTGTAGAGGTAGAAAAGTTCAACTTTATCATATTGTCCACATCTGCCTGCAGCCTTTCTTTCTCATCACCTATTCACACTGCTCTGCCTCAGTCTGTAGCTTGTACATCCTCAGCTCTGCTCTTCAGCCCTGACACCCATCTGATTTGGCTGCTCTGCTCCAAAATGTGCTCTTTATGTGCTCGGATTAGTTCTCCACACTCTGGACTCTCTGCTCAACTCAGCTACGTTTCCCCCGCTGCGCTATGCAATCAGTAATCCACCCAGTTCTCCATGTGTCTGTAATGCGCTCTGCCATGACTAAATATTTCATTTGCAACCCATTCAGCTTTATTATTAATTCATTAATTATTCATCTTTAACTACATCCGCTGTGTTAATGATAACAGACAGCTAATTTGGCTATTGGGTAATTGCTAATCGTTAAATGGGGCCGGGTTAACATTTATGATAACTACTACTGTAGTGTTTAAGTATTGTGAAATGGGAGCTTTACAGACCTCTCTTGAAATTCCTCCTACAGTGTTGTTTAGCATTGTGAATGTGAGCTACTTAGGCTGTTAGTGAGGGGAGGACCTGAAGTTGTGTGTGAACTGGAGGAGGCAAAGATGACACTGATGATGATACTGATGCATCGATATTAACTTTCAGTATCGGTTAATATCTGACAATCAATCAAGTTTTTGACAGCCCCAGGATAGATAGGTTGGTGCATGGGACTGTGCCTTTTTTCCTCCTGTGGCTAATGAAAGCCAAGTGTCCATTCGTTCCTATACTCATTAATTGAAAGGCACAGCAGAGGGCTCCTCAAACCTACACTCCACTGAAAGAGTACCCCAATGATTTACATGTTTTTCATGCTGTATCTTTTTCTTCATACTTATTCTTACATTGCTTTAGTGTAAGGGGGACAGGTGGGCAATATGTTTGAAGCATACGGTATCCTAAACTGTGAGATTCTCAGTTGTCCGGGGCTTTGTGACTTCTGTTATCTAAATCCTGAATACACACTAATATATTCATGATGAATAGATGCTGAACCAAGCACGCTATTTCTTGGCAAACACTGTTCAGACCATTTAGACAAAATAGCCCAATTTCTGTCTCCTCAAACCACAGAAAGATTTTTCTCACGCTCTCACAGCCCTTTGAGCATTTTGGGTGACATCTGCGTTTTGCTGAGGAGGGGCTCCGTTTGCTCACTCTGCCATAAAGACCGGCGCAGTGCAGCAGGGTTAGTTTTCATTCTGGCAGGTCGTAATATTTCTGTAGACAAAGCCCACAGTGGCTGTTGATTTCCTAGTTACCGTCCTGGCCAAGGCCCTCCTTGCCTATTAAGTCATTTCGGTCAGATGGCCTACTGTAGCAAGAATCTTAGTGGTTTCAGCCTTCTTCCATTTCATTCGAATTGATTTTATTTTGCTCCTGGGAACTTTAAATGTTGAAATTTTCCTGAGCACTACGCCTAGACACAGTTCCTGTCTGAAGAGCTTTGTTGTTTTTTTAACCTCATCATGGTAAACGGAGCGTACGTGTTCTCTGTAGAGGTGCTCTGATTTGCTGATGGCCAGTCGAGTGCATTTGATTAGCAGCACCTGGACTCATCTTGAAGTTGTAATAGTGAACTTGTGCTTGAAGCATTTTGGCTTAGTTTTGATGAAGAACATGGTGTAATATGTAGTTTGTATTCACTTGTATTAAGAGCTGCTCAGGAGAAGATTAGGTTTATTATGTCCTGATAGATAAAACCTTAGAATTCATCTTTCTAAATGAAGAAGGATGTGACTTCAGCTTGATATTTTCACACACAGGCATGAGTAGTCTCAACCTCACAGATTCTTCAAACTATTTGTTAAATGTTACTATGATACATGCACTCAAAAAAATAATTCATTGGATGAACGTAATTTTATCTTGCCACTTATATTCCATCTAAACAAATCATGTTATATTAATCCATCTTGATTGTGTTGTGTCAACACGATATATGTGTGTAGGTTTAGCATAATATTAACATTAATATTCAATTAATTTGACTTTTGTTCAATCAACATGTTTGCACCACGTTAGTCTAATTAAATTTATTTAAATCCATCTTATATTGTTTAAACACTTTGGCACATCAAAAGTCAGTCTTGTTACATGAACTAGTAAAATATTTGTTTGTTACACCAATGATAACCTTGTTGAATGAATGAAAAGTAACTTATGTCCGTAGTACATGTTGTATTCATATTAAGTAATGTTCAACAAAAAAAAATCAATGGATTTACAGCAACTTCCAATCCACCCATCTTCTTATCTTTATCTGGGCTGCGGAAGTGATAGGGCAAGAGGGACAGGGTACATCCTGGACAGGTCGCCAGTCTATCATACAGAGACAAACAATCATTTGCACTTTAACATCTTTGGGCAATTTAGAATAACCAGTTACCCTTACAACTGCAACTGTGGAGGAAACCAGAGTACGCAGAGAGAACCCACTGCAAACTTCACCACATTGTGGATTTGAACCCAGGATCTTCTTGCTCTGAGGCAACAGCACGAACCACCATGGCATTAATCTGTCAATACAGACTTAACAAAAGTAGGAAAGCTATGCTTGATGATGCTTTATGTTGTTGTCCTTGACAAGTTAAACCATAAGAAATAGTAACAGCATACACGTGGTGTGGTTGTCTGCCTCTTGTAACCCCACTGATTTGACATCTAATGTGATCTTGTGAATTTCGTGAGTCGACTCACAAAAATGAAATTGGGTGGTTGTTACATGCATAAGATCCAAACTTGTAATTTGAACTAAATAATTCCATGTTTCTATGGTGAACGTAATTAAATCATGTAGCATCTGCATGAAATTCAGCAACTTAATTTGTTCTTGTTGAGATGACATCATACAATCTAGTAAGAGTGGCTGGATCCAGGCAACTAACCGCTCTTACTAGATTGTATGATGTCATCTCAACAAGAACAAATTAAGTTGCTGAATTTCATGCAGATGCTACATGATTTAATTACGTTCACCATAGAAACATGGAATTATTTAGTTCAAATTACAAGTTTGGATCTTATGCATGTAACAACCACCCAATTTTATTTTTTTGAGTGTGTCATTTAAAGGTTTGTGCAAATTTTCAAATGGCATCAAAAGTAGCATTAAAAATATTAAAATCAAACAAACAAACAAACCTTTTTCTAGCTTTGAGAATGAACTGTGCAAACCTGATTCTGACTTTTACTTCAGTCATTCCTGATGTTTTTAATCAAGGTATTTGTTGGGAAAATAGGTCAAGTATTTAACCAGTAAGTGAAATGATTTACTTCAGGTAATGTTTCTGGCAAAAAGGAAATCAGCCTGGGTTCCCCGTGGGGGTCATTAGTTTGTCTCTTTTCCAGTCAGAACTGTTTCCAGCCTTTATTTGTGGAGTTTAATTTTTGCCCTAGAACATATAAACCAAGCCAAACTCTCTGCATGCCTTCACCTCAGCCAGCACTTTGGTAGTGCATGAAGCACTGGCATGAAAATGTTCATTTTTTTCCCCAAGTTTTTCCTTCATCATGTGGTCTTTGCTTTCTGGTGTTTAAATGTGTGTATAGCTATTTGTACCAGTACCAAAATGTGGTTACCGAGCCTCTTGTTGTAAAACATGTACTCTCTTTAATGTACTCTGGTTTTGTTTTAGACATAGACTGCGTTTGTGACAGGGGGAAGGTTGCTCTGGTGAAGGGGACTTCTTTACTCTTTATCCTCTCTTTCCTCCATGTTTGGGTCTCCTGCACTTTGGTGTGCCACTTCCCGCGCCTCCTCCCTCCTCTTTGCCCTCCTTCTGTGCTCCTCTTCAGCCAAAACACCCATCCAAGAGGAGAAGGGGGCTTGCTTCCGTTTGGTCAGCTCAGGGAGGCAATGTTTGCACCCAGTGTCTGCCCAGCTGAGCAAACAGCTTTGCTGCTGCAGTGTGGGCAAAGCCTGGGGCCCTCGTTGTGACAAATGCCCCCCTCCAGGAACAGGTAAGGCCCCGAGAAATGTCAGATAGTTGTCCTGTCCGAATAAGGCCCCAAACCTTCTGTTGTGACTTCTATGGAGGAAACACGATGAAAAACACTATTCAGCCGTCTTATAATTTACTTTTACGCCTTGCAAATCAGCAAACTCTAAAGCTCCGTCCTTTGGGATGAGCTTGAACTTATGTCCCAGTCTGTTATCCTGCCACTCTCTGTCTGCATGGGTTTCACAGCTTGGCTGAATAGCTGCTTTTAGATTAGAATAGAAAAACCTTTTGCAGTAATTTGTTTTATGTCACCTGCCTGTTTGTCTTTGTTTCGACACATCTCAGTATGTTCGTGGAATTTAATCACAAAGTGATGGTTGGTATTTCTAGGTAGTTGCATTCCCTTATGTTGTTGAAGGCACCCACATCTCATTTTTCATTTCAGTTTGTTTATATAGCACTAATCCGACAGCTGTCTCAGGTTGCTTTTAATTCTCATGTTTTGTGACGATGACTCAAGATTATCTATTATGTATCTGTACTGAGAATTATGAAAAGCGTCACGCTGTTGTCTAAAAGCATGCGTAACAAATAAGTCTGTCTTCATTCATTCGACCACCTTTACTTTATGTAAATTTACCAAAAAAGAAACAAACAAAATGCGGAAACATTCCAAATACATCCTTTATTTAAACAAGGCTAAACAGGTAGAATGAAGTCCTTGTGATGGTCCTGCGTGTTTTCCTGGTTATATCTTGAATATTCAACTAAGCAACAAAGACAAGTTACAGAAAAAAACACATATTTTGTCATACAAAGCTCACAAAATAACTAGAAATTGCTGCTCTGTCTTTCACATGTTACACGTCTTGCCACATTGCTGGCGGTTTTAATTGCATGCTGCAAGGTCCGCTGTTAGAAGAGTCAGGGTTATTCATTCATGTTATACGTCACTCTGCAGTGTTGTACAAATGGATTCTGATACCAACAGTAAGAAATAATATCATTATGCAGGAGCTACACCTGTGTTTTACTAATTAAGATGAAGAGAAACACTAGATTGAAAAATGAACTGTGAAGATGTTTATGTAAAAACGTCTTTCCTTGTACAAGGATCACACATGTGATCAAACTTAATCGAAGTTGGAACTGAAATTTCTGCACATCTTAAGCTGGGATTCAAATCTGACTTGAATCTGAAGCCTGTGATGCAGCAAAACAGGCTCAACCTTTCTTTTCAACACATACAACTTATATTAGATGGACTGTTGTTTTAAAAAATAGTTAAGCAAATAGTAAAATCCTTTTTCTCGAAAGAACAAATGAACAGTCAAAGAAGTATTTTTGTCTACAGCAACACTGTTGGAAATACAAAACCCAGGAGCCAGGACATTCATCAACAAGCTAGGATTCTAAAATACATCAGCTGGATATGGACATGTTCCAGCCTGGGATTTTCCTCATTTCTGAAACATTACTGAGTGTGTCACTTATCAAACTCCAATCAAAATATGTCATGCATTTCTATTTCTAAATTGTTTTTTCTACTAATTTGTTCAGTGAAAAAGAAAAGTCCACAGTTTTTACGGTGGGTTCTCTGTTATCTCATCGTGGGAACTGACTGCTTAATAGTATTTAGTTATTCTTAGTTAGTTAAATATCACTTTTTCCTCTTTTTGTAATATCTCATTCCATTTCTCTTTTTATATTGTTATACAAGAGAAGGGTGGAAGTTATCTTGATAAGACTAGGACATTTACTTAATATAGATTTGAAGGAGCAAAAATGGAAAGTTGTGTGAAGGTAGAGCATAAAATGCTTTGTATATTCATGGAGGCCAACTTTTTTCTCTTCACCAGAGATGTGTTCAAAGTACCCTCTACTTGGTAAATGGTGGATTTTATTTGAGTTTTTATTCTGGTGCTTTTGTATTCATTCTAAGAATACAGATATAGAGTTAACTACTCATGTCGTGTGTTGTCATGCAGCTAAGTTCAAAGAAATCTGTCCTGGTGGAATGGGCTACACTGTTCTGCCAAATCCTCCTGTCAATAAGCCAATTTATCAGGAGCCCATTGACCCACCACAACCCCTACCAACACCAGAGAGACCTGTGGAGGCGTTTGGAACACCGGAAGAGATTATACCAGGTGAGTCTTGCAATATTAATAGCTAATTACCAGTGCATGTTTAGTTGATTTAGTCTATTTATTTTATGTGTCTGGGACCACAGTAATTGAGCTAGGTATCTTGACTGATTTGTATCACTAACAGTATTCTATTTATGCTGTCTTTATACTCAATCAGCGGTCCCCAACCTTTTTTGCGCCACGGACCGGTTTTTGCCCGACAATATTTTCATGGACCGGCCTTTAAGGTGTCGCGGATAAATACAACAAAATAAAACTAGTACCGGTAATGAAAAAAAAGAAAATTTATTCATAACACACGTGAAAAGACCAAGGAAAACCAAGTAAACGATAAAAACGATAACAAAATAATGCTGAAAACCAATAAAAACCCTGAAAACTATACATTTCACACCTGAGCCTCAACTCTCGCGGCCCGGTACCAAACGACTCACAGACCGGTACCGGTCCGAGGCCCGGGGGTTGGGGACCGCTGTACTAGATCATATATAATTGATATATAGGTGGAATTCAGTAAATGAATTTAATTATCACTAGGTTAAATTCCAATTTGTGCACTAAACTGTTGCTACACAGTATAAAAATATTTTATTTTATTTTAATTTATCAAAACACATCCAATATCTGAGCGCTTACCTTTAAATACTACTTTTTCCTCTCCTCTGCTGTCCTGTCTGTCTTAAACTTTCTCCATCTCTAAATAAAGTTGCTCACTCGTTTCTCTTCCTGTGAAATGCAGCAGTTTGCAGACACACTGTGAGACAAACTGCACACAAACAGTTTATGTGTTTGCTGATGTTTGATGTTTGTCTTTCTGTGTGCAGTTTGCATGCAGTGACATTGATATTTGTGTAAAAATTTATGGAGAAAAAAAGTCATCAGAAAAATAAATATTGAAGTAAACTACAGACAGCTTAAAATTCTAAGTACGGTAATGAAGTGTCCCACCTCTGGTCACCGTCTGTGTTCAACAATGGTTCTTCTCAGTAGATGCAGATGGCCTCATTTACTTATTTTTCCAACCTTTTGTCTTCTCGGTCCAAAATCGGCCCTTTGTCGTCTGAGTGCAGATTCAGCCTTTTCCTTTTGAGGTGGCTCTCCTATGAGGTGCCGTGTGTTTGTGGAGTGACTCTTTGGTTTCTTCTATGTTCTTTCTATGAACAACCATTGTTGAACAGAAGTGGTGGCTTATGACATTTGATTTGCTACTTTTGAATAAATCATTATATGGACCTAGTGTGACTTGTTTGTACAGAATATTATGCAGTATTTATAGTCTCCATTTGGGGCGAAAAAACCCACCGTCTTTCTCAGAAAGACATCAACTTGCCCTCTGTTGCAGAATTTGCGGTGCAGCAGTTAGATACTTGAGATATTAAGATGTGAATACTCCACAGCTGTATTTTATTTGGCACACTTTAAAGTGTCTGAACTCAATGTGCTGTCAAAGCAACAAATATATCTGATGGATTGCATTTATGCAGTGCAGCAGAGAGAAAATGTTTTTTGCACTTTATTGAATGCCGAAAATGTGAAAAAGATCAAGCTGTGTAACAAATTACACCCACTTGCTCCTGTTTGAAGTGTGGTATTAATTTATCAGTGTCGTGGTGAAAAATGCCGAGACGGTGGGATAAACGGGAATCTCACGTTTGCAAATTACAACTCTAAAGTAACATTAAAAACTCTGATTTATGATCTTCTTGGATGTGATTAGGAAGCCAGATTTTGAGAAACACATCCCTCTTGTGACATTTGTTTGTAGAGGACATGGATTAAAGTGCTTTGACTGAGCGCTCATTCCCTGTTAAAAGCCCAGCCCACAAGCCATCAAAAAGAGAGCAAAGGGGAGATAAACCTGCCTGAGAGAAGAGCCTCATCCTCTCCTGTTATTATTCAGGACATGCTTGGCAGCCACCAAGGGAAGGAGAAACTTTGCAACATCTTAGCCAAAGCCAGACAGAAACCAAATTACTGTTTAGCTTTGCTGGAGCAGAGTACAGAGTTTTCCAGGCACAGAGGACAGGGCGCAAAAAACAATCGGACAAAATTCCACCACCCTAAACCTGTGCAGATTAGTGTTTGGATACCACCAGAAAGTAATGAGGCACCTGGCAGCCATACATATTGGTACTTTGAAGCAGCAAAAGCTGTGCTGGGTGGAAGAAGGAGATATTTTGCTTTTTTTCTAAATCTTTACTTTTGTCATCTTGAGACCTGGAAATGTGGTGTGTGCTGTTTATGATCTTTTCACAACATCAAACATGGACCTGCATATATGTCGATAAGCATTTACTTAAACAAAGGTTGTATGTTGATGAAATTGAGGCGTTTCACATAAAACAATTCCCTTATTTTTGAAGGGCAATAAGAAGAATCTTGTTCTGGATAAGGGGAATTCTTGTGATTATGAGCCACAGCTGCGCAAACTAATGAGAATTTAAATGTACTGAGAACAACAACTGTGACCTTGAACATAATTTGTATGAAGACCTATTAGGTGTTGAAATGCTGTAAATTCTTACCAATACTGCAAGAAAAGTAACAATTCTTGTGAATTTCTGACCGACAGATGATGATGGATGACAAGGAGAATAAATAAGGAGCATATAGCTTTTTAATTAATGAATAAAGTATTAACTAATACCTTACTAATGCTGAATACGTGTGTTGTTCACATAAAGTGTTACCAAAATGCTGTGATTGGGGAAGCAATTGTTACTTTTCTTGCAGTATTGGTAAGAATTTACATTTCAACAGCTAATAAGCAGTAAGCAAAGTCTGAAGGTATTCAGTGTTTATGATGTCAAAACAGTTTTTGACTGATTAGCTTGAGTGTCTTAAATCTGACATTTAAAAAAAAAAGTTTGAGCTATGCTACATTATCACAAACCTTCACTCAAAGTTTTTGTTTGTATTTTTGTTTTTGGTCAGTAGCAACCAGTTCACCAGAGCAGGTAGGTTTGGTACCTTTTCACTCTTTAGAGTGAAAATGCAAAAGCAGTTTGCCTGCATACGCTTAGCAAATACACTTACCTGCAAAAGAGTTTCAAAATCACATTTGCATGAAATCAGCAACATTGCTGCATGACTTTGGCTGGTCAGTTGAACAGCAAGTCAATTTCTACATCTTTGATGTGCTCATGTAGACTTTAAGAACCAGACTGAAATCTTTGACATGGTCCCAGATCTGGATACTCCACGCTTTTCTAGCTCCCTTTTGCCAAGCTGTTTATTCTTGCTCTGTGATTAAATTGCAGCCAGTTGCCATGCAAGCTAAATGCTAATCTGCTTCTCAGCACAGTACCTGCATTGCATGACGTAAGTAGTAGGAGGCTTAAATGATGAGTCTTGGCTAAAGATGCACTGCTCCAAAAAAATAAAGGAACACTTTGAAAACACATCAGAGCTCAGTGGGGGGAAAGTCTTGCCGGATATCAATACAGATATGGACTGGGTAATGTGTTAGGAATGAAAGGATGCCACATTGTTTGATGCAAATGAAAATGATCAACCTACAGAGAACTTAATTCAAAGACACCCTCCATAATCAAAGTGAAAGAAGGAGGCTTCAGGCTAATCCGTTTTGCCAACATTTCATTTGAACAATTTGAAGTGGCACTCAATGCTCCTAATGAGATAACAGGTGATTTCAGGATATAGGATATCACTGAGCTACTGAACAGTCTAAGGCACAGGCTGATGCTATCGGCCTGACAGAAAGATCATCTCCCAGAGCTGTTCTATTGGATTTAGGTCAGGCAAGACTGGAACTCAAGGCCAGTCTATGGTATCAATTTCTGCTCTTGCCACATGAGGCCGGGCATTGTCGTGCACCAGGAGGGATTTTTATCCCATTACCTAATGGCAGTCAGGGTGCTGTTGCCTAGCATGTAGGGGCCTGTGCGTTCCTTCATAGATATGACTCCATGGATATCACTAACCCACAGCCAAACCAGTGATTCTGAATGATGTTACAGGCAGCATAACATTCTCTATGGCTTCTCCTGTTACATACGCTCAGGGTTAATCTGGATGTAACCCTTTCACTGGTTCACTGGTATTAGAGTTCACTGGTATTAGAACTGTACTTGCTGGTATTCTATGGCAAATGCCAACCCTTTAGTCTCACCCCATGGTGTCGGGGAGTGAGCACAGGACACACTAGAGGATGTCAGACCCTCAGTCCATCCTCATAAGTCTGTTTCTGATTGTTTTGTCAGAGACATTCACACAAATCATTTTGTAGAGCTCTGTTCCTCCTTGCACAAAAGAGCAACCTGCTGATGGGTTAAGGACCTTCTATGGCCCTGTCCAGCTCTCCTGGGGCCTCCTCTGTGCTCTTGAGACTGTGCTAGGAAACACTGCAAACCGTCCAGCATTGTATTGATGTTCCATCCTGGAGGAGTTGGACTATTTGTGCTACTGGTAGTGACACTGACCCTAGGCAAATGAAAAAACAGTCAGAATAGATGAATGTCAGTGGCCTCCAGTTGTAAAACCATTCCTGTTTTGTGGTTGGTCTCGTTGTTGCCCCTCTAGTGCGCCTGTAGTTAAAGTCATTAATGCCAAAGTAGCTGAAACTGATTAACCACCAGATCAATATCCCAAGGTTAATTGACTTGATTATATACGCTGAAGTGTTCCTTTAATATTTTTGAGCAGTATATGTATACAGTGCTATGTTGATTTTATGTCTTTGGTGTTGTCTGTGTCTTTTCATTGAAGGAGCTGGTAATTCCTGTGGGTAGCATTAGTCCAGTAGTTGAACCTATCCAGCCCCAGCTATCTCCGGGTGTTTCCACTATCAAGATGGAGGCACCTTACCCAGGTTTCTGCTTTGCCCTTTAAACTTCAAAGCAGTTTCAGACTCAGCTCATCGAGCTTATGAAGGATAAGACCGAGGTAGTAAGAATTTAAAAGAAGGGCACAGAAGATCAGTGCTAACAACACATTATCTTACCATCTGCTCGAGTCATCTGGTATCCACAGACTACACAAAATAAACCATCAATTATGTCCCTGATGTCTATTTATGGTATGGATAGGCATCATCAGTTTGATATTGCCTCATCTAAACCCAGTATTAGATCACTTTGTTAGTCTTAACTGCACACAGGTTTTATTGTATTGTAGTTTTATTGTAGTGACGGAAATGTCACTGATTGGTGAGTAAAGTCCTATTTTGATGGCACAACTTGTACATTTTTACCATCAATATCAGACGTTTTTTAAACCACATGTTACAAGCAAGGGCTACATCTGACAGCATGCTCTTCAGTAGCATCTTGTCACAAAGTCTACAACCCTTAATAAGACTTGAAATTATTTGTTACAACCACAATGCATATATATATATATATATATATATATATATATATATATATATATATATATATAAAGCATTACGGTAAATTTCTTTTATAATTCATGCTTATAAAATGTTGAAACTATATGTTTTGCATCATAGGGTAAAGTAAAAGAGTATAGACGGAGCTGTTGGAAATTATTTAGGAACCATAGCAAATTAGCCATAAAGCCATATAGGAACAGAGTAGGATGGTTAAGTGCTGAGGTACATGGCACTTGTGTAGTTGGACTAGTATTTTTGTCCGTATACTGTATATTCATTATACAAAGTGAATAATTAAAATCTTTTCTTTTTTTTGCTTATATCTCATAAATACCAGTAAGTTATTTGGAATATTTCAAGTTTGAGTTAATTACTATTCAAAAACTGTACAGTTTGAATACTGTCTCGGTGCACTTCACTGCACACAACCACAACCACGTACAGCTGACTTGAGAGTTGTTCAGATGATGATGATCGAATACCTCCACAGGGAGGGTAAGCCACAGAAGCTCGTTGGGGGTGGGTTATTTATTTTTTGTGTTGGCTTGCAGTAATAATTATAATGTAATATTGATTGTAAATTTTGTTGGGCTTACTGCCTTTTTACCAAGAATAATTGTTTGTTTTCTGAAATTTCTCTTCTGTAAAGTCACAAGGCTGTCTTTTCTAAACCTGTTAAACTTCTTGCCAAAGGTACTCCCTGGGACATTAAGAAGTGGTAACAGTTGAGGTCATATGATCACATTTTTGCAGGAGCAGGTTGAGGTGATGAGTGATGGTTATGACAAAAAATAAATGTGCCTGTTCAGGAGCCCTCTCTGTTAGTAAAAAAAAAATAAAATCTAATTCTGTCATTCATGATGTTTATACCAAAAGTTTCAGTACATTTGTGCAGAATATAAGATCAGGTGATATTATCCTTTCCATTGTCCTTATATGTTACCTAGTGTGGATAATCTAGTCACTCTAGTGTTGTATTTCCTGGTTTAACTGCCACTGGTGGTTCCCCCATCTCTCTTTTTTTAGGTGTCAGTCACACACGAGTAGAAGCAGGATGACAACCTCCATGCAACCAGGAAAAAAAATGGTTGGCGAGTGATTGCACAGAATTTTTTGGCTGTCTGGGGCCAAATACGAGTACTTGAAACAAAGTCGTCTTGCAACAAAAAGCAGTTGCCCAATGGTTGAGGGTGCTGCACCATCAACCTCTGGGCAGCCACTTTTTTGCAGGTCGCCACATTGGAGGCAACGTTTCTCTGTCCGACTGACTGCACTCACTCTCAAATAGATTGGTGAAAGTTTGCAATTAAGCAACGTCTAATTTATGAAAGCAGACAGATTGTCAACACTGAGGAGCATCTCTTGTTTTGCAAGACGTGTGTGATGGTTGCTGCTACCAGTGTTGATTTATTTAAACAGGAGGGACGTTGTGAGCGCAGTGCCAGAATGTTGGCTAAGTCTTTTCACTGTTTAGAGCTTCACATTTTGCTTTTCCACAGTAATCCTGGCATTTATTGAAATGAAACAGACTTGAAATAAACTTAATGGACTATGAGAGGGAGGGAGAAGGAGGATCCTGTTAGATGATAAGACGATGCGTCTCGTGCTCCTTTTTACTGTGAGCCGAGTGGGTTAAAGTGTTTCAGGGTTTTAGTCACATTTCTACTCATTGTAAACATTTCATGTCAACATTCGTGTCTTTCATTCATTTATTTGGTTTGATTGGTGCTATTACAAAACACATGCCTGTCAAAATGCATGTATTAATGGGATTGTGATAGGTTTTAGACTCATTTGTGAGGTCCACAAACATCTAGAGTAATTTTAACATAACCATTCACCCTTAGGTCATAAACATATTCATCTTCAGCCTGATTGATCTGAGCTACCATGCTGTCTTCAGAGAGCAATGCAACTATGCTTACACTGTTTTATTCTGTCAGTACATTACTCACTCCCTGATTTTTGAGCTGCAAATCTGCACTGCTGTTGGTACAGTGCTGGCCATTAATGAAATGAACTAGTTGTATCTGTTTATTTATAAATGTATAAAGTATATAAATTTACCGTGTTTACTTCCAGCCCAGTCTGTGGCTGAGAACCGTGCCTGATGTGTAGATTGTTTGTGATCCACCTGTATACCTCTAATGTAGACAGCACCA
Organism: Perissodus microlepis; assembly: GCF_051167445.1. Taxonomy (NCBI): domain Eukaryota; kingdom Metazoa; phylum Chordata; class Actinopteri; order Cichliformes; family Cichlidae; genus Perissodus; species Perissodus microlepis. The sequence goes on along the minus strand of NC_140473.1, from coordinate 2,319,259 downwards.
GATTTGCAACAGACAACAACAAATCTAACTTTTTTAGAGTTAATCATGATTTTATTGCATGCAGAGCACTGCCAACTTGACCCCGTGTAATCAAAAACTGATCGCAGACTGCCTCAGCCTTAACAATTGTTGTGTCTCTCTTTTCTCAAACTCTTAAAGGTGTTTTAAAGACAACAATTGACTGTAAGTCATCTTAGATTTGGTTCCCATCTTTGAAGGGACCATTTCAATTACAAGGAGATTGCATTTGATTATTGATTACACATGTTGTGGAGCAGTCTCCAAACTGTTTTCCCTAGTGTCTGTGGTCTTAACCATCGGATTAGAGATATGCATTCAGAGTTGCATTTCTAAGCATTGCTATCATACTGAGGTCTGTGCATATCTGTGGGCGTGATTTGGTCTGGTCCTCTGTGACCTCTCTCATTATAACTTCAGCTTTGTATGAATACACCCAAAGTTGCTGTAAACTGCATTGTCTTTCCTTGCCAAACAATGAGAATTATATTTTGTCTGTCGCATGTCCATCTGTGAAGACTCTTATACAAACCCAAGGTACCACTTTACTATATGATTTTGGTGTTCTGTTGCTTAGACACTCCAGGAGAGACACCAGTCTGGCAGTCTAGTTTAATAGTTAATTACAGTTCAGTGTTAAGCTATAAGTAAATTGTGAATGTTTTTAAAATGAATATGTTGAAATAAAATGAATTAAGAATAAACTACATACATACTAGAACTAATGGCTTGTGTTGTGGTTTTCTTTTTTGGTTCAACAGAAGTGGTTGAGAGGATTTCTCCTCCTGCACCAGTAGAGATTCTTCCAACTAATGCAGGCCAGGACATCGCACCTACCCAGTCAGCAGGTAGGGCTGAAACATTCTTCACTCTTTCTTTGCAAACTTTTTCTGTTCTTTTGTGTGTTTTTTTTCTGTTTTCTCTTTTTCTTTGCACCATCTTTTTGTAATTGTGTAAATGCTAGTTGGTGTGTACCTCGTAAGACATGAACCATTTCAATTTAGGAAAGATCCGAGTAATTTGCAAACAATGTTGGGAAGATTACTTTTAAAATGTATTCCACTACAGGTTACAGAATACATGCCCCAAAATGTATTTTGTAACGTATTTGGAATACTTAATATATTGTCATGCTTTTTACAACTACATGAATGTACTATTGCTGTGTAATTTATTACTATTATTACTACTATTTTTAAATCTTGCTTTTAAATGTTGCTGTTCAATTTTTGTACTGGCAGGTTAACGTATGTTTCATATGTTAACCTGCGAGGCATCTTGTTAAAAGTCGTACGTCTTTCGTACAACCCCGAAAACTGTGGCTCCCCTGACAAAGAAAGCCCAGGATCAGAAGTGTTTGACTCCCTGGTACAATTCCCAAATATGGACCTTAATGTAGATAACCCATAAGCTAGAACAGAAATAGTGTCTCAGTAGATTTTCATTTAACCTGGATGCAATCCAAATGCAATCCATAAATCTACAGAAACATCTTATTATTCATTACTGATTGAAGAAAATAAGAAAACCCCAGGGTTCTCTTCAGCACGGTGGCCAGGCTGGCAGAAAGTCAGAGCTGTGTTGAGCCAAGCATTCCTTTACCCTAACTAAACTTAGCACAGAAAGTAAGGAAATTTGTGTTTGGTCGATTATTTCTTTATTGTAACAATTATTATTGGCAATTAATCCTATACTGTTGGAAAGCCTGTTTATTTCCTCTGAAGCAGTGCCACATTTGTAAGGAAAATGAGCAGCAGAGTTACATATGTGGGTTGTGCCCATGATAAACTCACCAAATCTTCTCTGCAAGACTGCTCAAAGAAATCCTAGTATTAATTAATGCTTCGCTCTCCACCTTAGAGTGGCAGTAATTAAACTATTACTCAAAAAGTCTTCTCTAGGCTCATCTGTCTTGACTCCAATTTCTTTATCTAAATAAGGAATCATCTTCTCCCATGAAGTTTAATTATGTTGTTCCACAGGTTCTGCGCGGGGACGTTTCCCTCAAATTGAGTGAAATGCTGAACTAAAAGATTAAAGTTTGAAAAAGACTTTCTCCAAGAACTTTATGTTCCAAGTGTGCTGGAAAGGCTCCAGACTTCATGAAGTCATTGAGAGAATAAATTTATATTATTTTTTCAAACTGTACATAGAATTAAAATATAGAAGAATCTATGAATAGGCAAATAAATGTGATTCAGGTGACTTTCAGCTTTAATTCAAGGGGTTTATCAAAATGACAAATATTTATACCTTTCAGCCATTTTATACATATTCCATTTTCTGAGGCTCAAAGGTAACTGACGAGTTAAAATAGTTTTAAATATAAGAATTGTGTTTAATACTACAGTCAGATTTTTGCAGGTTTTTGAAAAAAAATGACTGGAATTCCAAAAGTGTTTAATGTAAGCTGAAGTTCTGCAATCACATCTTGATTTCTTTTGTTTGAAGCAAAATTGCTTCACTGTCCAAATACTTCTGACTGTATGTGTCTCTGCACTTTGTGGATGGACTCCGTGTTATATATAGTGTGTATGTTGTCCATAGAATCTTCTTAAAACTTGGAGAAACTTCTCGAACTATTGCCTGATGTCCAGTAACACTTGTTAGCGCAGAACTAATCTACATCTTAGCTTTCCCAGTTGGAAAATAACTACATCGCTAACTGTCAAAGATGTTTGCTGTGGTGCAAACTCACATCTCAAATCATTTACTAATGAACTAAAAAGGATTTACTATGAAAAGCAGCTCACAAGGATAACTGCAATGTACAAAAAGGTATTTATTTGACCTTCTTCACAATATGCTGAGAATAACTGCCAATAATAAAACACTTTGTCTGTGATATGGTTTTAATTCCGTCACCTGCTCCGCAGTCAGTTGCTTTCGGCTACTTTGTGGTAGATTATGTGAACTTGTGATGCTTTTTTATTAAGCTGTTAACTTGTGGTACATTAATGGTATGCTGTGGTTCCTTGCAGCTCTTTATAGTAACTTATGGGACCCATTATTAGCTCTTAAAAGTGCTGCTACATTAGTGCTCTCCTGTTTCTCTTCTGGCCCAGAGGTAGATGAGTGCCAGATCAACCCTTATATTTGCGGCCACGGGATTTGTTACAACACAGCTGAGAGCTATATCTGCCACTGTGATGAAGGATACCACCTGGATGAGGCCCAAACCACCTGCATAGGTAAGGAATGTATTGGTCAGAGTTTAAGTTAAACAAGCTTTGTACGCCATGTGTAGTGTGAGCAAAAGCAACATGATTTTAGCAAAGCTCATGGAATCAGTGTCCTGCAGTTGAGATATGATAGGTGAAATGAATGGCCCATGTCCAAAAGACATGAACAGCAAATGGCTGTTTTCTCAACTTAAAACACTCTTTTTTTTCCCTTGTGACCTGTTTCCAGCTTCCCCATATACTGTCCGAAGGTTTAATCCTCATCACAGACAGCCATGAGGTCTGAATGTTCATGGGACTTAGATACAGTCTAACAAATCAGCATCTTTCCACCAGCTTCTGGCAGAAAAAGGAAGTTAATTATTAGTGAAATAAAGGCAAACACATTAGAAAATGTTATTTACTTTCTTTATAACAATTGTATTTTTTCTGAGTTTTTTTGTGTAGAGTGTGAGCTTTTTTTTTGGCTTCCGAGTTAGGGCATAAAAAAAGGAAACGTTTTAGAACCACTGCGTTAAAAGCCGTAGGCACTGCGTGGGTTTGCTGGATTGGACCCAAGACCCAAGAATCTTAGTTCAGGGACCAGTACATTTGACTGAAGAGAAGTTTGTGAGTTATCATGAATTATGTTCTTAGTTCTTGGTTACTCTGACTTACTGCCTACTTGTTAATATAGTCAGTGAGCTAAGAACCTAGACTATAATTTATTATAGACTAATATGTTTGTTAGGCTGGAGCCCCAGAGCAAATAAATATTTAAAACGTATTCACCATATGCTGTATCCTGTTCTGGAATAAACGTGAGACATGGAGGAACATTTACAGTCAAAGTAAATCAGGCACTAGGACAGTATTTATGCTGTGCACATCTATAACATCTGGCATTGGTCAAACAAAGCTCCGCTCACTAACAAGTGCATTCTAATGGAATTCTAAGCTGGTGGAATCTCGGACGAGACCAACAACCACACTGTTACCGACATCAGCGCCACCCTCCTCCCGGCTCATCGGCCTTATTGGGATATGAATATGATGCACTGTGTCATTACGTGGTTTCCTGCCGTTTCAATGCAGCTCTCCCCACCCACCAAAATGATATTGAATTAGGGCTCAGAGGGCAAACAGGCGTGATGATGATTTCTCCATAGCCGCAATAAAATCTCTTCTGTTTAGCTGCAGAGGCTCGGGGATCAGATTATGACTTCTTTGAGAGGTTTATATGCATGTGGGTTTGCAACCATAGTGTCTATTAATAAGATTAATGCAAAGCAGACAAAAACAGGAGTATTGGTTTTAGATGTTCTAGTAAAAATCATTACACCGCGGTGTATAAAATTTCCTACGATGCATATTTGACTGGTGAACTTTTCTACACGGGTACTTTTTACATTGCAACAACCACTCTCAACTCTGTTCTAAGGGAGATGTTTTTGTTTGTTTGTTTTTTAACAAAATGTATTTGTTGTGATTTTTAAATGCCCTGTGATATTGATACTGCCCAAGCGTGAGATCCTTGTTGCAGTCTTTTAGCTTTGTTTTTAGTCTCTACCAGGTCCCAGTCAGTTTTGTCTTTCACCAAAATATAACATTAGGTGTGTCACCTGTGATGACTTAGAACTCCGAGTGTTAAACAGTTTCTGTCTGTCTGCTTTACTTTTTCTTTGAAAAACAGCTGGTAATGTGGAAAAAATTGAGTTTTGGTGAACCAGCTTTAGAAATGTTGCTCTTTATTGACTCAGCTGTTTACAGTGAAGCTGCCAAACCACAGACAGACATGCAGAGAAGGATTCAGCAGCTACAGAGCCAGAGAGCGCTGGTAGAGACTAAAACTAGAGCTAAAAGAAGAGTGAATACTGAATGACCGTTTTTGAACATGTTTGTTGTGACAGCTTATTTGTGTGTTCTCAGATATCGATGAATGTGAAAACAGGCTAGTGTGTCCTTCTGGTATCTGCTACAATGAGCCTGGTAGCTATAGCTGCGGCTCCTGTCCGTCTGGCTTCTTGGGTCAAGGAGGCCAGTGTGTGGGTAGGTCCTTACACTGTTAACATGTACATGTCTCTGTATTTGGAACTTACTGCAGTGCAAGACTCCTTTAAATCAGTTTTAATTAATAATGTGCAAAGTGGTACACTAAACAGTGTGTAATATAATACATATATTAATGCTGCACTAATATCATACAGAGGCTGAAGTCTGAGTTGTACCTAGGTTGCTGATCAGTGCAGAGTAAAGGTTGTGTTACTTTGAGCCTGGCGCACAATCATGGACTGGAAGAGTTACAGTTACAGTGACTGCCTGAAAACACATGGAGAAAGACCAAGGGAGGTTTTCATCTGTTTCTGATTTTTCATTTTTAACAAATTTCTTTTAATTATCTGATCACATACTTAAAATATTGTATTTGGTTGCTAGCAAAGCTTGGCGATGTATGAAAATCTCTATGATCATCAGAAAACCAACAGGAAACCGTTATGTGTGCCAACTTCCAGTATAAGTCATTAATGGCCTAGAGAACACTTATATTTTTCAGGATAACCCTTAACCTCATGGTGCGTATGTCTGGCGGTCAAAACATTAAGGGATCAACCCAGGAAACAGATGCAAAGTTGTACACCTGTACCAGTCAAGAAATAAAATTGCAAACCATGCCAAAGAATACACAACATTTTCCCACGCTTTCCTGGAAATGCTATTATTTCTAGCTGGCACAAAAGGTGTGCCCATCTCTACTCTTTTAGCACTTTGCCACTCCTGTATCCCATGCGACTCGAGGTTAGCTGTGAAGTTTTGACACACCATGTCAGGCAAGCCAAGCCACAACAGAGAACGGTGGTAGCAGCGAGAGAAAAGAATTAGGCTGTGCAGCAGAATCCTTCATAGAAGTTAATAAACCATGCGACAAGTGTTTGCATGTGACTGCCAAACTCACATCAACTAGGTTATGTGTGTGTGTGTCCATGAGTTCGAGGGCATTTTTGGGTTACAATTGGGTCATGGTTAGGTTTAGGCTGAGAGTTAAGATTAGGCATTCATTTTTGATGATTAGGGTAAGCGGCTAGGGAAAGCATTATGTCAGTTTGTAGGCAGTTGCTTCCTGTAGTTGATGATGACACTATTGATAAAAGAAGGAAGTGGACTACGATTCCTAAGATGTACTTTAGCATCAGGGAGCAAAAAAGATATCCATCTTCGGCTTATCCTTTCAGGGTGGCAGGGGGCCTATCCCAGCTGTCTTCGGGCAAAAAGCAGGGTACACGCTAGACAGGTCACCAGTCTGCCACAGGGCTAACATGGAGACAGACAACCATTGGACAATTTAGAATCACTAATTAACAATAACCCCACTAACTGTATGTTTTTTGAATGTGGGAGAAAGCTGGAGTACCTGGAAAAGAACCCACACAAACATGGGGAGAACTTGCAAACTCCAAACAGAAAGACCCCGGCCTGATGGGGGAATTGAACTCAGGACCTTCATGCTGCTGGGCAAAAGTGCTAGACACTGCGCCACTGTGCTACTTGGGTCGTTGATTCACAACAATTTAGCAACTTGATTTATACTGGGCTTCCTCTCCATAGCACTGCCACCCAAAGCTAATGTCATCTTAAACATTGTGTAGTACCCAATGATCAGGCAGTTGGAGAACTTGATGAAAGTATAGAAAACCAACTCTTGCTTGACTGGAAGAGTCATGTAGCAGTAACAGGCTCAGAGAAGGTACTGCCATCTGTGAAGACAAAAAAAGAGAGCATAGAGAGACCACGAAGACCAAAACTGACAAAGCACTAACTACAGGAGAGAATAAACGAAAGTTAATGACATGAAAGGCAACAGTGAAAATGATATATAAATAACAGGAGTGAAAAGAGGGGAGTGCTGCGTGCATCATGGGAGGTCTTTTAACAGACTGAGCCACAGACAGCCCTTTATCAAAAAAGAAAGTATGAAGTCAACGTTAAAGTAAAGAAGGTGTCTGTCCCCTGAGCTCAAACTGGTAGCTGTTTCCACAAGAGAAGGCCTGATGGCTGTTGGCTCTGCCTCCCATTGTACTTTAAACATCTCTAGGAACCACAAGTGAACCTGCAGTCTCAGAGCAACGTTCTCGGCCGGGATGATGGGATGATGTTTTCGAGATACGGTTGAGCATAATCATTTAGGACTTGTGTGCTAATTCCTTGTGTTTACTCTGAGCACTGACGACTTCTTGGGCATTATGCTTCAGAATGCTGAAGAGCCTGGAATGGAATCTGACTCAGACCGACTTACTTAAACCGACAATGATTTAGCTGGTGGGCACTAGTCTGTGGTGGTCACCAAAAGTCTATAAAAATACAGTCAGAAGAGCCATTAAAAGAGGTTTTACCCTCTAATCATGCATTAGGTTTGGCCAGTGCTTGCATGATTTAGATGTCATTACCTGCTTATCAACCAATGATGACATTTTCGTAAATAAAAATGATTAAAATCATATTTAATAATTTAAAGCCGTGCTTCCATTGTATAACAATGCATTAGTTATAATAGGCCACTCCCAATACTGTTCCTGTGTTTACCTGAAGTGTTTATTCCAGTGTTCAGATAAGTTTAGTGTAACACTCAGTTTGTTCGCTTAAATAATTATTCATTGAGAGAAGCCCCTCAGCACACTGTTCATCTGCTGTGTGAGAAATCCATGCAAGTTTAACCCTTGTATTCTGTTGTTTGTGTTGTTTCAGATATAGATGAGTGCCAGGATCAGAGAGTCTGTGTCAGAGGCCACTGCCAGAATACCGAAGGCTCCTTTTTCTGTGTGTGTGGGCCAGGCTTCAGACTATCGCCAGCTGGAGACCAGTGTGATGGTATGATATTTTGTTATCTTTACCCATATAATTGGAGCAGAAATGGCTGAAATCTTTGTCTTCTATAAGTTGTAAAATTTTAAGATGTTAAACTATATTGCTTAATATGGTTTCTTCAGATTTTTTACCGAGGTCCCCAAAGTCCTACTATGTTGTTGCAAAGTTTGTAGATATCAATCTGTGCATGCAGGTGGGTAACATAAAGTTTTTATTGATTTTTTGACCTTCTCCCAATTTTCACCAAAAATATATCAGCTCAAGCTGATATAACGACAAAATTTAAATATGATATTTTGAGAACCTCTAACAATCAGACAGACAGACAAACAAATGGAAGCAGTTACATATTCCCTCCATTTCATGGGAGAATAAATTAAGTGAAACTATATGCATTCTGCATTAGTACTGTAGTTTTGGAATCTGATTTGATGTTTTATTTTGAGGCAGAAGTTGGTGTAGAGATCAGAGGATACAGTTTTCAGTAGCAAGCTTAGTTAGCCTTGAATCCTTAAACTGTATGGATGCAACATGGAGGCATAAATGTCTGCTAATTAGTGACCCACAACTGTCAATCAAGGGAGCCTTTATACCATAACAATATCCAAATGGGCGACTTATTAAATCATTAATCATCAACTGCAGGGTTGTTATAAAATGGAGAATCTATCCATAGAGGTCAAAATTGTTATACCAAGTACTTACTTGATTTTTTGATTAAAACTTCACCCCCATTACCCTTGACCACGCTTTGTGCAGTGATACCTTATAGTGCATGTGCTTCTTCTAGACCATGTTGAAAAAGTATCTTTTAAGCTTTAATTTCATTTTAGGGAAACGATAGAAGTCACAGGTGTCCAGATTTGACAGAAAGGGCTGGTAGGTCATGGAAATTGTCGTGATAGAACATCCAGCCACCTTCTGGCAGCATTTCAGATCCTTTGTATAAATACTCTGTCTTCGATGTCTCAGGACATGGCTGAAGAACACATCATTACAATGTCTCCAAAAGTTGGAGGTAGCGTTTTGTGGGAGAAACGTTTCGTCACTCATCCAAGTGACTTCTTCAGTCTCAGCTGACTGCAGGTTTCCCCAAATCTTATAAACAGTACATTTGCATAATGACTGAAACCAGCACACTGAAGGAACAATGGGCTGGGAGGTCAGTTCCTTCATCTTAATATGCAAATTCTCATGACCATTGATCAACAACCACTGACCAAAACCCACTGATCAAAGACCACTGATCAATGGCCATGAGTCCCATTCACAGAGAGTTGGGGAATGGCTGCAATCACAGCATTGTAAGATGGCGAAAGCTGTACCCTTAGGCCCCCTCCTCGATTCAGAGATGGTCTTTCCCTTTCCACGTAAATGGCCTCCTTGACTCCGCGCTCAAACCAGCGTTCCTCCCTGTCCAAGATGTGTACATCCTCATCCTTGAAAGAGTGTCCACTGGCCTGTAGGTGTAAATAGACTGCAGAGTCCTGGCCTGACGAGGTAGCTCTTCTGTGTTGTGCCATCCGCTTCGCCAGAGGTTGTTTGGTTTCCCCGATGCATAAATCCTGGCAATCCTCCTGCACTTAACAGCGTACACTATGTTACTCTGTTTGTGTCGGGGGACCCGATCCTTGGGGTGGACCAATTTTTGGCGCTGCGTGTTTTGGGGTTTAAAAGCCACAGAGACCCGGTGTTTAGAAAAAATGCGTCTCAACTGCTCCGATACTCCTGACACATATGGGATCACTACAGGTTTTCGCTTGTGCAGCAGTTGTCCTTCTCTCTGACCTCCCAGCCTATTGTTCTTTCAGCGGGCTGGTTTCAGTCATTATGCAAATGTACTGTTTATAAGATTGGGGAAACCTGCAGTCAGCTGAGACTGAAGAAGTCACTTGGATGAGTGACGAAACATTTCTCCCACAAAACGCTACGTCCAGATGAACAGATTCAACTTGTGGAGATTTACTTTCCTGGATGATTGAGAATGCATCAAGACATCATTACAATGATTTATTTACCTGAAAGTTTTGTTCTTGCTCTGGCCTGTGGGCAGCTTGTTCACCGTTCTGCTACCACTTGGTGCTGCAACTTGCTGCTGCAACATTCAAATAGACAATGGGCAGCACGGTGGTGCGGTGATTAGCACTGTTGCCTCACAGCAAGAAGACCGTGGTCTTTATGTGTGGAGTTTGCATGTTCTCTGCGTGCTTGCCTGGGTTGTCTCTGGCTTCCTCCCACAGTCCAAAGTCATGCAGTCAGTGGGGTTAGGTTAATTGGTAATTCTTAATTGCCCGTGAGTGTGAATGGTTGTCTGTCTCTATGTGTTAGCTCTGTGACAGACTGGCGACCTGTCCAGGGTGTACTCTGCCTATTGCCCTGTGGTAGCTGGGATAGGCTCCACCCTCCCCCCCACGACCTTGACAGGGATAAGCTGTCCGGGTCAGGACGGATGTATAATAAGGATTTGATCAAATCTGTCAAAATAATCAGAACATATCACTTTAATCAAAAAACCTGTGTTGTGTTATTGATGTTTTAGATGTGAATGAGTGCACAGAGGAAGTCAGGCCATGTAAGGAAGTGGGAGAGTGCGTCAACAATCTTGGCTCCTACACCTGTACCTGCCCACAGGGGTACCGGCAGATCAATGGCACCATCTGCAGTGGTAAGCTGCTTCTTTAAACAAAGGATGTAGACTCGTTGTATGGAATGACACAAACTCTGTTCACGCTGTGTGTTCCCAGATGTTGATGAGTGTGCCGACGACACAGAGCTGTGTTCCCCTCATGGCAAATGTCTCAACACAGAAGGATCGTATCTGTGTGTGTGCGACAGTGGATTCACTGCTAGCCTCCACATGCCATCCTGTGATGGTAAGATGCAATGGCACTGACAAGGCACACATATACGATGTAAACATGCTGTTTCCAAGCAACCAGATGTTTAATGAATGTGATTATTGTTGCATAAAGCGCTCTAAATGCCCAGGTAGAACCAGTCCATTTACCATGACTAATATCTTCCATATAAATGTTTAAGTGTAGTTTTCCTATGTAAATTCTCCATACTTCCCCAAATTACCAGAATTAAATGTTTTAGGTGTTGGGCTGCTGATGGCATGTGATGAATGAATACTTTTATTATAAAAAGAATGTAAAGATAAATTCCCCTTATTTAGTGTTTTGGTGATGGCGGTGGACAGCACTCCCAAAGGTGTTTTTAGTCCTACATCCAGTGACTGTAGAGGCCATAGAATAATATTTACATCTTACATTTCATGTGAGCACTCATGCCCTCTGGTTGGGGGCCATGTTTTCCTGGAAGAAGCCACTCCCATCAGGACAGAAATGGTACATGGACCCACACCATGCCAGCATAACACACAAATTCTAGTCACTGTAGGAATCAGAGTTTCATGATTTCAAAATCTACCCATCAAGATCATCTCTGTGTGCACCTCCAACACTGCTGCGCTTCATTTGGATCACTGTGTGCATGATCTGCTCACAAGTAGCGCAATGACACAAACTGCAGATACATTTGACACAATTTGTATCTGCATTTGAACTCTTTGTTGACAGTCAGCTTGCAGGGGATAAATTTGGAGGTAAAAAGCAACGAGGACACTTCCGATTGTGCTCCTGACCTTACCTTTGTGCTTGGATACTGTGTTTTAATTTGACCCAGCAGATGGTTTTTGCTTTTTGTCCAACTTTGAGGTCTATGGTGAAATTGCAAATGTGCTCAGAATAAGACTTCTGTGAAGTATTCTAAAAGTAGCAACAGATCTAGGAGCGGTCTAGAAGTATGTAAGGAAGTGCCATTAAAAGCCAAATTTAAAATCAAACATGGTTTTGCTTTCATTTCTTTTTTCATATTGTATGTGTGTCTGTGAACCAGCTTCATGAGATCATCAAATGCAGGCTTTCCAACAGTTTCCAAACAGAACACATGTCCTACAGTTCCCACATATGCTGAGCATATGTGGATTGCTTTTCCTTAATTCTGCAGTCCAACTCAACCAAAATCTATCTAATGGACCCTAGGTCATGTATGAGGTGGCAGTCTTATCTTTCTTTTATGTGCTTTATTGAGCTAGTTTCAGCACAGCGTTCAATAGTTTTTAACCTTGAATAAACGTTCTGGAACTTTTCTGGACCGACTTGACTTGATGCACTGTTGTTAGCTTCTACCCTGCTATACTCCAATAAGTAATACTGCCTGAGCTTTTTTTTTTTTTTTTTATCTTGTCTGCCCTCTAACTTCTGTTCTGTAAACATTTGAATAATTTGCATTTACATTTTTTTAAATAATTTAGAAGTCTGTCTATTTTAGTATTTTCCTCTGGTACAGATGAATCTTGTTGCATAGTTCAACTCTACTGTTAGCGAGAGGGTCTCCCTGACACGTAATGATAAATGAAAGATGACATGCTGTTGTTGTATGTTGTGGATTGTGTATTCCCTGCTTTAACTGACAGGTGGGTACTTGTGAACTTGAGAAAAGGTTAAATAAATATTTTCCTTTGTTCACCTACATTTATAATATGCGTTTCTTGCTCAATTACAGTAGATCAGCCAATTCCAAAGCTGTCATTACTTTCAGATGACTGTTTATTAAAGTGGGCTTCTCAGTCTTTGCTTCAGTATCAACACTGAACTACATACGATGTTCAAAGTGTTACTGCCATTGTTGTTAAGTATGCTCTCTTTATGTGTGTCCATAACTCCATGTCTCTGAGGAATTTTTTTCATGTTTTCATACTTTCTGCACCGGGGCAGGAGTCATGTTTTAAAGGTTTAAATGCCTTCTGCTGTCTTATAGAAAAACAGAGAGAAAAGAGAAACATGAGAGAAAAAGTGGACGGAAGACGGAAGCTGTTGAGCTTGCTGTCTAGACTAGGAGGGATATGTGTTGCTTCTTGCCTCATGATTTATGCAGGGGGCTCAGACTCAAGTGTCTGGGTGTCTGCTTTTATGAAGCCAGTTAATGTATGTGTGTGTGTGTGTGTGTGTGTGTGTGTGTCAGAGTGCAAACATTGTAGAAATATTTGATTTTCATAAAACTACAATGGAGTTGTTCTGCAATGAGATGATTGCCTCTACAGTAAGATGTCAGAAAGTAAAGATAATATTTTATGGAGTGATGTAGATTCAAGGCTGGAGTAAGTCACGAAAAAGAAATAAAAAATTGATGTTGTTTATTTGGTTTTCAGATATTGATGAGTGTGGACTCAATGAGACAATATGTGGCCCCCACGGCTTCTGTGAGAACAGACTGGGTTCTTACCGATGCCTCTGTGACCAGGGCTACCAGGAGTCACGGGATGGCCACAGCTGTGTGGGTAAGTGTGTGAGCTTTGGGCTTTATCAATCAATATCAATCGATAAGGCTTTTAGAGCTGATACTGATTGGAAGTTGTATATTAATAACGTGCTATGATGGGAAGCTGCCATCCAAAACTGTGCAACTGATTTAGATATCTTAATATGTCATAATGACTATGTCAAATACAAAGGATCACGAAAATACAAAGGAGACACTGAACAGAAAAAAACCTTCAAGAACACAAAGAGAAAAGCTAACGACTTAAAACGGAGATCAAGAATCAGAACAAACGTCATAACATCAACTCAAGAACCACTTCATTTCTTTTGATAATTTTAGAACAAATACAAGCCTTCAGTGTCAGTATGGAAAGAAGTTTGAATCGGTTACATTGAAATGGACACCCATTGACTGACAAATTTACTACAAGGGCACCTCAACAGAATTTTGAAAGAAGTGACCAAAATGTAATGGGGCCTTGATTTGCCCATGCGCCACATTTCTACCAAGATTTTGCATAAATGATTTTGCTTGTTTTTGCACTGAAAACTTGGCCTTATTGGCCTTAGTTGTGTTTCACAATGAGAAATACATGATGGTGTTGATGGGTGCTGGTTGTTTCTCAGGACTAACTGGGCCCATGCAACTCCAAACTCGTTACTGTTAAAGGTGACTTCCACTATCATAACCCTGGCAGAAAGATTCACATACAGATACATAAAAACCCCACTGCACAGCAAACATAAAATACAGTACCAGAACTACCAAAGTACAGTATGTGCTTTATACACACTTAAACACACTTCTCGTCTGTCCTTTGGCACTACTGCTCGGTCCCACCCTAGTTCAGTCCGGCCAGCTGCCTCCTCTTTCCTGCCAAACCATCACTGTGCTGTGGCTAGCAAAGATAGACTCGCACGCACGCACACACACACACACACTCCTTAAAAACCAACAGTGATGGTTTACCGCTAACCATTCAGAATGTGTGTCTCCTCTCTGGCTTCCTTCTCCTCTTCTCTTCTTATGTTAAATTCAGTTAGTTCAATTCATAGTTATTTATTCAGGGTCAAATCACAACAACAGTCACCTTCTTTAATTTTCATATACAACCTTCGCTCACTTTTATTCTGGAAACTTTACTGAAGTAATATTACTAGTATGTCATCTTTCCTAAGAGCTTAATATCTCTGTAATATTTCTGTTAAACCCTGAGCAACTCATCAAGCAACTTGAGTGAAGAGTGAATATTAAAAGAAAGTTTATGTGTTTATTTCTGACTTATGAATTTGGCAGTTAATTTACATTTTTTCAAAAGGGGCTTCCCCTTAACCAAGACTATACTGTACCTTCCAAGTGGAAGGAAGCTTTAAATAAAGGTTACTTTGTTTCCTTGGAGATCAGAATATGCAAGCACAAGAGCTTGATACTTGTCTTGAATGAATAGACTATTTGCTCCTCTGGTTGCTGTGTGTTAGGATGTAGTGTAGGCCATCTCCTAAGTGGGAGATTGGTGGATCCATCCCAGGCTGCATGCCGACGTTTCCTTGGGCAAAATACTAAATCCCAAGATCCTCTGTGATGCTTTCATTGGGGTGTGAAAGCACTTGCCTCCATCCATCCATCCATCTTCATCCGCTTTATCCGACGCCGGGTCGCGGGGGCAGCAGCCTAAGCAGAGAGGCCCAGACCTCCCTCTCCCCAGCCACCTCCTCCAGCTTATCCGGGGGAACACCAAGGCGTTCCCAGGCCAGCCGAGAGATATAATCTCTCCAGCGTGTCCTGGGTCTGCCCCGGGGCCTCCTCCCGGTGGGACATGCCCGGAACACCTCACCCAGGAGGCGCCCAGGAGGCATCCTTGTCAGATGCCCGAACCACCTCAGCTGGCTCCTTTCGATGTGGAGCAGCAGCGGCTCTACTCTGAGCCCCTCCCAGATGGCCGAACTTCTCACCCTATCTCTAAGGGAGAGGCCAGCCACCCTTCAGAGGAAGCTCATTTCTGCCGCTTGTATCCGCGATCTCGTTCTTTCGGTCACTACCCACAGCTCGTGGCCATAGGCCATTTCCCGCCGCCTCTCACCAGGGGCAACTCCAAGAGTCCAGCCCCTCTCCAGGAGACTGGTTCCAGAGCCCAAGCCATGCGTAGAGGTGAGCCCGACTATATCTAGCCGGTACCTCTCAACCTCACGCACTAACTCAGGCTCCTTCCACACCAGAGAGGTGACATTCCATGTCCCTATTGCTAGTCTTGGCAGCCGGGGATCAGTCCGCCAGGGCCTCCGCTCCTGGCCGCCACCCGGCACACAATGCACCCGACCCCTATGGCGCCTCCTGCGGGTGGTGGGCCTGCGGGAGGATGGGCCCATGTCTCCTCTTCGGGCTGTGCCCGGCCGGGCCCCATGGACTAAGGCCCGGCCACCAGACGCTCGCCCTCGGGCACCCTCCCCGGGCCTGGCTCCAGGGCGGGGCCCCGGTAACCCTATCCCGGGCAGGGTAAACTGTTCCCTCGATGTTCTCTTCATAAGGGTCTTCTGAATCGCTCTTTGTGTTGTCCCTCACCCAGGACCAATTTGCCAGGGGGCAAAAGCGCCCAGACAATATAGCCCCTGGGATCCCTGGGACACACAAACCCCTCCACCACGATAAGGTAGCGATTCACGGAGCACTTGCCTGTAGAGAAAAAAAGTGCTTGTGTGAATATGGGTGAAGTTGAATAAAGTGCTATATGAGAACCAGTCAATTTACAATTAGACTGGACTTCAGCTACTGAAATCCTCAAAGTCGTCCCGAGAACACCCGTCAGGTGTATCAGCATATATGAAGCCAAAGAAGAACAACACTGACACAATCGACAACATAAAGAGGTCCATCTCTAACAGAAAAGTATGTTGGAATTGGTGGATCTACTGATACAGATTGCTGAGAAGGATAAGCAAATTTACCTCCTAGAAAAGAGAACAGAGGACTTGGAAAAACTACACTAGGATGAATGAAATCATTATTGCAGGGTTGGAAGTTAAACCCCGCTTGTTGAAAATGGAGGGAACCCAGTGAGTCGAGGTGACAGGATTCCTTTAGTATATAAACAACATAAGGCTTTATCACCACAGAAAAAAAGTGTGACAAACCAGCAATAATAATGACATTTGTAACCCCCCAAAAAAGAAACTGTCCTCCTAAAACAAGAAAATAAATGAATTAGAAAGAAAATAAACTGTGTATTTGAATGAGCACCTGATGACGCGAAATGCAGACAGTGCCAGGAGTGCACAGTTTTTGAAGAATTACAGTTTTTTCTGATGGCTTAAGCTCATTTTTGTAACTATTGACTATTTTTGCAAAACTCTACACAGAAATAAGAAAACCCTTCACCAAATCAGCAAAACATTGTAGTTTTCTTGCAAAAGCTAATAAACCTTGCTTAACTCTCCAAACCTTCGTAAAAATGGTATTTTCGTATCAAACAGTTAACACAAGCTATCACATTAATAAGCACATAATGCACCAACTACACACTGAAGGTATGAATAAAAAACACATCTGGCTTTTGCTTTCTCTGTGCACAAGGTAGGCTATGTCAGTTTGAGGTCATACTTTTGTCATAGGTCCGTAAACATAGAGGGATCCAAACTTCAAGTACTAGTGTTTATTCACACACATCAAAACAAACACAAGTGTTTATTTCCAAGTCAAAACAAAATAGTAATTTCACTGAGGAAAAAAAAGAAATCAGTCTACATCGTGTCGTCTCTCTGGGTCCGGCCACAAAATTTTGTCTACATCACATACAATGTCCTCTAGTCCAAGGCACCGGGGAAATTATCTTCTGGAATGGCGTATCCAGGCCTGACATGATGCCTGGTCAATATCCCCACATGCCTCCTCCATTGCCTGTAAAAGGGCTATGCGTTGATGGGGATGACGGTCATAGACCTTCCAGCGCCAGGCAGAGAAGAACTCTTCAATTGGATTCAAGAATGGAGAGTATGGGTGGAGGTTGAGTACAGTGAAGAGTGGGTGATCTGTAAACCAGTTGCGGACCAAAGCAGCCCTATGGAAACTAACATTGTCCCATATGATAACGTATCTGGTCTGCTCTGGTCTCTGAACATTAGTGAGCATGTCATGTAAGGTATCCAGGAATTTAATTATGTTTGCATTGTTATATGGGCCCATGGTTGCATGATGGTGAGCAACACTATTTTGACTTATAGCCAGAGGTGGAAAGAGTACTAAAATATTTTACTCAAGTAAAAGTACTATTACTTTGCTGAAATTTTACTCAAGTACAAGTAAAATTACCTGTCTAAAAATTTACTCAAGTAAAAGTAAAAAGTAGCTCATTTAAAATTTACTCAGAGTAAAAGTTACATAGTTACTTTTTTGTCAGCAGGAGGACAGCCTCTTCTGAGTAGTGCAAAAAAGACAATGGGATAAATCTCAAAGTAGTTGTTTTTAATTAAAAGAAAAACTTTACAAATTAAAGCGCAGTGGCAGTTAAACTGCAAGTCTATACATCAAAATAGATAATGGTCACCAAACCAACCAACCAAACTGTCAAAACCATATAATTCTTTTACATGTGAATGTGTTTTAAACTGTCAAATAAGAGAACAAGTACTGAATTGAGCTGTACGGCAGCTGCTATAAAAATGTGTTTTAATTTTTTAAACTTGGCCCTGCTCTGTTAATTTTGAGGAGCAATTCAATTCAATTCAATAAAACTTTATTGATCCTGAAGGTTGACCCCGAAGGAAATTGGGTTAAGGTTGCCGACCTTTGCCAGCGTCATCTTACCCTCCGACCATACATACATTACACAAACATCACATGGGGAAGACAGGTCAGAGAGGTATAACGATGGAAAATGCACCACGTAAGGAAAGATAAGGAGAAAAAAATAAGTCCCCCTAGACTGAGCTCCAACAGGGAGATCAGTTTGAGAACAGAAAAAAAACACCTCTGCACATAGCACATGTTATTCTTTTGCCTGCAGTGTGAACATATGTGGGTTAAGTAAGAAAGTAGCCGCTTCTGTCTTCTGTCTAATTTAACTAATTTTTTTTTAAATAAATTATTATTATTAACAAACAGGAAAAAGTGAACACATTTTCTTTTGGCAATTTACCAATCAAGTAAAAATATTTTAAGTTGCGTGGACAACAACATGCCCAATAACAGCTTATGTCTTAACTTAATGTGATTAACTTGAGCACAGCCTTTTTTGCTAAAATAAATGTACAAGTTTCATTTAACTTACCTCTACATGCTTGCGCAGGTTTGATGTGGAATTTTTAAAAGCTGCTGACTCGGCCTCTCTGGGCAAACACAGCTTACACTGCATAATAAAGCTGTTGCCTTTCTTGCACTTGAAGCCGAAATGGTCCCTTAAATACGGCCAGGGGTTCACATCGGTTTCTTCGAGTTCAGGGTCAGCAGAATTCGATGGGGTTTCTTTTTTCGCTGGATCCGTAACACCGATGTCAGACTCCATTTTTATCGTGACCCAACGCTAATTTGTTCTACTACCCATCATTCCCTGCAGTATTTCCGAAGCGCAATGTTGGTTTTTTTTGTTTGTTTGTTCTTTTAATTTACTCAGTAACGGGTGTGATTGAAAATGTAGCGAAGTACAATACTTTTTAAAAAATATACTTAAGTAAAAGTAAAATTACCGACTTGGAAAATGACTTTAAAAAGTACAAATACACAAAAAAACTACTCAATTACAGTAACGCAAGTAAATGTAATTCGTTACTTTCCACCTTTGCTTATAGCTGCACACATAGTTGTGTTACCATCACGTTGTCCTGTGACATTGATTATGGCACGGTGTCCAATAATGTTCCTGCCACGTCTCCTTGTCTTAGTGAGGTGAAAACCAGCCTCATCCACAAAAAACTGCTCATGACCCATCTGCCTCTAGCTCCATCGCTCTCTAGACAAGACAAAAACAAAATTCAGCACAGCAGGCACATGCACAGCACTACAGTATGCACTTCCAGATTCAGTACCAATGATACTATAGCTTACCTGCACATAGTCATATCGCAGCTGTTTTACACGTTCACTGTTTCTTTCAAAAGGTACTCTGTAGATTTGTTTCATTCGGATTCTGTTGCGGGCAAGTACACGACCTAATACAGAAATGCTCACATTTTGTATGTTTTGGAAGGTGGAATTTCGCGTAGCCTTATGGAATTATTTGCAATCACCATATTGACTATATGAGTTTCTTGGTCTGCAGTGAACATGCTTCCTCTGCCCCAGCATCTGCTCGTCTAGCAATTCTGTAAAGTAACAATTTCAGTATTTTTACATCTATGGTATTGTTGTGTTCCTCATTAGCA
This sequence comes from Perissodus microlepis, assembly GCF_051167445.1. NCBI lineage: Eukaryota > Metazoa > Chordata > Actinopteri > Cichliformes > Cichlidae > Perissodus > Perissodus microlepis. The sequence goes on along the minus strand of NC_140473.1, from coordinate 2,299,542 downwards.
TATGGCAGTGCTACAAATCTTAGTGCAAAGTGACTGTGCTAACCGATTCTCATTTCGAAATGTCCTTATGATGCTCGCTACAGTGTAGCGGCTCAAGTTAGGCTGAACCCGTTGGCCAGCTTCCCTCAAGGTCATTCCATGGTTGATTATATGGTCCACTATTGTAGCTCTGATGTCATCAGTAATTCTATTTCTTACTCTTCTTACCCTTCATCTTCCCCCTCCTCATCCTCCTCTTGCTCCTCCTTGTCCTCTTTCTCTAACTTCACCTCCTTGTCCTTGTCGTCCTCTTCGTCCTACTTCTTCACCTCCACGTCCTCTTCCTCGGCCTCCTCTAATTCTCACTCTTCTCACTCTTCCTGCTCACTCCATTGTACTCCACACGGACAGCTTACCTGTAGCTTATTTATAGTGCTTAGGCTGATTGCAAAGTTAACTAATTATCTGAAACAGTTTTCACATGTGGCAGTGTGCCAGACAGTTGGCAAAATAGTGTAAATATTAGTGTCTAAATGTGTCTATACTCTATTTGTGAGTATAGATATTTTTTAAAATCCAAATAGATGTAAAATGACAGAAGATGAATCAGCCTGTATTTAAAAATCACCAAAGCTAGCAGGATCACAGCTCACTGTGCAACTTCAACAGATAACACACTAATGATATACACCAGGGGTGGGGAACTCCAGGCCTCAACGGCCGGTGTCCTGCAGGTTTTAGATGTGTCCTTGATCAAACACAGCTGATTTAAATGGCTAAATGACCTCCTCAACATGTCTTGAAGTTCTCCAGAGGCCTGGTGATGAACTAATCATTTGATTCAGGTGTGGTGACTTAGGGTGAGATCTAAAACCTGCAGGACACCGACCCTTGAGGCCTGGAGTTCCCCACCCTGATATAGGAAGAATGGGTAGTATCATATAAGTCTCTTCCTCTTCCTACTCCTTTTCAAACATAAAATTTGAGTCACTTATATACAATCGATTAACATATTTGGTATTTGGTTTTTTTTTCTGTTTTGTGTTTATCAGCTATGGGTTGTACTTAGCTTAGCTATCAAAGCAAAGAACTTCATTCAAATATGAACAAATCTTCTATTAATACATTCTTTGACTTTTCCACAGATGTGGATGAGTGTGAGCTGCTGAGCAGTGTCTGTGGAGAGGCGCAGTGCGTAAACAGGGATGGTACATTCCAGTGCGAGTGTCCTAGTGGCCAAGAATACAACGTCATGATCGCCAAGTGCGAGCCTATTCCCACAGGTGACTTCCTATTGACAAATAAGTTGAAGATAGACCAATGCACAGCTGGTTTCATTACACTGCCATTGACACTGTCTCATGAAAATAACAGTGGGTTCCTTTCGACACATGAAAGAATGACGAGGCTCCATAACTACGTCCAGACATTACTGTACAAGTGTAGAATTTATTTTCATATAAACAACTGTGTTTTTTCTGGCATCTTATTGAATAATCTGATCAGTGAAGCTTTTGTCAAACCAAAGTAAGTAAAGCAATCCTTAAAATGTATTAATCCCCAAGACCTGCTCCAGTTGTGATATCATGGAGGCGATTAGTTGCATTTAACTTCATTCCTAGAAACATAAATGTTGCAGGAGCTGATATTGTTCTTCTTACAGTTATTTTTCTGCATTGAGCAGTCTGTATTGTGCTGTTTAAATGGGACTTTTAAACACTGATAAAGAAGAACAACCTCCTCTCCTTAAGTAGCTCCTGCACTGGTGACGGTACAGGCAGGAAATCTTTATACTTTATATATTTCTCCAACTTAGTACCAAATATTGAAATGGAGAAATTTTACTGATTTGTAGTTGCTTTCTTATTTCTGTAGATTGCCCAGTTTATATACAGTATATAAGCCAAAAGAGTTTTCTCGCCTCCAGGTTTTCTGTCGCGTTGTGCAGTCCACTGCACATGCTCATGAGCTTTTTGGGAGGCTTTTTTCATTGCAACACTACAAGTACATATATAATAATAATGCTCATTTTATTTATATTGTACCTTTAAGAATAAAGTTTGCAAAGTGCTTTGACAGAAAAGTAAAAGAATAGTAAGGCTGACTGAACTCCTTCATTTGTCTTTCAGCACCGTTGGTGGAGCGGAAGGAGTGCTACTACCGTCTGAATGACGAGAACCTGTGTGAGAGTGTACTGACCAGCCATGTTACACTGCAGGAGTGCTGCTGCACGCTGGGAGCTGGCTGGGGTGATAACTGTGAGGTGCATCCCTGTCCTGTCAATGGCACAGGTAAGCTCAAGGAGGATAATGAAATATACATAGTATTCTCACCAGAGGCACCTACACAGTATTCTGAGAGGTTTTAAAAATCCCAGCATACCACATTTGAACAAAAAGGTTGCTTTTCATTATCCAAAGCAAGGTGACTAGGATCGAAAAACACAACCTCCTCACCTTTTTTCACATTATGTCTCCCTATAGCTCCTCACAGTATATTATCTCCTTGTGGTCCTGAGGTAAATGGAAAGCTTTATAGAGTGCTTTTTAGTCTTACTGACCAATTAAAGTGCTGTATACTACAACCCACTTTGAAAAAATTCAATTCAATTTTCAGTGCAAAAAAGTTGCACCGAAACGGTTTTCTTGACATGAAAACCACGACACAACACATACAACTGGTTTATATTTTACCCAGTGTGCATACAGGGTTGTTGCAAACATGTGTCTGTCCTCTTACAGACCAGTTTAACCAGATGTGTCCATCTGGAAGAGGTTTTATTCCCATTGGAGACTTCCTGTATGGAGTACCCACTTCTGATGTCTACAGGGGTAAGAAAAGTCTACAGCCATTCATGTCATGCATATAAACCTAACACAGATTATTTTTACTCAGTCATAGGAAACGTTTTATAGTATGCTGAGCAAAGATTTTTAAATCAACTGAATGGATTTTTTTGTCTTGTTCACACAGGGATAGCTTTGAAACAGTGTGTAGTTATGCTGCAGAAAAATACATTTCTCTTAGCAGAGGCCAAATCAGGCTTTAGTTTAGCTGTAAAACATGTTAATATAGTATTTTATGGCACTCACTGTACAGATAGTACTGTGTAGTGGCTAAGGCCTGTATTAAGGAGACTGTATTAATACTAAAGGGATTATACTGTGTGTGTTTTCAGATGGAGATGAATGTTCACTGTTTGGTCAGGAGGTGTGTAAAGGAGGCTTCTGCATGAATACTGAGGGTAGCTACGAGTGTTACTGCAAGACTGGACAGGACTACGACCCCATCAAACTGGAGTGCAGAGGTGAGGAAAAACAAATAGATGTGCACACAGAGAAAGAAGCCAAGTGTTATCATTGCTCAGATAATACGGTATTTACTGACACAACTAACAGTATCAGTTTACAGAGAGTAAATCACAGGCAGTGTGTGTCCATGGTCACATTTGATCCTGGGATGGTGTGATTACATGTCCCGTGTTTTATACTCTGCTTGATTTAGCTGAAGGGCTCAGAAAGTCCTGACAGAGTGACGCAGTTTCATGCACCCTGACTTACTAAATACACCTTCTCCACCAACACGGTTTAGAAGCACTGAAGGGTTAGGGTTGTAGAAATGTTTCATTGTATGATGAAAGGTCAAAAGAACCTGGAATCAATTTGCAGCATTTAGCATTTGTTCCACGATGTGGCATAAAATCCTCTCAGTTGTGGTGTTTTTCTCTGCCTGTCTTTACTGTAGACATTGATGAGTGTCTGGATGAGTCGCTGTGTGTTGATGGGAAGTGTTTGAACACAGATGGCTCATACATGTGTTTGTGTATAAGCCCCATGGTTCCCCATTGGGAACCGCTGCATCTTCCATCCTGAGGTGGCTGGAAAGTTTTCTGTTAGCCATTTCAAGACCACATAATTACATTAAAAAAACAAAACAAAAAAACAGTCACGTTTTTTCAAATCTAAATGTTGCCATTCAGAAGCATGTGGTCATCTATGAAACCTAACCGCCAGTGCCAAAACTAACTTTTAGCTACTGATGTAAAATAATTTCAGATTATGAACTGAAGAGTTTATCGCACTGCATTTAATTCACCTGTTCACTTCTTTAAAGCATTTTTTGAATGACAGTGTCATGAAATAGAAAGCACACAGTTTTGGGAATGCATCGTCTCATTTTCTCAGTTTTGTGTTGAATACTTTTTTATAGCAGTGAAAGCATGGCTTCACTGGGTTTTGTTGTTGATCTGCCTCAGGAGTCCTTTTGATTCAGGAGCCAGCTTTTGATCTTTTATTAAAGTCCTATTGTGACCCCTGCTGGCACTGACATAAAACTGCAGATTACTCCCTATATTCATGACGGCATAAGAATGAAAAATCATGACTCAGAATCCTGTTTGTCTTCCCATATTTTTTTTCAAAACAATATATTAATTTTTAATATGACATTATTTAAACTGTAAAATGTTTTTGTATCTAACGGTGTTAATGTTATGTTATGTATTTACTTTGAACTTTTTCCTAGGATGCACTCTTACCAGTATTATACTGTATCTTATTAACTCAAGTTGCTTAATGTTGGGAAAACAAACAACTACATGAGGGATCGTTATCCAGCTTCATATCCATGTGGTAGACATGTGACTGACTTGTCTCTCTGAGTGAGAACAACATATTTTCCTACTGCCACATTTCGGCTTACCCTCCTGTAGCCACGGCACATATTTCACAATAGAAAAATCACACGGCACACCACCAAAAAAAATATCACAAAAAGCACATTGATTATTTTTCTCCACGCATCAGGTATAGTGGAATTGGCTTGGTTTGTCCCCAGTATACCTTTTTTGCTTCTTCTAACCACTACTCATGCTCAGGCCTTCATCTGGGTGGGAATTTGTCCCGGACCCAGGTCAGACTGACCACTTTTTCTTTCAAAAATGTATCTATTGTTATTACACTGTGCTGTCTAATTCATAGCATGACTATTATGTAATTTCTTCTTCATCTTCTTCTGTGTTATTGGCTGTTGGCGACCCATTTATTTAGAGCAGGAAGTTGTACTGCCCTCTAGTGGAAGAGAATGTAATTGTTCTGCCCGTTACTCACGCCGATTGCTTAGAGTACTAATCAGGTGGAACCAGATAATCTTCCACGGCACACCTGATCATTTCTCACAACACACCTGCGGCACAGCGCTTGGGAAACACTGCTCTACATCATTCTACACAATATATTCCTTAATGTTCACGTGGACTTACAACTAGAAGTAAAAACAAAACAGCTGTTTATCTTTTTTAAATGAGCTTTACAATAACTGTAAATAATACTGTATATAAAAAACAGAATTCAATATGAATATTCCCTGGGTTAATGTCTTAAAGTCAAGGAGTGTCTGTAAAGGAGCTTTGCAAACACATTCTGGGTGTCGACATGCAGTTATGTATACTGATAGACTTTACATGAAGTCTGTAGATATTACCTGAAGATTGATAAAGCAAAGTGTGTGATGTTTTGCGTATACCTACTCCTCATCAGATTCATTTAATCTGTTGATTTTTATTTTTATACATTTTTTCAGCACATCTTCTCCCCCACTTTGTGGGTGGCGTGTGTTTTCCATTTTAAATTCCATGTGCTGCAAGACATTTATCCTTATGTTAGTTAAAAAGTAAACCAAGCTTATCAAAGTTTATATGGTAACAATGTGTGTGTTTGCAGACCAACGTGAAACGGAGGAGATAGACTATGGGGGCATCTGCTGGCAAGAGGTCAGAAATATGATGTGCATCAATCCACTTGGTCCTAACCAGAAGACCACGTATACTGAGTGCTGCTGTCTGCACGGATATGCCTGGGGCATGCAATGTGCCCTGTGTCCTTCCAGAGACACAGGTACACCCACCCACACACACGTTGCATATATAAATCAGATGATATGTCAGTGATGTCAGTTTTGTGGGACTGTTGGAGCTTTATGAGAACTGACACAAACAACTGTTCCATTGAATTAAAAAATGACACATAATGTATGTAATGGAAACTGCAGGTGCAGATTCCTGACCTATATAGAAGTATAAGCTTTAAGTCTACATATATTCCAACTACATTAGTGGATCTACAAAAGTCGGAAACTCAAAATAAAAGTGCTGTTTCTCTCATACAAGAGGTGGTAGATTTAGCTCCAAGAAACCAGATTATTTCCAGACCTTGTGTTGAGGAATTCTGATGTTGTAACTCAAGAATTGGTTCTGTCAAATGTACCGAGTGTTTAGAAAGAACTGCGTTGTTTGTTGCTTACTTTTCCCATCATATTAGACTTTGCCCTATTTATTGTTTTTTGTTGAGTTCCAGGTAAAGGAGGAGCTGTAATATGGGAGTAAAGTTTACATTTAAGACTTAAAGGGAAATACAACGTTTTTAAGAACAGGGATTTGTTTCCATGCAAAAAAAAAAAGGTCTTAAATAGTGTCTGTAGGGATTATTGCATCATTGAACAGCTCCAGGTCCTGGCATTTCTTACTCAGTGATTTGTCGTTTTTCTCACTCTCTCTCTCTCTCGTCTCAGAGGACTACGCCTCCATGTGTAACCTTCCTCTGAGTGGTGGGCAGCGGCAGTACGGTCGTGACGCTCTTGTTGCAGGTCCAGTTCATGAATATGCTGTGACACCAGACTATTCTCTATCACTTGAAGCACGTCCCCACTATGATATTGAAGAGTGTGAGTATTTCTGCAGTTTTGATGTTAACAGAAGTACAGAATAGTGCTACAAGAAAGGATTGTTTTATCAATATTCACTTTCATGACATCTTCACAAATAAGTTCTTCCATTTGCAATTGAAAAGCCCAGAAGTTCACTTTTATTATACTTCAAAAAAATGTAATTGTGAGCCCAGTGCTTTCATCCATATAGTGTATGACCTGTGCCATAGAGGGCAGCTGCTTTCATCCAGGAATGGTGTCTTCTCTGATATTAAGTGAAACACTGTGTTTTACGTGGTTCAGATCCATACAGAGCTTTTGAGGGTTTGCGAGCAGAGGAGTGCGGAATACTGAACGGCTGTGAGAACGGTCGGTGTGTCCGGGTTCAGGAGGGTTACACGTGTGACTGCTTTGATGGATATACGCTGGACCTGTCCCGCATGACCTGCATTGGTAGGAGAGCAAACACGCATACAGCCTAAACTGTAACACAAAGAAAACATTTTGATCCAACCTTCTTTTTCTGTCATGTCACATCTGTCCACAGATGTTAACGAGTGTTTAGAACTAAACAACCGGATGTCACTGTGTAAAAACGCCAGGTGCATCAATAATGTGGGCTCCTACCAGTGTGTGTGTCTTCCAGGCTTTAAGGCCTCTGACAAACCCAACTACTGCGTGGAGGCGGAAAAACACCAGACATCCACACACACACAGTGAGCATGGACTGACCAGGAGGCGACAAGAGACGCCAAAACCACATGCATAATCTTGTATTACTATACTTGTGAGGACATCCTCACACCACTTTCACTCATTCTCAAAATGTCAACAGCAATCTTAATTTGAACTGCTGGCCTTGGTTGTAGCATACAGCAACAATCCCAAAGTAACAAAAGTTAGAATAAGAAAGTTGGTTAGTGTACCTTTATTTCTTTTATACATTTCTGGAGGCATAATTCTTTTAAGGGCACTATAGTTAAAAGTGCAGTAATTTTTTTTGTGGCAGCGTGTGGAACCTGTCACTCTTCCTCGTGGAAAGTGTAAAGCCAGAGGCAGCGAAATCAATAGCACAGAACAGAGCAGACATCACTCAAAACAAATAAGACACTGGTCAAGTCAGAGACAGCATGGAAAGAGGACCTGGCCTGGAAGTGGGTTGCAAAGCAGCTTACAGATGCATAGCAACTGTGAGTGGGGTAAAAAGCAGAAATGGCAAAGCCCGAGTGTGATTAGCAAACTGGATGAGTAGATGGGTGTCAACTAAGCCATCAGCTGATCTGCCAAAATGATGGTCAGGCTTTGTACCAGCATCTTTTTTCACTCCTGCTTTACAGCCTTATGGTTCAGTTCCTCTCACATTTCATTTTGTTGTGCTTTCTTCATTTAGTGCTGTTTGTTTTTGTGTGTTTTTGTTAAATAAAGCCCTCCTATACATTGTATGTAAGTGGTATAAATGCAGGGCCTATTATTATCCATTGTTTTTAATGAATATTTACCAACACCAGCACTCCACAAATATTGAATTTGATTTTTAGTTTTGAACAAATGTATCTTTTAAAGAAAGCCTACGGGGAAATGTTTTTTTACACATCATCTAAAGCATCATTGTGGGTGGGTTTCTTTTAGCTAGTTTCCAGATGTATAAAACGATAGATATGGACAAACACAAACTGCTATTTACAAAGGACGTTATGTGCTGTAAAAACACCTAAACAACCATTACACACAGATCATTTTTACTGGAGAAAGAAAGTCTGATAGTGGCAAATTGTGCTTCTTTTCTGCTGCTCTGTATTAAATAATTGAAAACTTGATGTGCAAAAACTCATTGTTGCACGGAAACAGAGAGTTGTACAAAATCACTTTTGCCGTTCCAACTGGTCCAAACTTGCAGTGGTTTTCCAAAAACATAAATGTAACAGTTGTGTAACAGTGCCAGTTTGCTAACTGGATTAGCACTGTTGAAAATGTCATTGTGTTTGACTAATCAGCAACACTGAGTTTGGAAAAGCTCCAGAAGATCTAAACATTCAGTGTGACTGGCACATGTGCCAGGGGTTAGACTGTCTTTCACACGCATTCATTTACAGCACACCAGTACCAGTAGATTTACTAATAAAGAGGTAAAGTAAATGGAATTTGAGGAAGGTTACAGGCAATTAATTGCATTGCTGTTTAACACTTAAGCATGTGTCTGTGATTTGTTGATGTGGTAGTTGCCAGTTCATCTGGGATACAAGTGAGTTATCAGAGTAAGTGTTTAGTGCCCTGAGATGTAGCAAAGCTTTGACCTGTAGCTCTTCAGCCCAAATGTTCAGAGACGGTCCTCGGATGTTTCTGGTAAAGGTGTTATTTGGGGTTTTTTTTCTAAACAGTGAACACAGAAGACTTTACATGTTTCACTTTCAAATGTTTTGCCTCTTTTTCCCCATATCATGTGTTACATAACATGCTAAAATGTCTGTCCACATAAAGCTATAAATATAACTCAGAGCTGAAGTGTATAAGAGCAAGTCAAAACTGATATGTTGATCAGGTATCACAGGATGGATTTTGTGATTGTTGCAGGAATTGTCTGAGAGTCAGATCCCTTCCTTTGACTTGAATAAATTGCTGCAGCCTCATATAATATGCAGATAAAAAAAACAGTTTGTACATTAAGACATGTGGCACACTAACTTCATTAATGTACTGATCCGCCTCCAAAACTCGACACAGTTTCCATCAGCTTCTCGCAGAAGAACATAGAGATTCTCTTTTAGCTGCCTTTCATTTGGCCTGAATGGCCATTCTCTTTCCAGGGAGCGATAAATTTGTGACACCTGCACTTCTTTTGTTATCAGAAAACTAAAAATTGACTACCAATTTAGTGCTTAGTAAATCTGGCCTCTGGTGTGGAGATGCTAATACTCCAAACCTTGTGGTCAACCCAAAGAAGAATTCACTGAAATCAGCAGGAACATGATGCACAGAAAATTCATTCCTGTACCAAATTTTACAACAAATGATCTCGTAGCTTTGGTATTTCCCAAAGCTGGACCAAAGTTGGTTACCTGAGCAGACAGTGTGGCTCCTTTCCTCGGGTCCTGCTGCTAGCATGTCTAATACATGCATCAAGTAACCCTGGGATTTTTTTAACCGCCATATTTATTGTGCTGTGTCACTGATCTATCACTGCTTTGTGTTTGATTGATTTTTTGAAAAAGCCATCTGTTATTTCTCTATCCAGCTCAACATCTGATGCCAACAATTGATAAAGCCCAACACTTGCAACCTTAAACAAAATGCACGTCAGCCAGTGTGTCTTCTGCCAAAACGTTTTTTGATTTCAGAGAGGATGCTTGGTCCTTAAAAGTATAGAAATACAAGTACTCACACACTCGTCATTAATCAAAGCCCATATATTCTGCACTGTATATGACACACACTAAATGAAACAAACAGTAATTTACTTGAGATGAAGATTCAGCTTAATGTACAACATGGTGCCTACGTGGAGGGGAGAAACTACATAACTGTATAAAATCTATGTCTTGTCTGGTGCTTAATTCTGTGTTTAAGTGGGGTTTTGTGTATATCATAGCAGACCATTTTGCTCATTTATCGTACTGACAAACCCTATGGACTCGTGCTGGGGGATCAAGTTGTATTTTATACCCAATCAAACTGATTGTGGATATTTAATTCTGTGAAGAAGCCAGCTGTCCAATCCTTTGCTTCCTCCATTGCCATGCCTTTATCTGTTGAAAAAACGAGCTTGTCTCTACACCACAGCATCACCAGATATGTAATATGCACTTGTTGTTTTAAAGAAAGTAGCTAATGTCTTTGAAATAAGCTTTTGTAAGGGTGTTCAGATGCAGTTAGAGAACTACTGGTTGTCTGAAACATAGCCAAAGCCACCTTCCATGTCTCTTACAAATATGTTGTTTCTTACAAGCAGGTTGTTGTGTTACCTGGTAGTACTTCCCTCAGTGTCTTGAAGGGACTGAATTCACATGTGTTTTATGTTTCCTACTTCTCTTAACTGTATTTCACTGCAAAGTCTTGCCAGGTTGCAAAGCTGCTATGAGGCAGTGATCGGAGAGAAGAACCTTGTGTACATTTAAACAAAAGACAGCTGATGTATTTGTAATATGTACATGAATAAATAGCTTTTTCTATGAATTCATAATACAATGTACATTAAACCCCTTGATAATAAACCACAAATTGTGATATTTAACACCAGCTGCTTGTCTGTTTTTACTAGTTGTAATTTTTTTAGATGATTTTATATCTATTCAACATGTATTATTTATTTATATACACACACATATATATATGTACATTCTAGTGAGTGAAAAAAGGTGTGTGAAGAATAAATACTCAGTCCATCATGGGAACGCCCTAGCAGCCTACACTTATCGCAGTGTAACTGAGGGAGGATTCAGGGTCATCTGATCAACTCTAAGTATAAGCTTTATCAAAAAGGAAGGTTTTACGCCTTATCTTCAAATAAGAGAGGCCTGAAACATGATGTTTCTTCCTCCCATTCTATTTGTAATATCCTAGGAATTACAAGTAAAGCAGCAGTCCAAGGGCAAAGTGCTTTGCCGGCGAGATACGGTAGTAAGAGGTTTTTAAGATGAAATGATTAAAATGAATCCAAGATTCCAGTGTTGCTGAAGGTAGATGTCAGAGTATCTCATTAGAAACTAAATACAATAACCTGAGGTTTGATGATTAAATGTAATACAGTCCACTGCCATATGAAGATTGTTAGTAACCTAAACCAAACTTTCTTGATGCATGCTCAGTCATCCAGGTAAGTAAATCCCAAAAGGTTGATTTCTGTTCATGTGGACGTGGCATTTTCAGTGGGAGAAGTGACTTCTTCGGTCTCAGCTGACTGCAGGTTTCCCCAATCTAGCCCACTGAATGAACAATGGGCTGTGAGGTCAGTTCCTCGATTATTAATATGCAAATTGTCATGACCACTGATAAACAACCACTGATCAAAGATCATTGATCAAAGACCAGAGGGGCTAAATCAAATTTACCTTAGAGCTCAAGTAATTCTGTAAAAATGACTGTATAGACTTCTGACACCTCTACACTAACAAAATAATCAGATAGCTAGAAAAACAAACTTCCATCAGGCTCATATTAGGCGTGGGTTATTGCATCAGAGTGATGTGGGTGTTTCCTAGCGTTGCAAACACCGTCATCCTAGTGAAAGTGTGCACTGGTTGACTGATGCATCTGTCAGTAAAAGTAGTCACACCTTGTGCTTTAGCGCTTCTCTGGTTGCTGCCCTTTTGGGTACTGCACCTGGAAGTGATGAACTCACCTGCTGGTAGTTATCTGATCCCAGTCTCCTACTTAAGAGGAAGAACAACTTGTTTGGTCCTTCAGTGGGCTGGTTTCAGTCATTATGCAAATATACTGTTTATAAGACCGGGGAAACCTGCAGTCAGCTGAGACTGAAGAAGTCACTTGGGTGAGTGACAAAACGTTTCTCCCACTGAAAACGCTACGTCCAGATGAACAGAATCAACTTTTGGAGGTTTACCTACCCTTATGATTGAGCATGCATCAAGATGTTTGGTCAGTTGATACCTGGTTGATGATCTGGAAACTTTGTGAAGCTGGTTCCCATCTCTGCATGACTGCTCTGTTGCTGCTCCAAGACTTTTTTGTCCTGTGCTGGGACCTGAAAGTGGAAACTGACTTGCACAGAAAGATTCCTGTGCATGTGTCTGCGATGGAGCCCTGGACCTCACTACTTAGAAATCATTTAGCATTAAACCTTGCATCTAAATCTATTTCTTTCAGTGTATTGTTAAACACCATCTTGCTCAAGTTGTTCAACTTTTGAATGAGAAACATGTCGAATGCTGTTATGGACCGTGTAAGATGGGCATAGCATCACTGATGAAACTCAGTAATGAAACTAAAGGAACACTGCAACAGATGATTAGCGATTAGCCAACTAGTCACAGTGCCATCCTTATACATCTTAGTAGGTACTGCTAAGCAAATGAAAAAATCCAGACCTCAGACTGATAAAGTCATACAGAAAACAATTACTTTAATTATTTATTGCTGCCAGTGGTGGTTCTGTAGTCTGCCTATAAGGGAGTTAAAGCCAGAATGAGACACTTTATAGAAAATAAAAACTGATGAATCAGCTACAAAAGAATCTGTTCACTTCGCTTATAGATAAAGTCTGCTCCTCCCCTCTGTCTCTATCTGTACCAAGACTACTCACTGATATTTGCAGAGTTGTCTTGCACACCACCCTTTGTTTTCAGTAAATTCTGAATCTATTTCTGGACTGAGTGTGTGGAAAAAAAAGCCAGGATGGGAGGGGAATCTTTGGGTAGCAAGATAACCTGCAGCAGTTTGAGTTTTCTGCATATTGCTGGTTATCCTGATGAGTACAACAATAGGATCATGATTTCTGTAGCAGATGTAAGCTGGCAGTGTTCACAGTAAGGTAGGTGCATATTTTAAGACATGTGAGTATAATTGTTTATTACTTTAAACCACGAATATACAGCTTGGAGTTAGTTTAGGAAGTAGTCTTCTAGTTATTGCAGGTTATTGTTTTGCTCTGGGATAATGTGGTATATTTGAAACATTTTCTTTTATTCCTACACAGTACTTCCCACCAATCAGGGGTCATACTGTGCTCTGCAAGGGTAAAGTTTGAGCTTGAATGACCAAAGCACCTGACAGGTCATGGTTGCTTTAACAGATGATTTAAAGAAACATCTGGACTCCATTTGGATTATTTCACTTATTTGTAGTTTGTGAAGGAACTTAGTGACTTCACATTAGACCTCCATCTAGCACATTAAAAGCCGTCCTTTTGATTTCAAAAAGACATTTAATTGAATATTCCGTTACTTCATCTGATACAGAAATCAGCAGCTTGGAAATAGCTATTTAGCTTAGAAATATTGAAGATATGATGTAGTGTAGACTTTTACATTTCATTTAATTGCTTTAAAACCTTTTAAAAAAATAAACTCTTCAAGAGCTTTTATAACCTCTTGTCGTTTTTATAAAGAGCCCTCCATTTTCAGAGTCTTAAAAGTAATTAGACTATTGATCAATTAACTGATAAGCAGTTTCATGGCCAGATGAGTCTGTTCATTCAGTATTAGACAACAAATTAAGCAAAAGCTCCAAGTGTTGAAATTTGGTAATTGTTTACTGGAGCACCATCTTAAATGGAAGTGGATTGGCATTTATCTAGCACTTATTGAGTCTTTACTCACAGTAGACTACAAGCCAAATTTAACTATCCAGTCATACAATATTTCATTCTATACACACTGCAAGCATTTCATCTACCTCTCATCCAGCAAAAGAAAAGTCCAAAGTTCAAGCAAGAACCTTGCTGCAAGGCGACAGTGGTAACCTTTTGCATTCCCATTACAAGAGATAACAAATCAGATAAATCAGAAAGATACCGAAAGTTTAGCTACAGCTTAACCAAAATTCTGCTGTATTCTTAAGAAGAAGGAATGCACTGGTTAGCTCACCAACTGAACTGGAGGCAGTAAAGTTTGTCAGGGTGTAACTGGTTATCCTCCATCACTGGTGCTTTTAGAGGTATAAATGAGACAAAACCAAATGCAGTAAGCTAGAGTGCAGATATCTATATGCTGTGGCCACACTTTGCAACACTTCTAACAGCTTAACAAATATCAATAAAAACTGTTTGTTTGCAGGTTGTTACATAGTGTAGAAAAAACTGAGCGACCTTACTTACATTTGAGAAAGATGTAAGGGAGACAGGCCAGGAGAGGAAGAAGAGAGGTTATATTTAAAGGTTAGGACCGCAGGAAGACCCTGAAATAATATGTATGTGCATTTGTTGTGAAGCACATCAACTCTAAGTCAGCGGTCCCCAACCCCCGGGCCTCGGACCGGTACCGGTCCGTGAGTCGTTTGGTACCGGGCCGCGAGAGTTGAGGCTCAGGTGTGAAATGTATAGTTTTCAGGGTTTTTATCGGTTTTCAGCGTTATTTTGTTATCGTTTTTATCGTTTACTCTGTTTTCCTGGGTCTTTTCACGTGTGTTATGAATAAATCTTCTTTTTTTCGTTACCGGTACTAGTTTTATTTTGTTGTATTTATCCGCGACACATTAAAGGCCGGTCCGTGAAAATATTGTCGGGCATAAACCGGTCCGTGGCGCAAAAAAGGTTGGGGACCGCTGCTCTAAATGCTTTACGCCCTATGTGGATCATAGACTGCATATACATATTAGACAGATGTGATGACATTTAGATAAATGTAGCAGGACTGACTGTATCAGTGCATTACACAAACAGAGATACATTCTAATAAGGCAAACAAGTGTGTTAAAAATCGTCCTCCTCCTCGTCTTTGTAGCCCAAAGAAGACAAAGGGGGGAAAAAAAAGCATGAGGATTAATAAATAGAATGTAAGGAGACTTAACCATCCCCCACAGTAGTTATCGCACAGTCTTTAATTGAAATTGTGTGTCTGAGACAATAAAAGTTGGAGTTCAGTTCTTTTTGTTCAGCCAGGCAGCAGGATGTGCAGTCATTGCTTTTGTTTAGGGAGACATTTTTAGAAGCCCAGAGAGACAAAACAATGTGTACAACGTCATTAGAGTGGAATATGGGATAGGGTGACCCACTCACTGAGGCACACAGCGACAATGCAGGATCACACATGTGCGTACTGCACCCGTGCTGTAGACCGTCACTCTCAGAAACATAAAAAAGAAAGAAAGAAAATAACTCATCCAACTTGCAACTGCGGATTTCACCAGACACAGTTGGTGAAATGCACTGAACAAAGTTATCACGACTGACGGGCAAACATCAATGTGCGCAAAAGCATATTGTGATAGATTTCCTGCTCTGCTCTTTACCCCCTCTTTACCGTGTGTGGTCCCTATATTTAGCCCGACCAACCAACGCAGGCAGGAAACCTAAGTTGGGAAAGAATTGAAGGAAGTCTAGTGGCCATTTAGACAAACAAAAACAGACTGAGATCAGTGCTGGTTGAATACACACTATAACTGTATGCAGCTGAGACAAAGGGCTTTACAAAGATAGAGAAGCAAGCTGAAGAAAGGGCTGGACGATACTTTAACGGAGCTCTGACAGCTGGAGCGCTGCTCTGGTTTTAGCAGCAACCTTTTCAGTCCAGGTGGATTTTAATATTAATGCTCATTTGAACAGACTAAAAGCTATATCTGTTCACGGACATGTTTAAAAGGCAGATCCATGAGATGTTCTGGTAGACCCTGGCAGAGTCTCAGATGAGGTAAGAAGTTTGTGTGTTGAAACCTGCAGCAAAACTAAAAATTGACTTGAGCTACAAAATTAGGAATCAATAGTTGAAATGTGAACTGTATTGTGCTTTAATTACATATTATGGCATTTTCCTGGCTGGACTGATGGATACTGATAACATAACTGGGTCTTTATATAGTCTTCAGCTCGTTGAAGACTATATAAAGTGACTGGTTGCTTTTGCTATGACAAAAGCAACCAGTCACTTCGAAACCTCCTCTATGTGCTCCAGCTGCGTATGTCCATAAACACATGCATCACCTCATCAGAATAATTTTTTCATTGGCTGTCACGGCCACCACACAGATTTGACTGATGGTAATCTGACTCTGTCCCTGGTAGATTTAATGCAGTTGCATTTATTCATAGGGTTACTGGGCTGGCTGCAGCTTTTCAGTACAGTTACCGTCAGGTTTAATGAGTAACCTCTACTGAGTGCTGCAGGGAACTCACTCCTTTCTGTGAACTGTCCCTGCCTTGTATTGTTACTTATAGTCAAACAGACTCTGCGCTTATAAACTTACATCGCATTTAAATGGCAAAACCTGGAAATGAGTAACTCATCAGTCTGTGAGCCACAGGCTTTTAAGGTTACTGTGTGATATTCTTTACTTATCCCTCTGAGGCCTAAGTCATCCTCAGCCATATCCCTGTGCTAGCAGGATATGTAAGTTTTCTTCTTTTAAAAATAGTTTTCCAAAAACAAAAAAAGAGTCACAGCACAGAAACAGCACTAGTGATAGTTAATAATGATCTTATGGCCTGTCCTATTACACTGCAGTGCAGCATTCAGTACTGCTGATTACATAATTGTACAGCGTCCAAAATAAACCACTGGAATGAAAGGAGATAAGTCATACTCATCTTACTCAATCAAATTTGGGGAGTGTTTCTCACACACCAATGTTAAGCCCTCTTCACACGTTTAGAGATTATCAGTGATGTAGAGACTACAGAAAGTCGATGACACCACGACTTCAAGTAAAAACAGGGAAAATAACACAGTTGGGATACTTAGGATACTGCTGATTGACATTTGACTGGGAAGTAAAGACAACCAGAGGCTGGAATGTCAACTACCAACCAACCAATAAGGTGACACGGCACAAGGGAACCACTTTCTATATGAATGTGACCTTAGTCATGGAGCTCCACAGTAGGACTGATAATTTAAGCATTGCACATTAAACAGTATTTGCAAACACAGCTATGCAGGTTGAGCTATGAAACCAGATCACACAAATCAATTAAACTATAAAAAAACAAAAAAAACCCCAAAACACCTTTTTTAGATTGCTTTGGAAAACTGTCATCCTGCTCTTCACTCTGATTTTTTATTTATTTATTTTTTACATTTTTATTAAAATGTCAACATAATATGGTATATTTAGTAAAAGCAAGTGACCTCTGATGAAGAGGCCATAATTGCATATGAGTCTGCACAGCTTGAACCTGTGAGAGTGCAGAATAGATTAAATTGCTTTATAACAGATGGAGACTGGAAATGTCTGTTGAGATGCTAAAATGAATTATATGACAAAATGTTCTCCTCAACTGGCAGAATGTCAAGTGGCTTTGAACAGGCTCCACAGAGGATCAGCACACGCTGCACTGTCATTAATATGGCCACAGATTTGTCATAAAACTATGAGTATCTCACATCTTTATTGAAAGGTGAATAATAATCTGTATCCCATGTAGTACTTCTTATAGGGCATCTGCTGGAGACTCGCTTGTCTTGGTTTGATCCAGATTAATACGCAGAGATAAAATAAAGCAGTACCCTCTGTTTATTGATAGCTTGGAATCCTTATTTGGTTATAACAATACTAGTAATAAATGTAGCCTGTTTGTAGTTCTGGAGGCCAGAATTACTGAATTCAAGACCTGGTTCTGCACCCATGGCTAGCCAGGACCCTGTAGTTGGTGCATTGTAGCTCTCCACCAACAGATTGTCTGATGATGAGGAAGAGTAGTAATAAACAGAAGCCCCGGTACACCATCGCCAATTATTATGTCGCTAATTATTTTTTCTCCACTTGGTGACACACACACTGTGGAACAAACTCTAGTTATTGGAGATTCTGCTATCAGACATGTGAAGCTAGAGGCACCAGCAACAATAGCAAACTGTCTTCCAGGGGCCAGAGTAGCAACATTGAGGGAATCCCAAATCTGCTGGATGAGGGTAAATGTAAATTCTGTGAAATTATAACTGACACTGGCAATAATGACACTTGGTTACCTCAATTGGAGGTCACTAAAATCAATATCAAGTTGGTGTGTAACTTTGAGAAATCGATGTCAGACTGAGGTTTTCTCTGATCCCTTTCTCTGACATGTTCTCCTTACATTGCTGTCTGTCTGAGTGGTGTCTAAAACTTTAGGCTTCATAGATCATTTGGAAACTTTCTGGAAAAACCTGGTCTTTTAGGGGAGATGGCATCCATCCCACTTTGGATGGAGCAGCTCTCATTTCTAGAAATCTTGCCAATTTTTTTTTTTTTTTAAACCCTCCAAAATATGAAAGTTGCAATCTCACATTCCTCTCTGCAGCTTCTCTCCTCCTGTTATCCTGCCAAAACCCTATCCTCTTAGAGACTGTGTCTGCTGCCAGACCACCAGAAACAGACCAAAAATCTGCAAAAAACAATTTATATATATATAAAAAAATCACGAAGAAAGAACAATATACTATCCATAACTGCACCAGAGGTTAATACAGTGAAATGTGGATTATTAAACATTAGGTCTCTCTCTTCTAAGTCTCTCTTAGTACATGAATTAATAATTGATCAACAAAACGATTTACTCTGCCTTACTGAAACCTGGTAACAGCAGGATATTTATGTTAGTTTAAATAAATCTACACCTCCAAGTCATACTAATTAAATCCAGGATTAAATTGAAAATTATTCTCATCACATACAAGTTCACCGTCTCTGCTTTTAAGATTAGATTACTTTCCTTTTTGCTAAAGCATATAGGTAGGGCTGGATCAGGTGACCCTGAATCCTCCCTTAGTTATGCTGCAATAGGTGGAAGCTGCTGGGGGATTCCCGTGATGCATTGAGTATTTTTTTCAGTCACCTTTTCCACTCACTGTGTTTATATACACCTCTCTGCATTCAATTATTAGTTATTATTAATTATTAGTTAGAGTTATTATTAATCTCTGGCTCTCTTTCACAGCATGTCCCTGTCTTGTCTGTTTCCTTTGTATTATCGGAGAGTCTTTAGTAATAAATACTCATTTGATGCTTTTGTGTAACTTATGTCACTTTGAATGTTTATTGCAGTGCATTGTTTTGGATGGTTGAAGCTGGTCCAACTTGCCCGCTTCCTCTGTTTCTTGCATCTTCATCTCTTTCACTACAGATCACAATATTGTCTGCAAACATCATAGTCCATGACTGCCTGACCCGAACTGTTAGCCTTTCCATCACTACAGCAAACAGGAAAAGGCTTAGAGCTGATCCCATCCCCACCTTGAACTCTATCACACCCCTCACCACTGTGCTGGTGTACTCATATACCATATCTTCCATCACCCTCACATTCTTTTCTGCCACTCCCAACATATTCACGCAGCATTGCATTTCCACTCTCTGTAGATCCACAAAGAAAGCGACTCCTTCTGACCTTCTCCATCAACACTTTCAAATTAAACATCACATCTGTAGAATCGTTCCTTGGGCAGTACTGCAGCACACGGATCATCACCTCTCTTCTTAACCTAGCTTTAACTACTCTTTCCTATAGTTTCATGGTATCATCAGCCTTATCTGTCATTAGTTACTACAGTTCTCACTCATGTTCTTGAAAATTCCACTTCTGCAATTTTCAGGCATCCTCTCATTTTTCAAGGTCATATTAAACATATAATAAACATTTATGTCATCTGACATGCAGTTTACCGCCAATCCATTCAAATTGAATTATATATTGAGTACTAGATGGGACTTGGAGGGTCAGTGCAACAATTTGCACTTTGTTGTTCTATGTGCACCATCAATAATAACAATTATCCATTTTCCATTTGTTATCACCTCTTCTTTGAAGCCAACCTTTCTCTGATGACCTGCCTCCATCAAACGCAAGGTCAGAGCTGTGTCTAAGATGATCATATTGAAAATATCACCTCTGATTTACAGTCTGACCTCAGAGCATGCACCATTGTAACAGCTTCAGTATAGTAATACATAACAGGGCCAATAATTGCTTGCATTTTTCTTATGGCCATTTTTGATTATGGCCATTTATGAGTTCCCCTAGGTGCTATAGCCCAGGAGTCATGTGCTTTCTTAAGACTGATATAATTGAATCTTATTTGAATGTAATGGAGCAGGTGGAACCAGAATGCTGAAGCTAAGTACTCAGTGATAAACAGGACATGTGAGTGTGTGAGAGGTGATCTCAGCTCTTGAGTCCACTTTGTAGGTGGGGGGTGTCCAGTAGAGGTGGAGGATGAACTCAACCTTGACGCCTATTGTTTTATGACCCCTGTCTGGATGGGCCTGGGTCCCCTGCCCTTGATGGATTCTGGAGAACAGGGGTGCCTATGGGGTCAGTGGGGGAGCTAGCTCCAGGAAGAGGGTACCCCCCCCCCGGTGGTAGCCGGGATGAGAATCTTGCCGAGGTCTGAGCTGGTGGGCTTCTCTGCTGCTGCAGTGCGTCAGCACCTGTGGGGGCCTATTTCCCCCCCACCACACTCACTGCCAGTGACTGGTTCCCCCACCCGCTGGTGGATTGGTGTTGGTCTCGATGTTTGGCAGGTTTGGCCCCCCTGGCTGTGTCAGGCCCCTTTCCAGGCGTGGAGGGTATCGGCTTCTACACCATGGCATGGAAAATAAATGTGGTGGGCATTGTTCTTGGCTGTCAGACAATAATTCTGATTGCTACAGTGCCGGACAGGCAAGGAAAAAAAAAACAAAAAGTGTGTGAACACAGAGGCCGTCAGCCATTCTGTCATCTGTCTTATACCAGAATTAATGTAACATCTGCATGCAACAGCACACTAACTATTTTGGTGGCTGCCTATAAAAGCTTCAGCAGGCAGCAGACAAACACAAATATCAATAGCTGGTAAATGTTGTGGAGCTTTGCACATTCAATGCCAGTGTTGTTCCATGTTATATAGCAACCTGACAACATTCACAGAAGTAGTGGAGATGTCATATTAGGTCCAGGCAGGACATCAGTGTGCACTGTCTGGCTGCATAAGGCCTCATCTGCACAAGACGGGAGCCATCAAGTGCATATAAAACAGGGATGTAGCTATCGGTCATCCCAAATTGAAGCTGTAAAAGTGATTTTTTTTCTAATTGGCTATAGGAGGCAACTACTGTGGTTTGCAAAAATAGGCAGTAATTATAGATAAAATGTGACCTGTGACTTCAACAATCACTTACCTGAGTTTATGGTCTCACTCGTTATTGTTTTGTAAATTACAATCCCATTGTTGTGAAGGAGAATATTTTTGTAGCCGTTTCTGGTGTAAAATGAAAAAAAAGAAAAAAGCTATACTTATCAGTGTTACTGCTTTATCAACGGTTCTGATTCAAGAGCATATAAATGACTATAGATTCTTTGGATACTAATGAAAAGATATGTGTAACTTCCAGGTCTGAGACGGTTAAGCCAAAATAGCATTTTTTAAAAATGTTGATAAAAGACAATGCTGTGAAAAAAAAAAAATAAAAAAAATCTTTGTCCCCCTCCTCATTTGTAAATGTGATGATTAGACAAAGTAAAAGCTATCCACAATGATGGGCTCAATCATTAGCTTCAAGTCAATTAAATAAACAAAAAGAGTCATGGGACAATCCTGGGCTTGCTCATTGGTTCTCGATTTGGCATTCACAAGTGGTAAGGTAAGTTTCTAAAAGAAAAAAAAAAAAAAGAAAAAAAAAAAAGCTACAAACAAGATTTAATATTCTCATCAACTTAAATAGTCACCAGTATGGTTTGTATATTAGCTAATGAAGCTAAAATGCTAAACTGCATCTTGTGGTTGAAAGTAGCTGAAAATTGTGTTTGAATGTATGAAATAACGTGATAGATATGCTCTCATTTTCAAATATATTCCTCTTTAAATGAATAAATTTAAGCAGGTCGTCAAGTTAGAACTAGGATCTAACTTGTTAGATCAACACTGCAGTGCACTGCAATCTTCCAGTGCACTGCATTGCAATCTTCCAGTGCACTGGAAGATTGCAATGCAATACAGTGCAATCCAGTGGAAGATTCAGACTGTGCGTGTGTGTTTAAGGTCACATGGCCGACCGCTGCTCCTCCAGGCTGCTGTGTTTACTAAGAGGAGGAGGAGGTCATAGCGTAGTAAACAGTGCTACCATGGGAGTCTCTGTGCTTGACAGTCAGTAGCAGCCTGCAGTTAGTTATCTCAGTAACAGAAGCTGATCTTTAGCCTGGATGGTTGCTCATATTCAGCTCTTTGAAGGTAAGATCTGGGAGATTTTATTCCCCCTTTCCTATAAATTCTGTTGTAGCAAGAACAAAATGTAACTGCGTGTAGTTTAACTCATGAAAGAATGGGGGGGGAAGTCAGTTAAATGCATGAAGTAGCTCTGGCTTTGCTACGTATGAACTAGGCTTCAGCAATTCAGGGTTTTTAAGACAATGCACTGTCTGTGTGTTCAGAGGTGGCGCTTTTTGTGAGATTACGCCTATGAACAGTGTCCCTTGATTACACATTTGGCTGCATCATTTTGTGCTAAAGCCAGAGGCAGATACACAGTGACCTACTGTGGATGGAGAAAAAGCACAAATCACGCTAAAGGGTAAGCAACACTCTGACTGTAACAAGCTGTAAAATCAGGAGCAAGAAAAACACATGACACACAAGTCATTAATGTCTGATACATTGAAAGCAGCACAATGCCCACACGAACACTTTGAAAGTTTCAGAATGGCCTGTTTGTTTGTTTTTTGTGAATTATATTGTTAGCAGCAGAAAGCATTAAGACTCAATGGCTGAATTGTGGAGACTTTTGCATTCACTGAATATTTTGACCCTAAATCACTGAGTCACATCCATAACGCAGCACAGTTTAGATCAAGTCAAGACCAACAATTGTGTCCCCTCCCAATGCTGAGGGAGTGAGCTGTGATTAAAAGGGTAACATGTTTATTCCAATGTGTGACAAAGAAAGGCAATTGTTGTGGTGAAGTTATGAAATTATGTTTAACTGCTGACCGAGTTTGCATGAGATTCCCTCTTGGGGCTCTGGTTTCCTCCCACTTTCCAAAGATATGCGTGGTTTGGACACTAAATTAGCCTGAAGTGTGAATGTTGAAGGCTGAATGCTTGTGTTAGACTAGAGATTTTGTTAGAGTCTGTGGGACATTGAGCAAGGTGTTGTATTTGCAGGTCCAGACTAAAATTGTCCTTAAGGGAAGCTTCCTACAAACACAGTATGTGCTACAAACATGTACCAACACCTTTGAAATTTATAGTTACCCAGAGGACTGTCACATTTGATCTCTTCAACAGGGAATGAAAAAGAGGTGCTTCCATAGACATGTTTGTGATGCGTGTAAGAATTTTTTTTTTTTGTTTAAGTAAAGACAAAGTTCTCATTTGTTGATTTTTCTTCAGATGAAGACATTTCATTATTATTAAGTATTCTTAAGTTATCAGTATAAAATGCCACTTTAGCCAGTATTTACCTCACGTCTACTGGACTGTAAGTTGATATGTTGAGGTTGTTTAGTGCCGTCCAAAAATCCTGACGCTTGTTTCTTTATAGGAAAATTAGAAATCGGTGCAATGAAGTATGTGCAAACAAATTGTAATATAGCTTAAACTCTTAGGCAAGCGTTCTAGTAATGTATTCAAGCATTCTTGAGGAGCCATTCTCTGTGAGGGTGAGCCTAAACTGCTTCAACAATGACGAGATCCAGGCTCTCCATTCCCTAACTGATATCGCTCCATTGTGTGCGTTTTTTGGCCACTCAGATTCTTTTCAGATGGTATTGCACAGTGACTCCAAATCTGATGGTGCTGTACAAAAATCCCCAACACTGATCCAAAACAGCACAGCGCTTTTGTGTTTTATAGATGGAGACACCGACTGTTGTGTCTCTCGCCTGACCTGTAGGAAAGTACTTTGTCACCAGTTTGTGAAGAAGAGGTAAAAGGTAAATTGGCTGGTGGTGCCTTTCTACGGATGTGAGCACTCCAAAAACGTAAATTTTTCATTAATCACTCCATAAATCCTGCTAACATTGATTTTCAGCACATTTTCTCCTTGGTTCAGTCCTGACGGTCACCCTTCCATTGAAACCATTTGTGATGAGGCTGGTGTGTGATGGCACTTCTCCCTCAATTTGAAATATTTGTAACATGTACAGAATCACCTCTAACCAAGTACACTTGGGCATGCAGACTCAAGGATCGAACCACGAACCTTCCATTTAGTAGGCGACCTGCTCTGCCGCCTGAGACAAACCCCCTCCCCAAAAGTTACTGGAAGAACTCATTTGCTTAGAAAGTCACTAGAAAGTCAAAAGCCAATTAAATACATCTGACACTAAAAACTAAGACCTTTGAGAACTCCAGAATCTTACCAACATGCTACATCATGGAAAAATATAAGACACATTGGTGGGAAACGCCACCATATTGATCAGGAGCTGAAAGCCATTAGAAAGAGCCCAAAGACTCAGAAACTAATAAAGACGAGTCCAGGCACTGGTGAAATGAATCCTTGAAAACAGAACAACAAAAACTAGAGAGGGTACTATTGTGCACTGATGCCTCATAGCAAGTAGGTCCATGTTTGTATTGGTTCTCTTCAGGTACACAGACTTCCTCCCACAGTCCAAAGAAATGCAATTAGTGTCCTTTGGTCAACTGATGATTCCAAACAGGTGTGAATGTGAAATTGA
This sequence comes from Perissodus microlepis, assembly GCF_051167445.1. Taxonomy (NCBI): domain Eukaryota; kingdom Metazoa; phylum Chordata; class Actinopteri; order Cichliformes; family Cichlidae; genus Perissodus; species Perissodus microlepis. Next base: position 2,274,623 of record NC_140473.1, on the reverse strand, counting down.
ATGGTTGTCTGCAGCTCTGTGTTAGCCCTACAACAGATTGGTGACCTGTCCTGACCTTTGTGGCTCTTTCAGAAACAAATAGTCTCCTGTTCATGTCAACTGGGTGAACAAGGATTTATCAAAGCTGTCCGCATAGAGAGAAATGCTTTGCAAGCACCAGCAAAGCCAGGAAAGACAAATAATATACCATCCATATTATCCGGGGTTGAACATGAACACATACTTCATTTCCAAAGAGACTTAAATCATTTGGCAGGAATGTGTAATATGATGTGAAGTGTATCTCTATAAACCAGTTCACAGACTGGTCACTGAAAACATGAGCATGGGTCACAATCAGTGGAAGCTGACTGTGTGTAAAGAGAATACTGGACCCAAATGCAGACTAAAAATGGAGCGTGAAATGTGACTTGAACAAAAAGTGGGCTGTTGTGGCTCATAGGAGTACACAAAGCAAAGGCAAGCGGGGCAAAAACTAAACTAGAACCTAAACTGGAAAAACTAAACTATGATTACTGTGACAAAAACATAAATTCAGGAAAACTGTGAGAATGAACATGCATTACCTTAAACTTGATGCGCCATGAAGGAAAGAACACAGGACAACCTGACAAAGTCTGAATGAAACACACAGACTAAATACACAAAGGAGGTGATCAGGGGAAGTGGAAACACCTGGGGAAACAGCTGACACAAATGAACATAATGACATCAGAGGGGAAGAGTAAAACTAAACACATTGAACAAAGAAACACAAGACTTTCAAAATAAAACAGGAAACTTGGAGAGACGTAGACATGACAACACAGGCTTGACAACATGAAACACGTGGACAAGAAATACATAACAACTAGCACAGAAGGCCTGAGTGAAACTAAAATTCACTGCCAATTAATAATAATCCAACATTCCACATTATCTTCAACATATAACGAAAGAGATCAAAACAACTGAAAGTGCTGGATCACAGACCCAGCCCCTGACAAGTATGTGTGTACACCATTGCATGTATTATGTTTTGCATATTGCACATAGTCTAAGGAGCTTGGAAAGAAAAGCGTCTGGCAGAATTTTCCACACCAAGACTAAAGCTCTGACATTTAATGAGCGATGTCACACTTGATTTGGTTTGTTGAGGTGCCGGGCTACTTGGAAAATCAGTATCGTAGGCAGCCAACTACGTCATTTAGACAGCTGAATAAGGATCAGCAGTGCATCATGGGAGATGGGGCCTCTGGTGGTTCTGACCTTGTTAATGGCTAAGCATGTCATCACCTTGGTGAAGCAAAAAAAGACATCCCTTGCCAACATCTAATTTATACAGAGACTTGCGTCAACATCAGCATTCTGTGTGTCTGTGTTTGCCTGTGTCTGAGTGTACACAGTTGGATGAAGGAACACATTATTTCTTAACTGCAGGCAATTCATTAGTACTTAGATTTTTTTAGGGATTGTGCTAAGAAGTGGTGATCTCAGCACCAGCATTCCCTAAACCTTCATATTCATACAAAAGTGTTTAGCATAACTAATATAACTGATAGATGTAAAACTACCAATACCCTTAACTATTTATACATTTTCTGAATCAGAAAGGAAGCTACTGATTCAGAAAAATTTAAATTAGAACTTTTTAATTGTTTTACTTATATGAATACATTTTACCGTGATAAATAAAAAGACCTTTAGTAAGTATTTGGCCACATAAATAGTGTAGTCTGCTGTAGTCTGCTATTATGCAATGAAAAGGAATTCATTCAAATGTGCCATTTGACATACGTATATGAGAGTCCTGATGCTATTGATGACACACACACTCTATTTTGGTGTGAATTCTGAAATTTCAATGCATGTAAAACTACACTGACACTATTCAGTTATACCCTCAGAGAATGATCACTTTTGGCTTTTTTTCAGCTAATTGTGCTAACTGTAGATGCACTGGCTTGTGTAATTCTCAATCCTGACTGCAGCATGTCATATTTTAAATTTTAAAAAACTTACACTGTACACTTCTTATCCAGCAGCAAACACCAGACAAACACGTACACTGGAGCCTTTAGTAGCTAAAGAGCCAGCAGTCATTTTCACAAACCTTCTAAGAATCGAGCTCATGACATATACCAGGTCTACCCTGGGGTCTGCTCTGACCATTGGCATGCTAAAATAACTCACCTATGAGTTGCTTAGGGTATGTCCAGCAGGCATTCTCAGATACTGAAGACACATCAGCTGGCTACTTTCAGTGAGAGGGATTACTCTACTTTCAGTGCCTGCCATTACCCTGCTTTTTGTGCTAAGATTAGACACCTTTGATGAAAGCTCATTTACCACTGCTCACTTTAAATTTTTGGTCACTACCTATAGTTCAGTTTTATAGGTGAATATGTGAATGTACATCAACTAGTAAGGTATTCTCACACTCTCCAACACAACCAAAAATCTCTGAATGTGGGAATGCAGGTTTTTCCAAAGTTTGTGGAACCCATAAAGAGCTATAAATCAGAGACCGGTGTGTATATGTAACAAAAAAGCACACTAGACTGTTTAGGCCACTTGTCACTCAGTCAGCATTCCACGTCTGCACAGTTGAGCTATGTACTGTTTGAAATTTGGAGGATTTGTGTAGGTTAAAAACCCCTCTTTGTAGCCTGTCTTATGCAAATGGACACAGTAGCAGTAAACTATAAAACAAGAGTTAACCCCCTTCCCCCCTCCAGAAAACTGTTGTATCCTTTGATCAATGATTTGATCAATATTTGTTGGAAACCAAAGGCATTTTTTTTCAATGCAGTTCTTGCTTATTTCATCAGCAAGACATGCAAAACCACATTTCACTCTAACAGTGGTTTTGTGGTTCTACATCTAGAACTTTTCTAAATGCAGCCCATACCTGTAACCCAGTCAAATGATTTGCATCAGTTGATTTCCTCAGTTCCCAAATGCATAGATTGTTGTTAAAAAACAATACTCATACTAGGCTTGATATAATAGATTGTCATGAGATAATCATTCCTCTCTGAGTGATCATGTTGTATGGACTCAGGCGTGTGGGACGGCATGGTCATTGGTGAAACCCACTGTTGCTCTTTCATGGAAAAACGAATCGTCTCTGCTCTGTGGATAGTGAGCAAATAGTGAAGGCGATCTGTGCAAGCAAAGTGTGGTTAGACTCCCTGCCTTCTTTGCCATGTACAGATTAGCATTAGCACTGGCAATACATCCTCTTCACTTGATCAGAAATTGCTCTTTAAAGCGTGTTCTTTCCTGTCCTACCAGATGTGCTCTCCCTCTAATGACATACTCTCTGTCCTCCTTCCAGCTTGGCGTCATGGGATCATCCACACTGGGGAAGGCAGCGTCTCTTGATGCTCTTTTAAATGAATGCATTCATGGATTTGGTGAGTGACACAGACCATCAGGGGTCCTAAAGGTCCCTTATTCACTGCATTGCAATTAGTTTGTGGTAATTTGCAGAGAATAACTTAGGCAGTCCCTAAATTTATACCATTGTGCAAAAGTGTTGGGACACCCCTAATTTTTGGTGTCTGTTCAATTCTTCATAATTGCATTAATTCTGTATTCAGAAAAACAGTGTATCACCAACATTTTATTTTGAGCTAGGTAAGTGAGAAAGCAGTAAGAATTCAGACTGAATTTTGGGATTTGCTCTTCACAGATGACAGTGGTGACCTGCAGGCTAACCCCCTCCCACGCATTGTGCTGCTGATGCACCGTTGGTATGTTACATCCTCTGAACTGGTGCGAAAACTTCTGATGATATATCCTATCTTGTAGAAATCATGACTCGTTGCTCATACACATTAGTGAAATGGTCCAACAATATATTGAAGTGCTGGCTGAAGCTTGGAGGGCTCATTCACCTTACAGGAAATCTCACCTAAGCTTTTATTTGGTTAATGGTATTCCAGACAGTCTCTTAAATGATATTTGATGCTTTCTGTAAGCAGCTGCATCTCTCTCAGCTGCTCTCTTGGTGTGCCAGTGAACATTGATGTAAAATAAGTGGTATTGATCTTAGCTTGGATCAGTGACCTTGGAGTTGCTCAGTAGGTGGTTTGTTGTACTATTAGAGACAAATGGTTGTAATGCAGCTTTTTACCTGCTGTAAATTCAAACGCCAACTTCATTCAGTTTTGTATAACTACCCTGTTACCAAAGTATATACAGTCATGGTGAAAAGACAGTACATCCACTGCAATTCTAAGGGTGTACGTATCAGGACATACTGAAATAAAAAATCATCTGGAACTTGCCAGGATCTAAATTAATTTAAATACATCCTGAAAAGTGTTTTTATTTACTTAACACAAACTAAGGGAAAATACAAATGATATGAAAAATGATTAAGCAGCTTACAGAAGCATGTTTAGCTGCAATGCCTGAAGGCATTTTGACTTTTCAGTCTCTTACATAGTTGTGGAGGACTTTTGGAGCACTCGTCTTTAGAAAGTTGCTTCAGTGCATTGACATTCATTTATGCACCCCTTTCTTAAGGTCTTGCCACAGCATTTTGAGGCTGAGGTCTGGACTTTGACTCGGCCATAGCCTTTTCTTTTTTAACTATGTTGTTATAGATCAGACTTTATTTTCTTACTTCAGTAATCAGACACATGGAGAAACCCCCCAACAAGTAACCATCACAATATAACTTCACTAAAACTTCTAACAGACCTTGTGTGTAATGGAGATGTAATGCCAGCCTATTTTCATTTTTTTTACAATGAAAATAGAGTTTTCACACACACACACACACACACACACACACACACACACACACACCACACACACACACACACACACACACACACACACACACACACACACACACACACCATTGTTGTTGTCTCCTTCCTCTCTTCTCTCTATATCTATCTGTTTTCCTGCTGATCTCCTCCACTTCCTCCTCCTTTCAGGACCTCCTGACAGTCTCCCAGATGAGCCTGGGGAGATTTTATCAGCGAAAGCACTTTTGGGATGTGTCCACTTACTGTAGAAAAAGATTTTACTTTTTTTCATTGTCTAAAACAGAGATTAAATAAATAAAATAATAATGCAGGAATATTTCCTGAATACTCGGTTCTGAGTTGCAGTAGGCCCTGTGCTGTGAGCATAGCCTGGCTCTTCATTTAGATTCATCCCAAACTTTAGGTCATAATTCTCTGTAATTGTTAGCTGATAACCTCCAGATTAGCTTGCATAGAGGGTCCTCTATGTTTATTTTTTTTAGAGCGAAGAGGCTTTCTCCTAGCAACCCTTCCAAATAAGCCATACTTGTTCAGTCTTTTTGTAAATGCACTGTTGTGAACTTTAATATTTATCATGCTAAGTGAGGCCTGCACAGTCTGGAATTAGTTCTCATGCAGTTTCTCTGAGCAGTGCAATTTGACCTTGCTGGTACGGTCCTGGAAAAACAGATGGGTAACAGTAAATGGACTAGTTCTTATATAGCGCTTTTCTACTCTATCTGAGAACTAGAAGCACTTTATACAACTTGCCTCATTAACCCATCCACATATCAGCTCTTTCTACTGAAGTGCGTTCCATCTAATGGTCACGCACATTCACACTCTGATGGATGCATTAGAGAGCAGCTGGAGGTTAGTATCTTGCCAATGGATATTTGACATCCAGATTGGAGCAGCCAAGGAAAAAACCACCAACCTTCCGATTAGATTAGATTAGATTAGATTAGATTAGATGAAACTTTATTAAGGTGGGTTCCTCCGGGAAATTCAGTTTCCAGTAGCAAAGCACCGAAAGAAGTTGCATGTTACAGATACATTAAGGGGAATGAGAGTAAGGATATAAGCATAAATACACCATATATACACATATACACATATATAGATACAGAATATACAATATGGATAAATAGGATTGCTCATTTGAGTGAGTGTATTGCACAGTGATTATTGCACAGTCAAATATAAGAAAAAAAGACAAAACAAAAACAAATATTGCAAATATTGCACAGTGTAGAAAAGCACCTACAGCTCAGTTGTTCCCGCCCTCCCTTGTCCCCCTGTTTCTCCTCCCTCTCCCCTCCAGTGAGGAGTTAAACAGTTTGATGGCGTGTGGGACAAAGGAGCTTTTAAGTCTGTTGGTTTTTGTAGTAGTAAATGACCTGTTCTACCTGCTGAGCTACAGAAATCGATGTCTGGAATGTTTTCTAATTGTTAAAAATCTTTCTTATTGACTTAAATATGCCATGTTACATTTATCCTTAGGAGTGAAAGAAGGTATACTCTAACATGACTTTGTGGAATCATCACCTCTTATGTATGTGCAGGAAAGGTGACCTGTAATGGAGTAATAAGTAATATATTACGCAATGCAGTACTTTTCTCCTTGTACAAAGTAGTTTGTTAAATTACAGTTATGTTACTTTGCAACATGGCCTGTTTAGTTGGTAGGCAACAATATAACACCAAACTCACTGTACAAATCTCTATGCTAACAAGGACATGCACAAGATCTTTCTTTCAATAGTCTATTTAAGTGCTACCCCAAAGCTAACTGACAGCAAAGTGGGTAAAAACAGCCCATAGAGCACTTCACAGAAAAAAACGTTGTGATCAAAGTGATTGGACCCTAAGAAAGAGTTTGAGCAGAAATGCACAATCCTACTAACTTCTTCAGTTCTACTTTAAACCTCCCTAAGTATTGGCACACTCCACTTTAGCAACACTCTGTCTCTTGCAGTTAGCTTTGATGTCATGTTTACAGTAAAGCAGTGATTCTCAAACTTTTCACAAGAGTACCACCTCATAAAATATATGGCTCTTAAAGTACCACCCTTATGACCGAAATTAGTATTACTAATGTCCTGGGTCGGCAACACAGTGTTTTCTGTTTGGTATTGGTATCTGTCTGTGTCTTTGTTAGTTTTGGTTCTGTGTTCCCACTGTTCTGTGTTAGTACTGTGCCTCTGAGTTTAGTCTGTGGATTTCCTGTTTTACATTTAGATGGTCTTGTCTCATGTTAGTGTATTCTGCTTTACTTCCTTGTCTTGTCTTGCCCAATTAGTTGCAGCTGTGTTGCCATCTGTTCCCTCACGTTCATGCCTGTGTATATATATTGTGTGTTTGCCTTTGCTCGTCGTTACTCCGTCTGTGTTACTCGGTGTATCTCTGCATCTCTCTGCCCTACAGTCTCTGTGTCATCACTCTGCGTCCTAATGGTTTCAGGTTAGTTGGTTAGTTGTCCCCAGTTTACGTTTTGGTAGCTCCTCCGTTCCTGTTTTTGCCATTTTGCCAATCCTGTAAATAAAGCTCACTCGCATCACAGCCTATGCTGTGATGCGAGTGGTAAGTGAGAAATCTTGGTTCCTTACTCTCACACACCACACGACTGCGCTGAGCTACTTGGTGTTTGCCTTTTGCATTCCTAATCCAAGTCAATAAGGCGTCAAGCAGAAGGCTGATGGTAACTGGATGAGATGTCCTGCATAATCCATTAGAGGCAAAGCTTGAGGGCAGCATAGTGACAAGATGGTTAGCACCAATGACTATAGAAAACAGTCATTGGTTAGCACTGTTGCCTTGAAGCAGCTAAGTTTTGGGTTTGCAAAATCACATGGTTAGCTTAATTGGTGATTCTAAATTCCCCTTAGGTGTGAATTATTGCCTGCCTCTCTGCGTTAGAGGCAACCTGTCCAGAGTGTAACAAACAACCTCTATCTCACAAATACATGCCATTCCAAAATTAGATGGCGATTCTGTGTTTTTGTATTCAAACAAATTCCTTATTTTGTTGATTTGCTGGTTTTGTTAAATCTTGAAAAATGTCCTTAACTTAAGCCCACGTACCGTAACTGCAGTGGTGACAACTGCCAAAGAACCAGGCTGAAGATTTGTTATTTAATGAGGTAAGTTGGTACTCATACATTCTCCTACATGTCAGACAGTCAAACTTCCTGCATCATACCACCCATCGTAAAGGGGCTTACATGTCATAAATGTCCCGGTCTGTCACACACTAATAAAGGATATACTATAATCTGCATTCGTCCCATGTTTATCTATTTGATGTATAATTCCAAATATGTGTACTTAGGTACTGGATAGTAACATTTCCTGCAGAGTTCAACCTGGACTTGGGTCTGATTAGAATAACAGAGGAGTTCAGAGACGTGGCAGCTCAGCTTGGCTGTGAGGAGCATTTCAAATTCATCGACATCTCAACCATGTAAGACATCAAGGGCACACAGATGCAGCTGAAGAAACTCTTGATATAATCACTCAATTTTAACAAAATGTAACATCTGGGCTGGGTAAAATTTAAAAATAAAATAAATAAAATAATAATAAAATAAAAACTTTTTTATTTAAAGGGGACAATTTTTTGGTTATTTCCAGCTCTTTATTTTTACCATCAAAAGGCTACACTGGTGTTGTATGACTTACAGTTCTAAATAATAAAATAATCCAAATTAAGTCACACAACCATGAGATTTAAAGAGTGCACATCTAAAGCTTAAACATGTCAAAGAACTGTTCCGTTGATTCTTATGCTTTTATTCGAGTGGCTAATTGCTTCTCAATTGTTCTGCTTGCAGTCCATCATACGACTGGATGAGAAGGATTACCCAGCGGAAAAAGCAAACCAAAAAAGGGAAGGCCTCCCTGTTGTTTGACCACCTGGAACCCATAGAGCTGGCTGAGCATCTCACCTTCCTGGAATTCAAATCCATCCGAAGGATATCGGTACATTCAACTGTTGAGTGATGGCTGCTTTGTGGCTCAGGGATGGTTCTGGAATTCATTGTCGGCAGAGGATGAATCCTAACACCATTTTAGTGCTCTATATACAATACCCTCTTACAAACTTCTCCTTCATAACTATTCTACAGCTACTGTACTAGTGTGGTCAGGGAAAATAAATAGTTTAATTATGACACCACATAGGGATATGTCACCCTGAGGAAATCTAAAACTTAAATAGTAAAAAGAAGGCTCACAGGTTTATTAAATACAGATGGCCATATTAGGCTTCTCCTTAATATAGTTTTATTAAAAAATGATCAACATGAAAACAATACATGTGAAATATGTATTGAACAAGAAGGTATTGTGGAACACCATCTATTTATCAATGGCAATACAAAGTAAAAATGGACTAGGATGGGACATTTCAGAACCGTAGAAGGAGGGTTATAAAGGGGAACACACACACACACACACCTATGGTGCTATGTAATAAGTGCGATTGTGAAGGAGAGATATCCCCAGGGTTGCATTACTACTGACTGTCCACTCCCAGTCCTATCCAGCAGCAGGGAAAAGTAGGGCTGGGTATGTCTGTGAAGGTTCTCAGTCATCCAGGTCATCGTAGTCAAAGGAGCTTGCAAAGAAAAGCGTCTGGACTTCTTTAAGTTACTTGAAGACGTTTCACCTCTCATCCGAGAAGCTTCTTCAGTTCTAAGGTCAAATGGTGGAGAATCCCAGATATAAACCTAGTGGGAGTATCCCCCCACAGAGGGACAAAAGGACCCCCTGATGATCCTCTAATCCTATGGGAGACACCTTGGCTCAGGCGATTAGAGGATCATCAGGGGGTCCTTTTGTCCCTCTGTGGGGGGATACTCCCACTAGGTTTATATCTGGGATTCTCCACCATTTGACCTTAGAACTGAAGAAGCTTCTCGGATGAGAGGTGAAACGTCTTCAAGTAACTTAAAGAAGTCCAGACGCTTTTCTTTGCAAGCTCCTTTGACTAGGGCTGGGTATCATCACTGACTTCTATTCGATTCGATTCCGATTCAATTTTGACTCAGACAGAGAAGCACAATATAGTAATTCAGCTGGATTCATGCGGTCTAAGATTTCAGGTGCCCAACAGGAACAGTTACACATTCCAGATAAAAGCTACTCCAAGTCTATTCAGGAAATGCTGCCAGAGACATTATCAAATGGTAATCAAAAATCTATAAAAAAAACTATACCAGTGAAATGTGACACTGTTGTAAAAATGACAAGAGGTGAATGCTGCAGCAAATCATAAATATTGTAATTAAGTGCGCAAAGCAGTGGAAGAAAAATAAAGATTTTAATTCAGCTAACAGATCATCTGCAGAGGAATGGCTTATTTGAAGAGTTTCAGTCAGGTTTCAGAGCTCATCACAGCACAGAAACAGCTTTAGTGAAGGTTACAAATGATCTTCTTATGGCCTCTGACAGTGGACTCATCTCTGTGCTTGTCCTGCTAGACCTCAGTGCAGCGTTCGATACTGTTGACCATAATATCCTATTAGAGCGATTAGAACATGCTGTAGGTATTACAGGTACTGCACTGCAGTGGTTTGTATCATATCTATCTAATAGACTCCAATTTGTGCATGTAAATGGAGAGTCCTCTTCACACACTAAGGTGAATTATGGAGTTCCACAGGGTTCAGTGCTAGGACCAATTCTGTTTACATTATACATGCTTATACAGGCAGTATCTTTAGAAGACATAGCATAAATTTTCACTGCTATGCAGATGACCCCCAGCTCTATCTCTCCATGAAGCCAGATAACACACACCAATTAGTTAAACTGCAGGAATGTCTTAAAGACATAAAGACCTGGATGGCCGCTAACTTTCTGCTTCTTAATTCAGATCAAACTGAGGTTATTGTACTCGGCCCTGAAAAGCTTAGAAATATGGTATCTAACCAGATTCTTACTCTGGATGGCATTACCTTGGCCTCCAGTAACACTGTGAGGAACCTTGGAGTCATTTTTGACCAGGACATGTCCTTCAACGCACATATTAAACAAATATGTAAGACTGCTTTCTTCCATTTGTGCAACATCTCTAAAATTAGAAATATCCTGTCTCAGAGTGACGCTGAAAAACTAGTTCATGCATTTATTACTTCCAGGCTGGACGACTGTAATTCATTATTATCAGGATGTCCTAAAAACGCGCTGAAAAGCCTTCAGCTAATCCAAAATGCTGCAGCAAGAGTACTGACAGGGACTAGAAAGAGAGAGCATATTTCTCCTGTTTTGGCTTCCCTTCATTGGCTTCCTGTTAAATCCAGAATTGAATGCAAAATCCTGCTCCTCACATACAAGGTCTTAAATAATCAGGCCCCATCTTATCTTAATGACCTTGTAGTACCATATCACCCTATTAGAGCACTTCGCTCTCGCTCTGCAGGCCTACTTGTTGTTCCTAGAGTATTTAAAAGTAGAATGGGAGGCAGAGCCTTCAGTTTTCAGGCCCCTCTTCTGTGGAACCAGCTTCCAGTTTGGATTCGGGAGACAGAAACTATCTCTACTTTCAAGATTAGGCTTAAAACTTTCCTTTTTGCTAAAGCATATAGTTAGGGCTGGACCAGGTGACCCTGAATCCTCCCTTAGTTATGCTGCAATAGACGTAGGCTGCCGGGGGATTCCCATGATGCATTAAGTTTTTCCTTTCCAGTCACCTTTCTCACTCACTATGTATTAATAGACCTCTCTGCATTGAATCATATCTGTTATTAACCTCTGTCTCTCTTCCACAGCATGTCTTTTATCCTGTCTTCCTTCTCTCTCCCCAACCGGTCGCAGCAGATGGCCCCGCCCCTCCCTGAGCCTGGTTCTGCCGGAGGTTTCTTCCTGTTAAAAGGGAGTTTTTCCTTCCCACTGTCGCCAAAGTGCTTGCTCATAGGGGGTCATATGATTGTTGGCTTTTTCTCCGTATCTATTATTGTACGATCTACTGTACAATATAAAGCGCCTTGAGGCGACTGCTGTTGTGATCCGGCGCTATATAAATAAAATTGAATTCAATTAATTCAAGTTAACTGCTTTATCACTGAGCACAATTGCTGCTGCTATTTGTAAATCACTGAATTAATACATGCACATTCCTGCAAAAATCTCTCCAGAGCAGGTTGGATCCACAGAGGTGGCTGTGCTCCAGAGGCAGAGTAGGCCATTCGAAGGGAGGTGCTTCAATCCCTTTGTACGATAGGCTCTTGTTTCCATCCCAAAAATAAGTCTTGACAAAAAACTAAATGTGTGTGTTAATGAGAAATGCTGTATAAAATATTTTGAGAGCTCAAGTTAAGCAGAAAGGTGCCCTATAAAAACTAGCCTTTATGCATCCGTTTATACGTTAGCAGTAGTAACGTTTGGTAGTAAGAACCGAAAACCCTAAAAGTTACCTGGACAGCCCAAAAGCTTGTTTCATACTCTGGTCAGGAGCAGGTAAGGAGTTTCAGTTTTAAATCACCTTTAAATACCACATTTTCACTGTTTCTTTCATTTAATATAGATTCTCTGCTTGAGGAATAACTGGGGAATAACTTTTACATGTGCAGCCGTATGCAGTTAATTTGGTAAATGTATAAAATATTTCAGTTTCATACTCCTGCTAAGTCACTTTTACACTGCTAGAAATATAGCTACAAGAACACACATACCAGAGTGTCACATTTTACTGATAATTACCATTTCATAATGGCTCCAGAGTATGTGGCCCTCATATGGATCATTTGAGATGGAAGAAGAGTCATATGATCCGTAAAACCCCCCCTTTTAGATCGGTAATGACCAACCGTTTCATGTGACCTCGCAGGGAAAACGCAGCTTAGCAAGTTGATAACTAGATTCATGTGACCACTTATCCTGATCGACAAACTAGGGGTAAATGAATCCAGGTAACAAAAACACGCCCTGGGTCTGTTGAACTTGCTTCATAGTACATGGCCCAGGTTATGTATTCAGCATAAGGGATTTGTAACCACTGACCGGAAGGCATCAATAAACCCCAGCAGCTGACTAATTTCCGGCTGTAGCATAAATCTCCAGAGACCTCAATAAAGGAATGCTGTATCACAACTGTAGGGTGTAACACATCTGTGTCCTCTGTTAGAAATAAACAGCTGGCCACATACCCGGATTAAAACTACTTTAGATTGCACAGAATTCACAGACAGCCAATATACCAAAGTCCACGGAAGACAAAAGACTCCATGAGCAAGAAGAAATTCTGCATGATTGTGTCTTGGGAAAGTTCTACCCATCCCTGACTTCAGAATTGAGCACACAGAATGGCTACACTGGCTACAGAATTAAATCCCTTCTTCAAACAGTTCCATGGGGCCTTTGATCTCAGTGTTTTTGATAAATGGAATTTATGAAAAATGAAATATAACCTTATCCTTTCAGGACATACATGGGCTCCCAAAACCAGCCCTGATCTGCTGTGCAGTTTTTTGGCTCAAAGCTAATGCTAACTCATGCTATCACAGGTGTCGAACTCCAGGCCTTGAGGGCCGGCGTCCTGCAGGTTTTAGATGTGTCCTTGATCCAACACAGCTGATTTAAATTGCTAAATTACCTCCTCGACATGTCTTGAAGTTCTCCAGAGGCCTGGTAATGAACTAATCAATTGATTCAGGTGTGTTGACCCAGGGTGAGATCTAAAACCTGGCCTGGACACACTGGCCCTCGAGGCCTGGAGTTCGACACACCTGTGCTAGATGGAGAGCTTCTGGAAAGCTGAACATTTGCTGGGATTCCATTCTGCTGTGATGGGCCATCGGCGTCTTATCATCAAACAGCTTAACTGAATTCTATATATCAATATGTGGGAGAAAAGGCTTACACTAGCTGACATATGGTTAGGTGTTTAATAGATTTCCTAGAATAGGACCCAGATCAAAATGTAGGGTGGTAGAGAAGTAGGCAGTTTTAACACTGGTACAAAAACAGTATGTAAAGGACATTTTTTTTCAGTCTTTGCGTAGGATCTTTTCTGATTCTGTAAGGCAGATACCTGATTTATGTTACTCTGTCGTTCCTAGTTCACTGATTACCAGAGCTATGTGATCCATGGCTGTTTGGTGGACAACCTGACTCTGGAGCGCTCCATTGCTTTGTTCAACGGCGTTTCACAATGGGTGCAGCTGATGGTTCTCAGCAAACTCACACCTCAGACCCGTGCAGAGGTCATCACAAAATACATCCATGTGGCACAGGTAAGCCAAGGAGGGCAAGGCTCTACGCACAGCTCTTCCAGCTTTCACAAAGTATTTCTCTCCAAAACATATAGAAATAACAGGGTGACTCAGCACTGTTACAAAACCATACTATATAATTAAGTTTAAATTCCACATTCCACATAAATTCCAAATCTTAAACTCAAGATTTTTCTTTTGACTAGTCAAACAAATTATCAAGAAAAATGCAACAGTAAAATCTTACAGATTAGAAAAAACCCACTCAGCTAAAGTGGCAAAACAGCATCTTGGCTTTGTTCATTTGCAGTGCAGAGGCTCAGAGATGTTATGATAGCTTTTCCCCTAAACTGCCACCTTAAAGTCTAACATAGTAAGACAGGGTTAGGCTACATTTAAAGCCACATGTACAACCATTACAGTTTCAGAAGCCAGAAGTTACTTTCAATTTATGTCTTTTTTTAATATGCATTTTGGCCTCATAGTTGTTCTAATATAATATTTTTGTATTTATGCAGCAGTCTGCTACTTCCTGAGCCTTGTTCAGCTGGAGGTTTCTTCCTGTTAAAAAGGAGTTTTTTCTTTCCACTGTCCTTTGATTTGTCAAGGTTTTCTCTCTGATATTGTACCTTAACAATGTAAAGCACCTTGAGGCAACTGTTTTTTATTGTGTGAATTGAATTAAACTGAACTGAATTAATTTATGCCAGATACATTAAATTATAGCTAAGGCAGTAGATGTGAACTAAACTCACATCTGTCACTAAATGATGATTGGATTGGACTGACTGAACCTTAAGAGGCTAACACTTCACATATTTTCATCGTTTTTAAACCATTCAGTGAGCTCCCTATGGATAGTATAGTATAGTATATAGAAAGATAGATAGATAGTTTGTATCTAGGGGGAGAGATGGGCCCTGCATAAACAAATAACCCGTTTAACTTTAAAAGGCACAGTGGTGTTATAGAATGTCCCCCTTTTTTTAAAAAAAATAATTCTTCGTCAACCACATAACTGAAGTGTGCCATCTGGAGGATGTAGGCTGAATATCATGCTGCTGTTTCTCTCACACATACCTGACATTTTTTATATGTGTTTCTGCCATCAAATTCAAAAGAAACTGGTTTTTCATGAGAGAGTAACATGTTTCAAATAAATGATATAAGAAATAATACTAGTGTTTGGTAAATGGACAGGTGTTTACGTAGCACTTTTCTTCTCAAGCTGAGCACTTAAAGGGCTTTTTGCTACAAGTCTTATTCACCGACACACTGGATTTGTAAAAAGAGAATGCAAATATACATTCTTATTCTTGAATGGTAAATGGCCTGTATTTGTATAGCACTTTTCTAGTCCCTAAGAACCCCAAAGCGCTTCACACTACATTCAGTCATTCACACACTGGCAAGCTACATTGTAGCCACAGCTGCCCCGGGGGGCACTGACAGAAGCGAGGCTGCCGGACACTGGCGCCACCGGGCCCTCTGACCACCACCAGTAGGCAAACATGGGGTTAGTATCTTGCCCAAGGATATTTGGCATGCAGCTAGGTGGCAGCCTGGGATCGAACCACCGACCTTCTGATTAGTGGCTGACCTGCTCTGCCACTTGAGCTACAGCCAGTTTGTTTCAGCCAGGACGTATCTATTAAAATATGTCTGGTACAGCTTTGATCTCTTGTAGTTAAAAGTGAAAGTCTTATGAGAAGACAGACAATAACAGTTAGCATATGGATTGCACAGGCAGTCACCATTCAGATTTAATGGCCCTTCTGTGGATGAGTATGTTTAGCTGCCTTTAAGCCAGATTCTTCATGGTTACGAATGGTTCCACACTATGCAAAAAAATGGCTTCTTTAATATTTCTAATATTCTCTAATATTTCTCTAAAACAAATAATAAAAAGCATACAAAAAACAAATGCACTTGAGCTGTTGTTCAGTCATAAAAGCTCCCCCATCATCAATATTTATGTTCCATATAGTACACACTGTTAGAAAAAGCATCTTGAAAAAATGGTAATATTCCGGCAGCTGGGGCGCCAAAATACGACCGTATAATTACAGAAAATAACTCCCGCATAAAAATACGGTTATTTCCAGTAATGAAAATACAATTAGTTGCGCTAATTTGACATGGGATCTCGCCTTTTTCAAGTGCCGCTAAACATTAAATTAGGAACATGTTAATGTCATTAAACAATGAAATCATCTATAAATAGGAAAAAAAAAAAAACATCTTAAAAAAACGGTAATATTCCGGCAGCTGGGGCGCCAAAATACGACCGTAAAATAACAGAAAATAACTGTCCCATAAAAATACGGTCATTTTCAGTAATGAAAATAGAGTTTGTTGCGCTAATTTGACATGGGATTCTGCCTTTTCCAAGTGCTTTTAGACATTCAATTAGGAACATTTTTACGTGATCAAACAATGAAATTACCTATAAACAAGGTCACTGAATGTGGAAATATGAATCATAATACGTAAATGTACAGAAATATACAGTTAACAGTTGGTTTAAATAATAATTGATTGCATGCCCTGGGACAGACTGACAGAGGCGAGGCTGCCATATCGCACCATCGGCCCCTTTGGCCATCACTAGTAGATGGAGAGTCTTGACCACGGACACAACGACAGAGAGTGTCCGAGCCGGGGCGCGAACCGGCAAGCTTCTGATCACAAGGCGAACTGCCAACTCTTGAGCCACAAACGCCCTAACTAGCAATGATAATAATACTTATGTGATGTAACACAAGCTTATAGGGATCATGTTATATACTTTTCCATAGCATTACATTTGAATTCAACAGTTCAATCTTTCAAATAACGGACAGATATTTGTGAAATCATGATACATTTGTGAATGTATTTTAACAATCTAAATATGCATATGTACAGACAGATACATTTAATAATCATGAAAATTATGTTGTATTACATTACAGTGATTTAACGTTAATTTACATTCAAAATGTGAAGTCAAAGTCTATTTACGTAACTTTAATGATATTCTAGAAGAACAGAACATTACTGTAAAATGCACAGTGAAATACCTTCATATTAGGGTTTTTTCCTATGGTCGCAGCCATACCCACGACCTTGTTGTTATTAGTTCACATTCATTGGCCGATGCTTAGCGACATGTTATTTATATTAATTGCAATTCCTACCTCTACATTTCTTTTTCAAAATATATAATTAGCACAGCGTGTCTGTGCAATGTTTTACATCATGGCATGCAGAGAAATTTTAACAGAGAAGCTCACACAGAGAGATTAAGCTTGTTATTTAACCCAAAGCTGGCAGGGGGAGCTCTTTATTAAAACACTTGCCGGTGCTACAATGTGCCTCAAGGTTCAACAACAGCACAACAGAAGTCACTCATGGTACAGCACTCTCTCTACAAAACAACAACTGTCAGTGACGCTGCACCACGGCGTAAACACAACATTCAAGATAACAGTTAAAAGTAACGTAACCATAAACAATAAAACAAGAACATCTAAACAGCAGCACATGTCCCAAGGCATGATGGGAGACATTTCTGGATTTCTGGATATTTTTACAATCTAAATATGCACATGTACAAAAAAATATATTTAAAAAACAAGTAAATTGTGTTTTATTACATTTACAGTGATGTTATGTTATTTTACATTTGACGTGTCAGATCACAGTCTACTTATGTAAATGTAATGATATTCTAGAAAAACAGTACACAACTGTAAAATACACAGTAAAATAATTTGACATTACTATTTTTTGGAACAGTGCAGGATATGGTTCTTTCTGTCTGTGTTCTAGGCAAAGAGCTTCTCCATTACTCTTCCATTTGTATTGAAGGATGGATGCAGGCCCTAATTATCTGCCCCGTCCTTTCTCCAACCAAAGTAAAGGCTGTCTACAGAAAGGGTCAAGGATGAATCTACTTAACTCACTGCCATTAGCTGTAATGACATGCTGCACAGAATATTGTGCGCTGGTTTTTAAGATGGCTTGGTCAGCTTCAAGTGCAAATGTTCTCATTTTGTAAGCATGCATATTGTAACATACTGTTATGTTATGTAATGCTGAATTGAAAAGTAAATATTGACTGGGCTCCATGCAGCAGACTGGGACTCATCAAAAGCTTATGATGGCTTGGTTTGGATTTGGTTTTATTCACATAGCCATTTGTCTCTCATCTCAGCATTATTAGATTATTAAAATAAAGTAAGTTTTTACAATTACTCTGATAATCATAGTGGTAGCAAAGCTTTCTTCTTCAGCTATTATCACCAATCTAATATGTCATTGGAGACTGGTACAGTGATAATGAGCTCTTGTATTCATGTACTGTGGTTTCAGAAAGGAGTCAGCTTAATTTGTTGGTAAGCTTTTAGATTAACATCCCCTCCACAGTCCATAAAAAAATTAAATAAAGTTTTTCAGTGTTTTTGAATTTTAATTAAAAAAACAAAACAATAATTGAGTAAATTGCCACACTCCAAACTAGCACACCAAGGACCAAAAGCAAGGCGCTAGGCCACCTCTTTAGACAATAAACAGTGATCTTCAACATGTCTTTCTCTGGTCATCAGAAACTCCTTCACCTGCAGAACTTCAACACTTTGATGGCGGTGGTGGGGGGCTTGAGCCATAGTTCAATTTCTCGCCTAAAGGAGACTCATTTATATTTGGCTCCTGAAGTAGTCAAGGTAAGTCAGTGCCAGTCTTTTGTATGTAGATTCATTTATGATTACTACACAGTTACAGGTGATTCAGTGGCAATGTATTTTCTTAGCAACAAGCCTTTACCCTGTTTCATTAAGGAATTTGTACTGCAGCACGGTGGCGCTGTGATTAGAACTGTTAACTCACAGCAAGAAGGTCCTGATTTTGGTTCCACCACCTGGCCTTTCTCCTTGGAGTTTTCATGTTCTCCACATGTTTGTATGGGTTCTGCCTGGGTACTTTGGCTTCCTTCCATAGTCCAAAGACATGCATAACTTAAACTTTTGATTTGCTTATGAATATGGTGTACCCTTTACCGTTTGCTGCTTCTTGCCACAGATCTGGAATGAGATGACAGAGCTGGTCTCTTCCAACAACAATTACTCTTGCTACCGAAAAGCCTTCAATGAGTGCCAGGGATTTAAGATCCCAGTACTGGGTGTGCACCTAAAGGACTTGATTGCAGTGCATGTGGTGTTTCCTGACTGGATTGGTGATGGTAAAAAGGTGAACCTCGTGAAGATGCATCAGCTTTACATGACCTTCAATGAGCTGGTGTCCCTGCAGAGTGCAGTGGCCCAAGTTGAACCCAACATGGACCTCATCTACCTACTAACGGTGAGGGATTACCACACATGGATTTGAAATGTCACTGTCCAGCTAATTGTGCACACACAAAGGAATCTGTCAAGAGGTTAAGGAAAAATAGATCATTTTATTTTCTAAAGACCCTGCTTAATTTTCTTCACTCTTGTTTGTTTCTGTCGCTTGTTGTTGTTTTCGACTTTTTTTTCATCAGTCAAATCAGGAGGAGCTTCTTATCATATATGAATATGATAAGAAGCTCCTTGAGAATATTGGCTTGTTGTCCTCGTTACCTAGTCTCAGAAAGGATTTGTAGAAGCTCTTTTTTGCATACAACCTTTCTCTTGATAGTCTGCTTTGTTAGTATGGCTTGTTTTTTACTACAGGAACTTGCACTTTAAACAAAAGGTCACTTTACAACCCTCAATTGTTCTTTGACTTTTTGAAACTTATTATACCGCAATCCTTTTATTTTTCAGCTTTCGTTAGATCTGTATTATACTGAGGATGAGATTTATGAGCTGTCATTGCTAAGGGAACCCCGTAACTCTAAATTGGTAAGTTTTAGTGTAATTATAACCACTGCTCAGACATACTTTCATCAAAGACTTTCACCAACTAAAAATCTTCTTTTGGACAATTTCAAATTTTTCTTTCTACCATTTATCACACAGGGCAGAAAATTAAACACCCTTTTGCCTTTGTATTCGGTTTAATTGAATTCAATGTTATTTATATAGCATCAAATCACAACAAGCGTTTCCTCAGGCGCTTTATATTGTAAGGTAAAGACCCTACAATAATACAATAATACAAACAGAAAAAAAGTGCTTTGTAAGATCCTGTTGTCTTGATGTGAATATTTGGTGGGTCCTGTTTGTCTAAGTCTCGTCCTTCTGCACAGCCTACCTCTCCAACAACTCCCAACAAGCCATTGGCCCCACTGGACTGGGCATCTGGTGTCGCTACCAAACCAGACCCCTGTCTGGTCAATAAACATATCAGGAAGGTAGTGGATGTAAGTATACAAACATACTTTTCAAAATCGGAAGAAACGGTTCCTGTTGTAGGTGAAAGTAATCTGTTTCCCTGTCTGCGCTGGGAAAGTCTGTGTTCAGGAATTATGACCATGACCGGGATGGATACATTTCTCAAGAAGACTTTGAGAGCATTGCAGCCAACTTCCCCTTGCTGGACTCTTTCTGCGTTTTGGATAAAGATCAGTGAGTTTGGAACATTACAATACAGTTAAGTTTGTTGTTTTTGCTGTCTAATAAAACATAATCCAGTTTTTCAACAAGGCAATAACTGCCTGAAGTCTAAAACCCATGGATGCCACAAAAAATTCGGTTTTGTTCTTGTTGATGACTGTCTTCAGGATTATTCAGCGGTTTATCTTTTCCAAAGTATCCACTTATTTACCTTCAAAAACTGTTTGGTTGTTTTTGTAGACAGTATAAAAGATAAACTTAGATTCAGCGTCTGAAGAAATGAAACCAGCAGATACACTTTAAACTGCGTTTACCTTAATGACCTGCAGGGGGTAACTCATTAAGCTGCAAAGAGTCCCTCAGATGGAACCTCATTAATGTATGGCCTCAAATCATTCTCAAATAGTGTCAAATCATACAAAATAAAACACTAAGTTCATGTTCAGTTGATATCAAAAGAGAGAAATAGTGTAAGCTCATAAATTGTTGCAACTTCGTGTCCTCATCTTCAGTTTGATATACCCCTCTCTCCTGTCAAACCACCAGAGTCACAGCCTTTAAAATGCTCACCTGGAGATTACACAACTAGACTTGAGCAATAACTTTGTGACATCATGGGGGATTCGTCCATCTTTTGCAGTGTATGGATGTTTTTCCAGTTGCTTTTTTCGTCATTGTCATTTGCACCGTGAAGACCTGTCCAATAAACCTTCCATATGGCTGAAACTGAGCAGGCTGTGTCTGTACAGAGGTTGGAATTGATGAGGCTGCTTCGCTGGTGAGCCAGTGCCACTGGAGATCATACGGACCCATACCTTACCTTACTTTATGTTTCATACTACTACTTACAGGCTTAAGTGCTCTCTCTCTCACTCACTCACTCACTCACTCACACACACACACACACACACACACACACACACACACACACGTGCAAGTAATGTGGGTACTTGTGTGACTGCAGCTTAAGAGCTATTATACAGAAGTACCACTTTTTCCTACACTACTGTCATTTTTGTTTCACTTTGTTTTCATGCTGTGATGATGACAGAGATGGGACTGACCTGTCTATGACCCACTGTCTTTGGTTCATTCTCTTTTTGTTTCTCTCCCTTTGTCTCTCTCTCTCTCTCTCTCTCTCTCTCTCTCTCTCAGAGATGGATTGATCAGTAAAGATGAGATGATAGCATATTTCCTTCGGGCTAACCCTCTGCTGCAGTGTAAGATGGGACCAGGATTCGTCCATAACTTTCAGGAGATGACATACCTGAAGCCCACGTTCTGCGAACATTGTGCTGGATTTGTGTGTATCTATAATATCCTGCCATATGTGTGTCATAATTACTCACTGCATGTAGAATGTAAAGTACATGAACTGAATCTAATACTATAAATTCTGCTGGTTATGTGACTGCATTTATACAGCACTTTTCTAGTCTTACTGATCACTCAAAGCACTTTAGATTTTAAAGAGCAACTACAAGCAGTTAGCAGTCATTCAGAGGCCGTGGCTCAGGTGGTAGGCCACGTTGTCTACTAATCAGAATGTTGGTGTCTGTCCTCCTTGGGCAAAATGCAAAATTCTGAATTGCCTCCATTGGAGTGTGAGTGGATGGGTGTGTGCATGTTGTTCTTTTTATTTGTAGTTATAGATCAGGGATGTCAAACTCATTTTACATCAAGGGCGACATGCAACCCACACTGCACCAGTAAAGCTCCACTTCTGTCAGTGGAAGGATGCTTAACTACACATATATGATATGTGTAGTTTAATAATTTAATATATGATTAAAGTTTACATTTCAGAAGTACATCTTTAAAATTACACAAGATTCTGGTAGCTCACTACCCAGAATGTCCTGTATTTATAAAACAAAGTTTTTGATAATAAATGAAAGTGTTCTTTTTAAGAAAAATAAAATAATCTAATTTCTATAGTAGACAGTGCAAATCAATAACTTTTCTTTAATTTAATTGTTAACCTATTGCTTAACTACTTTGTTGTAGTATATATGGCTGTGCGGGAGGTCATTTTCAGTAGGAAATAATGGTAAATGGACTGGTTCTTATATAGCACTTTTCTACTCTTCTGAGCACTCAAAGCGCTTTACACAACTTGTGCATTCACCCATTCGCACAAGCACATTGTTCTAAGTGCTTTCCAAGTAGCATTCACACACATTCATGCTCCGATGGAGTATGAGAGCAATTTGGGGTTAATATCTTGCCCAAGGATATTTGGCATGCAGACTAGGGGAAGCTAGGAATCGAACCACCAACCTTCCGATCAGTAGATGACCTGCTCTACCGCCTGAGCTACAGCCACCCCAAAATACTGTAAAAGTTAAAAGAAAAACACAGTTAAAAGTCCAAAAATGTATTTCTTGTCTGTGTGTGTGTCTGTCTGTGTGTGTGTGTGTGTGTGTGTGTGTGATTAGGTGAATGAGACTTAGAAAGTACTTTGAGTGCTCAAATAGAGGAAAGAGGTGCAATATAAGTGCAAGTCCATTTACAAGCCAGATCTAACCACAAATTCCTACAGAGCTTTAAATCTGTACAATTTCAGCACCTTATCTGCCTGTGGTCACTTTAGGTCTTTGGACTGTGGAAGGTTTTTCCTATACTGCTAAAGAAAACACACACAAGCACTGGGAAAAAATACAAACTTCACGCAGAATGCTTCAATCTAAGAACCTTGTTGTTGTGAGGTGACAGTGCTCACCACTGTCCCACCCATTCTAATTTTTTATTTTTTATTTCACAGGGTCTGTCTTTGCGTGCTAGTTCTCAGTTGCCTAAACAATACCTGGGTACATACTGTTATGATACTACCCCGAGTCCAAAGCACAGACACAAAAGACGTGCACAGAGTTGCTGGAAATAGTGCAAACAGTTGTAATTGTGTCCTGTTTGTTTTCAAAATTTGCTGTGCTTTGTTGTGACCTGATGCTATTTTCTGTCTATTTTTTTACAGCTCTGGGGGATCATCAAACAGGGGTACAAATGCAAAGGTATAATTTCACTGGCTTCTTCTGTGAAGGTCTTCCAAGAAAACAAAAATGAATAGAGAGAAATAACAATTAGCCCCCTCTGAAATCATCATTGCTAAAAAATCCAACCTAACCTAAAAGGTTAGGTGCAAGATAAGTAAAAAAAAAAGCATGGTTTAAGGTCATCGTTAATAATGACTTACATAGCCAACCTTATTTTTTTTAATGGTGAGGGCAGCCACTCTAGTTCTTTGTAACTTTAACCAGAATTTTAGAGGCGTCTTATACATCAAATCAAGATTGTAAAGACAATGTGGCACAATCAAAAACTCAGAGTAGTGAAGCTTGATTTAGACATTTACAGCGAGTCTAGAGTCCGTTTGCGTCATAAGTTAATTTGCCCCTGAAGTATAATTCACACATAAGGTGAAGTGTTTCATCAACTATCATTCCTGTAGCCAAAAATTTCAAACTTTATGTACTGAAATGGCTACAGGTGGGACACAAAAAGCAGTTATTACACACTATGCTGGTCTAAAATGCAAAATTGTATTTGGGTGGTGAGTCCTGTACAGTCCTGATTTATCCACGATCCTCTGAGGTGGACGTCCATTTGCAGAGAGAAAGAAATTTGACATTCACGTGATGTAGAGGCTAAATCAAGAGAAGGGTATGAGTTAGGCTGATGTGAGAATTTGTTGTTGCTGCCTATGAAGCTGCTGTTCCAACAACAAAGCAAGAAAGTTGATCTTCACATTAGAACTGCCAAACTGTCATGATACTATGGATACTTGAACACATTTGACTATATGCTTCTATTTTTGCTTTGCAGACTGTGGTGTTAACTGTCATAAACAATGCCGTGAGCTGCTGGTTCTGGCCTGTAGGAAGCTGATTCGCTCCGGCTCTCTGGGCAGCGTTTCTCCAGTCAGAGGAACTCACAGCTCACTGCCCAGCAGCCCCACGTTGCCTGCCTGTCAAGGTCATTTTTAGCTACTGCAAACACTGCAT
This sequence comes from Perissodus microlepis, assembly GCF_051167445.1. NCBI lineage: Eukaryota > Metazoa > Chordata > Actinopteri > Cichliformes > Cichlidae > Perissodus > Perissodus microlepis. The sequence continues at coordinate 2,250,144 of NC_140473.1, read as the reverse complement.
ACACTCAAAAAAGTGAAAATGGGAGGTTATTACCTTTGCAAAAGTGTAACTTATAATTAGAACAAAATAATTTAATGTTTCTATGGTGCGTGCTTAGATCATATATGATCTGAACAAAATTCAACGACTTAACACTTGTTAAATTTATTCTTGTTAAGATGACGTGATACAATGTAGCAAGAGTTGTTAGTTGCCTGGAATTGCGATTTCAGAAGTCACGTAAGGTTTTAAACCACAGGAAAATCACTGGGGTTTTAAGAGGCAGAAAGCATACCCGAGCACTACTATAGTAAAAAAACGAATGCCTTTACCTTGTACATTTGATGCTTCAGCAGCTGCAACCAAGCCCAAATACCTGAGGTGTATCATGACACTATAAATAATTTGTTCACAGTCCTCTGTTTTGTGTTTCCTTTTTTTTTTTCCAGATGAGGACGAGGTGTTTGAGTTCCCCGCTGTCACACCAGCAGTTCCAGCTCTCGACACTCAGTCCATCACCCTGATGACGGGCTCAGCCCAGAGAATCTCTGTGCGCCTGCAGAGAGCCACCATAAGCCAGGCTACGCAGACTGAACCACTGTGGCCTGAACATGCCTGGGAGGCGGCAGACAGTGGTGCTCACACCTTCCCCAAAATGAAATACAGGACTCACAGGAAAATGTCTAAAAACAAGGGTTTTGCCTGCTGGGAAAACCAGAGTGGCAGGCAATACCAGGCAAGTTCTGCACCGCACTGCACTGGAATCAATGTAGACTCCCAGGAGAAGCCAGACGTCTCTGTAGAGCATGTACAGAACAGGGTTACACACAGAACAAAGGTAATGGAATAGATTATTTGTGGATTTTTATTCAAAAATCAAATTTTAGGCCGGAAGTGTTTCATTTGTAAAAGTCAAACCCCCAACAATTTGATGACCAGCAGAAGAAAACTTTTTTTTTTTTAATTATTATTTGGATTTGTTGCGTCTTTATATAAATCAATTTGAATTCAAATGAATTTAATTTTTTTTAACAGGAAGAGACCTTGGTCAGCAGTCCGGTTGGGTTGCGAGTAAAAAGGAAAAAACAGTGCATAGAGAGACAAGACCAAAGTTAATGACATTCAGTAGTGACATGTAAACACATCAGCAGTGGAAAGAAGAGAGGGGCTCAGTGCATCCTGGGAAGTCAACCAGTGTAAACCAGTAATAACTAAGGCATGGTTCAGGGTCACCCAATTCAATTAAGCTGTCTGTCTCCTGAACCCAGACTGATGGCTCTGCTTCACATTCTACTTTTGATTCTTTTTGTTTCTTTTTGGGTTAGATAACTTATTACTGTGTGACTTAGGACCAGTGTTGGTCAAGTTATTTGAAACAAGTAATTAGTTAACCATTACTGATTACTTCTCCAAAAAGCAATCCCATTACTTTACTGATTACTTATTATCAAACATAATTAGTTACTTAGTTACTTTTCAAAAACATGATACACAACCTGAATACGTAATAAAGCAATAGACCTTGAGCCATATTCTACTTTTTCTGCATAATCCATCATATAAAATTGAATCAAATGGAAAGCCTCTTTCTAAATTTTTTTTTATTTGTTTTAATCTTTCAATTTTATGCACATTGCATTAAGCAAAAATTTTAATTATATGCAACAGTCTTTGACTTGAAGAAATGTGTTTAACATTTAAACCTATGTTCTGCATATTCAATGATATAAAATATAATAATGTTTTGTGTTTACACTCGCTCTTTCAAATAGATGCAAGTAAAACACAGCAGGAAATAAATAAAATCATTCAGCAGCACTGAGTCCTGTCGCTCTTAAATCTATGTTCACCTGTTTAGCAGGAGTGAGGCGGGTGGAGGTTTGCTTGAAAACTAAAAGTAATGTAAGTACATCCATGCTTTAAATGCTGCATGGATGTACTCTCTCCCACACTCCATATCATTGTTGATCTGCACACCCTTACGTCATTGTCATGAGACACTTTCACAAACAAAATCACGACAATTTAGTAACTCAGTAAGGCAGCTTACGGGAAAGTAACAGTAATCTAATTATAGTGTGCAATAGTAATCCCTTACGTTATTCGTCACTTGAAAAAAGTAATCGGATTATAGTAACGCATTACTGCCCATCTCTGGTCTTTAGTTAAAATAAATAAAAAGTAAATAAATTGATGCCACCAACCCAAACACACATGTCTCTCCTCTTTCTTCCACTCCAGAACAGCTGACTTGGTTACAGTGGTGAGAACCGCTCGTGGAGATCCAGAAAGCCCCTAGTCGCTAAGACCAGGAGCTTCAGGGGGATATTCTTGGCTTTCTGAGGTCCCCCTTCAAAAACATGGAGTCATCATGTCCTCTCAAGACTTCAGCACGATACAGACAGAGCGACATGGAGCTGAAGTCAGGGAGAAGAGCTCTATAACATACAGTGTTTTAGCTCCAGGCAGAAAGACACAAGATGAAGGTTTTTCCTTATGGATCGGGCCAGTTGCTTTACATCGTCGAGCTTTCAAATGGAGCTCAGGAAGAATGTGAACAGAAATGATCTGGTGTTGGATTTTAATAAAGATATGCAGCATCAAGATCCTGATGTCACATGATCATAGCAAGGGGAATTTTTTGGATGTTTGTATGTGTAGATGGAAATAAAAGGAAACAGAACCTGAATGTAAAGGGAAATCAACAGAACATTTAGCACAAAGACTCATGAAACAGCATTTCTATAGTGACAGCTGCAGAGCGGCCCACCTTAATTTTATCTTGCAGGGTTTTTTTCAGCAAAACAAATGCTGCAGACAACCTCAATCATTCTGTTGTGATCTCTCTCTCTCCCATCATTGATCTTTTATCAAAGATGATAAAAACATTTTTTACAAATGCTGTACACTATCAAGTGTGGAAGGTTTCATAAATATGCGTTGTGATTTGTGTTTTCCTATTTTTCTGTGTCAAAACAAATAAAAAGTACATATTTATGCAATGTCATGCCATTTTGTCTTTGCTATCTGAAGGGATGTTTTTCATTGTAATTTGATGTTTCCACTGACTTTAAAGTTAAATCATGTGTCTGATTTTGAGCCTGGCAGTGCAAGGTGCAGTCAGTCACACTCACTAACTAAGTTAGCTATTGCTACATCAACTTTAGTCATGCTGTTGTTTGTGAGGTCCTGTTGGGAAGCCTCAAGCTGAGCATTTTTATCATCACCATCCTGGTCTTTATAGGACATGACAAGCAAGGGGTGGATCTGACGTAGAAATCAAGAAACAATGTATGCTGTGGTGCTTAAACGGTGTAATATTCAAAAATATATATTAAATATACTAAAGAGAAAGTGATCACTGTGCAACTCCTAGCAGAGTTCTGTCACATAAAAGCTTTATTGCTCCTGTAAATGAGTGCCATCTTGTGGCCACATTTGGTAATGTTTCTGGAAACTAGCTTTACTATGAGCCAGTGACGATTATTTCTAATGAGACTGTAAGGTTGTATAGTGCAAATGTTGGCACTGTGGGGTTACCCTTATCAGTGCAGAGGCTGCAGCACTTAATAATAATAATAATGGATTGGATTTATATAGCGCTTTTCAAGGCACCCAAAGCGCTTTACAATGCCACTATTCATTCACTCTCGCATTCACACACTGGTGGAGGCAGCTACAGTTGTAGCCACAGCTGCCCTGGGGCAGACTGACAGAAGCGAGGCTGCCATATCGCGCCATCGGCCCCTCTGGCCAACACCAGTAGGCGGTGTAAACAATCATCCAGTTATTACTATTATTATCATAAACTGTTAGATCTGTTACTACTCCTTCAATGAGAGGTCTGGACCTTGACCAGGCGTTACCACTGCAGTTCTTTGATTCTTTTCTTTGTCAACCATTCTACTGTAGGTATGATGGTGTGCTTGAGAAGTAAACAGTGCAGTCAATATATTTGGTACAACTGCGGTAACAAACAGTTTTATTAATAATAGAATTTTTTTTTTAAAATGCAAGTAAAGTAATAAAAACATCCATTAGTTCTAGTAAAAATAAAGAAAGAGTGGACAGGCAGAGGTTGCAACATAGTGTAGGTCACTATTGAAGCTGCTATAAGTGATTACACAACAGGATGTCCTGGTGGCAAGACAGAAGGACCAGTTCACCTTTTTTTAAAATAATTTTTTTCCCATTTACTCACTATTATTGTTGTTGTTGTTGTTGTTGAATGAATAATTCATTTTCTGTCTTTATTTTCTTTTTTTACAGCCCCATTTTTAGCCCTACAAAGTAACATTCTGATATCCAGAAATATACCAATCAGGAAACCCCTGGAGGAGTGAAACATCTGATTCACTAGGCCGACTTCATTACAGGATCTCCAACCGCTGAGAGCCATGTAAACAAGGATGCTTTGCATGGTGTTCATGCTCTGAGCTGACCATCGATGAAGGTTTGGAGTCCAGCTCAGAGCTGGCAGACCTCAGTCTAAGGACAATAAAGATGGTGTCAAACTTTGGAAATCACCAACCACCTTACTCAGACTAATATTGTTGATTTGAACACTGCCACCTCAAGCTTCCCTTTCAACTTCTCGGGGTTGTTATTTATCTTTTCAGATCCTTCCAGCAAATGTCTTCTTCTATTATTAATACTGGCACCTAATTACATCATCTAATTACATTCTGTAATTACACACAGATCTATTTATGTGTATCAGTATTTCTGTACGAGTGCATGGGTACGTGTATATATAGATAACACTATGCATGAATATACATATATTAGTATGGGTATGTGAGCAAAATTGCATCCACGTTTGCATCTGTGTAGATGAACATATCAGGCTCATCACAGTTGAGATTTCAATTCTGTTTTTCTCCCATCCAGGACAAGCTGTTTATAGCTTTTCCTGTTACCCTTGTATGTCCTCGTCTTGTGCTACTGTTGTTAAAAATAAAAAACTAAACAAAAACAAAGTAAGCTAAATATACTATGGGAGCAGTAATTAGGCCTTCGTTACAACGTAAAGTGTAACCAAAATCAATTACATAGTATTATTATAACCATAAAAATATCACATTTTCTGTGGTCGGCAATTATCAGAAGCCCAATTCCACACACCTGCAAGTCTGTGATTCCTGAGAAAGTGCTTGGACATTAGTCCAGCTCCAACTTATCTTCAAAGAACGTGTAGAAACCTTTAACACACTCACTTTACTGCAGCAAGTGTGAAAGCATTTAGGTTGGACAAAACCCAGAGTATAGCTACCAACGGTACATTTACTACACTTCACACATCTGTCTAGAATGTGCCTCCATTGTTGAACAAGAGGAAGTGGCCTACTGTGCATGTACAATTTTATTTACATTGCAAACACCTCATGTGTCCAAAGACAGCAAAGTCATGTCCAAAATCATATGAAGCTGAACAGACTTCAGATCAGAAAGAGATAAAAGGAACTTGTGTGGGACAGTCTTTCTCTGCAATCACCTGCAGTGAAGTGACAATGAAATTAAAGAATTTGGAGCTTTTTGTCACTGCTGTTTATTGCACTGCATGTTTTAATGCAGTTAGTACTAAACTGAAATTAGAGACCACACAAATCCACTGTTGGCTTAATACAATTTTATAAAGAACAAAGCTAATTTCACAAAGTATCTCAAAGATTCCGTTTTTGACAAATCATTGTAATAAAAGACATGAACAGATCCACAGGAAACAATTTAAAAGTATTCATAACTCATTGAGCACAGTGTCAAAGGCTGACGAGGCGCATGCAAGCTACCTGGATTTCATCCTAATCATTTCAAATTTTACTTTTTAAACAAATGGAGACCATAAGTACAAATGCTATAGAGTAAAGCAACATTTCCCAGTGTGACTGACGAGTCTCAGAGTGTCTCAGGTGTCGCCCAGTAACCTACACAGAAGTGTTCACTGTGGCTCCAGCACTTATTCAACAGAATAAGTAACAAGGTATTAGTCTCCAGGCTGAAGGTCAAACAGATGTTTTTTAAAAAACAAAAATAAAAACAACAAAAAAAAAAGCATACAGAGCCTAATGCATTCATAACAAAACAAAAACTCATCCTTTGGCTTCTGAGCAGTGGGCGATAACTGCTAACGGGATTGCAGTGAGAAGGCAAACCACAGTGCACATATATATCTATAAAAAACAAAATGTGTAGTTGAAAGTCCCTTTCTGGCTTGCTTTTACAAATTAAACATGCAGCCATGCGATATGGTATGATTACAGCATATCGTCATCATCTCCTCCTCCGTACATGTCGGCCAGTTTCTTAAAGCGAGGGCCCCATTCATTGAGGCAGTCATAGTTCTGGTCTCCACTGCTTGAAGAGTTCAAAGAGGAGAGACTTCCTGCATCAGAACCACCTCCCTCATAGTCAAACACCAGCAGGGAGTCATAAGGGGGTGCTGTTGGGTCGTTGTCTGCAGCCTTCAGATTCTGTTGGAGGAAATTTTACACAACTTACTTTAATTACCTCACATGGAGCAGAATAACGTAACAGAATAATAAACGTGACCATTATCAAAGCACAGACATGATGTACTCTTAGCCAAAACATCCATCTTCTGCCACTTATCTGGGAGCAAGTTAATTAAACAACTCCCTCTTTTTCTTCTCTTAAAAACTAAATAAATTAAAATTCCCTTCACCATGACTGGAGCCAAAGTAATGCCATCCAGCTTAAGTATGTCTAAGATTTTAGAGCAGGTCACCTACCAATCGGAAGGTTGGTACACTGCAGACCAAATATCCTTGAGCAAGATACTAACATGTGTGATAACATTAGACAAAAAGCAATGAAAATGTATGCACTCCCTTCAAATGACATAAGTGCTTCCATGAGGCAGTAAGAGCTGCTTAGGTTCCCATTTTCTGTAATACTGTGGTCAATGTTATCAAATGATGCACTGAATTCACACCACAGTACCACATTTCATTAAGTTTTAAGGAGCTTTAGAATCTCACTCACATCTTCAATGAAGTTGCCAATCTCCTCGGGGTTGGCAGGCCGTGGCCGGTACTGAGGAGCAGGCATGAAGTTTGGCACCACTTCATTCCTTAACACATCAGGCCGGTTGTCCAGGCCACGGTGGAGAACACTCAGGTCATAGTCCTGAAAGAAGGTGATTTAATGATGCATTATTACATGGAATATTTTTGCTGTACTTCTGCAATCCACTCTCTTCATCCACTGAGCCCATTGTCTACTCAAACTTTTCTATCAGTAAAAAGCCTGGGTCAAATCACTGAAATGGAACAAATTTGATCAGCCATTTCATCTCAAAAAGAAAATCTCAGGTTTTCTGTACCTGAGACTTGTGTGTGTGCAGCTTTGAAAAATGTGTAATCAGAATGAGTGACCATTTACCTGATCATCCTCGCCACCTCCTTCTTCATCATAGTAATAGACGTTGTCTCTGACACCATCATCCAGCAGGAGTGGCTCCTTTTTCTCCCTTTTCCTCTGTTTTGCAAACAGCAGCACTAGCAGCAACAGCGCTGAACACAGAGCACAACGTTTAGCACACAGTAACCAACCAAATCCTACTTAGCTGGGAAAGGAAAGAGATGCACCATCCTGAGACTACAGATGTGTGACTCACCGAGCAGCAGGATGGCTCCAAGTATTCCAAGGATAAGGGGCAGGTTGCTGCCAGCTGCACCATAGCGTCCTGGACCTGAGCATGCAGTCAAGTCTGTGCCCCTGCAGTCACACACTTTAGCTGTGATGATGTTGTCCTGCCCAAAGCCATGCTTGTCTGCCACTGTCAGTACAACACTGTACTCTCCACTGGGCAGCTCAGTGGCCAAATTCAAGATGATGCCCGTTCCTGAAATAAGACAGCAGATATTTTACTTAATAATTCTGTGTTGATGGATTTGTTGTCTCACTTTCACAAAGCTTTACCACCTCTTCAAAGCCATGCTGCAACAGTTTATTCTTGTGTTTTTTAAGTCTTGTATAGCAACAATGTCCTCACACAAGCACCAATCACTCTAATGTCAATGTTCAGTGGTGAACACTGAATTATGTCTGACCTAAACAATCCTGACATTTGCAAATCACATGTTAGCAGGAAAAATACATATTTTGGTTTCTGAACCAAAATATTTAAAATTCTGGCCATCTCATTGGACAGCATAAGTTTATACTTGTCACATGTTAGCAGTGTACATACTGGAGTCGTTCATCCTAGCGGTCCAGTTGGTCTTTGACATGCCCTGTAAAGACACCGAGTAGGGAGGTCCAAATTCTGGTCCGTCTTTATCTGTTACTGACAGCAGCTGAGGAGCTGGATCCTTGTTGCACACCTGAGGAAACAAAGTCACAGTGAAGCTTTTCTTTATGCTGATATGCTGTATCACATGACTGCACACTTGGACTTGCACTTTTTAATTGACCCCATCCTAGCTTCACTACATTTTACTGTTTGAGAAAGTAATTCATGCCTTTATTTCATCCAGGCTTGATTACTGTAGCAGAGCATTTTGGAATCAGCCGTGCTCTGCTCTCTCGTCTACTACTTGTTAAAATGCAGCAGCCCGACTCCTGACAGGCACACGTAAACAAGACCATTTTTCCCATGTGTTGGCTCTTTTTCACTGGCTTCCAGAACATTTTAGAAAGGACTTCAAAATTCTGTTTGTTTTTAAGCCTAAACGGATTCGCTCCCTCTTAACCTCACACAGTCCTAACAGAACTTAAAGCTCTGTTTTATTCAATTTATTTGAACATTTTGGTCAACCTGTATTGTTTTTAAATTGTTCTTATAAATACATTGACTTTACGTAGAAAGATTCTGCACCATTAGACGTGTTCAACACAAAACCGCTGTTGAGCTGATGGGAAATAAGACACCTGAATGTTACGCAGCTCAACGACAGGAGCATTGTCATTGACATCTTCCAGCTGAATGATCAGGGTACCAGTTCCTGTAGCCGGGACTGTATCTGGTAACAGAAAAAAAAACAAAAAAAACAAAAAAAAAAAACACACCAGGAGAACCTTTATTAAAATGATATTTCACTTTGTTGAAGAAACCCAAGTTCATAGTAATGCACACAGACTTTCCTCTAGACCTCTGATCCTCATAACTGGTACTTGGCTTTTAAAACAAAGATTTGAGGGCTAAAACTAATGGCCAAGATCAAATTAATTACTGAATTACTAATTATTACATTTTTCAAATTAAGGGTTGCAATGTTATTAGTTGTGAATGTCCCAGGAAAGGCTGTTTGTACTGGAATTTGAAAAAAGATTCAATTCCATCATTCAGTGATCAGTCTGTGCAACATAGGATTTCTTGTCTTGCAACTTTATCGGGACATTATACAGGCTAGTCCAACTTATCCAATTTAACAAGTGTTCTTCCATAACTTTTCAGAAATGGGAATTTTATTAAAAGTTATAAATTGTAATAGTCTTAACTGCCACCTACCATTATCATAGGCACCAATGGTTGCAGTGTATCTGTTGTTTGTGACAAAGAAGGCCTCTCTGTCCATGAGTCTTCTCACTTTAATAAGGCCTGTGTCCTTGTCTACGTTCAGCCAGCCTGCAGGGTCATTCAATATTTTGTACCTGTACAAGACAGTCACAGAAAAGATGGCAATACTGTGAGGCAGGATGATTAGAATTAGCATGTTTCACAATATGGCACAGTGGGTTATTCGATTTTGGACATCCTCTACTTTCTCCTCAGGCTAAATACACGGTGACACCTTAGCGAGAATTAAACACATTAACCGTTACAGGATTCTTGCATCATTTAAAAATACTGGTGGCCAATAGTACCATCCATCAGCCTCCTATAGGGTATGAATTTGAATGTCCTAAGTTGCCTCATTCTTAGGTTATCAGATTCACAAACTTTGGTGTCCATGGCGCCATCCAGTAGGGTGGTGACAATACCTCATGAGCTTTTTACAACTAAGGGTTTTTTTAAAAAAAAAAAAAAAAAGATGCTTTAAGACCTTAACATTACAAATTAAGACAATGTCAATATAATTAACTGTATTTGGGTCTTTTAAGGGCCTAATACACCATTATGGTAGACAGATATTTAGTGTTTTATCGCTATAGACTGTATTCTGTAATCTTATCTGCCAAACATGAGGACAGTGAATGAATTTCGACCATCAGACAGAACAAAGAATCTAAATACTCGACATTTATCTGTGAGATTTAACCATTTAGGGTTTCATCCACAAATTTAATTCTTAGTCCCTTAGGAAAAACAAACCTGACTGAGGGTTTTAGCTCCAAACTTAAGTGAATGTTTAGAAAGAAATCGAATTTTTGCAGCACTTATGAGGTCAGTGATACATTTTCTTTAGCAGTAGAAAGTCTCTCCCCCACCCCCCGACTTACGAGACTGTCTGCTTGCGTGCAGTGTCTGGGTCTGAAGCAGTGTACTGCACCACGACTTCATCCACAGCAAGGTCCTCTGGTTTTACCACAAGCTTCTCCTTTGGATCAAATGTTGGCGCTTCATTCACATCTCTCACACTCACCACCACTGTGGCGGTAGAAGTGACCACAGAAACACCAGGAGCAAAAGGAATCTCATTCTCCACTGAAACCAACAGAGTGTGCTTGCTGATCCTCTCGAAGTCCAGCTCCTGGTTGGAAGGAAGGGAGGAGGAAGGAAAACAAAACAAACAAACAAAAAAAAAAAAAAAACCACACACAACATAAGGGTGTTGGCACAGATTTTTGTGAGGATACAAGAAATCACAAAAATGCTGCCATCAAATGACACAAACATTCATAGATGATAAGTATCTCCCAATATTATGAATGAATTCCTGATTTTCTTTGTACCTTTGCAGTAGAAAGGATTCCTTCCTGTTTGTTAGGTCCTGTTTTTACTGTGAAAAGTCCATCAGGATCACCACTGACGATCTTGAACTTGGCGTTCCAGGCTGGAGTTTGTGGTTCATCCTCATCTGTTACTATCATCCTAACCACCTCAACATCCTTTTTGTTTTCATCAACTGTTACAGTATACTGTGAGAAAATAAAGGATGGGTCAGAAATCATGGCAGTGAAAACAGATCTAAAGACTCCTCACTAGGAATAGAGAATAACGGCCTCATTTTGAAGTCTGTGTCATTATATTAGGTTCATTACTTAATGCAAGTCTACAACTGTGCAGTAAATCATTTGTGTCTTTTGGCACAAAAAAAAAAAAAAAAAAAAAAGCCACAACTCACAATTTATGGCAACCATGACCCAGCGTGAGAAGTAGCTATCATTAAAAGACTTTAAATACATCTGAGCATCACTGAGCATCGTTGCTTGTTAAGAGTTTTCTTGCTGTGTGTTTTGAGAGATTTAGATTCAATAAAACCATTTATTGGAAGATAATTTTGTATGCATGTATGTAATTTTGTCATGAACATAAACCCATTGTGGGTTTTTGCTGTGTCAGTATGTGTGAGTGCAACATTAATAATGCAGTTAGATACAGGATGAATGTGTTCTGCTTTAACAGTGTGAAAAGGCAGCAGTTAAACAGGAAGTTTCCAGTTACTTCATACTTACTGAGCTCTGAGTGAAGACTGGAGCGTTGTCATTGCTGTCCGTCACCGTGAGGATGACTTTGGTTTGTCCAGTTAACCCTTCTCCCTCCATATCTGCTGCTTGTACTGTCAGAGTGTACTGTGGATATTTCTGTTAAGATACAGGGACTGTTAAGGTAGATCAGGTCATCAACAGGAAGGAAGAAACACTAACATCAGTTTACAGACTGTAACACAGCCTTCAGACAGACTAAAGCTCTTCATCTATGAAGGCCGATTCTGCTGAGAAGCTGAAGCTAAACTCATTTAATATTTTGCTTATGACAAACACTTGCAAACATGATGCTTTTGAGAGGCGTGGCCAAACCTTTTAAAATAAAGTATTCCTTGACCATTTGGCACGAGGCCGTTTGTTGTTAAGTCAGTCTCAAAGAGTTTTATGATGCTGCACCAAAAACAGATTGCTCTGATCTCCCATAGTTTGCATGGAAGACAGACTTGTCTGACAAACTATTTGCCAAGTAGGAATTGTGTGTCCAGAAGTATGACACAAACCAGAAATGTAGACTGATAAACTATAACTATACTTCAGAGGCTGTGTCAAATTTGAGTTTCATTATCAAAAAACAAAACATGTTTTTTTGCAGCACCCTTTTGTGACTGATTTCTAGCAGTGACAGGCAGACTACTGATCCTGATTCATTATAAAATGTTTTTTCAGCCCTGTGTAAAAGGACACTTATGTTTTAAATATGTTATAACAAATCTTGCCTCTCTGTCTAGTCCTCTACCAGTGACTCTGATGCTTCCAGTAACTGGGTTGATTTCAAACATGTTGTCAGTGGGCAGCGGTGGGTCCTGATTCAGAATACGATAGCGGAGCTCTGAGTTGTCAGTATTTGGCTCATCGTCATCTTTGGCTTCAACCCTAACCACCTCAGTCCCTGGAGTGGAGGAATTCAGAAAAAGGTAATCAAGAGCAGAATTTTCTGAAGATCTTCACACTGCTTCATTTACGAGATTTATTAAATAAAACAGACTTGCTGCAAAAAGTCTGCTTATTTCTTTCCAACCCAACACATACCCTGTTGATTTTGGTGTCACTCTATTTAATGAATCTTAAGATATTCAGAAAATCATAGTGGACTTGGTGAAAACTCCATCATGGATAAGAATTATACACAGGAACAAAAACAAAGAACACCACCAAAGAAGTCCAGTGGCAATAAGGTTTCTATACATACCGATGGCTGTGGCCTCAGCAACAGTTGCGTTGTACTCCACTGTAAAATAAGGTTTGTTGTCGTTCTGGTCGATCACATTGACTATAATCTCCATGGGATCCTCAGCTTGTCCTACTCCATCAGCCACAGCATGTGCTAGAAACTACACAGGCAGAAGATTTTAATATGTTTCATTTAGAAAGTTTCAGATTCACCTTTAAATTTACTACATTATCTCTACACACAATAAAAACAAGGCAAAGCTTTTATTGCGGTTGGTGACTGTCGCTGTGACTTGATGCTTTATTAAAAAAACAAAACAAACAAACTGCATTTGAGTTAATGAATTGCTTAGGGGAAAAAAAGCAAAACAAAAAACAAACCCAAAAATGGTAAAAAGACTTACTGGCTAGACATTTACATATCCACATATTGAGGCCTCACTTTTTTTTTTTTTTTTTCTTTTTTTTTAATAAACACATATCACTGCTTTGTTTTTGTATCTCAAAAGGGTGTTGCATGTTCCTTTTTGAATGACTAAAAAGATCTGCAATTCCCAGCAGTAAAAGTTTAACAAATCTAGTACGGTTTGTTAAATGTGAAGAGGCTCAATACTTCTGTAAACTGAATATTTAACATTAAGAACCTGTTGTTGCTTAACTGTGCAGTATTGTGTGTTTAACATGACACTGGGACAAAGCAAGATGTTTTTATAAAACTAAAAAAAGAATTAAAAAAAGATTTAAAAACAACTTTTTAAAATGGGGATCAAAATGCAATAATCACTTGGAAAAACATTTGGAGATGCTTACCGTGTAGCTGGGTGTTTCCTCTCTGTCGAGTGGCTGTGTTACATACAGATTGCCCGTCTCTTTGTTCATTGTGAAACGACCAACAGGCGGCTGATCAGCTCCAGGACCAGTGATGCTGTAAAAGAGCTTCTTTTCTTTATCTTCATTAGAGCGGATCTGGAAAAAAATAAAATAAATAAAAGCCACACAGGACTAAATTAGATCATGCTCACTGTCTATAGGAAGAGTAAAGAGGCTGTGCACTGTAGTGTAGTCTGCACTCAAGACTTTCCTGGTTTATTTGAAATACAGTTTAGAAAGACTTATCTTGTGATCTCATATCAACAAGACTGCTAGATTCTCCAAGCATTTGGGGAATTTCTTTCTATAATGCCACACTAACTTCTTTTAACTAATGTGACTTACTAGCTTAGTCTTATTGTTTAAGATTGACAGGAAAGAGGAGGGAGACAGGGGAAGACATGGAGCAAAGTGCTGCGGGTCAGACTTGAACCCATCTTGGTCTCTCTCAGCTATACGGCACAAGCTAAACCGGCACCCTTAAGTATTAACTTTTCTTTCTGCCAGCAATATACAGATTTTTCTTGTGCCTTTATATTTTATGTTAACTTTAGACTAACAGTCAAGTAAAAATGTCTTAGTTACACATCCAGGAAAACAAAACTTTGCAGATTAAATAGTAAGAATTAAGTGGGGAAGGAAAAAATATAAAGGACAGGCAGACTGCAAAGTAAACAACGGCGACATCCTCTGCAGAAATAAACATTTAGAAATAAAAATGTTTGATAAAATGACGTTTATTGTCAAATTAACCACAAGTTCATTCAGTTCACCTTACCTGAGCTACTTTCAGGGGATAGTTTCCTCTCTGATTCTCAGGAACATTGAGTGGAGGAATAACCCAGTCCCTTTTCCTCCTCCTCAGCCCTCCACCAGACTTGGGAAATTGCAGAATGGGCACTTGTGGATCAGTGGCATTCTGGAAGAACATACAGACAGCTTTTTTAGCAAAAGCTTGGATAGAACACCACTCAGAACTTAATTAAACTACAAGGAGGAGCACAGACGTTCTCAGAATGAGTTTTAAATTTTTTTCAGACTATGATGGGTCTGTGTCTGTCCAGAGTTAATATCAGTTTCAACATCTTAGCCATGAAGGCCAATGAGGCATTATCATCACCCTACCAAGCAGGCAAGCAGGACATGTTGATACTCAAGTTTGTGAATCTGATAAATTATATGTAGCCTCACGAGTTAAGTTGCCATCTGTTGTATCTACTAAAAGTGTCAGAAACAGGCATTTTGCATGTATCGATTCCAAATGTACTTTTCATTCATGCCCCATTAAACAGTGTCTCTAAACCTACCTCTGTGTTGTTAATAGAGTCCATTTCAGTACTGTGATGCTGAATGTTGAAGTTTGTGTGGGCTCCATGGTGGTGCTTTCCACGGTGATGTCTATGGTGATGCTCAGGGTGAACGACACTGACTGGAACTGTTATTTTGTGACCATGAGAGTCCCAGGAGTGGATGAAGAAGTTCCGGTGTCCTTTATGAAGAACAACCTCTCTGTTTACCTGGAAGGTAAAAATAAATATATAAAAAAAAAAACCTTTAGCAGAAATACAACATACGCTACATTCGTTAGACTAAGTCTCCACAAATCTTACTTTAATATCTTCTTTTCTAAACTAACCCCAACTTTGCTATCAGGTCTGTCAACTCTACTTACCGTTAATGTACCATCTGCCTTTACAGTAAAGCGACTGTCATCAGTGCTGAAAAGAATTACTGTGCGCTCTGTGCAGTCAGTGAAGCCCACTGGGAAAGGATAGAAAAGAGTTAATCATTATGAATGTGGTACATATAGTGAAAAATCTGGCAAGTTATTTTGTATTCAAAGAAAAGCGACAGACACCACTCCCTCTTCCTTAAGAAAAGCAGCATAAGTGACTGCAAGATGACTAAATGGTTTTTAGCTCTGGATAGTAGCAACACTCAGTCAGGTTATCAACATTATTTACTTTTAACAAAAATGTCAAAACTGCATTTACATGTTCAACTATACACACACACACACACACACACACACACTTTTTAAATCTTGAAAATAAAAGTTATTTGAAGATGATATTCAGAATTGGCCAATTTTGTTTTATTTGAAGTAAGTACACATTCTCATACAACCATCAACCTCACTTTGAGGGTTTAAATTGGTAAAAATATTAATAAAAATTTTTTATTTAGCGTTTACCTCAGGTTGTCATTTCAAAAAGCAGCAAAATTGCCAGTGCAGAACAGATTTTTTCTGGTTTCCATTAAAGACAACATAACTACACAACACCTCACTTCCCACACCCTTCAGGGGACCATGCTTATGAAAATTACATATTGACAACATAATGTTAATCCATTCTTCATTTCTTTCATTTACTTTAACACTTAACATTCATTGTTAAATTTCTGCGATTGGTAATTCATTTTTAGGATACAAGAAAGAAGAGGGGGGGATAAACAGCCTTGACTTGAACTAAAACATTTCATAGAATTGTCTAAACCCATTCTTAGACAACAGCCTATTAATATAAAACTATCAAGACATGCAGTCAAAGTAAAGCAGTATTGGAAGAGGAAAAGGTTGTATTAATGCATCTGTAATAACCATAGGCTAAGAAAGCTAAAACAATGTTTATATTTTAGTAGGGTTGGAACCATCAATCATTTCGAACCAGCTATTCTACCCATTATTCACTGCTCCTTATAGAAGTATTGTGGAGTAAGTGTTTGGTTCACTACAGCCTTTTCTCATTAGTGCCTACTCAACTCCATTTTTAGTTTTTTAGGTTGCAGTACTTTTGGCACCTACTCTAGGGCCCTGTTGGCATCTACTCTTAATGACATTTTACTGAATTGTATTGAAAAAGGACAGAAACTGGCATATGATGCCCAGATATAGATTTCTGCAATATTTTCCTAAATAAATAAACAAGGTAAAGCTGTACATACATTTACACAGCGTTTTAATCTGATTATCATAAATTGCTTGTGTCTTAAAAAACCCCCCCATCAAAGTGGGTAATTAGTTATTCAGTAGAGACAATTGATAAAGAAACGAATATTCACGTTAAAGCAAACATGCATAACCACAGCCCATTTAAAAAAACAAAACAAAAAACAAAAACTGTTTAAGTCTGTTTATAAGAAGAAGAAAAAAAGTTCCTTTTTTAGAGTTTCACTTGAATAGCAAAGCCTGTAAAACAGGTTCGGGGATAGTGCTCTGACCAGCAGGTAAAAGTAACAGAAGCAGAGTGAGAGCAGGCTGAGACATGTTTGGGTTTCAACTAAGAACAATGTGCCCAGCTAATCTGCTGAAGGCCATCTGGGCTGGAGGAGTCCTTTACAACAGCAGAGTTATTCCATATAGGGCTGCAACTCAGGTCTAAACCCTCCGACAGTTTCATACAAACAAATCTGTAATGTGAAATGATACTAGACAATAGAAACAAATACCCAAAAACAATTTCATTTAGATTATGACTAAGAGTAACGCACCATCCAGGCAGAAAACATTATCATCCAAATCAAAAACACGTTTACTAAAATACCCATGTACGAGCCTACACTGGGTTTTTCTTACCTTTGCCCAGCCTCATGCCCGGCCTCAGATGTTCCCTGGACACTCTGAAAACCAGCAGCTCTGACTCAAATCCAGGCACACATGTTGGCCTGTTAGCTCTCTCTAGTGCTGACACCTAGGAGAGGAGCAACAGTTTCAGTTAGACATACAATAAGACTTCAGGATTATAAGAGTTCGAAACTGAATAACTACATGTTTTTAAAAAAATCAAAAACTTCAAACTTGAAATGTTTTCAGCATTGAAAAGGTCAGGATTTTAGGTTTTTCCTTAAGCTGAACGTCGTGCAGCTTTGAGCTGTTGTTCAGAAAATGCCATGCCTTGGCAAAGCATTGCGCTGCTTAATATACACAGTTTAAACACTAAATAATAAAGAACAAAATAACTGTCACTTTAAATACTAATGAAAATGTGTCTAACGCTCCGTGTAATTATATGAATGAATTGAAATTGTGCCTGTAAGCCAAATGACTTTTCATTTTAAAATCCCAAAAACGATATTACTTGGATGATAGTCCTTTTTCTTTTACTTTTACATTAATGAATCTTTTTAAACGTGCTTCTCGATATGTTTAAGACAAAACAGACTGGAGTGAACAAAGCTGAAACGTGTTTGCACACGAAACCACAACTCTGAACTGGAAATTAACCTGCAGACAACGTCATCAGCGTAATCAGGGCGAGGCTCGCTCACAACCTCGAACTCTTCGAGGCGGAAGGGTATGAAAAGAAAAAGAAAGACGGCCTAAACCTCCGCGTGTGTTCTGCGGTTTCGACACGTTTTTTAAAATACTTTTTTTTAAAAAAATTTGTTGCAGATTGCTCTGCGGAGAAAGCTGCTACACACAATAAGGATTTTAGACCCCCACAAGTTCGTTTGGCCCACTAGTCCCAGCAAGTACCATAGCTGATAAAAGTATTTCTTTATTAAAATCGAAGGCTACTTCACGCATAAAGAGGTGCCGAAATTATTCCGCGAAAAAAAGAAAGAAAAGACTGCTTGTAAGATACCCGGATTAACCGACATTTATTTTTTGTGACTCAAAGTAGAATGGACAGTGAGAGAATTGAGCACCGATGGCAAAATATTAACCAAAAGAGGAAGTCTCACCTGGAAAACGACGATTAAAGCACCAAAAACCGCGAACAATGCGGTCCCCATTTGTCTAAGTCGTATTTTTAGTATTCCTCTCGAGTATACAGCCAAAAACGAAAAGAATCCTAAATATATTCCTCTTTGAACTCGCTTCTTGGCGTCTTCCTGTTGTCCCCTGAAGGTAGTTTCTGTAACTGAGAATCGACTCTGCAAGGCGCTCTTTCAGGTACTTTCAGCACATGACGTCAGCTTACAGGTGCGCAGGTTCCGTGTTCCTAATATGGTCATCCCAGCCCGTCACACCTGAAGTGACAGGAACAAGTAGTTTCTGTTCATAAATAATAAATAGAGACACAGCGGATAGTAGCAGCGGACAGCGTTATTATCAGCAATGATCTGAGTCTGAGTTCAGTCAGCCACATTCGGGAGCTCTCAGTCTCATTTCCTCTTACTGATAATCTGTCTCTCACTCCCCATGTCTTTCTCACACATGCACACACACTGACATTCAGACTTTATCCACAGTTGCTTACTAAGAATCACTAAAAAACACGTGAAGCTGCTGACAGAAAACCATCTTTCATTTGTAAAGCCAACCAACAGTGTTATAAAGTCATTAGTGTGAAACCAGCCTAAAAAACCCACAAATGACTGTCTGAAAACCAGTGGATGTATTCAGCTGAGTGTTGAAAGGAAATCATCGACAGTATCCCCGAACAGAAGCCAAATACAGAATTTGATGATACAAATTTAAGCATTCAGCTTTATTTGCTTCAGTTTTCACTGTCATCTGAATACACAACATCCCATTTGCTAATAAGCTGTTGTAAGCGTACCCACTGAAGTAATGCTATGTGCTGATAAACATCAGTAATTGATACTGAAGAAAAATGGACTTTTCTCATCCATGCTGTTCTTACCCTCACAGTCTGAAAGCATGTGACTGAGAGAATGCACTACTACTTTATTTTAAATGGAATTTCATTTATTCAAGTCCAATAGTTTAAGTGAACAATGTTTGTAGTAGTCTACAACAATAGTTCTCCAGGTTTCTTGAAGGACATTGTAAAGTTCTTCTTTAGATGTTGACTGCTTTTTCTTCTGTTCTGTGTCAGGACTATCTTTTTGGGGTCTTTCTGTTGTATTCCTGCTTCAGTAATATTGAGATCCGGGCTCTGGGAGGTCAATCCATCATGGATAGTGTTCCACTGTATGTTTTTCTATCTGGGCCTGCTTTTACTGCATTGGCAGTGTATCATTGGCATGCTGAAAAAACAAAGCTGTTGCCAACCAGATGCTTTTTAGATGGTAGATCAAAATCTGATGATACGTTTCAGCTTTAATAAGACACTCACTGTTGTATCTCTTCTCCTGACAGTCCTCACATTTTTAAGGATACACTGCACAACATGCAGAGATATGCCAAGATATTCTAATAGCATTTTAACAGAAAAACTAAAATTTTATACCTGTCACACTGTGTCCTTTGTCATTTTTCTTTTTTACAGAGTCAACTAAAGAAACTGGAACAATTATGTGTTTTTGTGATTAACAAAGTGCTCAAAGATTTGGTTTTACCTGTGCTATTTGTCAACTAACACCGATTCACCTGTGTTACTTGCCTTTTTACACTTGACTAAGTAATATATAAAGAAATGAGGAGTAGATCAAGACTGTTTGCACAGGACTGGATATCAGAGATTGTAGCTTTTGTAAAATGCAGCCACAAAAGGATATAATAGTATTACCAGCTAACAGACACAAACAAATGCTTGTTGAGTTAAATGGTAATTAGACTGATTCTTATATAGCGTTTTTCTGCTCTCCTGGAGCCCTCAAAGCGCTTTATACAACATGCCACCTTCGACTATTCACACAAGCACTTTTTTTCTATGCTTCTAAGCACTTTCCAGCTAACCTTCACACACATTCATACTTGAGGGGGGTTAAGACTACACTGAAATATTTAAGTCCACTGGGTTTCCTTAACCAAAACAATGCCAAGATGTGTGAAAAGTAAAAAAAAATAAACAAGAACCCTAACCCTAATTACGTTTCCAAGAAAATAGAAACTTGATGGAAGCTAGCAGCTAACATTAGCTTACTCTTTAGCTTTCAGGAAATCACACCGATAAGCACATAAAACTGATATTAATTAACTTCATATTTAATACACGACTTAGCAGATTTTTACTGAATTGAAAACTGAAATAACATCTATGAAACCATCTAATTAATTTAGGTTTTTGACAGACCTTTACCTAACTAAAGTTAGCCAAAATGATAGTTAACTCTGGGAACAGATATTCTTGCTTGAATGTTAGCAGATCCTATAAATATTTGCTAGTTTAGCAAATTTCAGCATACCCTGATTACAAACAGTTTCACAGCACTGTTCAAATGCTGTCATTGTGATGCTGAGGAGCAAATAAAACACTGTTGGCAAACAGTTTACTCACCATGAATGTAGCCAGGCTCAGCCATAGCTAATGTTAGCTGCTGGATTCCTCTTCCCTCCCTCCTTTCTTTCTGAATTCTGTGCTTGGTATGTTTTTGGTACCAAGCACACCATTGCTGATGGATATTTAATTAGAATATTAAAAAATTAATCAGCAATTCTTCTTTGTAAAATTACAGTAGATGATTGGAAATGTGTTATTAGAATTTACATTCAAGGTCTAACTGAATATGCTCTGACTTCCGAAAACATTTTATAGAAGCAAAATTATGAAAATCAACCAGTGCATGAAGCTACTGTTAAAATGACAAGTTAAGCTGAAGATGGTTATTTCAAATACCCTTTATATCATATGTTGTCTAATCCTCACAGTTTAAGAGTGAACAGGCATGGAAGATGGGGGATTTTTGAAAAGCAGTTAAGTGATGTTATCTTTTGCGCCTTTCTTTCATCCCTGGAACACAGAGATGTGGGGGTGGGAAGAATGGTCAGTTTACAGTGACCACCACTTAGCCAATAAAAGATCAGTGTGTGACAGAGAGGGAGGGAGAAAGAGGAAGCAAAGAGAATGTGAGGGCAGAGAAGGAAGAAGGCAGTGAAAAGTGTCATGTTGCATTATCAGTTTCTTGAGATGGAAGAGTGAGTGATCCTTTTAAGTCACTGTGTAATGTGTAATCATTCCTTTAATGTAGAAGTTGATTCTCTTTTTGATTAAATTTTTTTTAACTACCACGACTTTGAAACCACCTTCATAAATACACTTTATTTATTTATACATTAGATACTGGAAGATTAAACTGGAAGAATTTAAGATTTAATGTTCACAATAAATGTCTGTTCAATGCAGGATTATGACACTATAATGTTCTCTAATGATGGCTGTAGAGTTGCACTTTCAGGTATCCATGTTTGGTAAGACTGGAATATCTCAAGGACCATTAGATAGAATTCCATGAAATTTTAAACAGGCATCCTTGGACTTTAGAGCAGGAACTAATGAGATGCTCAAATCTTTCTTCAAGCACTTGGCTGACTTTAAATGGATGCGACAAACATGTCACATTATGCTGTGTGAGAGTTGGGGTGGACTGACAAAAACATTCTGGTTTAATTAGATGTTTAATATTAATAACTCTGTATCCTTAATCATGCTATATTTTAACCCAAACACAGAACTAGCCAAACTGATGCAGTAACTGCTGTCTTAAATAAATTGTGCATAACATTACATAAATCAACTGGACATTTTTTGAAAAAAAAAAAGAAAAACTCATAAATGCATATAAATATGCATTTTTGCAAGGTAAAAATACTCTTCTACTTTACTGGAAGAGAGATACCTAATGTTTAATAGTCAGCATTTAACCGGTTTACTTCTTGTGCAGTTGTAGATGTTACATCGCAATGTTTTTGTGAGGTATTTGTGAATTTTTGCAGTTTTTTTAATTCATCCTTTGATGGTCTGGGAGCAGACACACTCTTTATGGGAATGGGGGTTTTGGGGGGATGTCAGGAGGAGAGAAACTGCAGAGAGGCAACTCTGGTACCTGGATATCTGGATAATCATGTTGTGGGGTGTTTAATAAAAAGACAACTCCCATTTCAGTCCAGTAACAGCTGCAAACCTGCCATGCAACATGAACAGCGTCAGGATGAGTAAGAGAACCCTGGGAGAATTTCGAAATACAAGTTTCTGACATTCACTCTTCTTTTCTGTCAGCTAAGAGACAAAATGTATTTTAACCAGATATCTTATCTTTTGTGGAATTTCTGACAATGAACCATTATTACATTGTCTCACACATACACAGACACACACACACACACACACTGTGTGCACAATGTGTCCTTGCGTTATCCTTCTGGAATGTACAACAAGCTCACAGGCTCCACAACATGAACTTGAATTTGGTAAACTATATCCAAAAAAAGAAGTAGAGATGCATAATACAACTGTGAAAACAGAAAGAGAAATTAGGCAGTGAAGGAACTTTAGAACAGGAAGTGAAAAAAGGGAAATGAAAAATAAAACAATTCGTTTGACACAGTCCATTTATATTAGTTACAAGTTGAACTGTCACTTTAGCCATCCTTTGACTTTGCATTTAACACCATCACTCACATAAAAACTTGTAGTTTTATACCCTAGAAGACTATAGTTCCTAGGTTTTCACATTCTCACCAGCTTCAGATGTACTTACTGTATATGTATATATATATATATAGTGCTAATATAGTGCTAATAACCCTCTGGTCTGGTATAAAACTACAGTGAGGGGCTCAAAACAACTATTTAACACAGTGAGCTTGGTTTCCTTGAGAAGCAGCTTGCTGCTGGCTCCGAGGTTCACTGCTCTTTTGGTATTTGGCTATTTGCATTCTGGAAAAGCAAGCAGGTATTCATGCAACACCTCAAGGAGCTTTATATTTTAAGGTAAAGACTCTACACCAATAGACAGAAAACCTCAACAATCACATAAACGCCTTATGAGCTTTCACTTGGCAACAATGGGAAAGAAACACGTCCATTGAACAAGAAAAAACTAATATCTGTAATAAAAAATACATAAGCACAGAGATGAGTCCAGTGTCAGAGGCTACAGGATGATAATTTCACTTGACACTGGTAATGGTTATTTCACTTGTTGTTGCTATGAGGGGCTGAATTGAATGGGCATTCCATATGATCACCACATTGCTGCTAGTTTCTATCTCTGTTGAAACCTCTTAAGATGAGCCAAAGTTCACCCTGGCAGAGCTGTTAGTCCAGATTCATGGAGTCTTAAGCTAAGGAGCATTCTTTCACTTTTAAGCCTAACTGCCTTACTAAAGGAATACTTTCTAATGCTTTCTGACACTTAGCTCTGCTGTCAGTTAATCTAGTGTACTATGGTTGCCCTTACACTTCTCATTAAACATAAATATACCATTTAAACATAAACTCGGATCATTTGCCAGAAATAAACCCTGTGCTCTTTTGTCTGTTCTACTACCTGGCAGACTGTCTCTTTCAGTCAAGGCAACCAAAGGCTGCTGCAAAAGGGAAATCATGTCAATTATTAACTGTTGGGTCAATGTTTATAGGCCAATATCTGCTGACAGCAGTGAGGAAACACAGAAACTGTTGGATTAAAAGAAAACAACAGCAGTGAGACGGTTCAATAGCTAACGAGCCTAACTTTTATAAGCAGCAGTTGACTCATAAACACATAGTACCTGTAATTCAGTTTCAGGAAAATTTACAACAAACAAAATATCTCGAACCTCAAAACACTTTAGAATATATTTTTTCATTAGCATTATTGCTAATATTATATTTATTAATAACAACTAATAATCAAATACAGAGATGTGTATAAACACACAGTGAGTGAAACGAGGGGATTGAAGAAGAAATGCTCAACAGTGCATCATGGGAATCCCCCACCAACCTAGACTTAATGGAGCATAACTAAGGGAGGGCTCAATCTACCTGATGCAGTATCACTATACAGCGAGGAACATAAGTGTCTGAACACCTGAGAAAATCAGTGTTAATATTTGGTACAAAAGCCTTTGTTTGCAATTACAGAGGTGAAACGTGTCCTGTAGTTCTTGACCAGGTTTGCACACTGCAATGGGGATTTTGGCCCACTCCTCCACACGCCCACATAGCAAGCAGGATCTGGTATCAAGCTGGCACTGCTGTTTGACTTCTGGCATGATAAGACGTATGTCATCCAGATATGGACCAGGCCTGGCATAGATGGCACTGTCTATGTGATAGCATGCCGTATCTGGCTCGATTGTGGTTTGATTTATCTGGTCCAGGCCCATAGAAAACAGGTCTGGCCTGGATCTGCCATCAAGCTGGCACTTCTGACTGACCGGTGTCATGGCTGAGTTTATGTTAACCAGATGTGGGCCAGGTCTGGCAATGATGGCATTATTTATGTTCCTATTTTCCTATTTTAGTTAGAAGACCCAAATGCCATGTTGCAATACTATACTGCTATGGTAGCCAATGTTTCAAACGTAGGTTTGACAGGTCTGTGAGTGTAAATTTTATCCAAAACCTAGTGAAGGTTTACTCATGCTTACCACCGCATGGCTGTAGCTCAGGAGGTAGAGCAAGTCACCTACTGATCGGAAGGTTAGTGGTTCGATCCCTGGCTCCTCCAGTCTGCATGTCAAGACTGTGGATGTGTATAAATGTAGTCAGGAAGCATTCGTTTAAAGATAGTGTGCGAATGTGGTATGTTGTATAGAGCACTTTGAGTAATCTGGGAGAGTAGAAAAGTGCTATATACGAGTCAGTCCATTCACTATCTGAACAGATTTTTGTCATGTTACTTTTGCACTATTATGTTCCGGCATATGTTGTCATTACATGGCTTGGTTAAGGTACACATTAGGCTGACATCTGGGGCCAGAGCTGAAACTGTTCTGGGCCAGCGCAGGGCCAGCAGTGTGCCTGCAACTGGCCTTGTGTTGGCCCATGTGTGGGACACCTCTGGCAAACCAGATCTGCGCCATGTGGGCCATGTGTAAGCACATTGTGTGGTCCAGATCTGGGCCATACCAATTTTGCTATGTGGGACAGATCTCCTCTAGATGTGTCAAGTTTCCGAGCTGTTGCTGAGAAACACAGAGTTTCAGCTCCCTGCAGAGATTTGCTATTGGATTTAGGTCTGGAGACTGGCTAGGTCGGTCCAGAACCTTGATATAATTCTTACGGAGCCACTCTTTGGTTAACCTGGCTGTGTGCTTCAGGTCATTGTCATGTTGGAAGACCCAGCCACGACTCATCTTCAATGACTGAGGGAAGGACGTTGTTGCTCAAAATGTCACAATACATGACCCCCTTCATCCTGTCCTTAATACAGTGCAGTCATCCTGTCCCCTTTGCAGAAAAGCACCTCCAAAGCAGGATGTTTCCACCCCCAAACTTCACAGTAGGGATGGTGTTCTTGGGATGCAACTCCTTCTTTTTCCTTCAAACATGGCGAATGAAGTTGAGGCCAATTTCTATTTTGGTCTCATCTAACCACATGACTTTATCCCATGCCTCAGTTCGAGGGAGACTGACAGTCGTCTTTAGCCTCTTCTATTTTCTAACAATTGCTCCAGTAGTTGATCTATTTTCACCAAGCTGCTTGGCAATTGCCCTGTAACCCTTCCCAGTCTTGTGGAGGTCCACAATTTTGTCTCTGGTGTCTTTTGACAGATCCTTGGTCTTGCCCATGGTAGTAGTTGGAGTCTGACTGACTGTGGAGTGGAGAGGTGTCTTTAAAGAGCTCAGACACTGGCTACTAATTTAGATTAATAAGTAGAGTAGAGGTGGGCTTTTTAAAAGCATAGTAACAGGTCTTTGAGAGACAGAATTCTTGCTGATTGCCAGGTGTTTAAATAATGTGCAGCAGTGCAATACAAAAAAATATTTAAAAATCATGCAATGTCCTGAATTGTTTTTAAATGCTGTCTCTCACAGTGGGAATACACCTACAATGTGTTCCATGATTTCTAAGTGGGAGCACTTGCAAAATCGCATGGTGTTCAAATACTTATGTTCCTCACTGTATGCTTTATTAAAAAGGAAAGTTTTAAGCCTAATCTTAAAAGTAGAGAGCAGCTCCAGAGAAGAGGGGCCTGAGAGCTGAAAACTCTGCCTCCCATTCTGCTTTTAAATATCCATATGTAAGCCAATGAGAGTGAGGCGGTCTGCTGGTATTATGAGAGCTTTAAAACAAGATGGGGCCTTATCATGGCCTTGCCATATTGGTCCATTTGATTGACCTTTATTAAAATTATGTATTTATTTAATTTTATTTTCGGTTGTTACAGACGTGACAGACATGACTGGGGGATAGGACAGGGAGAAAGAATGAAAGAAAGAGAGGGAGAGAAAGAAAAATAGAGGGGAGAAGAGATGGTGAGAAATGGGGGAAGAAAAAAAGAAAAACAAACAAAACACCTTGATCACCTGTATCGAGATAAAAAAAACAGAAGAGAAAACAAACAAAAAAGAGCAACATAATAAATACAACACCATTACAATAAACTAGCTAACAGTAGATAACAGTAGATACTAAATATTACATGTTATTGTGCAGTACGCAAGATTAACAGAGCACAATGTGCTTTGAGGCAGCAGCCACGAAAGGTGTAGTTTGTGTCTGTGAACACCTGTGTGGATCAGCACACTTGTATTCAAAAGGTTCCTCCATGTAACGATCTGCTAGGGAGTGTGGGGAGCCATAGCCCCGTCCCCCAGGGCATGAAGCAGGTATGGAGGACATCCAGGCCCCAGACATTGAGAGGCCCCAGATCCAAGGAGGACCACCAAAGGCGCAACCGTGCCACCCTCCTGGGAAGAGCTGAGGAGAGCCCCAAACGAGAGGTCACCCAGCAGCCACGGAGGAGAGGCCAGAGGGGGTTGCAGTGACGTGCCAGCGGGCTCTGCTACTACTCTCTTTCAAGTCCATGTCAGTACTCTTGCTGCAGCATTTTCAATTAACTGAAGACTTTTCAGGGAGTTTTAAGGACAGTCTGATAATAATAATAACAGTAGTGCAACCTAGAAGTAATAAGTGCATGAACTAGTTTTCTGGATTTAATTTTCTGAATTGCTCAAAACCAAACAAAACCAAACAAACCTAAACAAAATTCTTAACAAACAAGTGACTATGTTAACTACGTTGTATAGTACGAAAAAAGTTGAACACAGCCAGGGTTGCTTTGCATTACTTGGCTTGACAAAACCCCAAACCCCAGTTGGAGATAATGGGTATCATAACAGTGATTATCTACTTTCTCATTAAGCGCCACTTTCTGAAGCTTCAGGCAGTAAACACTCAGTTAAAAATGGTCGTTTTGTTGGTTGTGTAAATCTTCTTCCACACAAAATGATCCCTCTGAGTGCCAGAGACATTATCACATGGTGAAATGCAATAAAATGCAACACAAGATATTCATGCTACAGAACACTGTTAATGTATTGCACAGAGTGGTTAAAAAAAAAATAAATAAATTCAAGTTAATTATGCTATTGTTGACTGTGCTCTTGTTGCTGCTGCTTGTGTGGGTGCACATTAGAGCTCTCAACCAGGTTATGTATTCAGCATAGGTTACCACAGTGATTTAGATACACTTGTATGACACAGGAAACTTTGACTGCTGCACCATTTCATATGAAGGACATGTCAAATGTTTTTTTTTAGAGAGGCACATTTAATACATATATATTAGAGCAGATGGACCGTGTGTCCATACATAGAACAATGTGTAGCTCTTAGTTCCTTCTGAGTGATTCATCAGCACAATTGGTTTACAGGAAAACCTCCATAGTAGGACAGTACATAACATGGTGGAACTTATCTATATGTCTGCAGCTGACAACAGCATAAAAGCACTTCAGCTGTTCAATAGCACTTGACTTCCTGTTAAAAGCCCATTGTCAGGCCGCTCATAAGCTTTTAGTTCCCATCAGATCATCATGGAAGAGAAGCCCTACTTTCTGATCAGAGCTTCACTTAAACACAGTCACATGACAACAGTGTTTGTGCACTCAGTCGTAAACAACTGCAGGTTTGCTCATTTGCAGTGAAGTGCTGCTGGTCATGAAAAAAACCACAGACCGCAAATTGATCATGATAGCGTAGAGCCATTGAATGAGACTGTATATCAGGTAATTCTTCATATTTGCAGGCAATAATTATTGCAGGCAAAGTTATTGTACAAAAGATGACAGTTACGGATCATAACACAAGTATTACACCACTGCCCAGTGTAAGGTTTTTGCCTCAGCTGCCCTAAATGGTAATTACCAAAATATTTTTTATGCTTTGGTTAATCCTTAATTAAAATGCTATTTTTAATGCTAAAATATAATAATTGTTGTTATCCATAATTTTCTTTTTAATTTACTGTTTAGAAAAAAGTAGTAACGGACATTTTTATCATTTGTGATATTTTATTAGCCTTCCTAAACAGAAAATTGTGTTTTAGTTGTTGAATATTATGCTTTATTGAGAAGTTCAGTGTGTCAGATCAAAATGTGATTATGAAAACATGAATTCAGTTTGTTGTGAAGTAGGCATTCCAAGAACATGACTCAACAGGAGTCAACAAGAGGCGAGTAGTGCTGTGCGATACTGCAAGATTTGGTATCCTTCCGATACCAAGCAACTATTGGGCCAGTATCGCCAATGCCGATAAAGTGGATGCATCATCAAATTGTGAAATCTGAATGAATTAGTTAGAACCCAGGACAAAAAAAATAAAACGATTAAGGCTGCAGCACATCTACTTGTAGTTTAAATATAGTAATCATACAATTTCCCTTTCACAGTTTAAGCAAAAGGGTAATTATATCCAGTCAAATCTGAGCCATATTATACCACCTTTATCTACCTGGATCTGAGCATGCTTGCTTGTTTGTTTGCCTAGCAAGTCACCTGCCAAGTCACGTGACAGTACAACCTCAAAACACAAGCGAGGAGAGGAGGCGCAAACTGCCTGCTCTGTGCTGTGTGACCTGAAAGCAGCAGGAGAAGGCAGAAGTGCCAAGAAAAGAAGTGCCATTTCAAAGATAAGTCACAATTTTTCTACATTAAGTTTGACACCCCTGTACTAATGCGTCTATTAATTGCCTCCAATCTCTACAAAATGCTGAGGGAAAACGTTTATCTTACCCTCATAAACATTCTCATATTATCCCAGGGTTAAAGCCTCAGCACTGGTTTCCAGTCAGGCTCGGATTTCAGTATAAAACTTTGGCTCTTACTTTTATGGCTTTACAAGATGAGACCTTCAGTTAAGGGAGATTGTGCATTAAGAATCTGAGTTTCAAAACTCTGAAAGCTCACCACACTCTCTACACATCTGTGACATTCAGCTTACAAGTCATCTGTTCAAAGAGGCATTTGTTTTATGTTCTTTGTTCAGGGCTGGACAGCGACTGGGCTGCCGAGCTGGTTCTAAGTGATACCTCTGTACTGCATTTTGTAACTAGTTTCTTGTCTTTAAAAGTGCTATATAAATAAATTTTCATTACTTTTACCTTGCACTGTCAGTGTCCTTACAAAGGTTCCCCTCATCCCCACCCCAGTGTAAGATCTGTGTATGTGTGCCTGTGTGGGGCAGGACAAAGACCTAGTCATATTTTTTTCCCCTGTGGTTTCACCTGAAGCCTAATGCAATTGTATGGATGACGAAGTAGGAGAGGGGAGGTGATAGTTGCTCTAGCTCGTGAGTAATCGTTCCAGAGAATCATTTTTAGATAAAAGAGCAGACTAAAGAATTAGTCAGTGTTTTATTTTCACATTCTGTGACAATAGTTCATTTTCTCCTTATTTTAAAACCTCTTCATCTGAGAAACTAGGATTTTTTAGAAGAACATATACATTAATAGCAATATTGGTGTATAAAATTCATTTGGTTCCCACTGTTACCAACCTTACTGACGCCCAAGTAAATATTGGGCCAGTATCGCCAATGCCGATAAAGTGGATGCATCATCAAATTGTGAAATCTGAATGAATTAGTTAGAACCCAGGACAAAAAAAATAAAACGATTAAGGCTGCAGCACATCTACTTGTAGTTTAAATATAGTAATCATACAATTTCCCTTTCACAGTTTAAGCAAAAGGGTAATTATATCCAGTCAAATCTGAGCCAATATTGGTGTATAAAATTCATTTGGTTCCCACTGTTACCAACCTTACTGACGCCCAAACTGATTCTTTAGCAGTTACTGGAAAACGAATGGAAATGACATCAGTCTGACACAGAAAAGTGGTGATAGCTGCTTTTTCTGAAAAAAATAAAAATGTATATTCATTTAGTTTTTAATAAAAACAAAAAATAAACCTAAAACAACTGTACCAAAGGACCAGAAATAATTATGCTGAAAATGGAAATCCAAAAAGAGATTTTTAGATTTAAGAAAATGCACATTTTGAAAAATCTCCTCATGTTTTGAGGTTGTTCCTTCAAATCATCAGGTAGCAGAGAGACAAAATCTTAATGTTGAAATGCTGAACTCTGAAAGTGCTTGCAGACTGCCATCTCAGGTCTCGAACTAAATACAGATGACGATGACAACAGAATCTTTTTCCATATGCAGTTATGTTGAAACTGTGACGATGACAGAGGGGGAGTTAGAACATTTCTAATAACAGCATCACTGTGAGTGAAAGGGTGATCCACATGATTGCCATTCATATGATGCTCTGCTGCTTTCCTTCTGTACAACTTCCTGTTTCTCCCATGTGTCATTGCCCTGAGGCTTTGTGACTCATGCTGTGATGAGCCTGTCAGTCATGCTGTGATAGCGGGAAACCAGACTGAAGCTGTGATGAAACAGTGTTCCCATATCCTGTGATGGTGGTGGGGACTTCTCCTATTGCATCCACACACATGATGTGTCCTCCATTGTTATACAGATAAAAGAAAAAGAAAGAAAATATTATTATCAAAGAACACTGTCTGCATCTCCGCCAACTGTATGAAACATTTAGATTAACTGGTTAACTATCTCCAAACAATCTGTACACGCCCTGCTTCATGGAGTCAAAATCCACACGAACTGCTAACAAATACAAAGTCCTGCTAGTGCAAGGGAAGTTATCTTATATAAAATCAAACACAAAGCGAAACAATGGTCTGTTTTGCAAACGTAAATATAATTTTTGGAAAGTGTTCTTGCCAAACAGTAACAATGAAAAATTCCCTTAATGATAAGGGATTCCAGGAAAGGTTAATATACCACCACGCCTGTGTGCTGGCCTTGTTGCTCTGTGCTTGTTGTCCAAAAACTGCTAAAACACAGCCAGTGTGGCTCACTGGAACATTCCTTTATTATCATGAACACGCACACTGGAGTTTAGTTTAACTCAGTCACACACAAACCACAAAGCTTCGAAGACCATGTTAATCTGCCACTAAAAATAGCCTCCAGTAATGACCTACTGTTTGATTAGTCACACTGAGCCCTTTTACAGTCTAACTGTAAATTTGAGCTGTTGTCAAAGATGGAATCTTAAGAAGGAATCGGTGGACACAGGTGCCACAGACAGCAGAAGTGATAGAAGGTCATCACTTTTGTATTAATGTGAGATTGAAAAAGGGGGGTGGCAGCAGCCATTTTGACATGAGGAGGTAAGGTCAGGTACACACAAAATGAGTTATGTTTCGTTCTGTTGAGTGTGTCAAAGCTCTCTCAGTGAGCCACTTCAACTTGTAGAGGCAGTAGGCACTAGTAGAGGCAAGGCCTAGCAAACAACTGTTAGCTGGATCTGGATCTGTCAATCATAGCACCCAGGCCTGATGGAGGGCTGGGTTACAAATAAATAAGTAAAAATCAGCCACTATACACTTGTTATGTAGGTGGAAATGTCTTTTGTAACAGGCTGTAAACATTAATGTTATCACTAATTTTTTTTAGATGGGCATAGACAGGTTAAGAGCCACTCTTCCATAATGTAGCAAGCACAACATCCCAGGTTCAATCTCAGGAACAGACACAAAAGTCCACAGAAAAGTCCACATTATTAAACACGTACATTCAACAAGCTTTAACCTGCATTGGTTCTGTTTATATTTCTCTCTCTGATCGTGTGTCACCAGAGTTCAAATGAGTTGAGCTCTCAGCTAACGGCACTGAACATGTTTGCAGTAAATATACCTCAGGCTGCTCACTTCCTGTGCTGACATGTTTTCTCCTGCTGGGAGTGTCTCTAAACATACTGCGCTGCGCTAACAATTTAGCCTAGTACTATGAAGCCAGGATGCTTTCAGAAAAACAACTCTTGTAACGACTTCACTTTAACAATAACCAAAGAGCAAAAAGAAAAAAAACACATCCATGGAAACTGACTGGCACAAACCAAAAGAATTCCTCTTCATCCCCCCATAACCACATCCTAATCCCTGGCAGACTGGAGCCTGAGGACAAGGCCTGTCTGCTGTTTATCTCTAAGAAATCTTGTGACCACACCTCTAATCTTTACCTCTGCATGTGCTTGTTGTGTGTGTTTAATGGCCTGTCTATTGTCATTCAGGTGAGAGCATAGGTGTGGCTCTTTTTCAGAATTACAGTCATTGACATTAGTAAACACAGGAAGCAAATCCAAGAGTAGGGCAGGAATGGCATTATTCTTTGGTTTTACCTGGCAACAGCCACTGTGAATATGGTGGTAAAACTATGTTAATGTTTGGTACAAAACCTTCCCCAAATGTTTTTTCAGTAACTGACACACCTCTGTGCCTTTCAGTTAAGCTGTTCCACTGCAAACAGAAGCAAAGGCACAGTGAAGCAAGAGCCTGGCTTATCAGCAGCTGTAAAACTGCCTCACTCTCTGCAGACAGCAGAGGCTTGCTGAACAGGAACAACTGGCTCGCAAGACAATAATATCACATGTGCTTTTATTTCAGGTCTCTTTATCATTCACTTTAAAGTGTCAGAAAGCACAAACAATACCAGCAGTCAAGTCATGCATATTAATGTTTTCTTATTCACAAAATCCTTCCAGCTCCTGTATGTTTCACTTCTCCATAACTGCAAACAGCATGCAGTTAGCATTTAGCTAAAGAGCCAAACATTTTCAAGAGCCAGTATATCTAAAGGAAGTCTGGCCCAGAAACTCAACTCAACTCCATTTGTAAATGTTTGCCAACAAGTTTATCCAGGTGACAATCCCAGTTTTGTGTTTCCAGCTGCCTTGAAAGAACAGATAATTATGTAGAACAGGTTTTACGTAGCTTGTTGTTTGTTTCTGTTTGTTATTGTTTCCATTTTCACTGTCTTTCTGCGGGGTTTGCAAATTGAAGTAAATCATTTGTAAACACTGGTGTATTTAAAGCTTTAACTAAGGCAGGAAGAGCGACTACAAAACAAACAGTTTAATCCACAGTTAGTTTATCGCGTATATCTGGCTAATAACCTGCTACCAAACACCCAACAGACAGACAGGAACATGTTTGAGTCTGAATTCCCGGAATACAGACTACAGACGGCCCACTTGTCTGATCTTGTTTGTTGGAGACTTTGCTTTCAGTTTGATTCCTTGTTTTTTATGGAAGCCCTAATCAAAATGGCTTCAGAAGAAAATTACAAAGTAAAATTTGTAAAAAGAGTTGACAGTGATTCTCTAAATCAGGGGTGTCCAAATCCAGGCCTCAAGGGCCGGTATCCTGCAGGTTTTAGATGTGTTCTTGATCCAACACAGCTGATTTAAATGGCTAAACGACCTCCTCAACATGTCTTGAAGTTCTCCAGAGGCCTGCTAATGAACTAATCATTTGATTCAGGTGTGGTGACCCAGGGTGAGATCTAAAACCTGCAGGGCACCGACCCTCGAGGCCTGGAGTTGGACACCCCTGCTCTAATGGTCAGCATTATTAGAGACCCTTTCACATTAGAGGCCTGTTTGATTCAATGTTCAAATCAAACTTTGTTGTTTAAAAGGGCGTGATGACATCACAGTTGGGGTGGCACACAACTTAAATCTTTTCAGCCTCTTTAAGAGGAGATTGTTGTTCCTCTTCTTGTTTAGGTTGATTTCGTTCAGTTTTTTTGTTTTGTTTTTGGTTTCACTATTGCTATTAAAAATATTGTTAAACAAAATATGTAGCTTGCTTAGTGCAGTTGATATTTGCACACAAGAAGTTAATTCTGAAATTAAACTTCTTTGGATATAATAAAACATTAATATGAAAAAGAATATAAAAAAGAAGAAAAAACAACCTAAATGACAATCCTTGTACCTTTGCCTTCTCTAAATCATGGACAAAGCAAAAAATTGCAAATATCTTTTCCAAAACAATAAATTAACGATATTTTTCTCGTATTATTTCACACATGCATGACAGACAGACCAAATTTTGTAAAGTGAGTGAGTCGCTGTGCTGGCCTGACACAGTGCACTGAGAGCTCAGACCTATAAGTGAAAGCAACATAGTCAGCAGGCTGGACTTCACCGTCTTTAAATAACATGGCGTTACTCCACCAACAAGCTGTGACTTGCAGTGACAGGCAGCCGGGAAGCCTGAACCAGTCGCTGCCCACTGTTGAAATAGGAAAGTTATTATAAAGGTCTATATGGTTTCACTTTTCTTTCCTGTCAGACATGTTAAATGAGGTCGTTTTCTGTTAGTGGTTATACTAATGCATGTGAATTTGTCGCCATCTAGTGGGCAGCAGTGTATATGAATAACATTCAATTGGGCAGACTTTCTTCTTCATGCATGATCAAAATGAACCCAAGTTTACAAAGCAAGAGCACCAAATTAGAGTGTTGTGTTCCTATGCTTTCATGATAGTGTATAAAAAACAGTCCCAGTTTCAACCTTGTGATTTTCAATGCTTAATTTTATTGGCTTTGACTGAAAGGATACAAGAGGCAGCATAGCAAGAGCAAGAGATAGACAGTTACTGTAAAAAAAAAAGAAAAAGAGCAACAATCCCATTTTCTTTTCTTATACATGTATAGTACATATACATTATTTAATTTGTGTTTTATGCAGCAGGCCATATTAAAAGAACTGTGACTATACGGTATTGGGCCACAGTGTTAAAAAACTTACTGGTGATTAACACTGGCTGTTTTGTCACAATGCCATTTTCTGGTGGGTAACCTGGGTTCCCAGCACTCATGTGGTTCTTATGTTGAGACATAAGGTAATATGTCTATAGGTAATAAAAACCGATATTTGACAAATGTAAAGGTTGGTGCAATGATAGAGATAGTTCTGTTTTCTGATCTTTAGGCTGAATAAGGATTTCTCTGAAGTCAAAGCGGACATGCGTTGATAGTTTTTGCAGGAATATATTTATCTGTGTTAGTCAGTCTATTTGCTGGGAAAAGCTCACTAAAAATGATATGAATAAAAACTATAATTGCAGTAAAACCCTGTTATTAAGTAAAAATAATATGCAGCACCAAGTATATTTTAAACCAGACAATATTGACTGGATTGTGTTTTCAATTCATGAAGTGGTAACTGGATCTGAAGTATCATTTGGCATGTCTCATAACAGCAAAATGATCCCTGTCATCATACACTTCCTCTACACAACATCCACTTACAAGTTTCTTCTACAAACTTGTAAGTGGATGTAATAGTACTTTATTTTGAGTGTGCATCAAGACAAAGTAACAGTACTTAATTTCTTTGGAATTTAAAGATACTTTTGGACATAACCAACTGTGAACTTTTATGTTTGGATACCAATACTCTTAATTAGTTATATATGTTTCAGTTACTATAAAGAAGTATATTCCTCAGTGACAGCATGATCATGTTCCAACACATCATCAAATCTATTGTTTATGCAGCTGCTGACTGTGGTTTACACCATTTGAATCTTTTCTTTTCTTTGACAAACAGAGTAAGAAAATCACTTGAAGGAGTGCTCGCTAGCATTCTAGTCCCACAATAATCATGGAAAAGAAAAGTAGCAGATACACAGCTCCCCGTGGAAGTTTTCTAAGACACATATGCAGAGCTTCCCACCACCTACAAAATGCTTACATGTGAATTAATAACTATGCTGGGAATTTATTGTCACATGATCACTGACAAACCAGCTTTGATCATTTTAACTGCTCATTCATGCATTCACATCCATTCACATAAGCACTTTTTTCTATGTAAGTGCTTTCTATCTAACATTCACACATGCATATGAAGAGAGCGTCATGTAGAATCAGCCAGTGATAGATGTCTCTGATGTCTTCGTGCTCTGTTTTGGGTAAAACACAACAAAAGTTTCTAGCATATCAATACGGAGCCACCAAACCAGGGTGAACAATGTTTTTCTTCAAGGGGTCAAACTGACTCAGGATCAGTGGAAATGCAGTAAGTGGAACAAATCAGAAATTACCGTTTGTTTATTATTTTAAAAAGCTCCATTTTTGTTTCAATTTTGTTCTATCCAGAAATGTAGATTCTGTAACAGTAAGGTAAGAGTGCCAGCTCCTTGTGGGTTAATTAAGAAGCACTACTTCTTGTCAGAAGTTAGGTGATGTTAATATTAATTCTAGAAATGTTACAATGGGGGAAGTGATGACAATTAGTGTAGTTCACTATTGGACAATTCAGTTTAAAAAATGAGATGTTGTTAAACTTACCAAACAGGAACAGGAGACCTGAAGCTTTTCCAGGACTACTGGCTCTCCACCACCTGTTATTCAAACACAGGCTTTTAAAGTGCCTCTAAAAACAACAACCGACTGCCAACTACCACATTTTGAAAACAAGGGGCAGCATTTTCACAGTGACAATGTTGCTACTGCTATCCTGTTTTTACTTTTGATGTTGGTTTTTAGCCCTCAGTTAATCAAGAAACTTTGCGTTTTTCCAAGGTCAATACTGGACATACAAATATATTTTTAATATGTAGCCTGGTTTTGTACAACATGAAAGCACAGCCCTCCTGATATGGCACAACATCTCATTAACACACCTTGTTTCTCTGCATTATTTTTGATAGCTTTAAGCTAATTTTGGATAATCCTGAACTACTATTAAACCACTATTCATGAAAAGTGTTCTCAGAAAACGTGTCAAGGAAAGAGCATTTCATTCCTTTGTAGTAATGCTGACATCACCACACTGAGAGCAACGGTGCCCAACACTGGGCCAGCCCAGAATCTATTTGACACCTCGGCTAAATTTGCAAACGTGGAGTGATTATTAAGACCCTCTAGTGAAAAAGAGAACATTGATGTTATCTCTGACCTTGATGATTACTTGTGCTTGTCCAGATAACCCTTCTCCCTCCATATCTGCTGCCTGTACTGTCAGAGTGTACTGTGGATATTTCTGTTGGAGGAGAAATATAATAAGTTCAGCTCATCAACAAGAAGGATAAAACATTCTATCATCAGTTTGTATCCAAAGGAGACTCTGATGAGATACTTCTCATTTTAAAGTTCAGTGGAATATGCTAACTAATTTCTGTTTACACAGAACTGACAGTGTCATGTGACAACATCCCAGCAGAACAAAGTTTTCAAGTTGATTATTAGCAACAGGAATATATGGAATCAAGCTTTTTTCTGAAACCAGAAAGAGCTGACAGACACTTTGATATTTGGTACATTTTAATGTTGCAGATTCATCTAATGCTATAATGCTGTCCACCCTATGAAGCTAACCACTAACTGTGTGGTAGCATAGGCAGAATGAGAGCCAGGGAGTTTATTTTCCAGTTGCACTCAGAAGAGACAGTTTTATATCATTTTTGAACATCTATCTTTGAGACAGCACCAGATCATATTTAACTTTGTCTACACTGACACACCTGTGTTAGCCTACTTGAATTAGTGGACATAAGTGGACAGATATCAGCTAAACAAGTAAAATGGAATGAAGTCGTGATATTTTCCTGCTTCTTTGATACAATTTGCTGTTTGTTAAAGCTGTTTTTAATTTGTAAAAAAGTGGTACAGGGGAAAAGAAAAGTTAAAACTGCCAACTTAATAGTTGTTCTTTTTTTTCTAAATCCCTTGTATGCCAGTCATAAGTGGGTCCCCTTATCCCGAGCTGGCCAGTGTGCTTACTGTCACTGAATGCGTTAGAAGGCTAACCTCTCTGTCTAGTCCAGTGCCAGCAACACTGATGGCTCCAGTAACTGAGTTGATTTCAAACATGTTGTCACTAGGCAGCTGCGGGTCCTGCCTCAGAATACGGTAACGGATATCTGAGTTGGCATTATCTGGTTCATCAGAATCTGTAGCCTCGACCTTAATCACTTCAGAACCTGGAGAGAAAGAATTCAGAAGTGGGAATTAAGAACAGTCATTCAGGCTTTGTTTATCTTTTATTTATAGTAGGTTTACAATGTACACATCCCACTTTACTGGAGCTAATTATAAATAAAGCACCTTGTAACTATTAGCAACTGATTCCTTTTTCTCCTGTAAAAGTGAAACAAGCACACATGACAAGCAAGCTTAAATTAAAAACACTATCAGTACCTTGTACTGAGTTTTCAGCAACTTGTCCCTCAAAGGTGTTTTGAGAGAAGACAGGTTTGTTGTCATTCTGGTCGATGACTTTAACTGTAATACTCATGACCTCCTGGTGATCTCCACTTTCTGCCACGACATGCACTTGTAGCTGCCAATATACAATCACATTAAAATTATGTTGTTCAAAAAAGAATAAACAATGTACATTAATGCTTTTATTCAAAATAATAGGAACATTTTGGGGCTTTATTGGATAGAGAAAGTGTAGATAGACAGAGAGAAGGAAAGACATGCAGCAAAGGGCTGCGGGTCATACTCAAACCCACACCTGTTGCTGCTGCTGTGGTAAATAAAAAAAAAAAAATCTGTCAGCACAAGTCTTTGGGCTTAAATTATTAGAAAGACTTCTGACAGCTCATTGCTCAGACTATGTTTTAATTATAAAACAAAAGGTTATAATCTATTTTCTTACAAAGAACTACCATAAATATCTTTGGTAGATAGTGAAAAATCCACACTTTCCTGTTGTCTTTCTGTGACTTAATACTTTGATGCAGTATAAATGGGAGAGAAGCTATAAAACTTGTAAAATGTGTTCATCTGGACGTAACATTTTAAGTGGAAGAAATATTGGCCATGAGTACCATCCAGAGAGAGTTGGGGAATGGCTGCAACCACAGCATTGTAAGATGTTGAAAGATGGTGGACAGGGAGGATGCTGGTTTGAGCAGGAGTCAAGGAGCCTGTTTATGTGAACCACCTCTGAACTGAAGAGGGGGCCTAAGGTTTACATCTCTCACTGCAAATTCATTTGTATTTTAATTTAGATTCAAATAGCATTTACATTCTGAAGAAGTAACATTATTTTATTCTTATGTTAATACATCAATAGATTCAGTTACTTTTGCATAAAAACACTGCTTTCAAGTGGTCCAAGAGTACATTTCAGAGCTTGCACTTTTTCACTTTCACTTAAGTAAAGAGGTTGATTCAGTACTTTTACCTTTACTGGAGTATTTTTTAACACAAGAAAAATGTCACTTTACCTTATAATGGGCTACTTCCTCTCTGTCGACTGGCTGTGTGACATACAGACTGCCAGTGTCTCTATTCATGGTGAAAAGGGCAACAGGAGGCTGATCAGCTCCTGGACCAGTGATGCTGTAATGTAAATTCTGCTTTTGATGTTCATCAGACCGTATCTAAACAAAACACGCCAGGATTAGGTTAAACCACTCTCACTGACTACAGTTATAATATTGCACAACAACTATTGTAAAGCAGTTGTGCAGAGGTCTTTAGCTGTACTTTTTTTTAAACATTTATTATTAGCCCATTATTAGTTTTAACAAATTTTACGTAATACACCATGGACATAAAAAAAAAAAAAAAAATACATAATGATAAAACAGAAAACAAAACAAAACAAACCATAACAGAAGGTAAGGGCAGATATACAAATCAAGTTAGCACTTCAAGCCGTTAAGTCCACAGTGTATACGTTACAGTTCACCAAAAAGCTGTAGAATTTTGACCATATAGACCAAAACTTGTCCAGTTTATTTCTTAATGCATAAGTTATTTTCTCCATAGATAGTATAGATGTCAGTCCATTAAACCACTGAGATAGTCCACATATTTTTTGATTTTTCCAACACATAGCAACACAGCGCTTGGCTTCCAAAAGTCGATCGTTAACAGAGCTCTATTGTTTGCAGCAAGTACAAAATTATTTGTGTATATATTTAAAATACATATGTTGGGATTGAGTGGAATCACATCACCAATGATTGGACTTAACAGATTTATTACCTTTTCCCAAAAAACTTTCACATGTGGACATTCCCATATACAGTGAAATAAAGAACTCCTATCCACTCCACACTTAATACAGGTGTCTGGGATGTTTGGGTTAAAATGATGCATTTTTGATGGAGTAATATATTGTCTTGTTAACCATTTATGTTGAAGTAGTTTAGATTAATTGTCTGACTCTGGGCCAAGAAGCATGATTTATACCAATCGTCATCTGATATATCCATTTGCAAATCATTCCTCCAAGCCTCTAAAATAGACTGTGTTGATTCTTTGGAATTTTCCATAAATAATTTGTACAATGCAGAAACTTGGCCTCTCTCATTTAGATGATTTATAACTGTATTCTCTAGAGAGGAGTAGGTGGGGATTTCAAAGCTGTTACCTTGTGTGGTTAAGATAACATTTCTTAATTGAAGAAATTTAAAAAGAAATGTTTGACAGGAATAGAAAATGTACTTCTAAGCTGTTCAAAAGCCATAAGAGTATTATTCCTAAACATATCAGACACTTTTCTTATACCTTGATCGAACCAAAGTTTAAAGCCTGCATCCGCCCTACCAGGAGGAAAGCTGTTATTTCCAAATATTGGAGTGAACCTAGAAAGTTGTGACGTTTCTCCCAAGTAGTTATGTGTTTCATACCAGATCATTACAGTGTTATTTAAAAAAGGGGTTCTTAGTTTGCTTAAGTAGTGCTTTCCTGTTGGCTGAGTAAAGATATAAGTTAGGGGGGATTTTGATTTCTGTAGACTACATAGAAACTCACGCTGGAGTCTGCTCATTAGCAAAATAAAACATTGCCACTCTGATTTGAGCAGAAGTACCACGTTAAATTAGAAAGTTGTAAACCCCCTCTTTCATAAGGAAGGTATAGTAAGGAGATTCTGAGCCTTGGTCTTTTGCTATTTCAGATAAAGTTTCGGAATCGTTTTTGCAAATCTTAAAAGAAAGATTTGGTCGAGAGAGAGATATTGATTGAAAAAGGTGAAGATATTTGGGCAAAATTTACATTTTTAGTATATTAATACGATCAATTAAAGATATAGGTAATTTCGTCCATCTATTTAGGAGTGTAGTAACTGACGTCGTTAAGGAATTATAATTGGATGCAAGAATATTTTCAATTGAGGGAATTAATTTCACACCTAGATAAGTAAACCCATGTTCAGATTGCAGAAAGGGAGGATTTTGCAGAAACTGGAGGATTTTGTCATTCATTTTTATTCAAAAATAATATTTCAGACTTTTTATTTTGTAACCAGAAAATGTACTAAATGTAATTAATAAGACTTAATATGGATGGTATTGATTTGTGCAGAACAGGATCATATCATCTGCATATAGGGCAATACGGTGGTCAACATTGCCTACTTTAATTCCTGATATGTTTTTATGATTCCAAATTGCCATTGCAAGAGACACAATTGCCAAGGTGAACAAGAGAGGTGACAAAGGGCACCTTGTGTAGTACCACGATAGAGTCTGAATGGTGTGGAAAAAAGACCGTTAGTTAAAATCTCTTCTTGAGGATTGGAGTATATCAATTGAATCCATTTTAAAAATCTGTTTCCAATACCAAACTTTCTCAAAACTTCAAATAAAAATGGCCATTCAATCCTGTCAAAGGCTTTTTCATCATCCATTGAGATTAATGCATTGTCTCTGGTCTATTTTTTCTCATAAATGATCTTCATGACCCTCCGTATATTGTGAAACCTCTGCCTCCCCTGGATAAAGCCATTCTGGTCTGAGTGAATCATATTAGGCAAGAGTGTCTCTAGTCTCGTAGCTAATAATTTGCAAAGTATCTTTTAATCAACAGTGAAATTGGTCTATAAGAACTACAATTAATTGCTGGCTTTCAATAAAAGGTTTCAGTAAAAGTGTAATTGTTGCAATATTACATGGAGGGGGGAGAGACCCAGATTCAAATGATTCCTGATACATATCCAATAAGGGCTGGATCAAACTGTCTTTAAATATTTTGTATATTTTTATTGGTATCAGTATTGGTATAATCAGGTCCAGTTTTACCCCGTTTCATGTTCCTTATAGCATTAGTAATTTCTTCTACTGTTATATTAAGCTCTAGTTCATCCATACCGTTCTAGGAAAATGCAGCTGATCTAAAAAATCATTTTTTTTATTAAAATGAATTTAAATGCTCAGTTTTGTATAGCTGTTTATAAAAAGTGCAAAAAGAGTCATTAATATGTTTAGGATCAGCTGTGATCTGTCCTTCATCTGTAGTTACAGAATTTATTGTTCTTTCCTGAGCCTGTTAAATACGCCAAGCCAGTATTTTACTTGCTTTTTCATCCTGTTCATAATATGACTGTTTCAGTCTTATTAAACTGTTAGTAGCTTTATTTAATGACAAAATATTGAATTTAGCTCTGAGTTTATTTAACTCTAGAATTAGAGCATTAGATTTGGATATAAATATCTCTTCCTCAATGTCTTTTATCTTTTTCTCCAGATGGACCAATTCCATCCTAGATTTTTTTTTTTGTTTAAAACTTGTATAAAGGATCATTTGCCCTCTCAGGAAAGCCTCCCATTTTAGCCGTGGTTTGAGTTGTATTATAAGCAAAGTAATAATCTATTTGCTTTCCAATATGTTCCAAGAATTCTGGATCTTTCAACCAGAAAGATTGCAGTCGCCATCTAGTGGTAAATAATGGTAAGCTGGGTAAATATAGTTGAAATGAAACTGTGGAGTGATCTGATATGACAATACTATCACACCAGGATTTAGTTACCATGGATACCAAGGATGCAGAAAGTAAGAAATAGTCAATTCTGGAAAAGGTCCCATGAGTGCTAGAGTAGCAAGAGAAAGTAATCTTATCTAGGTGCATGTTTCTCCAAACATCAACTAAATTGAATTCAGTCATAAATTGTAGTATTTCCTTTCTAGACTGCTTATGAGCTGAATTGACTCCACTTGATTTATCAACACTTGAATAAAGTGTGCAATTAAAATCTCCCCCAATAATGAGATATCCTGGAAATAACAAAACAGATTTCTAAAAAAAAGATGGGTTGTCATTATTGCATTCATATGTATTAACCAAGTTCAATTTGTGTGAGGCTATTTCACATTGGACAATAAAATATCTGCCATAACAATCACTAATAATGTTAACAAGGTTAAATGGTACTGAGTTATGAATTAGTGTAATTACGCCTCTGGATTGAGAATTATATGAAGCATGAATAATGTGACTCGACAAATTAAAGCTCAAGTAATATTTTTACAAGAGACCCACCTAACTGCTGATAACACTATTAGAGTAAGGAGACAATGGCCGGATTCGATTCATAACTTGTTTCAGTTTAACCAGTTTATTCAACCTTCGAGTAAACCAATACAGAGACATCCTGTGCAGAAACAAAAGTCTGAAGTTAATTTCAGAATCAGATTCTCTTACTTCAATTAACTTAATAGGATAGGGTCCTCTGTTGTTCTCAGTGAAGAAAATAGCTGGAAAAACACGTGCAGTGTTTGGTTCCACGTTGCTGCTGCTGTCAGGAGCATTACTGCTGCCATCTGTCACCGTGAGGATGACTTTTGTTTGTCCAGTTAACCCTTCTCCCGCCATATCTGCTGTTTGTACTGTCAGAGTGTACTGTGGATATTTCTGGTAAGATACAGACATCAGCTCATCAACAGGAAGGAAGAAACACTGACATCGGTTTTACAGACTGTAACACAGCCTTCAGCTGGACTAAAGCTCTTCATCTATGAAGGCCGATTCTGCTGAGAAGCTGAAGTTTAACTTGTTTAATATTTTACTTATGACATACATGATGCTTTGGAGAGGCGTGACCAAACTTAATAAAATAAAGTATTCCTTGACCATTTGGCACAAGGCTGTTTGTTGTTGCTCTGTGAAGTCAGTCGCAAAGAGTTTTACAATGCTGCACCAAAAACAGATTGCTCTGATCTCCCATAGTTTGCATG
This sequence comes from Perissodus microlepis, assembly GCF_051167445.1. Classification (NCBI taxonomy): domain Eukaryota; kingdom Metazoa; phylum Chordata; class Actinopteri; order Cichliformes; family Cichlidae; genus Perissodus; species Perissodus microlepis. The sequence goes on along the minus strand of NC_140473.1, from coordinate 2,205,641 downwards.
GAAGACACAGATTTATCTGACAAATTATTTGCCAAGTAGGAATTGTGTGTCCAGAGGCATGACACAAACCAGAAATGTAGACTGATAAACTATAACTATACTTCAGAGGCTGTGTCAAATTTGAGTTTCATTATCAAAAAACAAAACATGTTTTTTTGCAGCACCCTTTTGTGACTGATTTCTAGCAGTGACAGGCAGACTACTGATCCTGATTCATTATAAAATGTTTTTTCAGCCCTTAGGTGTAAAAGGACACTTGTGTTTTAAATGTGTTTAACAGGTCTTACCTCTCTGTCTAATCCGCTACCAGTGACTCTGATGCTTCCAGTAATTGGGTTGATTTCAAACATGTTGTCAGTGGGCAGCGGTGGGTCCTGGTTCAGAATACGATAGCGGAGCTCTGAGTTGTCAGTATTTGGCTCATCGTCGTCTTTGGCCTCAACCCTAACCACCTCAGTCCCTGGAGTGGAGGAAATAAAAAAGAAGTTCCTGAAGGTCTTTACACTGCTTCATTTACAAGATTTTCTGAATAAAATGGACGTAATGCAAAAAGTCTGCTAATTTCCTTCCAACCCAATTCATTCTCTGGTGCTTTCGGTGTCATTTTGATTATCTTTAAGTCTCTGGTATCTTGGGGGTCACGTGACGTCAATGGCGGAGTAGCTGTGTTTCTCGCCCGCTCCCGCAGCTTGGCATTTGTTTAGGCCTTTATATATGTCTTATTTGGTTAAAGTCTCTGTTTATTTCGACTTTTAAACTTCGTACGATGCCAAGCACTCAGAAGAAGCTCAACCTCGGGTCAAAACCGGGCAAATCCGGAGAAAATCACCCTCCGCTCAGCGATCATGCTGCAACGGTAATGGCGGAGGCCCAGTCGTCCCCACTTCTTGGCCAAATGGACGTCGACAAATTGGTGGAGAGGATATCGGCGGAGGTGCTGAAGGCTGTGGAGACCTCCTTTGAGAAGAAGATTGAGCCGGTTCTGAAAAGACTGGAAACATGCGCAGCTAACATCTCTGCATTGGATGTTAAAATGAAGGAGGCAGAGGCGCGTATATCAACGCAGGAAGATGTTACAGCGGGATATGGCGCCAAGATTTCTGAAGTGGAGCTTAAGCTGGAGGCCGCTTTGGATAAGATTGATGACTTGGAGAACAGGAGCCGACGGTGTAACATACGTGTTATTGGGCTACCCGAAGGCAGTGAAGGTACCAACCCTGTGTCTTTTTTCAAAACGTGGTTACCGGAGTTGGTGGCTGTGAGTTTCAAGGGCGGCGCTGTTAAAATTGATGGCTGCCACCGGGTGCTTGCACGCCTCCCTTCCAGTGCCCAGCGGCCCCGCGCGGTCATCATAAAGCTCCACAACTTCCAGGATAAAGCACGGATCATGCAAGCGGCTAGGAGGAAGCAGTCCTTATTTCATAACGGCATTCCTATTATGATATTCGAGGATTTCTCTGCCGCTGCTCTGAAGAAACGCCAGGGATTCTACCACGTCAAACAACGCCTCAGGGAGATGGATGTCCCCTTCGCCATGATGTACCCGGCTGTCCTTAGGATCAAGATCGATGGCCAGGAGAAATCTTTTAGAACTCCAGAAGCAGTCTCAGCTTACCTGGATAACGTGCCTCAAGGGGCGGGACCGCGCTCATCCTCAGTGGCTCCAGCTCCTGTCCCATACGTGAGGCATTCGCCAATCCCTCGTCTCCTCCTTTCTTTTTACTTATTTTTTTTCCTGTTTATTATTATTGTTATTTTTTCTGTTTGTTTTCTTTTTTTCTTTCCGGGTCTGCGCGGAGATAATAACCCTATACATATAGACTATTTTATTTAGCCATTTATAATCCGAATCCTTGTTTTAGCTGCGGGCGGGCAGCTATTTCACGTTACTGATTAAGAAAAGACTCGTACTCTGGTCCAGCATCTTTCTATGTCCAAGTTGGAAAGTTTGCTTGCGCCCCCCGCTGGGCGTTGGAGACCTTTGTCTGACCTCCATACTCTCTGGTTTCTTGACGGTTCTGTTTCTTGTAAATAGTTTTTTGTTAATTGTTAGCAAAGCAGGACGTTTGTTTTTCTATGTGTATTTTACTTCCCACTGGTGTTGTAGAGCAGTGTTTGGGAGCCCTACATATCAGCTATGCTTTGGTCACCTGAGCGTGGTTCCATGCTTATTTCAAATATTGTATGATAAGTGATAATTCAGTGTTAAATGTTTGTTCCTGGAATGTAGGAGGTATACATAACCCTATTAAACGGAAAAAAATATTGAGTTTTCTTAAGAGGGAGAATGTCCATGTTGCCTTGTTGCAAGAAACTCACCTGTCTCCTCAGGAGCATCTAAAACTGAAACGTGATTGGGTCGGTCAAGTTTTTAGTTCCTCCTTTACAAGTAAGAGCCGCGGTGCAGCCATTTTAATACATAAACACCTACCGCTGACAGTTGACCAAACAATTTGTGATAAGTCTGGTAGATATGTTTCCTTAAAGGGCACCCTAGGTGGTCAGGCGGTGTCATTTCTGAATATTTACTTTCCACCAGTACAGTCTAACGACTTTATTGCTCATACTCTCTCTTCCTTTTCTGACTGGGTTTGTGATAATTCTGTGATAGCCGGTGATTTTAACTGTTGTTTTTCTACAACTAAGGACAGATCCCCTCCTAAACAAATTCAAATGTCTACAAGGGCCAAAGCACTTTTAGATACTTGTAACGAACTTGATCTGGTTGATACCTGGCGGACTCTTCATCCTAACGATAAAGAATTTACTTTTTTTTCCGGTGTTCATAGAACAAGTAGTAGAATCGATCTCGTTTTCACCCCCAAACGATCACTGGGAAACATTTTGAGATGCACAATAGGCGATATTATTATATCAGATCATGCGCCGGTTTTTGTTCAGCTAAGTGATCTAAATCCTGTCCCTCGGTCTCATGCCTGGAGATTTAACAATTTTTTGATTCACGACCCAAAATTCGAAATGTTTTTAAATGATCAGCTCGAACATTTTTTTAAAGGTTAATGCAACCCCTGAAGTTTCTCCAGGCCTGCTTTGGGACACCCTGAAGGCTTACACCCGTGGACTGATTATATCATATTCAGCAGGCCTGAAGCGGAAAAATCAGATGGAACAATGGAAATTATTACTGGAATTGCACGAACTGCAAGCTAAACATAATGAATCACCTTCAGAGCAATTAAGGAATGACATTCAGGTGGTTAAAACAGCTTTGGAGGCACTATTGACAAGAAAGGCTGAGAAATCTCTTTTCTTCATGAGGCAGAGGTTATATGAGTTTGCTAATAAACCTAACCGCTATCTGGCCAATCTTCGTCATAATAAGGGTGCTGGTTGTAATATCCCATGTGTTAGAGACTCATCTGGTTTACCTAAATATGACAATTTAATTATTAATGATACTTTTAAAACTTTTTATAAGCAGTTATATACCTCCCAGTTTAAATCGACATTGGAACAAGGTATGCATCACTTCTTCTTGGGACTAAATTTACCTAAAGTTACTGAAATCCAAAGGGATGATTTATGTAAACCTATAACGCAAAGTGAAATTTTGAAAGTTATTCAGATGCTTCCAAATAACAAAGCCCCGGGTCCAGACGGGTTTACGGGGGAATTTTTTAAGAAATTTAGTAAGATTCTGACTTCCCCACTGTATAAGATGCTTCTGTCCTCTTTTGAGGCAGGCACTCTCCCTCCCTCCTTAATGGAGGCTAATATTTCGCTAATTTTGAAGAAGGGGAAACCTCCTGAAGAATGCGCTTCTTATAGGCCTATATCTGTTTTAAATCTTGATTTGAAGATACTTGCTAAGGTCCTAGCTGTACGTCTTGAGCCAATACTACCTTCGGTCGTTAAGAATGATCAAACTGGTTTCATACGGGGGCGGTATTCCACACATAGCGTGAGGCGCCTACTTAACATTATTCAGCACTCGTCTTTGTTTAACCCTGAAGCTCTAGTCATCTCACTTGATGCTGAAAAGGCCTTTGACCGTCTGGAATGGCCGTTTCTTCTTTTCACACTTCAAGAATTTGGTTTAGGTGACAACTTTGTTAAATGGATCCAGATCCTTTATACTTCCCCTCTTTCGGCAGTGATTACCAATGGTTATAGGTCGGACAATTTCAGTATCGAACGTGGCAGTCGGCAGGGCTGTCCGCTGAGCCCTTTGTTATTCGCCCTGGCTATGGAACCCCTTGCCACAGCCATTAGGAAGGATGCTGCTATTGAAGGACTCTGTTTGAACAATTCTCAACATAAGATTTCACTTTATGCAGATGACGTCTTAATTTTTCTAAATTCTCCTGCTCATTCAATTCCTAGATTAGTTGCGTTAATTTCCCAATACGGCTCCTTCTCAGGCTACAAGATCAATTTTTCTAAAAGTGAGGCTATGCCCCTCTCTGTTCTAAATGAGGTTGATCCAAACATTTCTCAGCCTTTTCGTTGGTCTCCCTCCGGTTTCACTTATTTAGGAGTAAAGATTTCACCAAATCTAAAAGAAATGTATAGTCTGAACTACACCCCTTTAATTCAGACCATCAATCGCGATTTGGATAGGTGGTACAGCCTCCCTCTGTCTCTCTTAGGTCGTATTCATCTGGTCAAGATGAATATCCTCCCTCGCCTCTTGTATTTATTCCAGATGTTACCGCTTGCTCTATCCAAAAAGGTTTTGTCAAAATTAAATGGTTCAATGATTTCTTTTATATGGCGTAAGAAAAGATCTAGGCTGAGATACAGTTTTCTGTGTTTGCCTGTTCAGAAAGGTGGTCTTGCCGCTCCCTCCTTCCCACAATACCTCTTGGCTGCACAGTTAAAATTTCTTACAGAATGGTTTATGGACGATCCGGATTCTATTTACCTCAGCGCTGAGTCCGCTTCTTTAAAGGGCATTCCGTTGCGGAACCTGCTTTACATTTCCTCAGGCAAAGCCACAGTTCTAACACAAGATAATATGGTGCTAAAGAATATGCTCATTATTTGGCGCAAAGTCAGGCGCCTGGAAGGATATTATAATTGTTTCTCCCTTCTTACTCCTATTCATGAAAACCCTGACTTCTTACCTGGTCTTCGGGCTGGTTTTGCGGACTGGTCTCAAAAAGGGATTAATACAGTGGGTGATCTTGTTCATGAGAACTCTCTTCTTACTTTTAATCAACTGAAAAGCAAGTTTGGTCTGACCAATAAGGATTTTTTGAAGTACTTTCAGGTAAAGCACTATATTACTTCTAAATTGAAGGATTTTAATGGAGGGTTTGGTCTTTCTCCTATAGAATCACTCATGGCAAAAACTACCCAACTAAAATGTATCACTAAAAAGATTTATAACATTCTGTCTGATCTTAGAATGGATAACTCTGACAAAATCAAGGGCCAATGGGAATCAGACGTAGGCGCTATAGATGCTGAAGCTTGGGATGAGTTGTGTTGTCGTCCTTTTAAAGCCTTGGCATCTAATTCTATTTGGGAAAGGCAGTTTAAACTTATAAATAGGCTTTATATTACACCTGAGAAGAGGCACATGATGTTTCCAGCTTTGCCTAATCTCTGTAACAAATGTCAGTCTGCTGTTGGTTCCTTTTTTCATTGTCTGTGGAGCTGCCCTGTTATTCTACAGTTTTGGAGATCACTCATAGATAAGCTATGTACTATATTTCATTGCCGACTGCATCTGGGTCCAAGGACTTGCTTGTTAGGACTAAATGATGAGCTACCTGCCGGCTTTCGCAGCAAAGATCTCCTTCACATACTGCTACACTACGCTCGAAAGTGCATTATGGTACTGTGGATTTCTGATAAGGCTCCATCTGTCAACCAGTGGCTACAGTCTGTGATATGTATTGTGCCAATGGAAGCCTTCTCTACAGCACTTAAGGACAAACCTTTCCTTTTCTATCGCATATGGGACCCTTTTTTGGCCCATCTGGACACTCCCTCTGCTCAGAGGTTGAAATCGGGCTTACGGGATTTAGCCTGGCAACAAAGGGACGATTGTTAACCTTTTTCATTGTTTATTACTATTGCTGTTGGCTTTTTCTTTCTGCCTCCCATGTCCTGCTATACATGTAGATGCCTCTTTGTCCTGTGTATGTATGTGCTGGTGACTGCTGTTTTCCTGCTTTGCAATTAAAAGTTCAATTAAAAAAAAAAAAAAAAAAAAAGTCTCTGGTATCTTGAGATTCTTTAAATATAGTGGACGTGGAGAAAACTCCATCACGGATAACAATTATAAATAATAATGGATTGTATTTATATAGCGCTTTTCGGGGCACTGAAAGCGCTTTACAATTCCATTATTCATTCACTCTCACATTCACACACAGTTGTAGCCACAGCTGCCCTGGGGCAGACTGACAGAAGCGAGGCTGCCATATCGCACCATCAGCCCCTCTGGCTATCACCAGTAGACGGTAGGTGAAGTGTCTTGCCCAAAGACACAACGACCGAGACTGTCCGAGCCGGGGCTCGAACCGGCAACCTTTCAGTTACAAGACAAACTGCCAACTCTTTGAGCCACGATCGTCCAAAAACAAAGAAAACTACCTAAGAAGTCCAGAGGCAATAAGGTTTCTATACATACCGATGGCCGTGGCCTCAGCAACATTTGCGTTGTACTCCACCGTAAAATAAGGTTTGTTGTCGTTCTGGTCGATCACATTTACTATAATCTCCATGGGATCCTCAGCTTGTCCCCCTCCTTCTACCACAGAATGTGCTAGAAACTACAGAGAAGATTTTAACATGTGTCATTTAGAAAGTTTCAGATTCATCTTTAAACGGATTCAATTATCTCTACACGTTCAAACTACACACAATACAAACAAGGCAGAGTTGATTGAGTGAAGAGATGTCTTTACAGTGCATTTAGATGATGTGAGGTGACACGTCTTGTTACTTGACCACTTTATTTCTGCCTCTCAGAATAGTCACTTTATGGTCCATTTCAAAAAAACCAAAATTATCTGAGATTTCCAGCTGGAAAAGTTTAACAAACCAACGGAAGATTCTCAATACTTCTCTAAACGGAATATTTCACATCAAAAACCTGTTTTTGCTCAACTGTGCAGTATTATCTGTTTAACATAACACTGGAACAAAGTAAGATGTTTTTTTTTTAAAGAAAGACAAAACACCCTTTTCCAATGGGGATCAAAATGCAATAATCAGGTACGAAGTGAGGATGATTACCAGGTAACGAGCTGTTTCCTCTCTGTCGAGTGGCTGTGTTACATACAGATTGCCCGTCTCTCTGTCCAATGTGAAACGACCAACAGGAGGCAGATTAGCTCCTGGACCAGTGATGCTGTAAAAGATCTTCCTTGTTTTATCTTCATTAGAGCGGATCTGAACAAAAATACAACAGAACTGAGTCAAACCACTGACTCCAACAAAAGTTAGCGTTGAACAACAGCTACAGCAAAGAGATACCTGAGGTAGAAGACAGGTTCCAATTTTCTACATGCTGTTATTGGGATTGTAAGAAAAACAAGACAGCCCCCATAATCTTATAATTACAATACTGTATTTGGTTAAAATTTCCGATTGTTCAAATATGTTATTTTCTTTAGTTGTAAGAAAATGTGTGCCCCAGTCTCAAATGAGGAGAATTATTCCTCTGTTACACCACAAGAGGGACCATCTCCTGAAATGAGCAGCTCTGGCTGCCAGGCCACTCACCATGAGGCAGTGTGCCTAACAAACGCTGTGTGAGACTGTGTACAAACCTGTAACTATGCGCATATAGTTGCAGAATATACAGTAAAGGCAGACGCACAAAGCTAAACTGGTTTCTATTTCTTTTAATCTAAGTGTGCAACAGGATCATTCAATAAGGCATCTTGTGATCTCTGAATAAGGAATTATTTTGATATCCAATCTTATTACTGAGTTTCGTTGTGGCACACGTGGGACAGTTTTCTCTCTCGCTGATCATCTAACTAATAATCAATGAAATCTGAATGCTGCTTATTTTAACAACCAAACCTGACTGATGTATTACTGGAGACATGAGTAACTGCAGGTTAGTGGTTCTTTTTTTTTTTGTCAAAATCTGTTCTCTGTTGTTGTTGTTTTTTTTTTAAATATAATTTTGTTTTACATTTATATGGATGAATCTGAGACTGAATGGTTGTCTGTGTCTCTATGTGTTAGCCCTGCGACAGACTGGCGACCTGTTCAGGGTGCACCCCGCCTCTCGCCCTATGACAGCTGGGAAAGGCTCCAGCGCCCCCCGCAACCCTGGAACGGATAAGCGGAAGCGAATGGATGGATGGATTTATATGGATGCTTCCTGTTTGTTTTTGTTTCCCGAGTCTTTAATTCAATAGTTTTTGGAACAAATAATCTGCCCATTGTGCACAGCCACGTTTTAACTGGTACAATCACACACGGACATTTTACAGTTGTTCTTTTCAAAACAGTATTTTAATGATTGCCAAACTGAGTTGCTTTCAAGTGGCATTTGAAAATGACAGCTACAGCAAATGTCAAAACGAGTATACCCACTGTAAAGAAAGCCAAATGGAAAAGATCCTGTGGCGAAAACAAAAAATTTAAATACACTTTAGAATAAATGTTTTGCCACAAGATAATTGAGGTCCCCTTACCTGAGCTACTTTCAAGGGATAGTGTCCTCTCTGATTCTCAGGAACATTTAATGGAGGAATAACCCAGTCTCTCTTCCTCCTCCTCAGCCCTTCACCTGGCTTGGGAAACTGCAGAACAGGCACCTGAGCATCAGCTGCATTCTGGGAAAACAAGCAGACATTTTATAGAAGAACACTTCCAGAAATGGATCAAGTGCAATGAGGAGGATGAGATACATTCGATGTACTAGGATTATGTTGACTGTCAAAGGTGGCTGTAACAACAAGAGTAGCTCTGTAACCCACTAACTAAATGTAACCGACCCTTACATGTGCAGCCACACAGTGTTAAAGAGAAACAGCTCTTTGTGTCCAGAGCCTTAGTTTTGTATTCAAAGTCATTAAAAAGGTACTTGAGGTTTCATGCTCTAAGTAAATAACAGTACGATGTAAGCGGGATATTTTTTAAAAAAAAAATTATTTTGAGAAGAAGAAAAAATTGGTTTTCTTTTGTCTCTTATCTGACTGCTGAGCCCACTTTAATATAGTGATGCTCACCATGCTCACACTGACAGGAATGGTCAGTTTTAGGCCTTGTGAGTCCCAGGAGTGGATGAAGAAGTCATGGTGTCCTTCATGAAGATAAACTGCTCTCTTTACCTGAAAGAAAACATTTTTTATAGATTTTTAAAGAAGCTAACATGTAAAAAACATTCAGAATTTGTCAAAGTAAAATTCAGTGATGTTCGTTAGCAGTCTATGATACAGTGCTCAGTCGTCGAAGAAACTTTTGCTCCTTTTTAAATATGTTGCAACATTTCAGGTTTCATGTCAGCAAAAGCTAAAATATCCTCAGAGCTAGAAACGCTCAGTTCTTTTCAGCAAAAAATCCCACAAACACTATTCATCTAAGATTGTCAGAGATATTTGTTGCAGTACATTCAAATGTTTACTACGTTCTGTTTACCCACAAAAACAGTACCAAGCAAGTCTTTGAATCTGCACTCACCATCAGTACACCGTCTGTCTTTACTACAAAACGTTTGTCAGAGGTGTCAAACAGAAATCTTGTGCGATCTGTGCAGTCAGTGAAGCCCACTGAGAACAGAGAGAGAATAGTTATTGTTTAATTACTGGAGTTCATGAAGAGAAAGAAAAATAAGTGGCACGTCTTAAATGCATAAGAACAAAGTAATAAAAACTGTTGTTAAATCAAATAGAAGTTAAGAAATATCCTATGCTTTGAAGCTCTATGAAGACTCATGTATCAAAGCTGCAGAAAAATTGGTATTAGTTGATATCATGCCTGGTATTACTTCGGCTACTCTATAAGTATGTTAACTGGTCTAGTCTTATTACACCTCCTACATATCTGCAAGCTGCTTTGAAACCAACTTCAGCTTCAGGTGTGGTGAAATGTGCACATGTGATGTGAGATGTTTTGTCATCATTGTAGCTGTGCATGACAAACAAATATTTTGATTAATATATTTTTGGTATGGTGACGTAGTGGTTAATACTTTGGCTCACAGCAAGATGGTCTTGTGGTACAAACCCAGGAGCTCCAGGTGCAATAGTTTTCTCACTTGTGAAAAATGTGTTTGATTAAGAAATTTCATCCCTGAAATTCTCAGCTATTTGAAATGTGCTATTTGCTTTTAACCTGTTGATGGCCTCTCAGAAACAAATCCCTACTAACTGCAACTTTAAACCACTACTAACCAATATACAACCATTTCTGTTATTACCTTTGCCCAGTACTGTGCCTCTTGTCAGGTAGTTTCTCGTCACACTGAAAGTGAGCTGATCTGACTGAAACCCAGGTACACATACTGGCTCCTCAGCAGTCACTAAATTTGGAGGCTAGGACAGAAGAAACAGCATTTTAATGGTTGCCACGAATGATTCAGATTCCTTTAAACAATTACTTGTGCATGCAGTTGTAGGTAGATCATCAGAGACATTACAGAGTTTTCAAAAGTATCACCAAGCAAGAAAAAAAAAACAAAAAAAAAACTTATCAGTGCGGTTACTTTCTGGTTCCCAGCAAAATAAGAAAAAAGTGTTTATAAGTAGGACTTCCCTGGTGTAGGCACAGGGCGCAGGATGTTTAGTAGCAACATGTTTCAGTCAGCCGTGTGGTGTTGTGAGAATGAGGACCCAAAATGCAGGCATTGGCTGTGATGCAAGTGAGCTCTTTATTACACGAGGTGAAAAACAACAAAAGCGAGGATGACAAGGACAGAACTAAAACATAGCCTAAACTGGGGAAAAACTAGACAACACAAACACACAAACCTAAAACCATACAACCTCTGGACGAAGATCGGAAATGTCACAGAGAATGTTGGGCAGAGAGATGCAGAAATTTCACCAGGTTACACAGACCACGTGACAAGGAACACAGGCAGGCACACACTATAAACAGGGGTGCACATAAGTGGTCCGCAGGTGCGCGTGCGCTGTCAAAATAAAAGAGGTGCACCAGATAAGAAGTTGAAACGCGTGTTTGCGTACATAAGATTTTCTGGAGGAGGATAGACATTTGTTTAGAACTCTTAAAGATGTCGAAGAAGCTCCTTTAAGCAATTACTGTGATGTTCCTCCACCTCCAAAGAAATGTCAGGAGTCCGAACCGCAAAAGAAGCGCGTATTCTCGGAAAAGTGGTTGCAGAAGGTGAGCTGGCTTCAAACAAATGATGAGCGCACAGAATGTGCCGCATACTCCCATACAACTTATGTGCACCCCTGACTATAAATACAGACAAGGTAACGAGGGAATGACATAGCAGAGGGGAACACAGCTGCACCTAATTAGACAAGACAAGGAAGTAAAACAGAATAAACTAACATGAGACAGGACCTTTCAAAGTAAAACAGAAACTTCACAAACACAAGCTCAGGGACATGAACAGAGCAGAGGGGGAGGACTCAGGCAACCAAAATCAGAAACAACTAGAACATAAGATAATAATAATAATACCAAACACAAAACGACCCAGGACCATGACAAAATCAGTCTTATTTGTTATCTATCCCTTATATTTGTTATCGTCCACCTGGGTCTTACAGAGTTTCTGTCTGTTTGCTCAGACTTTTTATCTGATTTAGTGCTCAGCTCAGATAAAATAATTATTGTGGGTGATTTTAACATCCATGTAGATGCTAAAAATGACAGCCTCAACGTGGCATTTAATCTGTTTTTAGACTCAATTGGCTTCTCTCAAAATGTAAAAGAACCCACCCACCACTTTAATCACACTCTAGATCTTGTTTTAACATATGGCATAGAAACTGAACATTTAACAGTGTTTCCTGAAAACCCTCTCCTGTCTGATCATTTCCTGATAACATTTATATTCACAATAATTGATTACACAGCAGTGGGGAACATCCATTGTTATCTTCCTCTATACCTTTTTACCAACACAGAGCAGAACAGCTTCCTGAACACTACTCCAACAGAGGTTGATTACCTTGTTAATAATTTTAACTCTTCTAAATATGACTCTGGATACTGTAGCTCCTGTGAAAAATAAGGCCTCAAATCAGAAGTACTTGAATCCCTGGTATAACTCTCAAACACGTACAACTGATACTTTGATACTTATTTAGTCTTTTTGTCCAATTGATCGTTCAGTCAGGTTTCAGAGCTCATCACAGCACAGAAACAGCTTTAGTGAAGGTTACAAATGATCTTCTCTTGGCCTCTGACAGTGGACTCATCTCTGTGCTTGTCCTGCTAGACCTTAGTGCAGCGTTCCATACTATCGACCATAATATCCTATCAGAGCGATTAGAACATGCTGTAGGTATTACAGGTACTGCGCTGCAGTGGTTTGTGTCACGGCAAGTGAGATGAGCCGTGTGGAAAATAAAGGAGGATCCAAAAGCAGGCACTTGTACAGGTGTGAGGGTGGTTTATTAAACACAAAATGGAAATGGACAAACGGCGAACGGAGCAAAGACTAAACTAAACTGGGAACAAACTAACTACAGAACACGAACCTGAAGATGAATGAGAGCGGGCGGAAACAGATGATGGTTGACTGCAGAGAAACACACAGACGGACCAGCAACTACAATGACCGAGGACATGACTTAAATACACAGGGAAACACAGGGGAATTACACACAGGTGGTGGACACAGCTGGGAATAATCAACAAGACGAGACAGAGGTAAAACTGAACACACTCACATGAGACGCAGACCTTCACAATAAAACAGGAAACGAGAACACTACACCAAGACGCAGACCTGACACTGAGAGACAGACGGAATGACACACGGAGCCTGAACTAAACCAAAAGTGAGATACAACCGAGAACAAATCCTTAAACATGAATAAACAGAAACATAGAATTCTAATAATAACAATCATTATAATAATACTCATAGCGCCCAAAACCACAACAAACATTCAAAAATAAACTAAACAATCAACACTCAAAATACTGGGTCGAAACTGACCCAGAACCGTGACAGGTTTGTATCATATCTATCTAATAGACTCCAATTTGTGCATGTAAATGGAGAGTCCTCTTCACACACTGAGGTTAATTATGGAGTTTCACAGGGTTCAGCGCTAGGACCAATTCTGTTTACACTACACGTTTCCCTTAGGCAGTATCATCGAAGACATCGAAGCATACATTTTCACTACTATGCAGATGACACCCAGCTCTATCTATATCGGATCTATATCTGATATTCTGTCCTGTTACCTAACCAACCAAAATTTCAAATTCAATTTGGAAATCGTGGATTCTTTGGGTTAAAAATGTGACAGAGTGCACTGCTTGTCGTGCAGTTGAACCCCATCTTACACTTGAACTCAACTGTAACACACCTCCACAGTGATTTTTCAGAGAATGCTTTACGTATTTCAGCAAGACTATGCCAAATCTTTTTCTGCATGCAATCCAACAGCATGGTTTCATAAGAGCAAGAAGTGTCTGCAGGCTAGACCTTTCAGTCACTTGAATTCAAGAAAAATTCAATTCAGCAGAACTGGAAATGAAATGAGAAACATAGCAAAGGACATTACAAACTATTAAGAATCTAAAATCTTTATCAGTACCGTATAGAAAAAATAAAGGCTTCTGAAACTGTAGCAACTGGTCCCATTAAACATAGAAAAGAGTGTTGTTAGAAGAGGTGATGCAGCAGAGTCGTGCTGTCACTGTCATCTATAAACAAAAACTCAATTTTATCCTCAATTTTTAAAAATAGTAAAAGAAATAGTAAAAAAAATGTCTTGTAGAACATTTGAACTAATATTCAGTATTAAAATGATTTTGAAAATGCAAAATATGTAATATGATTTAATATATAAATATGTAAGATATATAATTCTTACCTGAAAAACTGTTAAAATGCACCAAATTACAAACCAAATGCTCCCCATGTCTTTCTCTCAGTGAAGGCAGAGTACAATAACCAATGATCTTGTTTCCTGAGGGTAGTTACAGCAACTGAACATTCACGTAGACGAGTCTACTTTCAGCGCATGACGTCAGCTTGTAGAAGCTCTGGCTCTGTTTTCCTGATATGGTCATGCACACTAAACACACCTGAGCAGACAGATTCCAGTAGTTTCTGTATTTATGAACACGTAACAGACATACAACATACACTCTGCAGCATAGAGAAAGTTCAGCTTCAAAAAATAAACTATTAAAGAGTAAGTCATGTAACTTCTGTTTGGTCTGTTTGGAATACCATCTGAATAGAATCAGAATTGCAACAGTTTTGTTCTTCAGCATGACAGTGACCCCAAACACACTGCCAGTGCAGTAAACTCATACCTGGATATCAAATACACAATGGAATACTATCAGTCATGAACTGGCCTGCCCACAGGCTGGAGTTCGACATTATTGAAACATTTTGGAGTCATCTTGACAGAGAATGTAACAAAAAGCAGACAACATCCAGATAAGAGCTCTGGAATGTCCTGAAGACCTATCCTGAAAAATATTTAGAGAAATTACAAGAAAGCCATCCTAAGTGAGTTTAGGATGTGGTGAAGAATAAAAGTGGTCGTTCCAAATACCGACTTTTATGCTCATTTGAACTGTACATAGTGTTTTCATCTAATATACTGTATTTTCATGTGTTTGTTTATTATGATAGGATTCCCTATCATAATAAAACAATTAGAAATTACCCAAGATTTCTGCACAGCACTGTAAAACAGGAACTTTCTTTTAGTGTACGCTAGTTCTTCACATTACACAAGTCATATAAATGAACTCTAATGAGCTTCTGTGGAAATCCAAGCACTATAATAGGAAATCTGACTTAAATTGCTTAAATGTGACAAGCTGGTTTGTGTTTTCCAAACTGCTGATATGTTGTAAATTTTCATGTACAAATATATCTAGGGTTTACAGAGAATGGTCTGGAAATGAAAAATATAAGTGAAATCAATGTGACTGCTTTGTTCAAAAATGTTTTTTTGAGAACAGAGATCAGTAAAGAATTGCTGGACTGGTTTTATCTGATAGAAAGTCAACAGTAGAAAAGTATATGAAATGTGGCAGAAGATTTTTGCTATGTGACATAGAAGGTCATTATTGCTTTGCAAAGGCAAAGCATGTAAACTGAAAGATGGACTTTTTTTCAATTTTTGAATTCAATTGCAAGTCTGTTAGAGACTGTTAGCTGTTAGCTGTCCAAATACTAAATCCCAGGTAAAAATCTACACACACACACAGACAAATATGTATATCTATATATATATATATATAT
Source organism: Perissodus microlepis (assembly GCF_051167445.1). Taxonomy (NCBI): domain Eukaryota; kingdom Metazoa; phylum Chordata; class Actinopteri; order Cichliformes; family Cichlidae; genus Perissodus; species Perissodus microlepis. Next base: position 2,190,277 of record NC_140473.1, on the reverse strand, counting down.
ATATATATATATATATATATATGTATTTTAGGGGTGCAACAATACACAAAATTCGGTTCGGTTCGATACTTTGGTGTCACGGTTCAATATTTTTTCGATACAAAAAAATGTTCATGCCTTTTTAATTTGTCATTTATAAAAATTATAAATATATATTATAACTCAAAAGTAGTTTTTAAATTTAATGTTACTGAAACAACAAAATAATAATAAAAAAAATCTATCTGATGGAGAAATCACTCATCTTTGGAAAAGAGAGTTTATTACAGAGAAATGTCTCTTTCCAAAATAAAAGCTATACTATACGCTTCTTCTGGAGTATATTCTCAGCAGCATATTAAACATATCAGGTCCCCATAAGAAGAATCATGTGCTAACGGCTGTCTAAATGACTCGGGTAAAGTTTGTAGCATGCGTGCTTGTTGTTTTTGTCTGCTTCCACTTGTCTTTGCACTAGGATGATGTCGGAGTAAATGTGCAGTCATATTTGTTGTGTTCCCACTAGTGCTGTCAGCGTTAATCTCGTTAAAATGACGTTAACGCCATAACGTGGCAAATCTCCGTTAACGAGCTACTGCGGATCGCTCCGTGCGTGGGGCTGGACGGCGTCAACACGTTAACGAGCTAACTGTGCTAACGCACTAGTTCCCACTGATATAATTGAGCATTGCGTGGCACATCCGACATACTGTTTTACCTTTGTCCATCAGGGTCATACTTCACATGAAAACCAAAAGAGTTCCAGATGGAAGCCCCTGTCAGGCATCATAGCAGCTAAGATGAACAGGCACATGGCTCAATACATGAGTGGGGCACAGAAAGAGATGGGCAAGAATACCAGAAGAGTAAAACACCAACTACTGGTCGACAGAGCAGTCGCCCGAGACTGCAAGACTAGGCTGACCAACCTGTGCACTGCCTGGATTGATTACAAGAAGCCTACGATGCTATGCCCCACACCTGGATCCTGGAATGCCTAGGCCTATACAAGATCAACAGGACCCTAAGAGCCTTCATCAGGAACTCAATGGGGATGTGGCGTATAGAGGCCAACTTCAAGCCCATAGCACAAGTCACCATCAAGTGCGGGATCTACCAAGGAGATGCTCTGTCCTCACTGCTGTTCTGCATAGGCCTGAACCCCCTCAGTGAGATAATTGACAAGACTGGCTACGGATACCGACTACGGCATGGAGCAGTTGTCAGCCACCTCCTGTACATGGATGACATCAAGCTGTATGCCAAGAGTGAACGAGACATCGATTCACTGATCCACACCACCAGGATATACAGCAATGACATCGGATTGTCGTTCAGACTGGAGAAATGTAGTCGGATGATAACAAAGAGAGGGAAGGTAGTCAAAACTGAGAGGATTGAACTACCAGAGGGCAACATTGCAGACATAGAGGACAGGTACAAGTACCTGAGGATCCCACAGGCAAATGGGAACCATGAAGAGGCTGCCAGGAAAGCTGCAACCACCAAGTACCTGCAGAGCCGCTTAAAGAAATACCAGAGATCAGGTGAGTCCTGAGGAGTCAGCTGAACGGTAAAAACAAGATCCAGGCCATCAAAACCTACACCTTGCCTGTGATCAGGTACCCTGCTTGGATAATAAGCTGACCAAAGGAGGAGTTAGAAGCCACTGACATCAAGACCAGGAAACTCCTCAACATGCATGGAGGGTTTCACCCTAAGTCCAGCACCCTAAGGCTGTATACCAAGTCGAAGGAAGGAGGCCGGGGACTGGTGAGCGTCAGCACCACAGTCCAGGATGAGGCAGCGAACATTCATGAATGCATGAGGAAGATGCTGATGGGAAGGGACGTGAGTACTCAGACTGTGCTTACTAAACGCCATTGGATAAGATCTTGGAGAAGCTCACGGCTCTCCAACAGGAATTTGATAGACCTGGTGACCAGTTACGGACACCTGTGGAATTGGAATGCAGTTTGTTCGCACTAACCCAAGCAACCATGACCTTCACTCATGCAGTTACTCTGTCGCCAGCTGGCCCCAAGGCCGAGGCTGGCTGGAACAACAAAATTCTCCCTGATAACGGGACTGACTTTTGAAATAAAATATGTATATATATTAGGGGTGGGAATTTAACGTGTTAATTGTGATGAATTAATTTGAAAAAAAAAATAACGCATGAAAAAAATAAAGCCTTTAATTGCACTTTGCATTCCTAGATTTCCTTGTATACCGATTACACCGATGCACAAATCAGAGTGTGGTGGGGCGTGGTTGGAGGTGCTGCGGCAGGGAAGGCAGACGCACCTGCGCAGCATCGCAATCATGCGTCACCAGCTTAAGAGCGGTGTAGGGTCCGGTTATTTGTGAGCGTGTCCAGCTGGCACCTGGAAAGCTGAGCCGTAAGTGTGAACAGCAACTGAAAATAAAGTGGAAATGTCAGCACATGGTGAACCGTGGCTTCATTTTGCCTCATTCCTGCCACACAGAGCTACAATGTAGTGATGTGTCAGTCGCGAACGAAACGGCTCTTTACCTCGATTAATCGAGGTTAATTAAAAGCCTCTAATTGATAATTTTTTTAGTCGAGTCCCAGCACTAATGTATATATATATATATATATATATATATATATATATATATATATATATATATATATGTATATATATGTATATATATATGTACAGATAGATAGATAAGTAATCTTTATTATGTTTTTTTCTAAGATTATTTGAATTGAATTTGGTAAAACTTTAATGGGTTCTTCAACCCAGCATCGCCTTTTCACACAAGCGCAGTCAACATGAACTCATAATCATAAACATTTGCAGCTTTCCACTGAAAGCCTACAAGTTGGGGCATCTCAACAAATCAGAGATAAGGTGATATTAAGTTTTGAGTTGGACAGGCCCAGTCAAGACTTATTTGTATTGGAATGTGTGTTATTCTGTGGGTTTACCTGACACGGGGTGAAAGCTGCTGATAAAGCAAAGCTCATTTTGGATCGAAAAGCGTAGTAAGCAGTGTGTGAGGCAGTAAGCATTGTAACAGCTCCTCCATTACAGGAATAGCTATTAAAATGATTTTACATCCTAGAATAAAGATAAAAATCTGCTTGTTAGCCTTAAATTAACATTCAATTAAGTACAGTATTTTCAAAGTACTGCTTTGTCTGGGCTTTTTGTGTTTGCTTTGCTTTTGCTCTTCTTTACAGTCCATCCCAAAACAGCTGGATGGGATTTAGATCTGGAGACTGTGCTGCCCACTCCATGTTTTCAAGCCTACTCACTGACAGCTTGACTTTTTTTCAATTTCTCTGTAGGAAAGACCAACATTTTTAAGTGTTATGATGGTCTGTCTCTCTTCCATTGCCTTTTTCTTGACATTTTTGTGGCATTACACTACTTTCTACAGTACAATATTGTTCAACTGATGCTCACAATAGTATGATACAATAGTGGTTTCATTTCATACAGAGGAGGTTGTAAGTAATCCAGAAAACTTGGAACACCTGTAGGAATTAGTAGCACCAGCTTCCAACCTCCGTTGCTGCAGAACAGCTTTAAATTGTTAACCCATTTCATGTTTCCTGAAAAAGGCCTTTTTGTATAATTCTGAAATGTATATTATTTTTCAGTTTTGGGAATTCTTACCTTTTTTTTTAACCTCCGTGAAGTATTTCACCACTTCTCTTTGTACAATTTCAGTCTTGAATGACTTGAATTGCAATAAATAAATGGAAAAATTGGGGTGTTCTAAAACTTTTGTCCAGTAGTGTAGCTGAAGGAGCACAAAAAAATATGCAGCATATACATTTGGACATGAAAAGCAACAGAATACTAAAGATAATATTTGAAGAAATAGTGAAATTGGGGTAAACATGGCGTCAACATGTTAGCGCCGTGCAGCCCCTCACACGGGGCACTAATATATATATATATATATATATATATATATATATATATATATATATATATATATATATATATATATATATTAGATCTCAGCATGATTTGATGAGTGAATATTAACTATTAAAAAAAATTCCATTGCAGGTTCTATACTTCCAATAATTTGTTTATATCTTATTTGCTAAGTGAAATGAACCTTAAAATTAATGTTTAACTCAGTGTGTAATGAGTTAAAGATTCCTCTAAGATCTGCACATCTAGTGTGGGTGTACAAATGGCACATAATAGATCTTTTTTTTAAAAAAACGTACTAGTTGCTCAACTTTTCCCACCAGCCACTTGTTTACTTCATCTTCACTTTCCTTGCAGGGAATGCCACAGAGAGTTAACTTGTCTTATCGTGTTTTTTTTGGAGACTGTACTTTCAGTTTTATGATCTTTATGGAAGCCTGATCATACAGTCTATAACAGATAAATGAATGATAAAAAAAACCCACTGCATTCTTCTCTTTTAATCAAATCTTTTCATCTGCACTTTTATGACGTTGGATTTCCTTCTGATCAAATGTTCAGCAAGCATACAAATTGCTATCTAAGTGTGTTTTTCATGAAAGTTATGTCTACGTTATATTAAAATGTTTTGAATCTGTTTATTGATCAAAAATAGTCCCATTAGAATTGTTTGTTCCTTTCCTTATAAGGTCTTGTTGTTACTCCACTACTCTGCTGTGTCGAAGTATTCTGAAATGAAAAGCAATTACACTATAAAAACTGTGGCTATAGCTATATTATGAAGTGCAGCCAGAGTTTAGTCAATCTCAAATATACGAATAAACAAATAGCTGCAAATGGGCTTCACCCTACTTCTTTTTAAAGAAGAACAAAACAAAGACAGTAACGACTCCTGGTTTCAGAATATTGCAAACAATCTTCTTTGCATATATTTTATGTGGAAATCAATGTTTTTATTACATGAATTTGTTAGACTCCAGTGTGTTTCGGTGAGCGAACAAAAACTTTCCCTTTTACCATTTTTTTCCACAGCAACTTTTCCCACCAGCAGTTTGTTTACATTATTTTTACTTTTCCTTGCAGGGAATGCTGCAGAGAGTTAACTTGTCTGATCTTGTTTGTTTGCAACTGAGCTTTCAGTTTTATGACCTTTGTCGATACTTGTTCAAATAGTTTGATAAAAGAAGCTGTATTCTTTTCGTTTTGTCACAGCTTATCTTTTATGCAGGTTATAGCTTATGTTAATATGCATATCTTCAGACTGCAATTGAATATCTTTTTTAAAGCAAACTGTGTACTTTAAGATTTGATGGATTTATTTATAGCTCAATTAACTTGAGCAAGGAAAAATACACATAATGTATAGGAGCTAAAAGCTTTTTTCCCACGTGTCATCTCTGGGTGGCGGTCGTTTTGCAAAACAGAGATTGTAAACGCATGTGAGCCAAATCTTTATAATTTTTTTTCTTTATAAATCTCTTTTAATTTAAAAAACTCTTTGATAATTAAAAAAAATCATTCCATGCTGTAGTCTATTCTAGTAAAAACAAATAGATTTAATTGATAGAAAAAGCAGAATAGTCCACCTTTAGTCTCGGTGTACTTTGCTGTGTGTCACTGTAATGAGACGTTAAAATAAATTTTCATCATCTGGACAGCCACAGCCTGGTAAACCTGTATGGCAGAGTTTTTTCATTACAATAGACAGTGTGTATTTATATTTGTGATCATTGTGAACAATAAAAATCATGTAATAAATTATTTTTCCTTATTGTGTTGGATTTACAGTTACGTTAATTAAGTGCAATTTACTTTACTAACTCTGTGAATTATGAAGCACAGCATACAAAAACAATGGAGAAGCCTACCTATGGTAAGGTCCAGCCTGTTAAGACTGCCTTCACAAATCTAAAATATGATCTGAAAGGTTTGCAGAAATCAAATCCAAGCCATCAATCCATCCATCTTCTTCCGCTTTATCCGGGGCCGGGTCACGGGGGCAGCAGCCTAAGCAGAGAAGCCCAGACCTCCCTATCCCCAGCCACCTACTCCGGGGGAACACCAAGGCGTTCCCAGGCAAGGCGAGAGATATAATCTCTCCAGCGTGTCCTGGGTCTGCCACGGGGCCTCCTCCCGGAGGGACATGCCCGGCGTGTAAAACCTGAAGCGTGTAAAACCTGAAGATAGTCAGATTAACAGAAACGGTATTTTGTCTCTATCTGCCATTCTGCAATTCATCTCATGTAAACAGTAACGTGGCGCACAAGCATGACGTGAAAAAAGGTACATACCTTAACGAAACGCCGTTTACATGTGGACGAAACAGCTGCGTTTCAAAAATACCTGTGTAGGTGTGGACGTAGCGTAAAAGAGTTAGTGGTTTATTTCCTTACTACCTGTAATTTATTGCAGATTACTTGTAATTGCTTAATTGTTTACTAAATGTTTGAGGTGTGAAATAAACCGCAGTGGAGCAAAATATGGGTGTGTGTGGTTGGAGGATGTGTGTGTGTGTGTGTGTGTGGGGGGGGCGTGAACATTTTTCTTGTAAAACAAAGGGGGGCCTAGCAAAAAAAGTTTGGGAACCACTGGATTAGCAGGTGCACTGTCCTTTCCAGCACCCTGGCATAGACTTTCCCAGGGAGGCTGAGGAGTGTGATCCCCCTGTAGTTGGAACTCACCCTGGCTCCAGGGCGGGGCCCCGGTATCCATCGAGGGAACAGGGTAAACTGTTCCCTCGATGTTTTTCTCATAAGGGTCTTCTGAACTGCTCTTTGTCTGGTCCCTCACCCAGGACCAATTTGCCATGGGAGACCCTACCAGGGGGCAAAAGCCCCCAGACAACATAGTTCCTGGGATCCCTGGGACACACAGACCCCTCCACCACGATAAGGTAGCAATTCACGGAGAGGCAAATCCAAGCCATCATGTCCTAATGTCCATCCATTCATTTTCTTATCCAGGGTCGGGTCGCGGGGGCAGCAGCCCAGACCTCCCTCTTCCCAGCTACCTCCTCCAGCTTGTCTGGGGGAACATCCAGGTGTTCCCAGGCTGGCTCCAAAGCCAACCATTACAACCTCTACAGACTCCTTTGCTAAAAACCCATCTTTAAGATACTGAAATATTTTAAAGATGTCATTATTGTTTTTATCAGTCTCAAATATTTGACTATACCCATTCAAAAGCCAATCGGTTTAATCAACTTCTTTTTAAAGACACCAATATTGTTTCAGAGTATGCCAGACAATCTGCCTTGCATATGTTTTATGAGGAAATCAAATGATTCCTTACATAAATTAGTGCTGTCAGCATTAATCTCGGTAAAATTACGTTAACGCCATAACCACATTAATGCGGCAAATCTCCGTTAGCGAGCTAACGCTGATAACCCCGTGTGGGCTGCATGGCGTTGTTGCGAAATCAGTTTTACCCCTGTTCTTTTATTCGTCGAGGCATCCAGAGACGGCACCGGAACTCAGTAGTTATTTCACAAAACCTTTATTCATCTTTATTTAAGCATGCACTTCTAGAAGGGAAGACGAGGCCGGTGTGTCCCTCTGCAAAATCTTCACCCCTTTGTTAGTTACAGCCAGCTTTATAGAGGCGTCCCCATCATAAAACCCCCCCACAGTGTGCTGCAAACTCTGTGTCTGTGTCTATGTGAGTGCTCGTGAGTGACTGTGTACGCATACCTGTGTGTATGTGTGTGCACGTGAGTGAGTGTGCGTGACAGTTAAAACACTGTGGGTGCAGGTGACTCCCTAGAGGTCATAAAAACCCATCTCCCTTCCAGACCACAGTTATCCAGTTACAAATGTTGAGACCTTTCACAGTTCAACTGGGGGAGGGGTCTCCTACAAGTTCATGACACAGTCAGGCCTTTATTACATCGAGGGCAGTGTCAGTGTCTCTACAATAATTCTACATTCTATGTTAACACATTTCTAAACTCTAAATCAGCTAAACATTCCTACAGCGTCAACATGTTAGCGCCGTGCAGCCCCTCACACGGGGCACTAATATATATATATATATATTAGATCTCAGCATGATTTGATGAGTGAATATTAACTATTAAAAAAAATTCCATTGCAGGTTCTATACTTCCAATAATTTGTTTATATCTTATTTGCTAAGTGAAATGAACCTTAAAATTAATGTTTAACTCAGTGTGTAATGAGGTAAAGATTCCTCTAAGATCTGCACATCTAGTGTGGGTGTACAAATGGCACATAATAGATCTTTTTTTTAAAAAAACGTACTAGTTGCTCAACTTTTCCCACCAGCCACTTGTTTACTTCATCTTCACTTTCCTTGCAGGGAATGCCACAGAGAGTTAACTTGTCTTATCATGTTTTTTTGGAGACTGTACTTTCAGTTTTATGACCTTTATGGAAGCCTGATCATACAGTCTATAACAGATAAATGAATGATAAAAAAAACCACTGCATTCTTCTCTTTTAATCAAATCTTTTCATCTGCACTTTTATGATGTTGGATTTCCTTCTGATCAAATGTTCAGCAAGCATACAAATTGCTATCTAAGTGTGTTTTTCATGAAAGTTATGTCTACGTTATATTAAAATGTTTTGAATCTGTTTATTGATCAAAAATAGTCCCATTAGAATTGTTTGTTCCTTTCCTTATAAGGTCTTGTTACTCCACTACTCTGCTGTGTCGAAGTATTCTGAAATGAAAAGCAATTACACTATAAAAACTGTGGCTATAGCTATATTATGAAGTGCAGCCAGAGTTTAGTCAATCTCAAATATATGAATAAACAAATAGCTGCAAATGGGCTTCACCCTACTTCTTTTTAAAGAAGAACAAAACAAAGACAGTAACGACTCCTGGTTTCAGAATATTGCAAACAATCTTCTTTGCATATATTTTATGTGGAAATCAATGTTTTTATTACATGAATTTGTTAGACTCCAGTGTGTTTCGGTGAGCGAACAAAAACTTTCCCTTTTACCATTTTTTTCCACAGCAACTTTTCCCACCAGCAGTTTGTTTACATTATTTTTACTTTTCCTTGCAGGGAATGCTGCAGAGAGTTAACTTGTCTGATCTTGTTTGTTTGCAACTGAGCTTTCAGTTTTATGACCTTTGTCGATACTTGTTCAAATAGTTTGATAAAAGAAGCTGTATTCTTTTTGTTTTGTCGCAGCTTATCTTTTATGCAGGTTATAGCTTATGGATTTATTTATAGCTCAATTAACTTGAGCAAGGAAAAATACACATAATGTATAGGAGCTAAAAGCTTTTTTCTCACGTGTCATCTCTGGGTGGTGGTCGTTTTGCAAAACAGACATTGTAAACGCATCTCCAACGGTTGATTCTGCTCATCTGGACGTAGCGTTTTCAGCATTTTCTGGCCTGACGAGGTAGCTCTTCTGTGTTGTGCCATCTGCTTCACCAGAGGTTGTTTGGTTTCCCCGATGTATAAATCCTGGCAATCCTCCTGGCACTTAACAGCATACACTATGTTTCTAAAAAGTTGATTCTGTTCATCTGGACGTAGCGTTTTGTGGGAGAAACGTTTCGTCACTTAAGGAGGCCATTTACATGAAAAGGGAAAGACCATCTCTGACCATCGAGGAGGGGGCCTAAGGATACATCTTTCGCCATCTTACAATTGTGTGATTGCAGCCATTCCCCAACTCTCTGTGAATGATACTCATGGCCATTGATCAGTGGTCTTTGATCAGTGGGTTTTGGTCAGTGGTTGTTGATCAATGGTAATGGTATCAAGTAACGAGTAAAGTAAGGGATTATTATTGTAAAAACGGTAATTAGATTACCGTTAGTCAAAGGAGCTTGCAAAGAAAAGCGTCTGGACTTCTTTAAGTTTACTTGAAGACGTTTCACCTCTCATCCGAGAAGCTTCTTCAGTTCTAAGGTCAAATGGTGGAGAGTCCCAGATATAAACCTAGTGGGAGTATCCCCCCACAGAGGGACAAAAGGACCCCCTGATGATCTTCTAATCTCCTGAGCCAAGGTGTGAAACTGGGTGTGGGTCCCAATCAGCCAGAGTTTCGGGTGTGTTCATTGTGAAACCTGGCCCCACCTTATCATGCGAATTCCTGAGGTCAGATGGCCCAGGATGTGAGTGGGCGTTAAGGCGTCTGGGAAGGGATCTCAAAACTGGATTATAGATGGCAGAGAGTTGGTGTCGTAAACCCCCGCCTCTGTTCAAAGATGGTCGCTCACAGTGGACATAGATGGCTTCTTTCACTCCTCTTTCAAACCATCTGTCCTCTCTGTCCAAAATGTGAACATTGGCATCCTCGAAAGAGTGTCCTTTATCCTTAAGATGCAGATGGACTGCTGAGTCTTGTCCTGTGGAGGTGGCTCTTCTGTGTTGTGCCATGCGCTTGTGAAGTGGCTGTTTGGTCTCTCCAATGTAGAGGTCTGGGCATTCCTCGCTGCACTGTACAGCATACACCACATTGTTAAGTCTGTGTTTTGGCGTTTTGTCTTTCGGGTGAACCAGTTTTTGTCTGAGCGTGTTGCTGGGTCTGAAATGCACCGGGATGTCATGCTTGGAGAAAACTCTCCTAAGTTTTTCTGATACACCGGCTACATAGGGGATGACAATGTTGTTGCGTCTGTCCTTCTTATCCTCCCTCGCTGGTGTCTGGTCTTCTTTTCTGTGCCTCTTTGCTGACTTTAAGAACGCCCATTTAGGATAGCCGCACGTTTTGAGTGCTTCCTTTACATGTGTGTGTTCCTTCTTTTTTCCTTCCGGCTTAGAGGGAACATGTTCTGCCCGGTGGTGTAGGGTCCTAATTACTCCAAGTTTGTGTTCCAAAGGGTGATGGGAGTCAAAGAGGAGGTACTGGTCCGTGTGTGTGGGCTTCCGGTAAACTTCGATGTTGAGTTTGCCGTTCTCTTCAATGTGCACAGCGCAGTCCAGGAAAGGCAAACAGTTGTCCTTTGTGTCTTCCCTGGTGAACTTGATGTTTTTATCCACAGCGTTAATGTGCGCAGTGAAGGATTCCACTTCTTGTGTCTTGATTTTGACCCAGGTGTCGTCCACATATCTGTACCAGTGGCTGGGTACTAGAAATCAAGACACAAGAAGTGGAATCCTTCACTGCGCACATTAACGCTGTGGATAAAAACATCAAGTTCACCAGGGAAGACACAAAGGACAACTGTTTGCCTTTCCTGGACTGCGCTGTGCACATTGAAGAGAACGGCAAACTCAACATCGAAGTTTACCGGAAGCCCACACACACGGACCAGTACCTCCTCTTTGACTCCCATCACCCTTTGGAACACAAACTTGGAGTAATTAGGACCCTACACCACCGGGCAGAACATGTTCCCTCTAAGCCTGAAGGAAAAAAGAAGGAACACACACATGTAAAGGAAGCACTCAAAACGTGCGGCTATCCTAAATGGGCGTTCTTAAAGTCAGCAAAGAGGCACAGAAAAGAAGACCAGACACCAACGAGGGAGGATAAGAAGGACAGACGCAACAACATTGTCATCCCCTATGTAGCCGGTGTATCAGAAAAACTTAGGAGAGTTTTCTCCAAGCATGACATCCCGGTGCATTTCAGACCCAGCAACACGCTCAGACAAAAACTGGTTCACCCGAAAGACAAAACGCCAAAACACAGACTTAACAATGTGGTGTATGCTGTACAGTGCAGCGAGGAATGCCCAGACCTTTACATTGGAGAGACCAAACAGCCACTTCACAAGCGCATGGCACAACACAGAAGAGCCACCTCCACAGGACAAGACTCAGCAGTCCATCTGCATCTTAAGGATAAAGGACACTCTTTCGAGGATGCCAATGTTCACATTTTGGACAGAGAGGACAGATGGTTTGAAAGAGGAGTGAAAGAAGCCATCTATGTCCACTGTGAGCGACCATCTTTGAACAGAGGCGGGGGTTTACGACACCAACTCTCTGCCATCTATAATCCAGTTTTGAGATCCCTTCCCAGACGCCTTAACGCCCACTCACATCCTGGGCCATCTGACCTCAGGAATTCGCATGATAAGGTGGGGCCAGGTTTCACAATGAACACACCCGAAACTCTGGCTGATTGGGACCCACACCCAGTTTCACACCTTGGCTCAGGCGATTAGAGGATCATCAGGGGGTCCTTTTGTCCCTCTGTGGGGGGATACTCCCACTAGGTTTATATCTGGGACTCTCCACCATTTGACCTTAGAACTGAAGAAGCTTCTCGGATGAGAGGTGAAACGTCTTCAAGTAACTTAAAGAAGTCCAGACGCTTTTCTTTGCAAGCTCCTTTGACTACGATGACCTGGATGACTGAGAACCTTCACAGACATAGATTACCGTTACTTTCCCGTAAGCACGCTGCGTTACTGCGTTACTAAAACCGTGATTTTTTTTGCGAGAATGCCTCATGACAGTGACGTAAGCGAGTGCGAGTTTGTGACAACAGCTGTGTGCAGATCAACAATGGATAATATATCGTGTGCGGAAGAGAGTGTGAGCATGTAGTGTTTAAAGGGTGGAAGTACTGACCTTATTTTGAGTTTGATTCCATAAAAAGTGAAAAAAACATTAGTGTCCGTTGTGCGTGGGAAGAAAACTTATTTTTACAGCGAAAAAAAAAACCCTTAACTTCCAAGCAAGCACCGAGTGCGCTACCACGTAATGGGAAATTCACAGAGAAACTCACGGATTCTTCCACTGACCGCTGCGGCTCACCTGCACCAGGGCAAACCTCCGCCTACCCTACTCCTGCTTTACAGGTGAAAATAGAGCAACAGGACCACTAGTCTTGTTTTGTTATTGTGGATTTCGTTTTGTGAATGAAGAGCACTTTTTGGCAGAAAGCAAAGTGAATGTTACATTTTGTTTGTTTAAAGACACCATTGTTGCTATTTATTTGAAATGTTTTGTTAACTGTTCCTTAATTTTATATATGTTTGCACATTTCATTTCTTGTTAAATGCTATCTCTATTGTATTGATTGTACGGCCTCTACAACTTGAGATTTTAGCATGTCGATGGTAAAATTTGTTTGCCTCACCTGTTCATTAAGCAACTGATGCTGTGCCTTCTGGAGGATTTTTGTTGCCCGGAAGCCTTTAACGGAAGAGCTCATTTGCAGACTTTTAGGAGTAATCCTGTTTTGTTGGCATCTAAGGCTGAATCTCAGGTGGTTCCTGTAGTCCGCCATCATACATGCTGTTTGCACATACTGACGTACAAGCTTTAGGCCGTCCTTGCCAAAGTGGGTTAAAACATCTTGATGCATTCTCAATCATCCAGGAAAGCAAATCTCCAAAAGTTGAATCTGTTCATCTGGACGTAGCGTTTTGTGGGAGAAACGTTTCGTCACTCATCCAAGTGACTTCTTCAGTCTCAGCTGACTGCAGGTTTCCCCAATCTTATAAACAGTACATTTGCATAATGATTGAAACCAGCCCGCTGAGGGAACAATGGGCTGGGAGGTCAGTTTCTTAATCGTAATTATGCAAATTCTCATGACCATTGATCAACAACAATTGACCAAAACACACAGATTAAATCCCACTGATCAATGGCCATCAGTACCATTCACAGAGAGTTGGGGAATGGCTGCAATCACAGCATTGCCATCTTACAATGCTGTTATTGCAGCCATTGGTCAGTGGTTGTCGATATTTTTATCACAACTGGGGCAGCAGTCGTGTGAAGGTGAGAAAGGAGGATCCAATGGCGGACAGTGGTGGAGGTGCAAGTGGGATTTATTTACAGTGACCAAACCAAGATGTGGGCAGAACAGAACATAAACCTAAACTGGGAAAACTAACACAAAAGGAGGACACGGGGCGAGGCACAGTGAGACACGGTGAACACGGAATAATGCAGGGTACACAGAAGGTTCACAGAGAAACACGGAGGATGAACACAGACAATCCGACGACAAGCAGAAGCCAACCCACACTATAAATACACACCAGGTAATGAGGAGATGACACACAGGGGTGGACACAGCTGACACTAATGGACATAACGAGAATCAGACCTACAAAGTAAAACCGGAAACACACAGACTGTTTTACAACACCAAACGCAGGGACCCGAATGGAGCACAGAGGGAAGACACAGGTAGGGATAATAAACACGACAACCAAACCCAAAGAACTAATACAAATTCAGAATAAACACCAAACACAAGATGAAACCAAAATGAAACACAAAACGCTGGGTCAACGACCCAGGACCATGAGAATTTTAGTAATTCAGGGTAAATTTGTAGTTTATTATTAACAGGAACACAGTGAAAAGAAACTATATCATTCGGATTGTCTACATTGGAAGGTACTTCCTCTTCCGCCTTTCATAGTAATGTGCGAAATAAATGTGTTGCAGCCCCTTGGTGTGTGCACTCACAACAATGGCTGAGCGTACTACACCACTAATCTCAAACACCTCACAGTAAATCATATCACAGAATATGACGAGTGTATGTTGAGGCGAACTGAAGAGGAGGAGAGGGACAGGTGCTGCTAGGGTGAGACAGACATCTCTCACCTTTAGTGCTGCAGGCAAGGTGTTCAAATAGCGCACAACTTCAGTTTTTTTATTTCTATATGATGAACTCTGCATTATTAAGCGATAAGAACAAGTAATCTGATGTCCTGTAATCATTACGAAGCTATAATTTGAACATACAATAAATAAAATGTTTTCGTACAAAGTATCGCTATCGGATCAGAATCGTCAACACCGCCCTGAATTTTACTTGGTATTGTTATATTGTATTTAACTTAATGTATATAATTCACTCACTTATTGCACATAATGTCCTTTTTGTATTTATCTACATACTTACTGTATATAAAGTTTTTTCTCTCTCGTATCAGGTCACATTTCACTGCGTGTTATACTTGTATAACTATGTACGTGACAAATAAAAAGATCTTGAATCTTGAATCACATGCTCATGAATGCGTCCATTGATCTTTATACGCAGTCATGTGGTTATGGAGATGTCCACTGATCTTTACCGGCAGACAGGTGCTCCTGGAGGTGTGCACTGATCTTCTCACGCAGTTACCTGCTTATTAGGGCTGCCACGATTAGTCGACTAGTGACGATTACATTGACTATTAAAATCGTCTATGACTAATTTAATAGTTGACGCGTCGTGTGAAGCTTTGTAAGCTCCCGAAAGATGCAGGAATAAGTAGGATTTAAGAGTGTAATAATGGACTGAAACAGAAGATGGCAGCACTGCATGTCCAGGGATGCCAGCTGCTGTTAAACCTCGAAGAAGAAGAAGCTGTGTCCGGTTTCATAGCTGTGTCCAAATTTTGCGGCTGCATCCTTCGGAGGCCGCATTTGTAGGCCAATTACGTTCCAGCAACACAGCAAAGTCTGTCCAAATTCGAAGACTCCCCCAAACGTGGTCAAAAAGTGCGTCCTTTATTTCCCCGGATTTGAAGAATGGCACGGGTGTATACTTCGTGGCCCAACCTATCCCAGAGTTCATAGCACGGCCCAGCCAATTCCAGTTTTTAATAATGGCGGCAGCGTCTTAGTTTTAATATTACACTTATTATTCTTTCTGGGTCACAAAATAAACTTTTAACGTATTTTCAAGTGAGAATGTAGCTGAGTAAACTTCAAATATCTGCTTGGTTTATCAAGACATCGCATATTTGCAAAAGCGCTCCGACATTTTCTTAGACGTCTGTTACCCACCAGCTCGATAGCTAGCCGGGGTTCAAGGCTCACTAGAGCCGGCAAGGACACCAGACTCCCGCCACATCATTTTCAAACCCCCGTGGTCTTTCGCTACTCAGGTTAAACATGATATATAAGTCACTCAGATCATTTAAAAATGTTATTGTTTGGCTTTTTACAGTGTTTTATTTGTACCTCAGTAAATTGGTTTGGCTGAGATTAAAATTATAGAAAAATTATACAAAACAGATTCCAAAAAAGTTGGGACACTAAACAAATTGTGAATAAAAACTGAATGCAACGATGTGGAGATGGCAAATGTCAATATTTTATTCAGAATAGAACATAAATCACGGAACAAAAGTTGAAACTGAGAAAATTTATCATTTTAAGGGAAAAATATGGTGATCCAAAATGTCATGGTGTCAACCAAGGTTATTATTGTTAACGAAAACTAACGAAATACTGAAAACTAGAAGTGAAAAAACATTTTCGTTAACGGAAATAAAAATAAAAACAAAAAAAGGAAAACTAACTAAAACTGTAATGTGTGCTCACAAAACTAACTAAAATTAACTGAATTTATAGCAAAAATGTGTTTAGTTTTCATTGATGTGTGCGTGTCCTACAATAGTCAAGGGTGAAAATGAAGTTTAGTTTCCAGATTTTTTTCTTGCTGTCTAACTATGCCAGCAGGTGGCAGTACGTTAGTCGAGTTGTCTGTGTTGCTGCTCCGTCCACGCGCAGAATCATGTCAGGAAAAGTCGGGAGAAAGCGCCAGAGTCCAATTTGGGATTACTTTGAATATGACTGTGTTTTGGATAAAGCAAGTGGCTTGTAGTGGAAAGAGACAAATTATGAGGGACCTTTCTAAAGGGGAAAAAATCCCACAAACCTTAAAGTGCACTTGAAAAGCTCACACAAGAAGGCTAACCTAGCTTACCTTGAGAAGGTAAGGGAGCACACTCAACCCTCATCCCCAGAAACAGACGCTAACCCCAGGCAAGGCAGCGTGATGCATCCCGAGACAACAGGACGGGGACATCTACATAACTGTGTGAGTCAATTGCCTTCAAAAAGTTTATCAATTCACTTGAACCAAAATTACGAACACCCGGTGCTGCAAGAGTTAATAGTCTCAATGGGGCCAAGATATACATTTTATAGTTGCCTGGTATCAATGGTTGTTCATCTGCCTTTATTTATTTATTTATTTATTTAAAGAACCCATAGGTGGGAATGTGAGTTGTCTGTCTCTGCGTGTTAGCCCTGCGACAGACAGGCGACCTGTCCAGGGTGCAGGGTATGGTAGCTGGAATAGCAACATACCCAAGGATAAGCAGAAGAGAATGACTGATATGATGAAACTGGGATTTTGTTACACTTAATTATTGCAAACACAACTAAAACTATAACTGAAACTAATCAAAACTAAAGTGAAACTAACGATTTTCAAAAAAATAAAAACTAAACTAAACTAGCAAACAATTGGTAAAAACTAATTAAAACTGATATAAAATTGAAAATCTGAAGTCAAAACTAAATAAAAATAAAAACTAATGAAAATTGCAAAACTATTAAAACCCTGGTGTCAACAAATCCCCAAAAAGTTGGGACAAGGCCATTTTCTCTCCCCTTCTTCTTACAACATTCAACAGACGTCTGGGGGGTCAGGGGAGGGGGGTGGGGGGTACGCCCCCCACACCTCCATTCCCGAGCTTAAAAACTGGCATCTTTTTGTACGTACGAGCACGCACGCATGCACTCTCATGCACGCGCGTTCACTCATCCGAAAAGGGGCACTTCAGGGCCATGTGGCCCCACTGCGCATTTTAAACAGATCCCAGACATTTTGTGGTCAAAATGAAAGACTGATGTAGGGCTAATGATAACAGCAAACCCAGTAGTAATAAAGCCTAAAACCTCATATAGACCCAGAGTGAAAAAGTATCCCCTCAAACCAGATGCAGAAGTAGGGATCAAGCCTGTAATAGAAGGCATTATTAAAGCAGGAATACTGGTAGCATGTAATACGCCCCTTTTTCCAGTGAAAAAAGCAGATTCTCAGTCGTGGTGCATGGTTCAAGACTTGAGGGCTGTAAATCAAGCCGTAGAGAGTATTGCACCATGTGTCCCAGACCCCCATACCTTGTTAAATCAGATAAAACCAGGCATGAGATATTTCACACTGGTAGGTCTGAGTAATGCTTTCTTTTCCATACCAGTACATAAGAGCTCGCAAGGTTGGTTTGGATTTACATACCAAGGTAAAAAATACACCTACACTAGGTTACCACAAGGTTTTTGTGACAGTCCTACTTTTTTTATACAGGCAATTACTAATTGTCTGTCTGATTTCACAATACCATCCCACACACAGATACTAGTTTACGTGGATGATATTTTGATAGCGTCTGACTCAGGACAAAATTGCAAAAGTATGTCTATAGCGCTGCTGACACATTTAGCAAAAACGGGGAATAAAGCGTCACTTTCAAAGTTACAGTGGGTACAGAAGGAGGTGAAATTCTTAGGTCACCAGCTCAGTTCAGCAGGGACAAGCATACACCCAGAGAGGAAAGCAGCTATTTTAGCAGCTCCTAGGCCAGTGACAAAGAAACACATGATGCAATTTTTAGGACTGTCCAATTATTGTCGTTCTTGGGTGCCGAACTTTGCTGAAGTGAGTCAACCACTGTTAGACATGATGTATAGCGAGTCTTTAGCAATGTCAGATAGTCTAAGCTGGACTCCGGAAGGAGAACAGGAATTCTGCACATTGAAACAACTGTTGACAAGCGTGACTGTGTTAGGATTGCCTGATTATAATAAGCCGTTTGTCCAGACAGTTGACTGCAAAGGACATTTTATGACCTCAATGTTAGCACAAGACAGCGGGGGAAGAATGAAGCCAGTAGCTTACTATTCTAAAAGATTAGATCCAGTTGCTTGTGCTTTGCCTCTGTGTGTGAGATCAGTGTGTGCAGCGGCTCAAGCTGTACAATGTTCTGGGGAAATAGTTTTATTTCACCCTTTGGCACTGCTACTTTCACACGAGGTGGATGTTTTACTACTGCAGACTAAAATGACATTTCTGTCACCTGCAAGACACTTGTCTTTAATGTCACTATTACTCTCACAACCACACATAACCATAAAGCGGTGCACAACACTGAATCCGTCAACCCTGTTGCCAATGGAGGAAGAGGGCACTCCTCATGTGTGTAGAGAGCACGTGGAGAAGGAGTGTAAGCCGAGGGATGACTTAACGGATGTGCCACTTGGTGAGGGAAAGGTTTGGTTTGTTGATGGTTCGAGTTTTAAAACAGCAGAGGGACAGGCTAAAAAAGGTTTTGCTGTAGTAGATAGTGAGAAAGTTATTTGTGCAGGACAACTAGCATGTTCCATGTCTGCTCAAGCAGCAGAGATAGTAGCTTCAATGGAAGCGTGTAAAGCTGCAGAGAAACAAAATGTGACAATATACACTGATAGTCAATATGCATTTGCTACATTACATTTCTTTGCAGTGCAGTGGGCAAGACGAGGTATGACAACCTCGACAGGGAAACCTGTAGAACACGCCAAACTCCTGCAAAATCTGCTGGAGGCCATATTATTGCCCAGTAGAATTGCCGTTTGTAAATGTGCTGCACATACCAGAGGGAAAGAGCCAGTTGCATTATGGTAAATGGCCTGTATTTGTATAGTGCTTTACTAGTCCCTAAGGACCCCAAAGCGCTTTACACATCCAGTCATCCACCCATTCACACACACACATTCACACACTGGTGATGGGTAGCCACAGCCACCCTGGGGCGCACTGACAGAGGCGAGGCTGCCAGACACTGGCGCCACCAGGCCCTCTGACCACCACCAGTAGGCAACGGGTGAAGGGTCTTGCCCAAGGACACAATGACCGAGACTGTCCAAGCCAGGGCTCGAACCGGCAACCTTCCGATTACAAGGCGAACTCCCATCACGGGGCGATCTCTTGAGCCACGATCGCCCCGTGGCTCAAGAGTTAGGGAATGCTTTTGCAGATAAGATCGCAAAAGAGGCAGCTTTAGGAGCACATGGTGTTCACATTTTAGCAGTGCAACAGCAGCAGACATTGCCTATTACATGAGCTGTATTGGCAGACATGCAGGCCCACTCACCTAGTGCAGAAAAACAGTTGTGGCTCACAAAAGGAGCGAGCTTGCAAGATGATGTTTATTATCTGTGTGTGTGGAGGAGGTGTGGTCCGGGGCATGGCTGCAGGGGAGGAGTGGTGCAGTGAGCTCAATGGGGCGGTGCTGGAGAGTCGAGGCAGGTGAGAACAGCTGATGGCGTTTGGGCTGATGACAGTTTCCTTCCCCTTTTTAGTGAGACAGGAGAGGAGCAGAGGGGAGGCTGGGATCAGCTGAGACCGGAGCTGTCCAGACTACGGACTGTCACAGCAAATGAAAACTCAAAATAAACGTGGCATCTGGCAATAAAGAACTGTGTGTGTGTGTACGTGTGTGAAGTGCATCTCACAAGTGGTGCTGAAACCCTGTCTGCGTGGGGATGTCTGACCCACATGCTGTGCCGCCGAGATGGCGAAGATGAGCCAAGACCAGGCAGCTGCCCAGCGCGATCACCTGGCAAAGCTGCAGGAGCAGGCGGACCAGCAGACCCAGGTTCTGGAGCGGTTGGTTGGAGCTGCTGCTCTCAGCCTTTGGCCGCCTGGAAAATCATTTCCCGGCGGCCCTCATTATAACCCCATGGCAGGGCATATGGGATATGAAAAAACTCTGGAGTGAATAACGGCCCGATTTTATTGGCCGGGCATCCGGGCGGATGTGCGCCACTGGTGCGCGTCCTGCCCGGACTGCCAACTTGTTAAACAGCCGGCCATACCAAAAGCGCCTTTGCGCCCGCTCCCACTCATGGAGGTCCCGTTTGAGCGCATTGGCATGGACCTCATCGGGCCGTTTCACTCGAGTGCACGCGGCTATCACTTTGTATAAGTCCTGGTGGATTATGCAACCCGATACCCGGAAGCAGTCCCTCTGTGCAACATCTCTGCAAAGAATGTGGCGCAGGCACTGTTTCAGGTCATCTCCCGAGTCGGAATCCCGAAAGAGATACCGACTGACCAGGGCACTTCGTTCATGGCTCGCACGCTGCGGGAACTGTACGAATTACTGGGCATTAAATCTATTCGGACCAGCAACTACCACCCTCAGACGGACGGGCTGGTGGAGCAGCTAAATAAGACTTTAAAGTCCATGATTTGTAAGTTCATTAGCGAGGATGAATGCAATTGTGTTCGCTGGCTAGACCCTCTGTTATTTGCAGTCCGGGAGGTGCCCCAGGCCTCCACGGGATTTTCTCCCTTTGAAGGAAACACACTTCCTGTCCGACTCTGGGTAGTGGTGAAAAGTCCAGGGTAAAAAGGGGGGAGAATATCTCTAGGACCTCTCATCTCAATCCTGGTGAAGAAACCAATGGATCCAAAACCCAATTTAAAATGGCTAGGAATGCGCTGTGCACCTTCTTGAGCCTGTTGATCCTGAGTGGATTGGCAGATTGGCAGATTTCTTTGAACGTGGAAGAAACCACGTTCAAAGAAATCCAAATATGGAAATGTTTGCACACAGCTGTGATGATGCGCAGAGGTCCACCCTACAAGCCAACCTCAGGAATCCACGCATGCACACATTAATGCACATACATCTGCAAACATTCAGGGAAAAAGTCCCCCAAAGAAACCAAATTCCAAGAAATCCTAAGATGGAAATGTTTGCACACATTTGTGATTATGCACAGAGGTCCACCCTACCAGCCAACCTCAGGACTCCACGCATGCACAAATGAATGGGCATACATCCAGAGATAAACTCCCCCAAAGAAACCAAATTCCAAGAAATCCGATCACGGAAATATTTGCACACATTTGTGATTATGCACAGACGTCCACCATGCCAGCCAACCTCAGGACTCCATGCATGCTCACATTAACGCACATACATCTGCACACATCCAGAGATAAGGTCCCCCAAAGACACCACGTTCCAAGACACACAAATATGGAAACGTTTGCACACATTTGTGATTATGCGCAGACGTCCAGCCTACCAGCCAACCTCAGGACTCCATGCATACACTAATGAATGCATATACATCTGCACACATCCAGAGATAAAGTCCACCAAAGAAACCACATTCAAAGAAATCCAAATATGGAAATGTTTGCACACAGCTGTGATGATGCGCAGAGGTCCACTCTACAAGCCAACCTCAGGAATCCACGCATGCACACATTAATGCACATACATCTCCACACATTCAGGGAAAAAGTCCCCCAAAGAAACCAAATTTCAAGAAATCCTAAGATGGAAATGTTTGCACACATTTGTGATTATGCGCAGAGGTCCACCCTACCAGCCAACCTCAGGACTCCACGCATGCACAAATGAATGGGCATACATCGGCATACATCCAGAGATAAACTCCCCCAAAGAAACCAAATTCCAAGAAATCCGATCATGGAAATATTTGCACACATTTGTGATTATGCACAGACGTCCACCATGCCAGCCAACCTCAGGACTCCATGCATGCTCACATTAACGCACATACATCTGCACACATCCAGAGATAAGGTCCCCCAAAGACACCACGTTCCAAGACACACAAATATGGAAACGTTTGCACACATTTGTGATTATGCGCAGACGTCCAGCCTACCAGCCAACCTCAGGACTCCATGCATGCACTAATGAATGCATATACATCTGCACACATCCAGAGATAAAGTCCACCAAAGAAACCACGTTCAAAGAAATCCAAATATGGAAATGTTTGTACACAGCTGTGATGATGCGCAGAGGTCCACCCTACAAGCCAACCTCAGGAATCCACGCATGCACAAATGAATGGGCATACATCGGCATACATCCAGAGATAAACTCCCCCAAAGAAACCAAATTCCAAGAAATCCAAACGTGGAAATGTTTGTATACACTTGTGATTATGCACAGAGGTCCACCCTACCAGCCAACCTGAAGACTCCACACATGCTCACAATAATGCACATACATCAGGACCAGTGTTGGTCAAGTTACTTGAAAAAAGTAATCAGTAACTAATTACTGATTACTTCCCCAAAAAAGTAATCCTGTTACTTTACTGATTACTTATTTTCAAAAGTAATTAATTACTTAGTTACAGGTTTCAATCAGAGGCATCTTATTAACACATAAATCAACGATTCCCTGAACTATTCAAAATAAAGAATTCCCAAAATAGGAGCACTAAGTAAAGAGGAAAACCACAAGTTTTTCCATTTGAGGGGTCTCTACTTGAGATGTTCTGTAAGTGAACCGTGTTATCTAAAGTTTGCTTCAAAGTGTCTAATTGCTGTAAACTCACATGTAAGGTCACTTTGAGTGGGTGCACTTAGGAAAACAACCACCGTCAGTGTTTCCATTCAAAGTTATGTCGATGTGAAACATAGAACTCAATTTGATGGACCTAACATGGAGGGTCAGGTAGAATTTGTAGCAGTTGTTGTGTACAACTGATCCAAGCACTTACTGAATTCAAGAGACAAGTTCTTGCATGAGTTGGACCAATAATACAGACTTGTAATGAATGCTCTTCCTTACCAGTGAGTCCCGAAGCTCTTTTGGAATATCCTGTGTTGTCTGTGTTTCCAAATCCATGAGAGATGCTTGAACATGAGTCTCCTTTTATATGAACTCAAGACTCCACTTGCAGTCCCACCCACATTTAAGTCAATGACATTCAGTCATGAAACCAATGGTTGGCTAATGACTGTAGTAGCGGCCCATTGTATTTTGGTTTCCTCTTTTGTCTCCAGTAGCTGTTGAAGAATTTGTGCGGTTTCAATCAGAGGCATCTTATTAACACATAAATTAATGATTCCCTGAACTATTCAAAATAAAGACTTTCCCAAATAGGAGCACTAAGGCAAAAGGAAAACCACAAGTGTTTCCATTTGAGGGGTCTCTATTTGAGATGTTCTGTAAGTGAACCATGTTAACTAAAGTTTGCTTCAAAGTGTCTAATTGCTGTAAACTCATATGCAAGTTCACTTTGAGTGGGTGCACTTAGGAATACAACCACCATCAGTGTCTCCATTCAAAGTGATCTCGATATGAAACATAGAACTCAATTTGATGGACCTTAAATGGAGGGTCAGGTAGAATTTGTAGCAGTTGTTGAGTGTCTCTATTTGAGAAGTTCTTTAATGCACATACATCTGCACACATCCAGAGAAACACTCCCCCAAAGAAATCCACACATGGAAAATTTTGCGCACACTGCACAGAGAATGTTCTGGTGAGTCTCCACCTGTTGCAGGTGAGTGCAGCCTGGACTGTCTCGAGACAGAACAGATCAGCTGCACCACAGACATTTCATACCTCATCTCAGGAGAAAAACTGAAAGAACAACATAAAAAAGGAGAAAACCGACCTCAGAAACATGGCCAAATTCTGTTTGATTAGACTAACAAATAATGGTTGGCCATTTTCAGGTGCTCGCCTAACCTTAAGTAGTTGTTTGAGCTCATCGAGACGCTTAAGTTTTATATATCGAGTTTCCTTGGATTGATAATCTGTCTCGTATTGAAATTGTTCTTTGGTCAGTTTTGCCTGTTGCAGAATTTCAGCGTCGCTCTTGTTGACTTTAATAGCCACAATCTGTCTTTTTGCTCTGTGAATTGGTTAGAAACAAAATTGAACTTGTTTTGGTTTCTTTTGTAAAATGCTCTGAAAACATCTCGAAAGGGTTTGGGTTGGTGTCAGGTCAACGTCCGTTATGCCATAAAGTATAATGGGTGAGCGCTCGTATTTATGGGTTTTGGGATCAAAGCAAAGCTACCACGTCATGAAGGATCGAAGCAAAATTAGCACGTCACAAGGGAGGGGCACACACACATGTTTGTTTGTGTAATATTGTTCACACTGAATTTGACCGTAGGCAATTTAATATGAGTCAATCAAAGAAAATGTTAGTTTTGGAGAATTTTGAAATTACGAAACTGACAATTACGAGAATTTTTGTTCGTGTATTTTTTTTCTTTTGCATAACATGTCGAGCTTTTCTGTATATAGCCATGTCGTAGATTTCGAAGCAAACAAGTAATTGATGAAAATGTTCTATTTTATTTTAACAATCATCAACTGCATATGCAGGTTTCGTACGGGTGCTTGAAATCCTTGAAAAATCTTGGATATATTGTAGTGCTTCTATTTCGGATTTGGTGATTAAAACGTCTTGAAACTGTATTTCATTCACCACAAATAACTATTTGATTGAATAGTTTTCTTATCAGATAGAGAAATAAAATGAGTGGCAAAGTCTAAAAGCAACATTTCTCTGCCTGGGCTGCCTTGTACCTCTGCACGTCAGTCTGTTTCAATGTGTGACCCCCCACCCCCTCCCTGGACAGTCAGGGGTGAACGCACTAACGTGCCCGGAGGCCGTTTTAATGAGTGTTTGCTGGAAAACGAAAAATACAAGAATGAGTCTGCAAGAAGGATTTGTACGTTTTCACTGTGGAGGAGTTTGCGTAAGTCCTAGTAAATGATTTTCTCGAGTGTGTATGTTACACATGCTAATTTTTAAAATCGTTTTTATTATTTTGCTAGCTAGCAAACTCCCGGGATAAATGATTGAAATGCACTCAGTGTGATGCAATACGGTGCCGCTATTCTAACAGTTAGTTATTGCAGGGTAATTTATGGAATATGCTGTGAATTTAACCAAGATAGCAGTAATGCCAGTTACTTCCCCAAAGTGAAAGCTTTAAACGTTAGCCCGATGCTTAACTAGCCAACTCAAGCTTTCTGATTGAAGGCTAAAAGCAGCGTTGTCACCAAGTAAACAGAATATTGATTATATTTTGGTGTATTGCTGCAGTTTTTTCAAGTATTAACTTGGTGCTTTTGGCAACCTTAGGGGGAAATAATAGCAATATGACTGATCCATATGGACACAAAGAATATAGACTTTTTTGTGCTACCGAAGTTCCGTGGCTTTCATTCAAAATCTGTTTATCGTTAAACAACTTAAACATTATAATGGCTTCAAACTCACATTGAGGCCTGTGGGGCACTATCAGCCACTGAAACAGTAGACAAATGAATATTTCATACCTTAAGGCTGCCTGTTTATTTAAGGGAGATGAACAATACATTATAATTGTATATAATAATATCACAGATGATAGATTAAATAGGTTTTTGATAGATGCTTGTGCATTGTTAAAGTCTTATATGTTGAATTGATCTGAGTATGTCATCTGTTCAAAGCCTCTCCCAGTCAGTGCTGTTCTCTATGCCTGTCTTACTCTACATGATATTTTTTAACATCAGCATGCTAAAGGACTTGTTTGGAAGAGACTGCTATTTTATACGCTAAAATATGTTTTTCTTCTGGGCCAAGCTGGTGAAAACACTTTATTATCCTCTAATAGATTTTTTAAATGCTTGGTGATGGTAGTACCCAAAACTAGCTGCATCAGGTACTTCCCTGTGTATTTGGAGAGGATCAGAAGTCCCAGGAATAAAAAAAGCAACTAATTATTTATCTGCACAGCCGTACAAGTGGCTGACTGCTAGTTTGGTCCTCTGAGGCTGTATCCTAGTCAGTGTGTCTCACTAGATTTCTCTCTCTTCTGTTAATTGAGAGTTTTTGTTTGTTTTGTGCAGTTCTGGTTAATAAGTGAAATTAATAAAAGCCACAGAAATATTTTCATTGCATTTCTGTTTGTTCTGTACTTGCTAACTGTCAGTTCAGAAGAAAATGTAGCTGCTGTCTTCCTGTTGCTGTTTGCCAACAAACCCGATAATTTACTTCAAAAAAATGCCTACATATATATTTATAAGCTGAGTTATTATATAACTGAATAATTATATCTTTCAATTCATAACTAATAATGTTTTATTCTAAATTTGTGTCTTTTAGCTTCTTCTGCTTATTATTGTTATCCATCCACTTTCTTCTGCTTATCAAGGACTGGTTTACCCGGGCAGCAGCCTAAGCAGAGAAGCCCACATCTCCCTCTCCCCAGCCACCTCCTCCACTTCTTCTGGGATAACACCAAGACATCCTCAGGCCAGCTGAGAGATATAGCCTCTCCAGAGTGTCCTAGGTCTGCCCTGGGCCTCTTTCTCCTTTTCTCACCAGCCTCTCTTCAACGTGTAGGAATAGCAGCTCTACTCTGAGCCTCTTTTGAGTAACTGAACTCCTCAGCCTGTCTTTAAGGGAGAGGCAAAACCCTTAGAGAAAGCTCGTGTTTTTCAGTCCTCTGCTCACCTGTCCCCAAACTCGTAAACAAGAGAAGATTAAACTCCTCCGCTTGATGCTGCAAGTCATTGTTTTTTATTGTCTTTTTCTTAATATATTCAGATAATTCTAAAGAAATATATGTCCAACAGTTTGTTTATGCAGTCAGCATTTGTATATATACAGCAGTATTCTCAAACAAGCAACAGTGAACGCACCTGTGTGAGGCAAATTCCACAATCACAGTTCAATCAGTCCCCCCACCCTGACACTTTTTTCCACTTTAAGTGAGGAAATGGAATTAAATCTGGACACATCTTTATCTTTTTTGGACATATCAACATATCTTTTTAAGGTTAAGAGAATATGGTCATCAGATTGGAGAAGCTGACCAATCAGAGCTGTGATAATGATATTTAAGGATATTTAAGGTGTGTTGACTGGTTCATAACGTCAGCTCATGTGAGAAAACATCCCATGCTAAAAGTTGCCGCTAGCTGCTGGTTGATGGTGAATTTATTGTGTGTTTCTACAGTCTGTACAGATGAAGAGTAGCAGAGCTGGAGATGAGGCAGGAGGAAAAGTTGACTCAATTCAATTTCAGTTTATTTATATAGCGTTAATCACAACAACAGTCACCTCAAGACACTTTATACTGCAAGGTGGAGGCCCTATTGTAATACAGAGAAAACTAAATGATCAAAACAACCCCTTTTGAGCGAGCACTTGGTGACTGTGGGAAGGAAAAACACCATTTTAACTGGAAGAAACTTCCAGTAGAACCAGGTATAGGGAGGGGCAGCCTCTGAGGACTGGTTGGGGTTGAGGGGAGGGAGAAAGGACAAAGGACACGCTGTGGAAGAGAGCCACTCTATGAGCTGTTCATTCAGTTTGTGGTTTAGCTTGACTCCATGACGTTTCTGAACTAATGCTTTGCTCAATTAATGTTGCAATGAATTATGGGTGGATTTTACTGATATTCTATCTTTATGTTGTCACCAAACAGATCTACAGATTTAGGATTAGCTACAGGCTCCTCTACCCCTGCTAGCCCTTCTGTCCTGCCCAGGATGGCGCCCCTGGTGCCCCCTCATAAGGTCTAGCAGTCCTACTGTCCATCCAACAGCTCCTTCTCCCCTCTTACAGCCCCTATGAGAGCTCCATCTGTGGTGGCTACAGGCCTTACAGCTACAGCTACGGTGGCGGCTACAGCCTGGGAGGATACAGACACACACCTCACCTTGAGGACGTACCCCCAGCAGGTTTGTGCAGCAGGCTGAAGAGATGGAACAGCAAGCACTCACATATTCATATGAGTACATTTTGTTGTTTTGAGAGGTGTACTCAACACAGGACAGTGGCTGCAGGTGCTAATTGTTTTGAGTTAAAAGTAATTAAGGCTGCTGTTGTAAAGTTTGATAATAGAATCCGAACCTGGTAATGTTCAGGGCTGCAGTACACGTGTAAAGATGAGTCTGCTTGTATGACATCATATGTGCCTTTGTGTAACTCAGTGGCAAATAAATTGGGTACCATAGCTCCATATGTCATTAGTTACTTTACAAGTGTGAGGAAAAGCAGAAGGACTTGTTTTTGGTTAAGACCAGTTAAAATTATGAATGTCTTTCATTCAGTTTCCTTGCTTGGTTTAGACACTAACTGGGCGAGCGAGGAGGACAACCACGTGGTGGCCAGAGGAGAATATGACTTTACAGCTGCTTCTCAGGAGGAGCTTTGTATGCGAGCTGGAGAGATGCTCAACCTCGCTCCTAAAGGTGATGAGCTTTTTACTGGCTGCGGGACATTTGATTCTGAGTGCTTGGACCCAAAACCTTCTATTTTTGTTTTCCTTATCTTAGAAATAACAGATGAGGGCTCTTCTTTTGTGTGTGCGTGCCCCATGTTTACAACTATCTCCCTCGTGTTTAGAGCTACAGCCCCGTGTGCGTGGCTGGCTCCTGCGTGGACGATGAGACCACCGGCTCGTCCCAGCAAACTACGTTAAGATCCTCAGCAAGAGAAGAGACCGCCGGGCCAGATATGGAGAGGCTCGCTCAGGCTCGCTCAGACCCAGCAGGCGAACACGCAGGCACCCCAAACAACCTCGTCTGCACAAATACCCTAATCTGTGTCTCTCCTGCAGCCCATAAACGTACAGCATCTACCCGCATCATGTACAGTACATGAATGGTCCATCTCGTCTTTCAGCTCAGTCTCGTCAGATTCATTAGGCTCAGCTGTGTCCCCCTCCTGTGTGCAGTTTCCTCGTTTCCCTCTGTGTGTATTTATAGTAGTGATGGCCAAACAAAGCTTTCTGAAGCTTGTGTTGAAAAACGATTCATTACTGGAAGCTTTTTAACACAGTCCTCTGTGGTGACATCTGGTGGTCAAAAATATGAAGAGCAGCTTGAATCTACAAAAAAACTGAACTGCTTCATTATGATTGCCCACTCTGCAGAGTGGAATTCACAATTGGACGTCACTGATCACGTGACTGTGGCCAAACGAATCAAGCATCGACAGAGTGCTTCTGAAGCGGTGTGTTGGTGTTTTTGACACACGCGCCGGAGCGTCAGCTTCAAGCGGGCCATCACTAATTCATAGCATTCGTCCTCTTGTGTGCGTTACTGGTCCGTCTGTGTTCCTCCATGCTGTTTTTCCTGCTTGTCATCCTTCGTGTTTTAACTCCATTCCCTCGTGTCCAGGTTTGTTATTTGGTTCTCAGCTTTCCCAGTTTAGGTTTTCCTAGTTTTGTTTTTCGCCTCCCTCGCCTTTGTTTGTATGTCACTCTCCATAAATAAAGCTCACTCACATCAGCAGTGCCTGCATCTTGGGTCCTCCATTCATATCTCGACACGCAAACCCTGACATTTATTGTGTAGTTACATACTACTAGGAAGTGCTGACAAAATATGAAATTATGACGCTATTTATATAGAGGCACAGTACTAACACAAAACAGCGGGGACACAGAAACAAAAAATAAGAACTAACAAAGACACATCAAGAAATCAAAGATTAATAAAACAAAATAGAAAACACTGAGCCAGCGACCCAGGACAGTGACATTCAGTTTCTCAAAGCAAACATTTTTTTCCTTTTATGAATAAGAGATTTCCTTTATGTGTTACATGATGGTGTAAGTTCCAGCACAGCTCATTTAGTTTGCAGAAGTGCTCCGAGGCCCCTATGAAACACATGATTGAAAGAATCTAATAAATTCGAGGGGTGCAGTAGCTGTAGTATGACTTTTTGTTCTCATGCTGCATGACGACTTTACTTTTTTCTTTTTTTTGGTGGGAGGAAGTTGACATCTCAGTCCATTGTGACGTGCAGATCTTTGACTGGCTTATGAACTCCGTCAGGAGGAACTCAGCAGGAGAGGGAAACAAGGACAAACAAACCCGGCTTGCTAAAAAGGAACAAGAACAGAAAAAATCAACATTATTACACATCCCTGAGCTGTCATTTACACCACCTGTGGGGCTTGATTTATTAGTCACTAAACGTGGTGTGTGTTTGGCTGCGTGTTCTGTGTTATTTGTCGGTCGTGGGGTTTGGGCATTGATATTTGACATCACAGCAGAGAGACTGGATGTGATGTCAGAACCCTCTAAATCATGTAATTTACAGATATTTAATTCCAATGATTTGACTGCATCATTGTGTCTTTGAGTTATGACCCAAACTCTCTTTCAACTTTGTGAATAAATTCACGTCCCCCTGTGACCTCATAATTACACCACAGTTCAGATGGCATGAATGAGTCATGAGGTCACACCAACAGTGACAACATCAGCAGTGACATCACTAAAGTTGCCAGGTGAGTCCATAAATAGAACCCGTGACGTGGAGCAGGTACCGCCGTTTTGGACGATGCCACGACGCAGGTATAGACGCAAACATGCGATGTCTTCTCGCCCCATTCGCAGACACAGGAGACCCCACAAGGCCTCGGGTGTCCGCAGACGTGGGAGAAGATACCGTCGCAGACATTAGACAATCTCAATAAACATGTAGGATGAACATCAAAACTGTGGTCCAATCAAGTTTTTTTTAGATAATATATGTTGTTGTTGTTTTGTGTGTGTTAGTTATCAATGTTGTGAATGTGTATGTGTCATGTATCACTCCAAATCTCAGTACCTTTAACTGATAATAACTGTTTGCTGAGTGTTATGTCTAAAAGGTATTGCACAATCGCCTCTAGTAGAGGATCAGGTTTGTTTTCCACTGATAATGGATTTTAACATGACTGACCAATGATTGTGGAGCACGTCCATGTAGAATCTTATAAATACAACGAGCAAACTTAAATGTTTTGAAATGTTCAAAACTTAATATATTATATTTCTGAAGTATGACGGAAGGGAAAAGTTTCATTATTTCATATTTTAAAAAAATCCAATTTCATATGATCAAATTTATGTCAAAAAGTTCATATTTATTCCCTCCTATGTCATGTGTGAGTACTGTACTGTAAATGTCATATATATCAGATGATACTGATAACCTAATGCTAATAACTATGCAGAGGTCTCTAGGCCTCGACTTTTATGGAGCATGTGAAGTTTGGGGCACAGTGGACAAAGAAAAGTTTCTCAGCAGGTTCAACAGGTTGCTACAACACAGGCCGATGAAGTATTGCACTCACTCATCCAAACTGGCAAACATGTAACATACACCCTAAGACTGATCCTGCTTTTTACTCCTTTGCTATGATTTAATTTGATATTATGTAGCCTTGGAGACAGTTTGCATAGATTAGAATGTTAGATTCCTGTGATGTCATCAATGCCCGATGTTTTGTTTTAATGTCTTGTGATAGTTCTAAGTGCAAACAAAGTCAGAGTTCAAGTGAGTTTAGTCCAATTTTGAACCAGTTTCTGACATGTGGTCAAAATCTTGGCCGACCTTTACCACACCACGTGATGTGTGGAGTTCAGAGGTCTAATTGGTTTTGGTTTTTGCA
Organism: Perissodus microlepis; assembly: GCF_051167445.1. Taxonomy (NCBI): domain Eukaryota; kingdom Metazoa; phylum Chordata; class Actinopteri; order Cichliformes; family Cichlidae; genus Perissodus; species Perissodus microlepis. The sequence goes on along the minus strand of NC_140473.1, from coordinate 2,158,446 downwards.
GCTGCTTTCAGAAAGAAGAGCAGCAAAGGAAAGTCAAGCAGCGATGGAACAAAACAACCACGCAGTAAAAAGAGCAAGACATCAAGCTCACAGGAGGAGGCCAGCTGCTCCGTCTATGAGTCAGATACACACAGCACATACAAAAGTCACAGTAAAGGTAAGAAGTACATAGGTAAGTTCACACCACACCTGCAGTGATAGAGCCTCTTTCCCAAGCTCTCAGAGTTTAGCTGGTATCCATCTGCTAATCACTAGGAAGCTTCTAACAAAGACTGTATGAATGTGTACATTGAGGCAAAGTCAGCTTTCCTACATACAACTAGTCACAACCCCTGTGTTTGTTTTGTCTCTCTGTAGAGGACTTTGAAGAAAAATACGAAGAGCAGGATAAGCTGGGTGAAGGAGGCTTTGGGACTGTCTTCTTTGGAAAACGCAGAGAAGACAATTTCCCAGTATGGCTTCTTATGTGTGCACTTTACAATTCTTCTAGTTCCTCCTGTTCTCTTTTGCTACAACACATTTTCTCTGTAATGCAGGTGGTGATTAAGCATGTTGCTCAGTTTTTAGTCAGCTACCTACCAGTGGTAAGAAATGTTTGTCTTTTTCTGTTGTTTTCCCCCAACGTGTACCTCAAACAGCCTAATGTTTGAACACTGACCTTGATGTTCTGTTTCTCAAGCTTCTTAATGGTAAAATGACCGAGATTCCCAAGGAGGTGGCATTGCTAATAAAAGTGGGGGCAGGACCAGAGGCTACGAGCAGCAATGTGACGCCCGCTTAAAACGACTGGTATGACTTGGAAGACGAACTCATTATGGTCTTTGAAAGGCCAAAAAAACATAGACTTGGAAGTCTACCTGGCAATCAGAAGAACCTTTGTGCACGAGAGGGAGGTTAAGGTCAGCGAGTGGCAAGATAACATATATGGCAAACTTTAATGGATAATGTAAATCTGATTATTTGAACGTATTTTTCATTTGTCTGTCTGGTCATAATGAGACAGCTGGTACGTGCAGCCGCTGAAATGCAATCCAAGGGTGTCTTCCATCGAGACATTAAGCCAGACAATATTGTGTTTGACACATCGCCTGGTCATCCAGCATTTCTATGTGTCAAATTCATCGATTTTGGTATTGGAGTCCCTTTTAGATCAGAAGCAGTCACACGAAGAAATGGTAGGTCGTCAGCCTCACTGTTTAAATGTCCTTGCCTGCCCACAGGCTTAGTGTCCACGTGCTCAGTGTCCACATGAATTCCTTACCATGAATAATTACTCTCTGGATTTTAGGGACCAAATCAGCCGCTGTAAACTGGCAGGACTTTAATGCCACCACAGCAGATTGCGTCACAGTTTTGCAGCTATAGTAACCTGGCAAGTAATCACTTGCCTTAAAAGTCTCGCCAGTCCCCTAGGGACACTTGTTGGTGGTATTTATTTGTTCATGTTACAGGCCTTGCTGTAGTGGGCGTGACCACAGATTACAATCCTGTAAAACAGGAGAGATAATGAACAGAGGAAATCTGTTCTTGTTCAGTTTCCCTTTCAGGTGAGGTGACTCTGGGTTGCTCTGACATATAATATGTGTATTTGTTTTCTGGGCTCTCTCTGGATTCCTCTGCGGCTGATATGTTGCTCTCAGATTCACTGTTGATGATGAGATGAGATGAGATAGCCTTTATTTGTCAGTTGCAGGTCTTTTGCCCACAACCGAGATGACAGACCTTGCCGACCGTACATACAATACAAACATCACATTGGGGAGACAGGTCAGGCTAGGTAGCGAGGAAAAAAACATCGAAATGTGTAACACAAAAGGATAATACAGGAATGCACAGGTATCAACACACCATAACACAATAAACACAGACAAGCAACATGGGAAAGTGTTCCAGTGTGTACATCTGATCTGGGACCGCTGCAATCTTCGACTGCGCCTCCAGCTGACCCGATGTCCACATCATGGGGGAGGTAAGCGTTGGAGGTGGCGTTGGATAGGGAGGGTGATGCGTCAGTGAGTGCTTATCAGTATCAGTATATGTATGTGTGTGCGTGTCCAGAGTTCAGCTGAGACAGTGTCCTTCGCCCCGCCAGGCTAAGTAAACAGTCTTCCAGCCAACCCAGGTGGCCTTGTAGGGAATGGGAAGGAACAGACTAAACACAGTCGTTATCAGGGTGTTGTTGTTCGGCTCCAGCCTTGAGCCCACAGCTGGCGCCGAAGGGGTAGCCGCATTATGATGGTGATTTTTCTTTTGCAAACAACCCATGAGAATTTCAAGCTGTTTTTAACACTCCGACACTGGTCTCTCAATCTCCCGTTAATAGCTGCGAGTTTCTCCATGATGTTATTAGCCGTCGATTCTGTGGTCTTGTCACTCTTTTGCTCACATAGCAGATTCTGAGACCTCACGACCGCAGCCAACTGATCCGAGATGTAATCCAGCTTCCGCCCAGAGATGTTGTTCTGAGTTGATTCTTTCCTGATGTAATCCAACATACATACGCTCAGAGGTGTTATTCTGAGCATTCACTGCAGTCGTAAGCGCCTCCAAGCTCTTAACCATGCTGCTTTCAGTGAGCCCTTTCTAAGAAGTCGCACCTGTCGTTCCAAAAACAGCAGGCAGCCTTGTGGGGGTTTGAACAGCCGGTTCTGCTCTCTTAATTCTCCGATAAGCCAGGGCCAAGCCAGCTCCGATCAGGAAGAACCCTGTTATCATGGTTCCGAATAGGTAGATATCTTCAGCGTCCTCGATCGACAGTCCCGCCAGGCACACGATCCTCTGCCAGTCGTCCATCGTGTATCCGGCAGGGAAAGTCCCTCCAGGGCACTCGGGTTCTCCCGAGCCCAGACTTCTCGTTAAAGGGTGTCAATAGTATTCAGAGACCAGTTGATCAAATCCATAATTCTCTTTTAGGTTTTAGACACAGACTGTGAGAGAGTGTTCCAGGGAAAGTAATCCAAAAAAGACATGAGACTAGACAAGGACATAAGAACTAGCAGGGGAGACAAGGGAGAGGAGAAAAAGTGCGTCCGCCTCCTCCGAGAGCCAAAGAAATGGAAATGTTTGATGCTGAGCTTGTGGTGATACTCTAAGTCAGTACTGTACTCTGGCTGTTTCAGAGTTTTCACAGTCACTGCTTTCAGGTGTCTCCATCCAGTCACGTCTCCCAACACGATGACTTCTTTTCTTTTGGTTCCCTCTACGTGGAAGTGGTCCCCCAGTGGTCAACAGGTAGGTCTTTCACGAGGTGTAGGAGATTTCTATGAAGTAAACACATTACGTCTCTGAACACATTTTGTAAATGGGACTGTCACTCGTTGTTTGACGACATACAAAGTTTGTTCCCAGCAAGGTCTCAATTTTCCAGGTCCTCCCCTCTCACTCATGTTACGGACTAGGACACTGTCTCACCAGGTTGGAGAGTGACTGTGTTTTGTGTGTGATGATCATAGTTCTTCTACCCCTTGCACTAGAGTGCTGGCTGTTCTCAGCTGCAATATGATAAGCCTCTTCCATCCACAAAGCCCACTTTTGCTCTGAGGTGTTTCAGTCCCATCTCTGGCTAACAAGCCAAAAATAAAGTCTACTAGGAGACGGGGGTGTCGACCAAACATGAGGTAGTGGGATGAAAAGCCTGTCGCCTCATGCCTGGTGCAGTTGTATGCATGTACTATCTGAGGCAGATGCTCTTTCCAGCGGCTCTTTGCCTTCTCCTCCAGTGTCCTTAGTATTTGAAGAAATGTCCAAATTAAATCACTCAGCTGGGTTGCCATTTGGATGGCATGGTGTTGTCCTTGAGTGAGCAGCTCCAGCCAGGTGTCGTAGGGTTGCTGATGTGTTTGACTGGTTTCTTTTGCTTAATGCAGGGGTGTCACAGCCTTTTTATGTTCCAAACACCAAAAAAGTCCAAGAAAAGGCCGTGGGTGGCAACGGGAGGTTTGTTTTAGAACACACTTCTGACTCCATTGTTTAAAAATCATATGTCGTTTATTTCGTGGAAAATTATAAACAAAAACCAAATAACTTCTTAAAACTTAAAATTAAACGAAAGTTAACTCACTTTGCTACAACTTCAAAAGTGGTCAAAAAATCATTTTCTAACCCTCCCGTCTTCCCATCAGACATTTGGCAAACAAAAAACCATCTTTACCACACCCCTCCAGGGTGCTCTTAATCCCCTGATTAATGGGAGGGTCCATAAGCCAATAAACCAATCACTTTCCAAAAACTTTTCCAATAAAATGAATTACAAATTTACATAACAAAACTAGGTCAGCATATTCTTACAACTTTAAAGAAAAAACAAAAATGAATACAAATTGCATTTTATAAACATTCAACAAAAATGGCCACAACACAGGGGTGTTTTCTGGTCACATACGCCTCAATGTCCCTCTTCATAAAAGGCCAGTAGAAACGGTCCCCTGTCAAGTGAATGACCCTCTCTGCCCTGCGTGACCCAAGTCATCATGGAGATGTTGAAGCACTAGGAGTTGATATTGTGCTGGCAGCATAAGCTGCCTTCGCTGAGCCGCTGTACGATGTTGCAGCTGATTTTCCATATGAAGCTTTCCCCACTCGTGCATAAGCTTTCTCACGGGGCCACTGGCTCTCCTTCTGCCATCATTAGTTATTACTGATTTTGTTTCTCTCAGTTTGATAAGTTAAATGATAGAGGGATCCTTCCTTTGGGATTTTACCAGGTCACTGTGACAGGCTGCAATGGTGACATGTTCACAGGTGTCTCTGGCTGGGCATGTTAGGCACAGGGCAGCGACATATGCAGCATCTTGTCTCTTTGCAGACTCACAACCCTCCCATGTAGCCTGAATGGCCTCTCTCGTCAGCTCTTCAGTAAACTTTGTGAGGTAGGTGTCAATGTCAAGTGGAAACCGAGAGAATGAGTCTGCATCGATGTTCACCTTCCCCGGCCTGAAATCTGCCAGCTCACCTACCCAGCGGTGACCTACTGCATTCAGCTTTGCAGTACTCATCACATATGTGAGGGGATTATTGTCTGTATAGACCAGGGGTCGCATGTGGCTCTTTCATCCTTATACTGCGGCTCCGTGTGGCTTGGGACAATACACTTCAATTTAATACTTATCATTTATTTTATTTGCGGTAGTTCTTTTTTAAAAGTTTAGTTCTAAATTGGAAGATTATTGTGATCTTGAAATATTAACATAAAATTATATTTTATTATTTTTGTTGCTCAAAATAAGCGTCGCATAACGTGGAAGCCGGTGTACTCGCCAAAACGCCGTGCATTTATGGAGACTTTCAACCCCGGGTCGGCCAAGTATGGAGAAATGTAAGAACAGAAAAATATCAGAAGAAAATAGAACATTTAATGATGCCTGGGCAGATTCATTTGCATTTACTTCTGACGAGAGTGGCCTACCAGTATGCCTAATTTGTGGAGAGAAACTGGCTAACAGTAAAAGGTTAAATATCGAAATAAAAACACAGCCTTTGCTGAAAAATATCCAGAGGGAGAAGAGAGGAAAAAAGCCTTTTTGGAAGTGATTTGGAAGGAACTGTGGAAAAATCGATTCAAGAAGTGGATGAAGTCTGCATATGCAAGTTTTGTGGCCGCTCAGGAAATGGTCAGGCGTGGGAAGCCGTTGACGGACAGAGAATATATGAAGGAATCATTCATTAAGATTTCAGAACACCTATTCGAAAACTTTGAAAACCAGAGTGCACAATCTCTGTGCAGAAAATCAGAGCGATGCCTCTCTCTGCGAAGACTATCAAAGACAGAACCATCAAAATGGCAGAAAATATCACAAGACAGCAAATTAAAGACATCAGTTCAGCTGCAGCGTACAGGAACGCGCACAGCTGCTTAAAGCAGTAGCGCCCAGATTACTTACATCTACTTCCGTGCAACTGATATAAGATGCGGTAAGCTGAACACAGCTTCAACCGTCTGTTTGTTGAAAAAAAGTAACGCGACCACACTGGATTTTCTTTGATTTGATTTGATATACCTTTATTAGTCCCACAAGGGGAAATTTCATAAGGCTGCCGACGCGGCGCCATCTTACCCTCCGACCATACATACATTACACAAACATCACATGGGGAAGACAGGTCAGAGAGGTATAACAATGGAAAATGCACCACATTAATGTGCCCATTAATGAGGGCACATTAACGACATTGCTTTTGGCTGTTTTCACCAATGTCTTGTGCCGCTGGCCGAGGCCATCTTCACCACACCAGGGCCTGTGCTGCTAGCTGAGGCCACCTACACCACACCAGGGCCAGTGCTGCTGGCTGAGGCCATCTACATTTCCCCAGGGCCTTTGGTGCTGGCCTATACCATCCACATTTCACCAGGGTCTGTGTTGCTGGCTGAGCCCATCCACAATACACAAGGGAGTGTGTTGCTGGCTTTTGCCATCCACAATACACACGGGAGTGTGTTGCTGGCTGATGCCATCCACATTACACCAGGGCCTGTGTTGCTGGCTGAGGCCATTCACATTGCACCAGGGCCTGTGTTGCTGGCTGAGGCCATCCACATTACACCAGGGCCTGTGTTGCTGGCTGAGGCCATTCACATTGCACCAGGGCCTGTGCTCCCTGTGAGGCCATCTTCACCACACCAGGGGCTGTGCTGCTGTCTGATGCCATCCACATTACAGTAAGGCCTGTGCTACAGGCTGAGGCCACCTACATTTCACCAGGGCCTGTGTTGCTAGCTGAGGTCAACTACATTTAAACAGAGCTTGTGTTGCTGGCTGAGGCATCCACATTACAGGAGGGCCTGTGGTGCTGGCCTATACCATCCACATTTCACCAGGGCCAGTGGTTTTGGCTAAGGCTCTCCACATTACACCAGGGTCTGTGGTACTGGCCATTACCATCCATATTTCACCAGGGCCAGTGTTGTTAGATGAGGCCATCCACATTACAACAGGGCCTGTGTTGCTGGCTGATGCCATCCACAATACACAAAGGCCTGTGCTACTGGCTGATGCCATCCCTATTACACCAGGGCCAGTGGTGTTGGCTGAGGACATTCACAATACACCAGGTCCTGTGGTGCTGGCCAATACCATCCACATTTCACGAGGGCCTGTGCTTCCTGTGAGGCCATCTTCACCACACCAGGGCCTGTGCTGCTGGCTGAGGCCATCCACATTACACCAGGGCCTGTGGTGCTGGCCAATACCATCCACATTTCACGAGGGCCTGTGCTGCTGTCTCAGGCCATCCACATTACACCAGAGACTGTGATGCCAGGGACAGTGCTTTCTGTGAGGCCATCTTCACCCCACCAGGGCCTCTGCTGCTCGTTGATGCCATCCACATTAGCCATGATGCCATCCTAATGTGGCTGATACCATCCACATTACACCAGGGCCAGTGCTTCCTGTAAATTTAGAGGATCATCATTTAGCCTGGAGAAATAGTTTGCTGCTTTATAAGAAAGCCCTCCGCAAAGCCAGAACATCTTACTATTCATCACTGATTGAAGAAAATAAGAACAACCCCAGGTTTCTCTTCAGCACTGTAGCCAGGCTGACAAACAGTCAGAGCTCTGTTGAGCCAACCATCCCTTTAACGTTAACTAGTAATGACTTCATGAACTTCTTCACAAATAAAATTTTTATCATTAGAGAAAAAATTACCAGTAATCATCCCACAGATGTAATATTATCTACAGCTACTCTTAGTACCATTGATGTTAAGTTAGACTCTTTTTCTCCAATTGATCTTTCTGAGTTAACTTCAATAATTACTTCCTCCAAACCATCAACGTGTCTTTTAGACCCCATTCCTACAAAACTGCTCAAAGAAGTCCTGCCATTGATTAATTCTTCGATCTTAAATATGATCAACCTATCTCTAATGGTCGGCTATGTACCACAGGCCTTCAAGCTGGCTGTGGTTAAACCTTTACTCAAAAAGCCATCTCTAGACCCAGCAGTCTTAGCTAATTATAGGCCAATCTCCAACCTTCCTTTCATATCAAAAATCCTTGAAAGAGTAGTTGTCAAACAGCTAACAGATCATCTGCAGAGGAATGGTTTATTTGAAGAGTTTCAGTCAGGTTTCAGAGCTCATCACAGCACAGAAACAGCTTTAGTGAAGGTTACAAATGATCTTCTTATGGCCTCTGACAGTGGACTCATCTCTGTGCTTGTCCTGCTAGACCTCAGTGCAGCGTTCGATACTGTCGACCATAATATCCTATTAGAGCGATTAGAACATGCTGTAGGTATTACAGGTACTGTGCTGCAGTGGTTTGTATCATATCTATCTAATAGACTCCAATTTGTGCATGTAAATGGAGAGTCCTCTTCACACACTGAGGTTAATTATGGAGTTCCACAGGGTTCAGTGCTAGGACCAATTCTGTTTACATTATACATGCTTCCCTTAGGCAGCATCATTAGAAGACATAGCATACATTTTCACTGCTATGCAGATGACACCCAGCTCTATCTGTCCATGAAGCCAGATAACACACACCAATTAGTTAAACTGCAGGAATGTCTTAAAGACATAAAGACCTGGATGGCCGCTAACTTTCTGCTTCTTAATTCAGATAAAACTGAGGTTATTGTACTCGGCCCTGAAAATCTTAGAAATATGGTATCTAACCAGATTCATACTCTGGATGGCATTACCTTGGCCTCCAGTAACGCTGTGAGGAACCTTGGAGTCATTTTTGACCAGGACATGTCCTTCAACGCACATATTAAACAAATATGTAAGACTGCTTTCTTCCATTTGCGCAACATCTCTAAAATTAGAAATATCCTGTCTCAGAGTGACGCTGAAAAACTAGTTCATGCATTTATTACTTCCAGGCTGGACTACTGTAATTCATTATTATTAGGATGTCCAAAAAACTCACTGAAAAGCCTTCAGCTAATCCAAAATGCTGCAGCAAGAGTCCTGACAGGGACTAGAAGGAGAGAGCATATTTCTCCTATTTTGGCTTCCCTTCATTGGCTTCCTGTTAAGTCCAGAATTGAATTCAAAATCCTGCTCCTCACATACAAGGTCTTAAATAATCAGGCCCCATCTTATCTTAATGACCTTGTAGTACCATATCACCCTATTAGAGCACTTCGCTCTCGCTCTGCAGGCCTACTTGTTGTTCCTAGAGTATTTAAAAGTAGAATGGGAGGCAGAGCCTTCAGTTTTCAGGCCCCTCTTCTGTGGAACCAGCTTCCAGTTTGGATTCGGGAGACAGAAACTATCTCTACTTTCAAGATTAGGCTTAAAACTTTCCTTTTTGCTAAAGCATATAGTTAGGGCTGGACCAGGTGACCCTGAATCCTCCCTTAGTTATGCTGCAATAGACGTAGGCTGCCGGGGGATTCCCAAGATGCATTGAGTTTTTCCTTTCCAGTCACCTTTCTCACTCACTATGTATTAATAGACCTCTCTGCATTGAATCATATCTGTTATTAACCTCTGTCTCTCTTCCACAGCATGTCTTTTATCCTGTCTTCCTTCTCTCACCCCAACCGCCTTGAGGCGACTTTTGTTGTGATTTGGCGCTATATAAATAAAATGGAATTGAATTGAATTGAATTGATCTCCACCACACCAGGGCCAGTGCTTCCTGTAAGGCGATCTCCACCACACCAGGTCCTGTGCTTCTGGATTAGGCCAACTAGATTTCAAAAGGGCCTGTGTTAGTGGCTGATGCCATCCACAATACACAACGGTCTGAGCTACTGGCTGATTCCATCCACATTTCACCATGGCCAGTGCTTCCTAAGAGGCCATCATCACCACACCAGGGCCTGTGGTGCTGGGTGAGGCCATCGACATTACACTAGGGCCATTGCTTCCTGGGAGGCCATCTTCACCAAACCAGGGCTTGTGCTGGGTGTGTAGTGCTGACCAATACCATCCATATTTCACCACAGCCAGTGTTGTTAGATCCACAATACACAAGGGCATGTGCTACTGGCTGAGGCCATCTACATTTCACCAGGGCCTGTGTTCATGGCTGAGGCCAACAACATTTCACCAGGGCCTTTGTTGGTAGATGATGCCATCCACATTACACCAGGGCCAGTGCTCCCTGTGAGGCCATCTTCACCACACCAGGGCCTGCGTTGCTGGCTGAGGCCATCCACATTGCAGCAGGGCCTGCGGTGCTGTCTGATTTCATCAACATTACACCAGGGCCAGTGCTTTTCTCGCCCGAAACAAAGTATAGGTTTTCAATATGTGAATAACTTGAAAATCTTAGCTCAAACAGCTTCAAAACCTGTTTGCTCAATACGGAGATATAGAATTCTATGAAATAAAGCCATAAATATGTGTGTCTGAGTCTTCTATCAAAAGTTCCAGCAAGCTCTATGAAGTTGATGAAAAACGCTTTTTTTCGCCAAGACAGTGTGTTTCTCACAGTTACATGCATTTGAATTTACTTCTGCCCGACACAAAGTATAGGTTTTCATCTTGTGAATAACTCGAAATTCTTAGCTCAAACAGCTTTAAAACCTGTTTGCTCAAAACGGGGATATTGAATTCTATAAGATAAAGCCATAAATATGTGTGTCTGAGTCTTCTATCAAAAGTTACAGCTATTTATATGAAGTTGTACAAAAACGCTTTCTTTCGCCAACACAGTGCGTTTCTGACTATTACATGCATTTGAATGGAGTTCTCGCACGAAACAAAGTATAGGTTTTCATCTTGTAAATAACTTGAAAATCTTAGCTCAACCAGCTTCAAAACCTGTTTGCCCAGCACGGGGATATTGAATTCTATAAGATAAAGCTATAAATACGTATATCTGAGCGTTTTATCCAAAGTTACATGTAACTTCATGAAGTTGTACCAAAACACTTTATTTCGCCGAGACAGTGCGTTTCTGACTATTACATGCATTTGAATGGAGTTCTCGCACGAAACAAAGTATAGGTTTTCATCTTGTAAATAACTCGAAAATCTTAGCTCAAACAGCTTTAAAACCTGTTTGCCCAGCACGGGGATATTGAATTCTATGAAATAAAGTCATAAAGCTATAACTTTTGATAGTCTTCTATCAAAAGTTATAGCTATGTTTAAGAAGTTGTACAAAAACGCTTTATTTCACCACGTTAGTGCGTTTCTCACTGTTACATGCATTTGAATGGAGTTGTCGCCCGACACAAAGTATAGGTTTTCATTCTGTGAATAACGTGAAAGTCTTAGCTCAAACAGCTTTAAACCTGTTTGCTCAACACGGGGATATTGAGTTCTGTAAGATAAAGCCATAAATATGTGTGTCTGAGCCTTCTATCAAAAGTTACAGCTAACTTCATGAAGTTGTACAAAAACACTTTATTTCGCCGAGACAGTGCGTTTCTGACTATTACATGCATTTGAATGGAGTTCTCGCACGAAACAAAGTATAGGTTTTCATCTTGTGAATAACTCGAAAATCTTAGCTCAAACAGCTTTAAAACCTGTTTGCTCAACACGGGGATATTGAATTCTATGAGATAAAACCATAAATATGTGTGTCTGAGCCTTCTATCAAAAGTTACAGGTAACTTCATGAAGTTGTACAAAAACGCTTTATTTCGCCGAGACAGTGCGTTTCTGACTATTACATGCATTTGAATGGAGTTCTCGCACGAAACAAAGTATAGGTTTTCATCTTGTGAATAACTCGAAAATCTTAGCTCAAACAGCTTTAAAACCTTTTTGCTCAACACGGGGATATAGAATTCTATGAGATAAAACCATAAATATGTGTGTCTGAGCCTTCTATCAAAAGTTACAGCTAACTTCATGAAGTTGTACAAAAACACTTTATTTCGCCGAGACAGTGCGTTTCTGACTATTACATGCATTTGAATGGAGTTCTCGTCAGAAAATAAAGTATAGGTTTTCATCTTGTGAATAACTCGAAAATCTTAGCTCAAACAGCTTTAAAACCTGTTTGCTCAACACGGGGATATAGAATTCTATGAGATAAAACCATAAATATGTGTGTCTGAGCCTTTTATCCAAAGTTACATGTAACTTCATGAAGTTGTACCAAAACACTTTATTTCGCCGAGACAGTGCGTTTCTGACTATTACATGCATTTGAATGGAGTTCTCGCACGAAACAAAGTATAGGTTTTCATCTTGTAAATAACTCGAAAATCTTAGCTCAAACAGCTTTAAAACCTGTTTGCTCAACACGGGGATATAGAATTCTATGAGATAAAACCATAAATATGTGTGTCTGAGCCTTTTATCCAAAGTTACATGTAACTTCATGAAGTTGTACCAAAACACTTTATTTCGCCGAGACAGTGCGTTTCTGACTATTACATGTATTTGAATGGAGTTCTCGCACGAAACAAAGTATAGGTTTTCATCTTGTAAATAACTCGAAAATCTTAGCTCAAACAGCTTTAAAACCTGTTTGCCCAGCACGGGGATATATTTAATTCTATGAAATAAAGCCATAAAGCTATAACTTTTGATAGTCTTCTATCAAAAGTTATAGCTATGTTTAAGAAGTTGTACAAAAACGCTTTATTTCACCACGTTAGTGCGTTTCTCACTGTTACATGCATTTGAATGGAGTTGTCGCCCGACACAAAGTATAGGTTTTCATTCTGTGAATAACGTGAAAGTCTTAGCTCAAACAGCTTTAAACCTGTTTGCTCAACACGGGGATATTGAGTTCTGTAAGATAAAGCCATAAATATGTGTGTCTGAGCCTTCTATCAAAAGTTACAGCTAACTTCATGAAGTTGTACAAAAACACTTTATTTCGCCGAGACAGTGCGTTTCTGACTATTACATGCATTTGAATGGAGTTCTCGCACGAAACAAAGTATAGGTTTTCATCTTGTGAATAACTCGAAAATCTTAGTTCAAACAGCTTTAAAACCTTTTTGCTCAACACGGGGATATAGAATTCTATGAGATAAAACCATAAATATGTGTGTCTGAGCCTTCTATCAAAAGTTACAGCTAACTTCATGAAGTTGTACAAAAACACTTTATTTCGCCGAGACAGTGCGTTTCTGACTATTACATGCATTTGAATGGAGTTCTCGCACGAAACAAAGTATAGGTTTTCATCTTGTGAATAACTCGAAAATCTTAGTTCAAACAGCTTTAAAACCTTTTTGCTCAACACGGGGATATAGAATTCTATGAGATAAAACCATAAATATGTGTGTCTGAGCCTTCTATCAAAAGTTACAGCTAACTTCATGAAGTTGTACAAAAACACTTTATTTCGCCGAGACAGTGCGTTTCTGACTATTACATGCATTTGAATGGAGTTCTCGTCAGAAAATAAAGTATAGGTTTTCATCTTGTGAATAACTCGAAAATCTTAGCTCAAACAGCTTTAAAACCTGTTTGCTCAACACGGGGATATAGAATTCTATAAGATAAAGCCATAAATACGTATATCTGAGCCTTCTATCAAAAGTTACATGTAACTTCATGAAGTTGTACAAAAACACTTTATTTCGCCGAGACAGTGCGTTTCTGACTATTACATGCATTTGAATGGAGTTCTCGCACGAAACAAAGTATAGGTTTTCATCTTGTGAATAACTCGAAAATCTTAGCTCAAACAGCTTTAAAACCTGTTTGCTCAACACGGGGATATTGAATTCTATGAGATAAAACCATAAATATGTGTGTCTGAGCCTTCTATCAAAAGTTACAGGTAACTTCATGAAGTTGTACAAAAACGCTTTATTTCGCCGAGACAGTGCGTTTCTGACTATTACATGCATTTGAATGGAGTTCTCGCACGAAACAAAGTATAGGTTTTCATCTTGTGAATAACTCGAAAATCTTAGCTCAAACAGCTTTAAAACCTTTTTGCTCAACACGGGGATATAGAATTCTATGAGATAAAACCATAAATATGTGTGTCTGAGCCTTCTATCAAAAGTTACAGCTAACTTCATGAAGTTGTACAAAAACACTTTATTTCGCCGAGACAGTGCGTTTCTGACTATTACATGCATTTGAATGGAGTTCTCGTCAGAAAATAAAGTATAGGTTTTCATCTTGTGAATAACTCGAAAATCTTAGCTCAAACAGCTTTAAAACCTGTTTGCTCAACACGGGGATATAGAATTCTATAAGATAAAGCCATAAATACGTATATCTGAGCCTTCTATCAAAAGTTACATGTAACTTCATGAAGTTGTACAAAAACACTTTATTTCGCCGAGACAGTGCGTTTCTGACTATTACATGCATTTGAATGGAGTTCTCGCACGAAACAAAGTATAGGTTTTCATCTTGTGAATAACTCGAAAATCTTAGCTCAAACAGCTTTAAAACCTGTTTGCTCAACACGGGGATATTGAATTCTATGAGATAAAACCATAAATATGTGTGTCTGAGCCTTCTATCAAAAGTTACAGGTAACTTCATGAAGTTGTACAAAAACGCTTTATTTCGCCGAGACAGTGCGTTTCTGACTATTACATGCATTTGAATGGAGTTCTCGCACGAAACAAAGTATAGGTTTTCATCTTGTGAATAACTCGAAAATCTTAGCTCAAACAGCTTTAAAACCTGTTTGCTCAACACGGGGATATTGAATTCTATGAGATAAAACCATAAATATGTGTGTCTGAGCCTTCTATCAAAAGTTACAGCTAACTTCATGAAGTTGTACAAAAACACTTTATTTCGCCGAGACAGTGCGTTTCTGACTATTACATGCATTTGAATGGAGTTCTCGTCAGAAAATAAAGTATAGGTTTTCATCTTGTGAATAACTCGAAAATCTTAGCTCAAACAGCTTTAAAACCTGTCTGCTCAACACGGGGATATTGAATTCTATGAGATAAAACCATAAATACGTATATCTGAGCCTTCTATCAAAAGTTACAGCTAACTTCATGAAGTTGTACAAAAACACTTTATTTCGCCGAGACAGTGCGTTTCTGACTATTACATGCATTTGAATGGAGTTCTCGCACGAAACAAAGTATAGGTTTTCATCTTGTAAATAACTCGAAAATCTTAGCTCAAACAGCTTTAAACCTGTTTGCTCAACACGGGGATATTGAGTTCTGTAAGATAAAGCCATAAATATGTGTGTCTGAGCCTTCTATCAAAAGTTACAGCTAACTTCATGAAGTTGTACAAAAACACTTTATTTCGCCGAGACAGTGCGTTTCTGACTATTACATGCATTTGAATGGAGTTCTCGTCAGAAAATAAAGTATAGGTTTTCATCTTGTGAATAACTCGAAAATCTTAGCTCAAACAGCTTTAAAACCTGTTTGCCCAGCACGGGGATATTGAATTCTATAAGTTAAACCCATAAATACGTATATCTGAGCCTTTTATCCAAAGTTACATGTAACTTCATGAAGTTGTACAAAAACACTTTATTTCGCCGAGACAGTGCGTTTCTGACTATTACATGCATTTGAATGGAGTTCTCGCACGAAACAAAGTATAGGTTTTCATCTTGTGAATAACTCGAAAATCTTAGTTCAAACAGCTTTAAAACCTTTTTGCTCAACACGGGGATATAGAATTCTATGAGATAAAACCATAAATATGTGTGTCTGAGCCTTCTATCAAAAGTTACAGCTAACTTCATGAAGTTGTACAAAAACACTTTATTTCGCCGAGACAGTGCGTTTCTGACTATTACATGCATTTGAATGGAGTTCTCGCACGAAACAAAGTATAGGTTTTCATCTTGTGAATAACTCGAAAATCTTAGTTCAAACAGCTTTAAAACCTTTTTGCTCAACACGGGGATATAGAATTCTATGAGATAAAACCATAAATATGTGTGTCTGAGCCTTCTATCAAAAGTTACAGCTAACTTCATGAAGTTGTACAAAAACACTTTATTTCGCCGAGACAGTGCGTTTCTGACTATTACATGCATTTGAATGGAGTTCTCGCACGAAACAAAGTATAGGTTTTCATCTTGTGAATAACTCGAAAATCTTAGCTCAAACAGCTTTAAAACCTGTTTGCTCAACACGGGGATATAGAATTCTATAAGATAAAGCTATAAATACGTATATCTGAGCCTTTTATTAAAAGTTACATGTAACTTCATGAAGTTGTACCAAAACACTTTATTTCGCCGAGACAGTGCGTTTCTGACTATTACATGCATTTGAATGGAGTTCTCGCACGAAACAAAGTATAGGTTTTCATCTTGTGAATAACTCGAAAATCTTAGCTCAAACAGCTTTAAAACCTGTCTGCTCAACACGGGGATATAGAATTCTATAAGATAAAGCTATAAATACGTATATCTGAGCCTTTTATTAAAAGTTACATGTAACTTCATGAAGTTGTACAAAAACACTTTATTTCGCCGAGACAGTGCGTTTCTTACCATTACATGCATTTGAATGGAGTTCTCGCACGAAACAAAGTATAGGTTTTCATCTTGTGAATAACTCGAAAATCTTAGCTCAAACAGCTTTAAAACCTGTTTGCTCAACACGGGGATATAGAATTCTATGAGATAAAACCATAAATATGTGTGTCTGAGCCTTCTATCAAAAGTTACAGCTAACTTCATGAAGTTGTACAAAAACACTTTATTTCGCCGAGACAGTGCGTTTCTGACTATTACATGCATTTGAATGGAGTTCTCGCACGAAACAAAGTATAGGTTTTCATCTTGTGAATAACTCGAAAATCTTAGCTCAACCAGCTTTAAAACCTGTCTGCTCAACACGGGGATATAGAATTCTATGAGATAAAACCATAAATATGTGTGTCTGAGCCTTCTATCAAAAGTTACAGCTAACTTCATGAAGTTGTACAAAAACACTTTATTTCGCCGAGACAGTGCGTTTCTGACTATTACATGCATTTGAATGGAGTTCTCGTCAGAAAATAAAGTATAGGTTTTCATCTTGTGAATAACTCGAAAATCTTAGCTCAAACAGCTTTAAAACCTGTTTGCTCAACACGGGGATATAGAATTCTATGAGATAAAACCATAAATATGTGTGTCTGAGCCTTCTATCAAAAGTTACATGTAACTTCATGAAGTTGTACAAAAACACTTTATTTCGCCGAGACAGTGCGTTTCTGACTATTACATGCATTTGAATGGAGTTCTCGTCAGAAAATAAAGTATAGGTTTTCATCTTGTGAATAACTCGAAAATCTTAGCTCAAACAGCTTTAAAACCTGTCTGCTCAACACGGGGATATAGAATTCTATGAGATAAAACCATAAATATGTGTGTCTGAGCCTTCTATCAAAAGTTACAGCTAACTTCATGAAGTTGTACCAAAACACTTTATTTTGCCAAGACAGTGCGTTTCTGACTATTACATGCATTTGAATGGAGTTCTCGCACGAAACAAAGTAAAGGTTTTCATCTTGTGAATAACTCGAAAATCTTAGTTCAACCAGCTTTAAAACCTGTTTGCTCAACACGGGGATATAGAATTCTATGAGATAAAACCATAAATATGTGTGTCTGAGCCTTCTATCAAAACTTACATGTAACTTCATGAAGTTGTACAAAAACACTTTATTTCGCCGAGACAGTGCGTTTCTGACTATTACATGCATTTGAATGGAGTTCTCGCACGAAACAAAGTATAGGTTTTCATCTTGTGAATAACTCGAAAATCTTAGCTCAAACAGCTTTGAAACCTGTTTGCTCAACACGGGGATATAGAATTCTATAAGATAAAGCTATAAATACGTATATCTGAGCCTTTTATTAAAAGTTACATGTAACTTCATGAAGTTGTACCAAAACACTTTATTTCGCCGAGACAGTGCGTTTCTGACTATTACATGCATTTGAATGGAGTTCTCGCACGAAACAAAGTATATGTTTTCATCTTGTGAATAACTCGAAAATCTTAGCTCAAACAGCTTTAAAAACTGTCTGCTCAACACGGGGATATTGAATTCTATGAGATAAAACCATAAATATGTGTGTCTGAGCCTTCTATCAAAAGTTACATGTAACTTCATGAAGTTGTACCAAAACACTTTATTTCGCCGAGACAGTGCGTTTCTGACTATTACATGCATTTGAATGGAGTTCTCGCACGAAACAAAGTATAGGTTTTCATCTTGTGAATAACTCGAAAATCTTAGCTCAACCAGCTTTAAAACCTGTCTGCTCAACACGGGGATATAGAATTCTATGAGATAAAACCATGAATATGTGTGTCTGAGCCTTCTATCAAAAGTTACAGCTAACTTCATGAAGTTGTACAAAAACACTTTATTTCGCCGAGACAGTGCGTTTCTGACTGTTACATGCATTTGAATGGAGTTCTCGCCAGAAAACAAAGTATAGGTTTTCATCTTGTGAATAACTCGAAAATCTTAGCTCAACCAGCTTTAAAACCTGTTTGCTCAACACGGGGATATTGAATTCTATGAGATAAAACCATAAATATGTGTGTCTGAGCCTTCTATCAAAAGTTACATCTAACTTCATGAAGTTGTACAAAAACACTTTATTTCGCCGAGACAGTGCGTTTCTGACTATTACATGCATTTGAATGGAGTTCTCGCACGAAACAAAGTATAGGTTTTCATCTTGTGAATAACTCGAAAATCTTAGCTCAAACAGCTTTAAAACCTGTCTGCTCAACACGGGGATATAGAATTCTATGAGATAAAACCATAAATATGTGTGTCTGAGCCTTCTATCAAAAGTTACATGTAACTTCATGAAGTTGTACAAAAACACTTTATTTCGCCGAGACAGTGCGTTTCTGACTATTACATGCATTTGAATGGAGTTCTCGCACGAAACAAAGTATAGGTTTTCATCTTGTGAATAACTCGAAAATCTTAGCTCAAACAGCTTTAAAACCTGTCTGCTCAACACGGGGATATAGAATTCTATAAGATAAAGCTATAAATACGTATATCTGAGCCTTTTATTAAAAGTTACATGTAACTTCATGAAGTTGTACCAAAACACTTTATTTCGCCAAGACAGTGCGTTTCTGACTATTACATGCATTTGAATGGAGTTCTCGCACGAAACAAAGTATAGGTTTTCATCTTGTGAATAACTCGAAAATCTTAGTTCAACCAGCTTTAAAACCTGTCTGCTCAACACGGGGATATAGAATTCTATGAGATAAAACCATAAATATGTGTGTCTGAGCCTTCTATCAAAAGTTACATGTAACTTCATGAAGTTGTACAAAAACACTTTATTTCGCCGAGACAGTGCGTTTCTGACTATTACATGCATTTGAATGGAGTTCTCGCACGAAACAAAGTATAGGTTTTCATCTTGTGAATAACTCGAAAATCTTAGCTCAACCAGCTTTAAAACCTATTTGCTCAACACGGGGATATAGAATTCCATGAGATAAAACCATAAACACGTATATCTGAGCCTTCTATCAAAAGTTACAGCTAACTTCATGAAGTTGTACAAAAACACTTTATTTCGCCGAGACAGTGCGTTTCTGACTATTACATGCATTTGAATGGAGTTGTGGCACGAAACAAAGTATAGGTTTTCATCTTGTGAATAACTCGAAAATCTTAGCTCAAACAGCTTTAAAACCTGTCTGCTCAACACGGGGATATAGAATTCTATGAGATAAAACCATAAATATGTGTGTCTGAGCCTTCTATCAAAAGTTACATGTAACTTCATGAAGTTGTACAAAAACACTTTATTTCGCCGAGACAGTGCGTTTCTGACTATTACATGCATTTGAATGGAGTTGTGGCACGAAACAAAGTATAGGTTTTCATCTTGTGAATAACTCGAAAATCTTAGCTCAAACAGCTTTAAAACCTGTCTGCTCAACACGGGGATATAGAATTCTATGAGATAAAACCATAAATATGTGTGTCTGAGCCTTCTATCAAAAGTTACATGTAACTTCATGAAGTTGTACAAAAACACTTTATTTCGCCGAGACAGTGCGTTTCTGACTATTACATGCATTTGAATGGAGTTCTCGCACGAAACAAAGTATAGGTTTTCATCTTGTGAATAACTCGAAAATCTTAGCTCAACCAGCTTTAAAACCTATTTGCTCAACACGGGGATATAGAATTCCATGAGATAAAACCATAAACACGTATATCTGAGCCTTCTATCAAAAGTTACATGTAACTTCATGAAGTTGTACAAAAACACTTTATTTCGCCGAGACAGTGCGTTTCTGACTATTACATGCATTTGAATGGAGTTGTGGCACGAAACAAAGTATAGGTTTTCATCTTGTGAATAACTCGAAAATCTTAGCTCAAACAGCTTTAAAACCTGTCTGCTCAACACGGGGATATAGAATTCTATGAGATAAAACCATAAATATGTGTGTCTGAGCCTTCTATCAAAAGTTACATGTAACTTCATGAAGTTGTACAAAAACACTTTATTTCGCCGAGACAGTGCGTTTCTGACTATTACATGCATTTGAATGGAGTTCTCGCACGAAACAAAGTATAGGTTTTCATCTTGTGAATAACTCGAAAATCTTAGCTCAACCAGCTTTAAAACCTATTTGCTCAACACGGGGATATAGAATTCCATGAGATAAAACCATAAACACGTATATCTGAGCCTTCTATCAAAAGTTACATGTAACTTCATGAAGTTGTACAAAAACACTTTATTTCGCCGAGACAGTGCGTTTCTGACTATTACATGCATTTGAATGGAGTTCTCGCACGAAACAAAGTATAGGTTTTCATCTTGTGAATAACTCGAAAATCTTAGCTCAAACAGCTTTAAAACCTGTCTGCTCAACACGGGGATATAGAATTCTATGAGATAAAACCATAAATATGTGTGTCTGAGCCTTCTATCAAAAGTTACATGTAACTTCATGAAGTTGTACAAAAACACTTTATTTCGCCGAGACAGTGCGTTTCTGACTATTACATGCATTTGAATGGAGTTCTCGCACGAAACAAAGTATAGGTTTTCATCTTGTGAATAACTCGAAAATCTTAGCTCAAACAGCTTTAAAACCTGTCTGCTCAACACGGGGATATAGAATTCTATAAGATAAAACCATAAATATGTGTGTCTGAGCCTTCTATCAAAATTTACATGTAACTTCATGAAGTTGTACAAAAACACTTTATTTCGCCGAGACAGTGCGTTTCTGACTATTACATGCATTTGAATGGAGTTCTCGCACGAAACAAAGTAAAGGTTTTCATCTTGTGAATAACTCGAAAATCTTAGTTCAACCAGCTTTAAAACCTGTTTGCTCAACACGGGGATACTGAATTCTATGAGATAAAACCATAAATATGTGTGTCTGAGCCTTCTATCAAAAGTTACAGGTAACTTCATGAAGTTGTACAAAAACACTTTATTTCGCCGAGACAGTGCGTTTCTGACTATTACATGCATTTGAATGGAGTTCTCGCACGAAACAAAGTAAAGGTTTTCATCTTGTGAATAACTCGAAAATCTTAGTTCAACCAGCTTTAAAACCTGTTTGCTCAACACGGGGATATAGAATTCTATGAGATAAAACCATAAATATGTGTGTCTGAGCCTTCTATCAAAAGTTACAGCTAACTTCATGAAGTTGTACAAAAACACTTTATTTCGCCAAGACAGTGCGTTTCTGACTATTACATGCATTTGAATGGAGTTCTCGCCAGAAAACAAAGTATAGGTTTTCATCTTGTGAATAACTCGAAAATCTTAGCTCAACCAGCTTTAAAACCTGTTTGCTCAACACGGGGATATTGAATTCTATGAGATAAAACCATAAATATGTGTGTCTGAGCCTTCTATCAAAAGTCACAGCTAACTTCATGAAGTTGTCCAAAAACACTTTATTTCGCCGAGACAGTGCGTTTCTGACTATTACATGCATTTGAATGGAGTTCTCGCACGAAACAAAGTATAGGTTTTCATCTTGTGAATAACTCGAAAATCTTAGTTCAACCAGCTTTAAAACCTGTTTGCTCAACACGGGGATATAGAATTCTATGAGATAAAACCATAAATATGTGTGTCTGAGCCTTCTATCAAAAGTTACATGTAACTTCATGAAGTTGTACCAAAACACTTTATTTCGCCGAGACAGTGCGTTTCTGACTATTACATGCATTTGAATGGAGTTCTCGCACGAAACAAAGTAAAGGTTTTCATCTTGTGAATAACTCGAAAATCTTAGTTCAACCAGCTTTAAAACCTGTTTGCTCAACACGGGGATATAGAATTCTATGAGATAAAACCATAAATATGTGTGTCTGAGCCTTCTATCAAAAGTTACATGTAACTTCATGAAGTTGTACAAAAACACTTTATTTCGCCGAGACAGTGCGTTTCTGACTATTACATGCATTTGAATGGAGTTCTCGCACGAAACAAAGTATATGTTTTCATCTTGTGAATAACTGGAAAATCTTAGTTCAACCAGCTTTAAAACCTGTTTGCTCAACACGGGGATATAGAATTCTATAAGATAAAACCATAAATATGTGTGTCTGAGCCTTCTATCAAAAGTTACAGGTAACTTCATGAAGTTGTACAAAAACACTTTATTTCGCCGAGACAGTGCGTTTCTGACTATTACATGCATTTGAATGGAGTTCTCGCACGAAACAAAGTAAAGGTTTTCATCTTGTGAATAACTCGAAAATCTTAGTTCAACCAGCTTTAAAACCTGTTTGCTCAACACGGGGATACTGAATTCTATGAGATAAAACCATAAATATGTGTGTCTGAGCCTTCTATCAAAAGTTACAGCTAACTTCATGAAGTTGTACAAAAACACTTTATTTCGCCGAGACAGTGCGTTTATGACTATTACATGCATTTGAATGGAGTTCTCGCACGAAACAAAGTAAAGGTTTTCATCTTGTGAATAACTCGAAAATCTTAGTTCAACCAGCTTTAAAACCTGTTTGCTCAACACGGGGATACTGAATTCTATGAGATAAAACCATAAATATGTGTGTCTGAGCCTTCTATCAAAAGTTACAGCTAACTTCATGAAGTTGTACAAAAACACTTTATTTCGCCGAGACAGTGCGTTTATGACTATTACATGCATTTGAATGGAGTTCTCGCACGAAACAAAGTAAAGGTTTTCATCTTGTGAATAACTCGAAAATCTTAGCTCAACCAGCTTTAAAACCTGTCTGCTCAACACGGGGATATAGAATTCTATGAGATAAAACCATAAATATGTGTGTCTGAGCCTTCTATCAAAAGTTACATGTAACTTCATGAAGTTGTACCAAAACACTTTATTTCGCCGAGACAGTGCGTTTCTGACTATTACATGCATTTGAATGGAGTTCTCGCACGAAACAAAGTATAGGTTTTCATCTTGTGAATAACTCGAAAATCTTAGCTCAAACAGCTTTGAAACCTGTTTGCTCAACACGGGGATATAGAATTCTATGAGATAAAACCATAAATATGTGTGTCTAAGCCTTCTATCAAAAGTTACAGCTAACTTCATGAAGTTCTACCAAAACACTTTATTTCGCCGAGACAGTGCGTTTCTGACTATTACATGCATTTGAATGGAGTTCTCGCACGAAACAAAGTATAGGTTTTCATCTTGTGAATAATTCGAAAATCTTAGCTCAACCAGCTTTAAAACCTGTTTGCTCAACACGAGGATATTGAATTCTATGAGATAAAACCATAAATATGTGTGTCTGAGCCTTCTATCAAAAGTTACATGTAACTTCATGAAGTTGTACCAAAACACTTTATTTCGCCGAGACAGTGCGTTTCTGACTATTACATGCATTTGAATGGAGTTCTCGCACGAAACAAAGTATAGGTTTTCATCTTGTGAATAACTCGAAAATCTTAGCTCAAACAGCTTTGAAACCTATCTGCTCAACACGGGGATATAGAATTCTATGAGATAAAACCATGAATATGTGTGTCTGAGCCTTCTATCAAAAGTTACAGCTAACTTCATGAAGTTGTACAAAAACACTTTATTTCGCCAAGACAGTGCGTTTCTGACTATTACATGCATTTGAATGGAGTTCTCGCACGAAACAAAGTATAGGTTTTCATCTTGTGAATAACTCGAAAATCTTAGCTCAAACAGCTTTGAAACCTGTCTGCTCAACACGGGGATATAGAATTCTATGAGATAAAACCATAAATATGTGTGTCTGAGCCTTCTATCAAAAGTTACAGCTAACTTCATGAAGTTGTACAAAAACACTTTATTTCGCCAAGACAGTGCGTTTCTGACTATTACATGCATTTGAATGGAGTTCTCGCACGAAACAAAGTATAGGTTTTCATCTTGTGAATAACTCGAAAATCTTAGCTCAAACAGCTTTGAAACCTGTTTGCTCAACACGGGGATATAGAATTCTATGAGATAAAACCATAAATATGTGTGTCTAAGCCTTCTATCAAAAGTTACAGCTAACTTCATGAAGTTCTACCAAAACACTTTATTTCGCCGAGACAGTGCGTTTCTGACTATTACATGCATTTGAATGGAGTTCTCGCACGAAACAAAGTATAGGTTTTCATCTTGTGAATAATTCGAAAATCTTAGCTCAACCAGCTTTAAAACCTGTTTGCTCAACACGAGGATATTGAATTCTATGAGATAAAACCATAAATATGTGTGTCTGAGCCTTCTATCAAAAGTTACATGTAACTTCATGAAGTTGTACCAAAACACTTTATTTCGCCGAGACAGTGCGTTTCTGACTATTACATGCATTTGAATGGAGTTCTCGCACGAAACAAAGTATAGGTTTTCATCTTGTGAATAACTCGAAAATCTTAGCTCAAACAGCTTTGAAACCTATCTGCTCAACACGGGGATATAGAATTCTATGAGATAAAACCATGAATATGTGTGTCTGAGCCTTCTATCAAAAGTTACAGCTAACTTCATGAAGTTGTACAAAAACACTTTATTTCGCCAAGACAGTGCGTTTCTGACTATTACATGCATTTGAATGGAGTTCTCGCACGAAACAAAGTATAGGTTTTCATCTTGTGAATAACTCGAAAATCTTAGCTCAAACAGCTTTGAAACCTGTCTGCTCAACACGGGGATATAGAATTCTATGAGATAAAACCATAAATATGTGTGTCTGAGCCTTCTATCAAAAGTTACAGCTAACTTCATGAAGTTCTACCAAAACACTTTATTTCGCCGAGACAGTGCGTTTCTGACTATTACATGCATTTGAATGGAGTTCTCGCACGAAACAAAGTATAGGTTTTCATCTTGTGAATAATTCGAAAATCTTAGCTCAAACAGCTTTAAAACCTGTTTGCTCAACACGGGGATATTGAATTCTATGAGATAAAACCATGAATATGTGTGTCTAAGCCTTCTATCAAAAGTTACAGCTAACTTCATGAAGTTCTACCAAAACACTTTATTTCGCCGAGACAGTGCGTTTCTGACTATTACATGCATTTGAATGGAGTTCTCGTCAGAAAACAAAGTATAGGTTTTCATCTTGTGAATAACTCGAAAATCTTAGCTCAACCAGCTTTAAAACCTGTTTGCTCAACACGGGGATATTGAATTCTATGAGATAAAACCATAAATATGTGTGTCTAAGCCTTCTATCAAAAGTTACAGCTAACTTCATGAAGTTCTACCAAAACACTTTATTTCGCCGAGACAGTGCGTTTCTGACTATTACATGCATTTGAATGGAGTTCTCGTCAGAAAACAAAGTATAGGTTTTCATCTTGTGAATAACTCGAAAATCTTAGCTCAACCAGCTTTAAAACCTGTTTGCTCAACACGGGGATATTGAATTCTATGAGATAAAACCATAAATATGTGTGTCTAAGCCTTCTATCAAAAGTTACAGCTAACTTCATGAAGTTGTACAAAAACACTTTATTTCGCCGAGACAGTGCGTTTCTGACTATTACATGCATTTGAATGGAGTTCTCGCACGAAACAAAGTATAGGTTTTCATCTTGTGAATAACTCGAAAATCTTAGCTCAAACAGCTTTGAAACCTGTCTGCTCAACACGGGGATATAGAATTCTATGAGATAAAACCATGAATATGTGTGTCTGAGCCTTCTATCAAAAGTTACAGCTAACTTCATGAAGTTGTACAAAAACACTTTATTTCGCCAAGACAGTGCGTTTCTGACTATTACATGCATTTGAATGGAGTTCTCGCCAGAAAACAAAGTATAGGTTTTCATCTTGTGAATAACTCGAAAATCTTAGCTCAACCAGCTTTAAAACCTGTTTGCTCAACACGGGGATATTGAATTCTATGAGATAAAACCATAAATATGTGTGTCTGAGCCTTCTATCAAAAGTTACAGCTAACTTCATGAAGTTGTACAAAAACACTTTATTTCGCCGAGACAGTGCGTTTCTGACTATTACATGCATTTGAATGGAGTTCTCGCACGAAACAAAGTAAAGGTTTTCATCTTGTGAATAACTCGAAAATCTTAGTTCAACCAGCTTTAAAACCTGTTTGCTCAACACGGGGATATTGAATTCTATGAGATAAAACCATAAATATGTGTGTCTGAGCCTTCTATCAAAAGTTACAGCTAACTTCATGAAGTTGTACAAAAACACTTTATTTCGCCGAGACAGTGCGTTTATGACTATTACATGCATTTGAATGGAGTTCTCGCACGAAACAAAGTATAGGTTTTCATCTTGTGAATAACTCGAAAATCTTAGCTCAACCAGCTTTAAAACCTGTCTGCTCAACACGGGGATATTGAATTCTATGAGATAAAACCATGAATATGTGTGTCTGAGCCTTCTATCAAAAGTTACAGCTAACTTCATGAAGTTGTACAAAAACACTTTATTTCGCCGAGACAGTGCGTTTATGACTATTACATGCATTTGAATGGAGTTCTCGCACGAAACAAAGTAAAGGTTTTCATCTTGTGAATAACTCGAAAATCTTAGCTCAACCAGCTTTAAAACCTGTCTGCTCAACACGGGGATATAGAATTCTATGAGATAAAACCATAAATATGTGTGTCTGAGCCTTCTATCAAAAGTTACATGTAACTTCATGAAGTTGTACCAAAACACTTTATTTCGCCGAGACAGTGCGTTTCTGACTATTACATGCATTTGAATGGAGTTCTCGCACGAAACAAAGTATAGGTTTTCATCTTGTGAATAACTCGAAAATCTTAGCTCAAACAGCTTTGAAACCTGTTTGCTCAACACGGGGATACTGAATTCTATGAGATAAAACCATAAATATGTGTGTCTGAGCCTTCTATCAAAAGTTACATGTAACTTCATGAAGTTGTACAAAAACACTTTATTTCGCCGAGACAGTGCGTTTCTGACTATTACATGCATTTGAATGGAGTTCTCGCACGAAACAAAGTAAAGGTTTTCATCTTGTGAATAACTCGAAAATCTTAGCTCAAACAGCTTTGAAACCTGTTTGCTCAACACGGGGATATAGAATTCTATAAGATAAAGCCATAAATACGTATATCTGAGCCTTCTATCAAAAGTTACATGTAACTTCATGAAGTTGTACCAAAACACTTTATTTCGCCGAGACAGTGCGTTTCTGACTATTACATGCATTTGAATGGAGTTCTCGCACGAAACAAAGTATAGGTTTTCATCTTGTGAATAACTCGAAAATCTTAGCTCAAACAGCTTTGAAACCTGTCTGCTCAACACGGGGATATAGAATTCTATGAGATAAAACCATAAATATGTGTGTCTGAGCCTTCTATCAAAAGTTACAGCTAACTTCATGAAGTTCTACCAAAACACTTTATTTCGCCGAGACAGTGCGTTTCTGACTATTACATGCATTTGAATGGAGTTCTCGCACGAAACAAAGTATAGGTTTTCATCTTGTGAATAATTCGAAAATCTTAGCTCAAACAGCTTTAAAACCTGTTTGCTCAACACGGGGATATTGAATTCTATGAGATAAAACCATGAATATGTGTGTCTAAGCCTTCTATCAAAAGTTACAGCTAACTTCATGAAGTTCTACCAAAACACTTTATTTCGCCGAGACAGTGCGTTTCTGACTATTACATGCATTTGAATGGAGTTCTCGTCAGAAAACAAAGTATAGGTTTTCATCTTGTGAATAACTCGAAAATCTTAGCTCATCCAGCTTTAAAACCTGTTTGCTCAACACGGGGATATTGAATTCTATGAGATAAAACCATAAATATGTGTGTCTAAGCCTTCTATCAAAAGTTACAGCTAACTTCATGAAGTTCTACCAAAACACTTTATTTCGCCGAGACAGTGCGTTTCTGACTATTACATGCATTTGAATGGAGTTCTCGTCAGAAAACAAAGTATAGGTTTTCATCTTGTGAATAACTCGAAAATCTTAGCTCAACCAGCTTTAAAACCTGTTTGCTCAACACGGGGATATTGAATTCTATGAGATAAAACCATAAATATGTGTGTCTAAGCCTTCTATCAAAAGTTACAGCTAACTTCATGAAGTTGTACAAAAACACTTTATTTCGCCGAGACAGTGCGTTTCTGACTATTACATGCATTTGAATGGAGTTCTCGCACGAAACAAAGTATAGGTTTTCATCTTGTGAATAACTCGAAAATCTTAGTTCAACCAGCTTTAAAACCTGTTTGCTCAACACGGGGATATTGAATTCTATGAGATAAAACCATAAATATGTGTGTCTAAGCCTTCTATCAAAAGTTACAGCTAACTTCATGAAGTTGTACAAAAACACTTTATTTCGCCGAGACAGTGCGTTTCTGACTATTACATGCATTTGAATGGAGTTCTCGTCAGAAAACAAAGTATAGGTTTTCATCTTGTGAATAACTCGAAAATCTTAGCTCAACCAGCTTTAAAACCTGTTTGCTCAACACGGGGATATTGAATTCTATGAGATAAAACCATAAATATGTGTGTCTAAGCCTTCTATCAAAAGTTACAGCTAACTTCATGAAGTTGTACAAAAACACTTTATTTCGCCAAGACAGTGCGTTTCTGACTATTACATGCATTTGAATGGAGTTCTCGCCAGAAAACAAAGTATAGGTTTTCATCTTGTGAATAACTCGAAAATCTTAGCTCAACCAGCTTTAAAACCTGTTTGCTCAACACGGGGATATTGAATTCTATGAGATAAAACCATAAATATGTGTGTCTGAGCCTTCTATCAAAAGTTACAGCTAACTTCATGAAGTTGTACAAAAACACTTTATTTCGCCGAGACAGTGCGTTTCTGACTATTACATGCATTTGAATGGAGTTCTCGCACGAAACAAAGTATAGGTTTTCATCTTGTGAATAACTCGAAAATCTTAGCTCAACCAGCTTTAAAACCTGTCTGCTCAACACGGGGATATAGAATTCTATGAGATAAAACCATAAATATGTGTGTCTGAGCCTTCTATCAAAAGTTACATGTAACTTCATGAAGTTGTACCAAAACACTTTATTTCGCCGAGACAGTGCGTTTCTGACTATTACATGCATTTGAATGGAGTTCTCGCACGAAACAAAGTAAAGGTTTTCATCTTGTGAATAACTCGAAAATCTTAGTTCAACCAGCTTTAAAACCTGTTTGCTCAACACGGGGATATAGAATTCTATGAGATAAAACCATAAATATGTGTGTCTGAGCCTTCTATCAAAAGTTACAGGTAACTTCATGAAGTTGTACAAAAACACTTTATTTCGCCGAGACAGTGCGTTTCTGACTATTACATGCATTTGAATGGAGTTCTCGCACGAAACAAAGTAAAGGTTTTCATCTTGTGAATAACTCGAAAATCTTAGTTCAACCAGCTTTAAAACCTGTTTGCTCAACACGGGGATACTGAATTCTATGAGATAAAACCATAAATATGTGTGTCTGAGCCTTCTATCAAAAGTTACAGCTAACTTCATGAAGTTGTACAAAAACACTTTATTTCGCCGAGACAGTGCGTTTATGACTATTACATGCATTTGAATGGAGTTCTCGCACGAAACAAAGTATAGGTTTTCATCTTGTGAATAACTCGAAAATCTTAGCTCAACCAGCTTTAAAACCTGTCTGCTCAACACGGGGATATTGAATTCTATGAGATAAAACCATGAATATGTGTGTCTGAGCCTTCTATCAAAAGTTACAGCTAACTTCATGAAGTTGTACAAAAACACTTTATTTCGCCGAGACAGTGCGTTTATGACTATTACATGCATTTGAATGGAGTTCTCGCACGAAACAAAGTAAAGGTTTTCATCTTGTGAATAACTCGAAAATCTTAGCTCAACCAGCTTTAAAACCTGTCTGCTCAACACGGGGATATAGAATTCTATGAGATAAAACCATAAATATGTGTGTCTGAGCCTTCTATCAAAAGTTACATGTAACTTCATGAAGTTGTACCAAAACACTTTATTTCGCCGAGACAGTGCGTTTCTGACTATTACATGCATTTGAATGGAGTTCTCGCACGAAACAAAGTATAGGTTTTCATCTTGTGAATAACTCGAAAATCTTAGCTCAAACAGCTTTGAAACCTGTTTGCTCAACACGGGGATACTGAATTCTATGAGATAAAACCATAAATATGTGTGTCTGAGCCTTCTATCAAAAGTTACAGCTAACTTCATGAAGTTGTACAAAAACACTTTATTTCGCCGAGACAGTGCGTTTCTGACTATTACATGCATTTGAATGGAGTTCTCGCACGAAACAAAGTATAGGTTTTCATCTTGTGAATAACTCGAAAATCTTAGCTCAACCAGCTTTAAAACCTATTTGCTCAACACGGGGATATAGAATTCTATGAGATAAAACCATAAATATGTGTGTCTGAGCCTTCTATCAAAAGTTACATGTAACTTCATGAAGTTGTACCAAAACACTTTATTTCGCCGAGACAGTGCGTTTCTGACTATTACATGCATTTGAATGGAGTTCTCGCACGAAACAAAGTATAGGTTTTCATCTTGTGAATAACTCGAAAATCTTAGCTCAACCAGCTTTGAAACCTGTCTGCTCAACACGGGGATATAGAATTCTATGAGATAAAACCATGAATATGTGTGTCTGAGCCTTCTATCAAAAGTTACAGCTAACTTCATGAAGTTGTACAAAAACACTTTATTTCGCCGAGACAGTGCGTTTCTGACTATTACATGCATTTGAATGGAGTTCTCGCACGAAACAAAGTATAGGTTTTCATCTTGTGAATAACTCGAAAATCTTAGCTCAACCAGCTTTAAAACCTGTCTGCTCAACACGGGGATATAGAATTCTATGAGATAAAACCATAAATATGTGTGTCTGAGCCTTCTATCAAAAGTTACATGTAACTTCATGAAGTTGTACCAAAACACTTTATTTCGCCGAGACAGTGCGTTTCTGACTATTACATGCATTTGAATGGAGTTCTCGCACGAAACAAAGTAAAGGTTTTCATCTTGTGAATAACTCGAAAATCTTAGTTCAACCAGCTTTAAAACCTGTTTGCTCAACACGGGGATATAGAATTCTATAAGATAAAACCATAAATATGTGTGTCTGAGCCTTCTATCAAAA
The DNA here is from genome assembly GCF_051167445.1 of Perissodus microlepis. Lineage (NCBI taxonomy): Eukaryota > Metazoa > Chordata > Actinopteri > Cichliformes > Cichlidae > Perissodus > Perissodus microlepis. Next base: position 2,127,005 of record NC_140473.1, on the reverse strand, counting down.
GTTACAGGTAACTTCATGAAGTTGTACAAAAACACTTTATTTCGCCGAGACAGTGCGTTTCTGACTATTACATGCATTTGAATGGAGTTCTCGCACGAAACAAAGTATATGTTTTCATCTTGTGAATAACTCGAAAATCTTAGTTCAACCAGCTTTAAAACCTGTTTGCTCAACACGGGGATATAGAATTCTATAAGATAAAACCATAAATATGTGTGTCTGAGCCTTCTATCAAAAGTTACAGGTAACTTCATGAAGTTGTACAAAAACACTTTATTTCGCCGAGACAGTGCGTTTCTGACTATTACATGCATTTGAATGGAGTTCTCGCACGAAACAAAGTATAGGTTTTCATCTTGTGAATAACTCGAAAATCTTAGTTCAACCAGCTTTAAAACCTGTTTGCTCAACACGGGGATACTGAATTCTATGAGATAAAACCATAAATATGTGTGTCTGAGCCTTCTATCAAAAGTTACAGCTAACTTCATGAAGTTGTACAAAAACACTTTATTTCGCCGAGACAGTGCGTTTATGACTATTACATGCATTTGAATGGAGTTCTCGCACGAAACAAAGTATAGGTTTTCATCTTGTGAATAACTCGAAAATCTTAGCTCAACCAGCTTTAAAACCTGTCTGCTCAACACGGGGATATAGAATTCCATGAGATAAAACCATAAACACGTATATCTGAGCCTTCTATCAAAAGTTACATGTAACTTCATGAAGTTGTACCAAAACACTTTATTTCGCCGAGATAGTGCGTTTCTGACTATTACATGCATTTGAATGGAGTTCTCGCACGAAACAAAGTATAGGTTTTCATCTTGTGAATAACTCGAAAATCTTAGCTCAAACAGCTTTAAAACCTGTTTGCTCAACACGGGGATATTGAATTCTATGAGATAAAACCATAAATATGTGTGTCTGAGCCTTCTATCAAAAGTTACAGCTAACTTCATGAAGTTGTACAAAAACACTTTATTTCGCCGAGACAGTGCGTTTCTGACTATTACATGCATTTGAATGGAGTTCTCGTCAGAAAACAAAGTATAGGTTTTCATCTTGTGAATAACTCGAAAATCTTAGCTCAACCAGCTTTAAAACCTGTTTGCTCAACACGGGGATATAGAATTCTATGAGATAAAGCCATAAATATGTGTGTCTGAGCCTTCTCTCAAAAGTTACAGCTATGTTTAAGAAGTTGTACAAAAACGCTTTATTTCATCACGTTAGTGCGTTTCTGACTATTACATGCATTTGAATGGCGTTCTCCCACGAAACAAAGTATAGGTTTTCATTTTGTGAATAACTTGAAAATCTTAGCTCAAACAGCTGCAAAACCTATTTCCCCAGCACGGAGATGCTGAATTCTATAAGGCAAAGCCATATTTATGTGTGTCTGAGTCTTCTATCAAAATTTACAGCTGTCTATATGAAATGGCGTTATTAGCACAAATCAGTCCCATAGATATGGACCATCTCCTGCTAGATTGTTCAGAAGGTTGTTATCATCCATCCAGATGGAGGATCACTAACAGGAGCGTGGGGAGACTCCAGAATCCACTCTGGCTGGAATCCGCTGGATACAGCAGTGTTTACAGGTAAGACCATTTAAACGGACAGCATTTATAGAATGACTATTAAAAGTCAGCGAGTGTCAATAATGTTAATGTGGTTATGTTAGTAATACACCGAGTGCTAATATAACAGCTTTAAGATGCATTTGTAGATATTATTACGTGTTTTACCATCTTTATGGTGCTAGCTTAAAGTTACGGTGTAAACGTTAGCTTATATTGTAGTAAAGCTGTTACTGTTTAAACGATGTTAGCACAGAAATATTAGCTTCTGTCATGACTGATGAAGTTACTAGTTAATAAAGTTTCCAGTAAAGTGTTTAATCGCAGCCACAGATTGACAGCAAATATCTCGATTAGCTTCAGTACATCTATAATAAATATGTGCAAGTTTCAGTGCTTCGTTTAAACTGTATGATACTTATACTGACCCAGGGTCAGTGTAAAATACAATCCTAGCTGTGTGAACAAAGCCTGGCTCCTTTAATCCTGCATGACAAACCTCAGGATGCAGGTTATTATTACTCTTTCCTGCTGGCACACCTGTCACACCTGAGAGTCAGCTAGAAACGTACAGTGACGTGGACATCATGCAAAGACTGCCAGACTCTGTAATACTGTAAATGATCAGTGACTCAGGTTAACACTAAACTTTAAACGGTACCTCTGTGTCTCTGTGTGCTGAACATTTAGGATTGAGTCAGGCTGCATTGACTGTGGGACTTTAATGTGTTAAAAGCAGGTTGAAGACGGCTCAGAAACATCTGAAGATTAAAATTTAGCATTGTGGCTGCTGGTGGTTTGTAAAGCCTCTACTCAGCTGTATTTTTGTTACTAATTTATGTTTGTTGTTGTTTAACACAGATTTCAGAAGAGCAAATATGCTTAATAGTTTAACTAGATTTCATTTGTCAGTGTGGGACTGCTGAGTCACCTGAAGAACTCATTTCATTCATTCTCCACATGATGTTCATTTACAGAAATGTTTCACAGGAACTGATTCCTCCCAAAGGTTGAACTAGTGTGTTTCCATAGATTATCTCTGTATGAATCTACTTCTTAAATGAAGGCAAGTGTTTGTCCTTTTTTGTTCCTCAGTTACAGTACGTGATATCAAGGGCAGGCGGTCAACACTGGGGGAAGACAAGAAGCAGACGTACTTCCAAGAGGGAGCTGCAGTGAGGACATAGCCAGGTCACTGAGGTCAGAGGTCAGAATCTGAAACAGCTCAGGTTTGTATTTTAGGGGTTATAAAAAATCAAAATGTATTTATGAAGAAACCTTTAAATAATAGTCATAATTATGATTATTATAACAAATATCAAACATTTAAGTGGATTTTCTGTTACACATATTGTGTTAGCCCTGCAATAAACTGGCAGCCTGTCTTTGTCCTGTATCAGCTGGGATAGGCTTCATCCTCCCGCAATCCTGAACTGGATACATTGTATTCCAATTATGTAATCTGATCATTTACAAACTCAAGGTATCTAATCAAAATGTAAGTAATAATTATAAAATGGGAAAGCAGAAATAAGTGTGACATAAATGTAAATGTGTTAGCTGACATAGAGGACAGCTACATGCAGTCTGAAAAACCTTTGTTGTCAAGTTTGCAGGTATATCAGCACGAGACATTCTTACATAGAAGAGTCTGTTAAAGTCTCTAACTCAGTGAAGCATTATTGGTCCAGTCTGTTTGGATAAATATAGTAAGTTGATGTATGTCCATTTATTGACACATTTTCTTAAGTGCTTATCCAGTTCAGGATCACAGTGGAGCTGCAGCTGGATATGTTCACTAAATAAACCTTACAAAAGTTAACAATAAACCTGCATCCATGTACGTTGTTGTCCACAGGATGAGAAAATCAAACTGGAACACTGTGGAACATGTTAATAAATGTTTGTGTGTTTATGCCTGTGTCTTTCACAGGAGGCGCTGGAAGGTTTCCCTAATAGTTCCTGGTGAATCAAAGCAGAACCATAAAGGTTGCTGGATTGCATGATGGCCTTACCCCTGAGCAGTCATCCTGTTAAAGGAGGAACCACTTAGAAGCTGTTTTCAAAGTAGCTGAGCAGATTTCATCTCAAGTAAGCGATTAACTGTTTGTTAATCTGTTCTGCCACTTGTGAGATTATAATATTATTTTATGCCATGTTAGACCCTTAATTAAAGATTGTGAATTATTATGTAGTTTTAGTTTGCATTATTCTCCTGAATTAGAAGGAGGTGATAACTATTGCATTTGTTAAACTGATTTGCATTACATTAGACTGCTGGTTGATTGTGAATGAATGATATTGTTTTATGATGCATTATACTGCTGAGTTATAAGAAATACTGTTCGCAGGAAGTCATCGCCTTATTTGTCTGATTAGAAGAGAACAGAACATACTGGAGTTTTCTGTCCCATCTCAGCAGGAGCAGATAAACAGGGAGCCAAGGTCGTAGCTTAGGCACTGTGTGAGAGAAAGAATGTGAATGTTTAGGCTTTTATGATTAGGTGGGGGCCACTAGAGGCTATAAGAGTTTGATCAATGCTCCACCATTTTGAGATCTGATGCTGTCTGCGTACGGTGTCCATCTCCCACGCGTGTGATCATTAAAATCATCGGTTGACTCAACCCGGCCGGACCAGTGTTGTTATTTTGGTTTTTCCTCTTGTATCCATCCCCAATATTTGAATCCGTAACACACTTAAAGAGCATTTAAGGACATCTTTTGAGTGTCCAGTTGAATTAATTCTACTGGCTCTCATGGTCATTTGTTATTATAGACATATTTTTCATGTTCATCCAGCTATTTAGTAAATTCTATCTATTTAGTAATATCCGTCAGCTATAAAATGTAATATAAATATAAAAAATATCTAAATATCTCCTGCCCTTTATATTTTAATGATGTAAGTCTGTTATCGTGTTACATTAGCATTCCTCACATATCAATGAGATGCTGTACAGTACAATCCTACTGACGCAGCAGAGGGATAACGACGGCTATTCAACATCGTTACACGACACATTCGAGCTGCATGACGCAGACAAAGTGACTAAATCATCTTTTTTGTGGTTTATTGTCTTCAAACCAGCAGACAAAGCTGATGGCAGAAGATGTCGGAGAAGAACTTCAGGCCGTGGACTGAAAAGGTATTTTTTTCTTGTTATCAAAAGACATTTGAAGTGACGGCTTCTACAACTGGTTGTGCTAAAGTAAAGCTTACAGTCTAAGAAATCACAGTGTTGATATTCAGCACGAAGAGAAAAGCTCACTTGTTTGAATTTATTTACAATCATAGTTTTATAAATTCTGACTGTAAACATCTTTTACAGCTTTGATATTGTTTAACACTAGATATCAGGTTTAATTTAAAGGTTTCTGTGTCCCAATGAGCCATTTACACTGACCAGTGTTTCACTTTAACTGTAACACATTCATTATTTAGTTCCAACATTTCTAAGAGAAATAACTGAATGTAAAAAATGGCAGCCCTCAGGCCAGGTTTAATTGATAGAGATATATGCATGCATTATGAAATTTATGTATCCCAGATAATTGTTATTCATCTAGTCATGGCATACCCACCCCTTCCTCCCAAGTTAACTGCAACCCAAAAGAACTAGTGGGGCTATTTACACACTCACAACCAGTGTGGGGTAAAAAGAGCCACCAAAAAGCTGTCAGCCACAGATGTGCTAGAAGAGTTAGAAACTCTACTTATGGAGAAACTCTCTAAGTCTAACAGGGGACAGGTACTCCTGCCCAAATAACATGATATAACCCCACATACAGCCCAGCCATAAAATGAACCAAGTCATTTAGTTAAAGACAGCATGGGACCAAATGCATGTAACCAGCCTGCACCAACCTGGCATTTCTTCCTCCTGAATGAAATGAATGAATGGATGAAAGTTAAATGACTACAAAAGTTCCCACACTGGAGCTCCCTGACACTGTGTGTTAACCGTATTTAGCTTGTATCAACAGTTGTAACAGGCTAAGCCACCTGAGACACTGCATTGAATGATTGTTCCTGTCTTAATGATTTCAGCTGACTGGTTTCAGCTCAGATGTTCTGCTTTTTCCTTTCAGTAGATCAAATCAGCTCGTGCTCCTTCTGCTTCCAATTTAATGGCAAGAAGAAGAAGAAGAAGAAGAATGCTTCAGCGAAGTGGCGTTCATGGTCTCAGTGAACAGTCATGGCCACACACTGCATGTGGTTTTAAAAGCAACATGTCTGTTCACTACAACGATCGAGATGTGTAATATTAGTGCAGCTACGGTTTGTTCTTGAACATCAGTTCTGTTTTCTACTTTGATCACTTAGACCAAAAAAGTGTTGTTTTCAGATTCTTTCTTTTAAATCTATAAAGCACCTGCTCATTTTTTATTACAATTAGTTTCACATAAATGTTAGTGTTTCCTTTATAATCTTTTAATGCTTACACTACACTGTACATGTCTACATTAGAGACATTTCTGTTACCTGTTTCTGTTGACTCAGAGTTGTGAAATGTTCTTTTATTTGATGCACAATATGAAGTTCATAATTTTCTTACAAATAAAACTAATGACAAACATGAACAGCTGTGCTTATTTCTGAGACATGAGTTTTGAATGTGTTCATATTTAGACAGTGTGCATCTGTATGCTGAAGCTGTAATGGTGAACCTGAGGTGATGGTCAACAGAAGGCAAATATATATCAATATAAAACAATACTGAAGTAATGTCTTTACCCTCTGCAGCGTGTGGACGCTGTGCACACAATCACCTTATTTACTGTAGTAAACGTGCACCGCTAGCTCACGTGACTGACTGTCTCCATAGTTACATCGTATATTATTAGCTATGTAAACAGCTTCCAAAGATACCGCCATAGCTCTCTGCAGCTGTAACACTTTCACACTTTGCAAATCATTTCACGTTTTTGATAGTTATGAAGACAGAATATGTTTTTAAGGTCATGCTAGGCGGTTGCTATGGTGGTTGCTGTGCACTTGGGTGGACCGCGTCCGATTCCTGTTATTAGCTGTCCGCCGTAGGAAGGCTGCGTTCCATTTACAAGTAGTGACAGTCTGCCGCAACTCGAACTCAAACCCCGCTTTGTTCTTTAATTATAGGCCTTTTATAGCCGTTCATGACACGCACACACACACATAAAGCACTTTGCCTCACCATGAGAATGCAAGTTTACCTAACCTAACCTTAAAGTATCTGATATAGGATAGAAAAATGAAGCAACCAGAGATTTAATGATGAAGACTCTGGGTTCTGTAGTGACCTGAATTACTCTTTGCATACAATTTATTGAAGAGGACTTTAGAATGCACTTTACATTTAGACTGTTGCTGTTTAATTTTTTACATTGTTGCGGTGTTATGTCATGAATAAGGTTCACCTGCTGGGGGTTTGATGGATCAGCTGGACAATACAGTCAAAGACAGACTTCATTCATCATATGCAAGAATCCTAGTTGGATTTTTGTTGTCACTCATGTTTTTGAACCAAATATTGAAAACAATTCTGACAGACTGGATACCTGGCAAGGTGTACATGACCTTGTACTCAAGCATCCCAGGACAGAGCCCTGCCCCACCATGAGTCTGGGTGGATACGTGGTTATAATATAAAAGGACCGATACTGAATATGAATATTTCATGAAAATTGAATTATAATACAAATTAGTAATAAGGGTTTCTCTGCGCCCTTATCTACCCCATACTCAAAGAGCTGCGGGCAGAGAGGGTGACAGGAGAGGATGGCACTGAAGAGAAGATGCTCGGTTTCTGGAGTCTCCTGGTCCTGTCAGTATTAGTAGGATGCATCTGCTGTCTTCTCGTGGATGCTCACCTACCTTGACTCGTTCCAGCCTGGTATGGATTTCCCAACACCGTGGACAGTGGCCCACGTCAGAGACGTTTAATATTGATTACATATGTCTGAATTGCTAACCCTAACCCTAGCTCAACAGACCACAATGCTCTGGACTGTCAGTATTATTACATGCTGTGAACATAAGTAGCTTTGATCACAGTTTATGGTGTAAAAGAGAAGGAATATTGAAAAAAAGATCAACATTGTGATATTATTTCTTCCAAACTGACCAGAAACATGCTTGTCATACTCTCACAGCAAAGGATCAGACTCACTGTGCATGACGGCTCAGGCCAATGATGTCTGTTAGATTGTCAGTTGTTTAGTGCTTCTGTACAGTTAGGGTCACCGTCTCTATTTCAGAATAATTAATATGCGGAAAACACTAAAAGTTGATTGTCTTCCAATATCCTAACATAATTAAAAAACTTTAAGTTTGTAAGTACATATTGTTACAGTCCTAAATGCCAATATGATTCTTCATAACTCCTGCTTTGAAATACTGAACTTTAAAATTTACCTGATGAAAGATAATTTACAGTGGCACTCTGTCAGGATAATTCTGACTATAAGATCACTGTATTAATCTGAATCCTTCTGAAATGTGCTGTGAATGAATGCTGATGCAACTCACTGTGGGAAAGCTGTTAATAAAATGAATCTGTGACACATGCAACACATTCACAGAGGAAGAGAACAGAAAGGGAGGACACGCAGAGGCTGTGTTAAAGTCAGAAATCCAAATCTTTAGTCAAAAACAGGCGGCGGTTACAAACAGGAAGACAAGCAGTCCATCAAACAGTCTACAGGGTCAAACATTCAGAGAATTCAAACAGCCGTAAAAAATAACTGGACACTGAAAAACTTAAAGCAATGTGTGACGCAATAAAAGGAAGCAGCGCAGTATATTCACTGAATTATCATCAATTACAAAAGAGAAAAAGAGAAAGGGAGAAAAACTATGATTTCTAAGAAAATAAACCTTGATGGAAACATACAGAATGTAAACTATGTGAGTTTGGTGAACTTTGTTAGTAACAAATGAGGTAAAAACTCAAAACAGACAAAACACAGAAAGAGGCTCTCAGTATTCATTAATAATTAGAAAGCATCTAAACATTCTGGTCGTGGATTTTTACAGTCTTAGTTCCGCTCGCTGTCATCATTATAATCATCATAATCAATGGGTCCTGAGGTGGGCGGGACTGTCTCTGGTGATGTCACCATGAAGGAACAGCATCTGGCACGTGTTACTGAAACGTCCCAGTACACTGGTGTAGTTTCCTCTCCAGCTGTTTGACATTTGACACTTCAACATTAAGGGGAAGAAGAAGAAACAGTGTTAGGTCAGGTGACCACATGGTTTCTAAAGTAACTGACAGGAAGTAACCAGGCCGTTAGAAATGGATGGCATGTGTTTAGAGTTACTGGAGTTGGGTAACTCTACTTACCAAAAGCAGAAGCACACAGATGACAGATCAGATGCTGAATGTTGCAGGAACATGCTCATGTGTGGTGATCATTCAATGCTGCTCCGGCAGGTTAGACAGTCCAAGACTGATATGCTGCCCATCTGAGAGTTTGAAAACACACATGCAAAGATTTATTTTGTATTACAGTCAAAGTTGGATGTTCATTTTTGTCCTTTAAAAATGTTTGTGTATTTGAAAGCACTAACATTTAAGGATGACTTGGATCGTCTCCTTTAAAGGGGAGACAAGTGTATCCACTGATCCACGTCACTTTACCTGGATGATGACTCCTCTCCCCCTCACTCAGAAACACTCCTAATATAACCAAGCAAATAAATAATATTGAAGATTTACTTACATCATTACAAAAACATCAGAAACATCTTCCTTTGATTCTATTTCTCCAGTCCTGCTGAACATCAGGCAACAAATATCTCAATAAATCAACGTAAAATGTAAAGCACATATTTTCTCTGCTTTGTCTAACCTCTGCAGAGCCTCTGTCAAGAAAAACATATCTGTCAGCATAAAACAAATATACATTTCATAACACGTCACTGGACAAACCTCGGTCAGTTGATTTCCTCTGTGCAGTGCAGACGAACATCAGTCAGCAAGTCAAGGTGTTGAGATGGACTGGTGCCCTTTGTGACTCTGCTGGTTCTTCTGAGGAAACACCACCGTCTCTCCACACCGTCACCATCTGTGAGCACAAACTGCCGCTCTGCTCTGCCAGCATGTAGGAAATCACATATCACACACACAAGGGTGAGGAAACATTAGAGCTCAACTTTGGATACTTTAGATCTAAACAGATCAAACTAGCTCTTAGTTTCAACAATCAGTGAACAGACAAACAATGATACCATACTGATTCTGTATGAATACAATATGGTATTTTCAATACAGGTGTCAAATTAATTCATTAAAACTAATACAGATATATGTATATATATTTTTTTGATAAATTAGTTTGCTAAATTATAAGAATTTTTTTTTTTTTCATTTAACAATTGCAACTGAAAGAAATTAAATATTGAACAAAAATATATTGTCACATTCTGAGCATGCTCAGCATGACAGACTTGAAGTTGCTACAGATTTTAAGAAGTGATAATTATAGGGAAGAAACTTCTCTTTTTCATCCGTTTAATCAAACATTTGATGCCTTAGATGTCTCAGTCCTATAGCGTTCTGCAACTACAACTAACCTGAAGCTTGGATTTGGCTGCAGGTGCCCCTGTACATCCTTCTCAACATGTGGGTACCATTTAATCACACTTCTTCCTGAGCTTTGCTTCATAACAAGACCAAAGGTGGCATCCCGTGTCACAGTCTTATCATCCAGAAGAAACATTTGAAGAAACATCATGGAGAAGAAACATTTACGCGCCTCCTGGTTTTGTTTTCTGATCCTGCAAAAAGACTGAGGACAACAAAGCCCAGAGAACACGAGATACACAACATCCAACATTCAGACTCAACAGCCTCCATAAATGAAGAGCACCAGGTTGGTTCCTTTATAGTAGATATAAGCATACTTCACATTACTGGGTATGAATAATAATGAGGAGGCAAACTTTGAAGATGCAGAGCATGATGTCCCATCATCAGACTGTAAACAAACATCCACCAGGCTTCTTTGTTGGCAAAATTGATGATTCTCCTATCAGGGATCAGTAGAGTGTATTAACCTGTGGTATAAGCAGCAGTCACTGAAATATTACTGTTTCAGATAAGAAATCTAGCACATAAAAGCCAGGGTGGGAGGGATCTCTGCAAACTGACTTACCTCTGCAAGTGTGAAGCTCAACAAAAATCTGACTCTCCAGTCACAGACAAACAAAAACCTCCAGCTGGGAGATAGAAAACGCTGTCTGGGTCTTGCTGGATGTTGCTGGTCAGAGTCCACACATTAGCAGAGTGCTTCTTGGTCCCACTGACCCATGTGGACAGTGACTGTGGAGAACTGTTCTGGAAAACAGAAAAGAGAATTAAAATAACAAAAAGCCAAACACGATTTCCACAAAGACTATCTTGGAATCAGCAATCAAAAAAAAACACTGGTTCATATTTCAATTAAATATGAACAGGTTCCTTAAATGTACGCAGTTCAGATCTGATTTAATTTAATTTCCTTCACACAGCACATTCGTCCAGGCTGACAGGTAAACATAGAATTAATCTCAGGTAACATGACTCATAGTAGAGATTCAGTAAGAAAGATTGCAGGCTCAAATATTATTACCACACAATCCAAGGACACACCAACAGCTCAGATTTCTAGAACTATTTAAACAAATGTCTTCTGAATATTCAATTCAGGTTCACAGTGGGAGGGTGGGGGGGTGTCGTGGAATTTTTTAAATAAAGTCTGCAACACAGAAAGAGCTGTGATCAAGCTATTTATTACTGCGCACAGGAGAGCCAACACACATCAAACATCACAGTTCAGTCATGTCAGCGCTGCCACAGAAGTTGTGCTCCTACTCCTTTATGCATTCCAAGGAAGAGGGAGGAAGTTACAAACTGATCCTACCACACTTCACGTGTCTCGCTATGAAACCTAACGGATCAATGGTTAAGCTGTTTTGTGCCCTTGGCCTTATCAGCACCTGTAAAGGGAGTTGTTTTCTCAAACTGCTGACGCTGAAGTAAGTTCATCTAGTTTTAGAAACTTTCACTGAACAGTCTATAACAGTGTCACAACTAAGCATATGCATAAGCACTTAAATACTTTAAATGAAAATATCAGAAAAATTCTATTACAGAGGCTAGAGCCTGTCCCAGTAGTCATAGGTAGAGCACACCTGGACAGGTCACCAGTCTGTCAGAGGACTAACACAGAGACAGACATCAGAGTAACAAATCTATTTAAAATTAATGTAAGTTTGCTGCAGCTGTATGTATGAACATGTGTTTCTGTGCTCACAGTCCACCTCTCAGGAACCTGCAGTTCATTTTTAGTCTACTTTAAACAGACCTCACAAAAGGCTGATGTGGCTGGATCAGTAGTCTGATTTAAGTACGATACCTTTGGCCAGGGATTAATCTCGTGCATCGCTTCACTGCAGTCTTACGTATTTTCCCCACACCTGAATTAAAAAAAATACTGATATATACAAATAACAGCTTCAGCTGATGCAGCCTGACTCAATCCTAGATGTTCAGAGACACACAGAGACACAGAGGTACCGTTTAAAGTTTAGTGTTAACTTGAGTCACTGATCATTTGCAGTATTACAGAGTCTGGCAGTCTTTGCATGATGTCCACGTCACTGTACGTTTCTAGCTGACTCTCAGGTGTGACAGGTGTGTCAGCAGGAAAGAGTAATAATAACCTGCATCCTGAGGTTTGTCATGCAGGATTAAAGGAGCCAGGCTTTGTTCACACAGCTAGGATTGTATTTTACACTGACCCTGGGTCAGTATAAGTATCATACAGTTTAAACGAAGCACTGAAACTTGCACATATTTATTATAGATGCACTGAAGCTAATCGAGATATTTGCTGTCAATCTGTGGCTGCGATTAAACACTTTACTGGAAACTTTATTAACTAGTACCTTCATCAGTCATGACAGAAGCTAATATTTCTGTGCTAACATCGTTTAAACAGTAACAGCTTTACTACAATATAAGCTAACGTTTACACCGTAACGTTAAGCTAGCACCATAAAGACGGTAAAACACGTAATAATATCTACAAATGCATCTTAAAGCTGTTATATTAGCACTCGGTGTATTACTAACATAACCACATTAACATTATTGACACTCGCTGACTTTTAATAGTCATTCTATAAATGCTGTCCGTTTAAATGGTCTTACCTGTAAACACTGCTGTATCCAGCGGATTCCAGCCAGAGTGGATTCTGGAGTCTCCCCACGCTCCTGTTAGTGATCCTCCATCTGGATGGATGAGAACAACCTTCTGAACAATCTAGCAGGAGATGGTCCATATCTATGGGACTGGTTTGTGCTAATAACGCCCATTGTATGGACTGATAACAGCCGAAGCGGGTGAATAAAGTCACCCAGTCGCTAGCTGTGCCATTACCCAGCATACACCAGCACAATATTAGGCACAGCACCACCATAGACATTTTCAGTGGTTTTGAATGCAGGACATGGTTATCTTACCTTGTAAAACGCATGACAATAAAACAGCTAACCACCATAAAATGGTATTGTGTGTGTATGTATGTGCATGTGTGTGTGTGTGTGTGTGTGTGTGTGTGTGTGTGTGTGTGTGTGTGTGTGAGAGAGAGAGAGAGAGAGGGGGAGAGAGATCAAAGGCGTGCGTTTATGTTTTTTCTTGATCAAGAGTGAGCCTCCTCTCTCTTATTGGCTGTATGGTATAGCATGTTTATTCAGGTGCACCTTTGAAGTCTATGAGAATACTTTGCAGCCTGGTCTGAGTGGTCATTTCTGCACAGACACAATGAAGCGTGCACTCAGTTTAGAGGAGGCTGTTGCTGCAGTTTTGCACTCTTCAGAAAGTGAAAACGATACCACAAGCAGTGGAGATACTTCTGACAGCGAAGAAGAATTTTTGCCAGGCACCGAGGAGCTTTGCAGCTCGTGTGAGGAGGAGGAGGAGGAGAAGGAGGAAGAGACAAGACTGGAGGATGGCCAGTGGAGATCTAAAAATGGAGAAATCATGTGGCAACCCACACATGAAGAGGTCCTGCCATTTTTTCCTCCTCCCATTTTAACCCCAGGACCAACCCATTATGCAATTCGTAGGATCAGCAGAACTGTGAGCACTTTCCATCTTTTTTTTGCAGAGGACATTATGCAGCTAATCCTGCATTTCACCAACCTGCAGGGCAACAGGTCAGTAAAAGACTGGAAGGACATGGATGAGGAGGAGTTGCAGGCTTACATGGGGCTTGTGATGCTGGCTGGCCTGTACAGGTCTCAACATGAAACGACAACAAGCCTGTGGGATGGGGAGACAGGGCTCTTCTGTTTCCTGCTACCATGTCAAAAAAAAGATTTGAGCAAATTAATCGGGCAGCAAGATTCGATGATCGTCTATCCCGTCCAGGTCGCTACAGGGGGACAAGGCTGTGGTTTCCTACATCCCCAAGCAAAGAAAAAATGTTGTCTTATTGAGCACCAGGCACCGTGAGCTACAAGTCCAGGACTCTGGGAAGAGAAAGCCCCACATCATCCTGGATTATAACAAATGCAAAGGGGCTGTGGATCATCTGGACCAGGTAAGCACAATTATAAGTCATTTATTTGCCAAATTGTTTACCGTTTCTCATTGTTATAACTGATAAAGTCAGATAATGTGATTATGATAGTTTTGATATGAGATGATAGTTTTAGACTATGATAGTTTTGATAGTTACAGAAAGGAGGGGGGGGGGGTATAGTTTGACGCCCACAGGCAAGAAGAATCTATGAAGTTTATGAAAAAACGGGGATATAGAATTCTATAAGATAAAGCCATGAATACGTATATCTGAGCTTTCTATCAAAAGTTACATGTAACTTCATGAAGTTGTACAAAAACACTATTTCGCCGAGACAGTACGTTTCTGACTATTACATGCATTTGAATGGAGTTCTCGCACGAAACAAAGTATAGGTTTTCATCTTGTGAATAACTCGAAAATCTTAGCTCAACCAGCTTTAAAACCTGTTTGCTCAACACGGGGATATAGAATTCTATAAGATAAAGCCATAAATATGTGTGTCTGAGCCTTCTATCAAAAGTTACATGTAACTTCATGAAGTTGTACAAAAACACTTTATTTCGCCAAGACAGTGCGTTTCTATTACATGCATTTGAATGGAGTTCTCGCCAGAAAACAAAGTATAGGTTTTCATCTTGTGAATAACTCGAAAATCTTAGCTCACACAGCTTTAAAACCTGTCTGCTCAACACGGGGATATTGAATTCTATGAGATAAAACCATAAATATGTGTGTCTGAGCCTTCTATCAAAACTTACAGCTAACTTCATGAAGTTGTACAAAAACACATTATTTCGCCGAGACAGTGCGTTTCTGACTATTACATGCATTTGAATGGAGTTCTCGCACGAAACAAAGTATAGGTTTTCATCTTGTGAATAACTCGAAAATCTTAGCTCAAACAGCTTTAAAACCTGTCTGCTTAACACGGGGATATAGAATTCTATAAGATAAAGCCATAAATACGTATATCTGAGCCTTCTATCAAAAGTTACAGCTAACTTCATGAAGTTGTACCAAAACACTTTATTTCGCCAAGACAGTGCGTTTCTATTACATGCATTTGAATGTAGTTCTCGCACGAAACAAAGTATAGGTTTTCATCTTGTGAATAACTCGAAAATCTTAGCTCAAACAGCTTTAAAACCTGTTTGCTCAACACGGGGATATTGAATTGCATAAGATAAAGCCATAAATACGTATATCTGAGCCTTCTATCAAAAGTTACAGCTAACTTCATGAAGTTGTACAAAAACACTTTATTTCGCCAAGACAGTGCGTTTCTGACTATTACATGCATTTGAATGTAGTTCTCGCACGAAACAAAGTAAAGGTTTTCATCTTGTGAATAACTCGAAAATCTTAGCTCAAACAGCTTTAAAACCTGTTTGCTCAACACGGGGATATTGAATTCTATAAGATACAGCCATGAATACGTATATCTGAGCCTTCTATCAAAAGTTACAGCTAACTTCATGAAGTTGTACCAAAACACTTTATTTCGCCAAGACAGTGCGTTTCTGACTATTACATGCATTTGAATGGAGTTCTCGCACGAAACAAAGTATAGGTTTTCATCTTGTGAATAACTCGAAAATCTTAGCTCAAACAGCTTTAAAACCTATTTGCTCAACACGGGGATATTGAATTCTATGAGATAAAACCATAAATATGTGTGTCTGAGCCTTCTATCAAAAGTTACAGCTAACTTCATGAAGTTGTACAAAAACACTTTATTTCGCCGAGACAGTGCGTTTATGACTATTACATGCATTTGAATGGAGTTCTCGCACGAAACAAAGTATAGGTTTTCATCTTGTGAATAACTCGAAAATCTTAGCTCAAACAGCTTTAAAACCTGTTTGCTCAACACGGGGATATAGAATTCTATAAGATAAAGCTATAAATACGTATATCTGAGCCTTCTATCAAAAGTTACATGTAACTTCATGAAGTTGTACAAAAACACTTTATTTCGCCGAGACAGTGCGTTTCTGACTATTACATGCATTTGAATGGAGTTCTCGCACGAAACAAAGTATAGGTTTTCATCTTGTGAATAACTCGAAAATCTTAGTTCAAAAAGCTTTAAAACCTGTTTGCTCAACACGGGGATATTGGATGCTATGAGATAAAACCATAAATATGTATATCTGAGCCTTCTATCAAAAGTTACAGCTAACTTCATGAAGTTGTACAAAAACACTTTATTTCGCCGAGACAGTGCGTTTCTGACTATTACATGCATTTGAATGTAGTTCTCGCACGAAACAAATTATAGGTTTTCATCTTGTGAATAACTCGAAAATCTTAGCTCAAACAGCTTTAAAACCTGTCTGCTCAACACGGGGATACTGAATTCTATAAGATAAAACCATAAATATGTGTGTCTGAGCCTTCTATCAAAAGTTACAGGTAACTTCATGAAGTTGTACAAAAACACTTTATTTCGCCGAGACAGTGCGTTTCTGACTATTACATGCATTTGAATGGAGTTCTCGCACGAAACAAAGTAAAGGTTTTCATCTTGTGAATAACTCGAAAATCTTAGTTCAACCAGCTTTAAAACCTGTCTGCTCAACACGGGGATATAGAATTCTATAAGATAAAACCATAAATATGTGTGTCTGAGCCTTCTATCAAAAGTTACAGGTAACTTCATGAAGTTGTACAAAAACACTTTATTTCGCCGAGACAGTGCGTTTCTGACTATTACATGCATTTGAATGGAGTTCTCGCACGAAACAAAGTATAGGTTTTCATCTTGTGAATAACTCGAAAATCTTAGCTCAAACAGCTTTAAAACCTGTTTGCTCAACACGGGGATATTGAATTCTATAAGATACAGCCATGAATACGTATATCTGAGCCTTCTATCAAAAGTTACAGCTAACTTCATGAAGTTGTACCAAAACACTTTATTTCGCCAAGACAGTGCGTTTCTGACTATTACATGCATTTGAATGGAGTTCTCGCACGAAACAAAGTATAGGTTTTCATCTTGTGAATAACTCGAAAATCTTAGCTCAAACAGCTTTAAAACCTATTTGCTCAACACGGGGATATTGAATTCTATGAGATAAAACCATAAATATGTGTGTCTGAGCCTTCTATCAAAAGTTACAGCTAACTTCATGAAGTTGTACAAAAACACTTTATTTCGCCGAGACAGTGCGTTTCTGACTATTACATGCATTTGAATGGAGTTCTCGCACGAAACAAAGTATAGGTTTTCATCTTGTGAATAACTCGAAAGTCTTAGCTCAAACAGCTTTAAAACCTGTTTGCTCAACACGGGGATATTGAATTCTATGAGATAAAACCATAAATATGTGTGTCTGAGCCTTCTATCAAAAGTTACAGCTAACTTCATGAAGTTGTACAAAAACACTTTATTTCGCCGAGACAGTGCGTTTCTGACTATTACATGCATTTGAATGGAGTTCTCGCACGAAACAAAGTATAGGTTTTCATCTTGTGAATAACTCGAAAATCTTAGCTCAAACAGCTTTAAAACCTGTTTGCTCAACACGGGGATATAGAATTCTATAAGATAAAGCTATAAATACGTATATCTGAGCCTTCTATCAAAAGTTACATGTAACTTCATGAAGTTGTACAAAAACACTTTATTTCGCCGAGACAGTGCGTTTCTATTACATGCATTTGAATGGAGTTCTCGCACGAAACAAAGTATAGGTTTTCATCTTGTGAATAACTCGAAAATCTTAGCTCAAACAGCTTTAAAACCTGTTTGCTCAACACGGGGATATTGGATGCTATGAGATAAAACCATAAATATGTATATCTGAGCCTTCTATCAAAAGTTACAGCTAACTTCATGAAGTTGTACAAAAACACTTTATTTCGCCGAGACAGTGCGTTTCTGACTATTACATGCATTTGAATGTAGTTCTCGCACGAAACAAATTATAGGTTTTCATCTTGTGAATAACTCGAAAATCTTAGCTCAAACAGCTTTAAAACCTGTCTGCTCAACACGGGGATATTGAATTCTATAAGATAAAACCATAAATATGTGTGTCTGAGCCTTCTATCAAAAGTTACAGGTAACTTCATGAAGTTGTACAAAAACACTTTATTTCGCCGAGACAGTGCGTTTCTGACTATTACATGCATTTGAATGGAGTTCTCGCACGAAACAAAGTATAGGTTTTCATCTTGTGAATAACTTGAAAATCTTAGTTCAACCAGCTTTAAAACCTGTTTGCTCAACACGGGGATATTGAATTCTATAAGATAAAACCATAAATATGTGTGTCTGAGCCTTCTATCAAAAGTTACAGGTAACTTCATGAAGTTGTACAAAAACACTTTATTTCGCCGAGACAGTGCGTTTCTGACTATTACATGCATTTGAATGGCGTTCTCGCACGAAACAAAGTATAGGTTTTCATCTTGTGAATAACTCGAAAATCTTAGCTCAAACAGCTTTAAAACCTATTTGCTCAACACGGGGATATTGAATTCTATGAGATAAAACCATAAATATGTGTGTCTGAGCCTTCTATCAAAAGTTACAGGTAACTTCATGAAGTTGTACAAAAACACTTTATTTCGCCGAGACAGTGCGTTTCTGACTATTACATGCATTTGAATGGCGTTCTCGCACGAAACAAAGTATAGGTTTTCATCTTGTGAATAACTCGAAAGTCTTAGCTCAAACAGCTTTAAAACCTGTTTGCTCAACACGGGGATATAGAATTCTATAAGATAAAGCCATAAATACGTATATCTGAGCCTTCTATCAAAAGTTACATGTAACTTCATGAAGTTGTACAAAAACACTTTATTTCGCCGAGACAGTGCGTTTCTATTACATGCATTTGAATGGAGTTCTCGCACGAAACAAAGTATAGGTTTTCATCTTGTGAATAACTCGAAAATCTTAGCTCAAACAGCTTTAAAACCTGTTTGCTCAACACGGGGATATAGAATTCTATAAGACAAAGCCATAAATACGTATATCTGAGCCTTCTATCAAAAGTTACAGCTAACTTCATGAAGTTGTACAAAAACACTTTATTTCGCCGAGACAGTGCGTTTCTGACTATTACATGCATTTGAATGTAGTTCTCGCACGAAACAAATTATAGGTTTTCATCTTGTGAATAACTCGAAAATCTTAGCTCAAACAGCTTTAAAACCTTTCTGCTCAACACGGCGATATAGAATTATATAAGATAAAGCCATAAACACGTATATCTGAGCCTTCTATCAAAAGTTACAGCTAACTTCATGAAGTTGTACAAAAACACTTTATTTCGCCGAGACAGTGCGTTTCTGACTATTACATGCATTTGAATGTAGTTCTCGCACGAAACAAAGTATAGGTTTTCATCTTGTGAATAACTCGAAAATCTTAGCTCAAACAGCTTTAAAACCTGTTTGCTCAACACGGGGATATAGAATTCTATGAGATAAAACCATGAATATGTGTGTCTGAGCCTTCTATCAAAAGTTACATGTAACTTCATGAAGTTGTACAAAAACACTTTATTTCGCCGAGACAGTGCGTTTCTGACTATTACATGCATTTGAATGGAATTCTCGCACGAAACAAAGTATAGGTTTTCATCTTGTGAATAACTCGAAAATCTTAGCTCAAACAGCTTTAAAACCTGTTTGCTCAACACGGGGATATTGAATTCTATAAGATACAGCCATGAATACGTATATCTGAGCCTTCTATCAAAAGTTACAGCTAACTTCATGAAGTTGTACAAAAACACTTTATTTCGCCGAGACAGTGCGTTTCTGACTATTACATGCATTTGAATGGAGTTCTCGCACGAAACAAAGTATAGGTTTTCATCTTGTGAATAACTTGAAAATCTTAGTTCAACCAGCTTTAAAACCTGTCTGCTCAACACGGGGATATAGAATTCTATGAGATAAAACCATGAATATGTGTGTCTGAGCCTTCTATCAAAAGTTACAGCTAACTTCATGAAGTTGTACAAAAACACTTTATTTCGCCGAGACAGTGCGTTTCTGACTATTACATGCATTTGAATGTAGTTCTCGCACGAAACAAATTATAGGTTTTCATCTTGTGAATAACTCGAAAATCTTAGCTCAAACAGCTTTAAAACCTGTCTGCTCAACACGGCGATATAGAATTATATAAGATAAAGCCATAAACACGTATATCTGAGCCTTCTATCAAAAGTTACAGCTAACTTCATGAAGTTGTACAAAAACACTTTATTTCGCCGAGACAGTGCGTTTCTGACTATTACATGCATTTGAATGTAGTTCTCGCACGAAACAAAGTATAGGTTTTCATCTTGTGAATAACTCGAAAATCTTAGCTCAAACAGCTTTAAAACCTGTTTGCTCAACACGGGGATATTGAATTCTATAAGATACAGCCATGAATACGTATATCTGAGCCTTCTATCAAAAGTTACAGCTAACTTCATGAAGTTGTACCAAAACACTTTATTTCGCCAAGACAGTGCGTTTCTGACTATTACATGCATTTGAATGGAGTTCTCGCACGAAACAAAGTATAGGTTTTCATCTTGTGAATAACTCGAAAATCTTAGCTCAAACAGCTTTAAAACCTGTTTGCTCAACACGGGGATATAGAATTCTATAAGATAAAGCTATAAATACGTATATCTGAGCCTTCTATCAAAAGTTACATGTAACTTCATGAAGTTGTACAAAAACACTTTATTTCGCCGAGACAGTGCGTTTCTGACTATTACATGCATTTGAATGGAGTTCTCGCCAGAAAACAAAGTATAGGTTTTCATCTTGTGAATAACTCGAAAATCTTAGCTCAAACAGCTTTAAAACCTGTCTGCTCAACACGGGGATATAGAATTCTATAAGATAAAGCCATAAATATGTGTGTCTGAGCCTTCTATCAAAAGTTACATGTAACTTCATGAAGTTGTACAAAAACACTTTATTTCGCCGAGACAGTGCGTTTCTGACTATTACATGCATTTGAATGTTCTCGCACGAAACAAAGTATAGGTTTTCATCTTGTGAATAACTCGAAAATCTTAGCTCAAACAGCTTTAAAACCTGTTTGCTCAACACGGCGATATAGAATTATATAAGATAAAGCCATAAACACGTATATCTGAGCCTTCTATCAAAAGTTACAGCTAACTTCATGAAGTTGTACAAAAACACTTTATTTCGCCGAGACAGTGCGTTTCTGACTATTACATGCATTTGAATGGAGTTCTCGCACGAAACAAAATATAGGTTTTCATCTTGTGAATAACTCGAAAATCTTAGCTCAAACAGCTTTAAAACCTTTCTGCTCAACACGGCGATATAGAATTATATAAGATAAAGCCATAAACACGTATATCTGAGCCTTCTATCAAAAGTTACAGCTAACTTCATGAAGTTGTACAAAAACACTTTATTTCGCCGAGACAGTGCGTTTCTGACTATTACATGCATTTGAATGGCGTTCTCGCACGAAACAAAGTATAGGTTTTCATCTTGTGAATAACTCGAAAATCTTAGCTCAAACAGCTTTTAAAACCTGTTTGGTCAACACGGGGATATTGAATTCTATGAGATAAAACCATAAATATGTGTGTCTGAGCCTTCTATCAAAAGTTACATGTAACTTCATGAAGTTGTACAAAAACACTTTATTTCGCCGAGACAGTGCGTTTCTGACTATTACATGCATTTGAATGTTCTCGCACGAAACAAAGTATAGGTTTTCATCTTGTGAATAACTCGAAAATCTTAGCTCAAACAGCTTTAAAACCTGTCTCCTCAACACGGGGATATTGAATTCTATGAGATAAAACCATAAATATGTGTGTCTGAGCCTTCTATCAAAAGTTACAGCTAACTTCATGAAGTTGTACAAAAACACTTTATTTCGCCGAGACAGTGCGTTTCTGACTATTACATGCATTTGAATGGAATTCTCGCACGAAACAAAGTATAGGTTTTCATCTTGTGAATAACTCGAAAATCTTAGCTCAAACAGCTTTAAAACCTGTTTGCTCAACACGGGGATATAGAATTCTATAAGATAAAGCCATAAATACGTATATCTGAGCCTTCTATCAAAAGTTACATGTAACTTCATGAAGTTGTACCAAAACACTTTATTTCGCCGAGACAGTGCGTTTCTGACTATTACATGCATTTGAATGGAGTTCTCGCACGAAACAAAGTATAGGTTTTCATCTTGTCAATAACTCGAAAATCTTAGCTCAAACAGCTTTAAAACCTTTCTGCTCAACACGGGGATATTGAATTCTATGAGATAAAACCATAAATATGTGTGTCTGAGCCTTCTATCAAAAGTTACAGCTAACTTCATGAAGTTGTACAAAAACACTTTATTTCGCCGAGACAGTGCGTTTCTGACTATTACATGCATTTGAATGGAGTTCTCGCACGAAACAAAATATAGGTTTTCATCTTGTGAATAACTCGAAAATCTTAGCTCAAACAGCTTTAAAACCTTTCTGCTCAACACGGCGATATAGAATTCTATAAGATAAAGCCATAAACACGTATATCTGAGCCTTCTATCAAAAGTTACAGCTAACTTCATGAAGTTGTACAAAAACACTTTATTTCGCCGAGACAGTGCGTTTCTGACTATTACATGCATTTGAATGGCGTTCTCGCACGAAACAAAGTATAGGTTTTCATCTTGTGAATAACTCGAAAATCTTAGCTCAAACAGCTTTTAAAACCTGTTTGGTCAACACGGGGATATTGAATTCTATGAGATAAAACCATAAATATGTGTGTCTGAGCCTTCTATCAAAAGTTACATGTAACTTCATGAAGTTGTACAAAAACACTTTATTTCGCCGAGACAGTGCGTTTCTGACTATTACATGCATTTGAATGTTCTCGCACGAAACAAAGTATAGGTTTTCATCTTGTGAATAACTCGAAAATCTTAGCTCAAACAGCTTTAAAACCTGTCTGCTCAACACGGGGATATTGAATTCTATGAGATAAAACCATAAATATGTGTGTCTGAGCCTTCTATCAAAAGTTACAGCTAACTTCATGAAGTTGTACAAAAACACTTTATTTCGCCGAGACAGTGCGTTTCTGACTATTACATGCATTTGAATGGAATTCTCGCACGAAACAAAGTATAGGTTTTCATCTTGTGAATAACTCGAAAATCTTAGCTCAAACAGCTTTAAAACCTGTTTGCTCAACACGGGGATATAGAATTCTATAAGATAAAGCCATAAATACGTATATCTGAGCCTTCTATCAAAAGTTACATGTAACTTCATGAAGTTGTACAAAAACACTTTATTTCGCCGAGACAGTGCGTTTCTGACTATTACATGCATTTGAATGGAATTCTCGCACGAAACAAAATATAGGTTTTCATCTTGTGAATAACTCGAAAATCTTAGCTCATCCAGCTTTAAAACCTGTTTGCTCAACACGGGGATATTGAATTCTATGAGATAAAACCATAAATATGTGTGTCTGAGGCTGCTATCAAAAGTTACAGCTAACTTCATGAAGTTGTACAAAAACACTTTATTTCGCCGGGACAGTGCGTTTCTGACTATTACATGCATTTGAATGGAATTCTCGCACGAAACAAAGTATAGGTTTTCATCTTGTGAATAACTCGAAAATCTTAGCTCAAACAGCTTTAAAACCTGTTTGCTCAACACGGGGATATAGAATTCTATAAGATAAAGCCATAAATACGTATATCTGAGCCTTCTATCAAAAGTTACATGTAACTTCATGAAGTTGTACAAAAACACTTTATTTCGCCGAGACAGTGCGTTTCTGACTATTACATGCATTTGAATGGAGTTCTCGCACGAAACAAAGTATAGGTTTTCATCTTGTGAATAACTCGAAAATCTTAGCTCAAACAGCTTTAAAACCTGTTTGCTCAACACGGGGATATAGAATTCTATAAGATAAAGCCATAAATACGTATATCTGAGCCTTCTATCAAAAGTTACATGTAACTTCATGAAGTTGTACAAAAACACTTTATTTCGCCGAGACAGTGCGTTTCTGACTATTACATGCATTTGAATGGAATTCTCGCACGAAACAAAGTATAGGTTTTCATCTTGTGAATAACTCGAAAATCTTAGCTCATCCAGCTTTAAAACCTGTTTGCTCAACACGGGGATATTGAATTCTATGAGATAAAACCATAAATATGTGTGTCTGAGCCTTCTATCAAAAGTTACATGTAACTTCATGAAGTTGTACAAAAACACTTTATTTCGCCGAGACAGTGCGTTTCTGACTATTACATGCATTTGAATGGAATTCTCGCACGAAACAAAGTATAGGTTTTCATCTTGTGAATAACTCGAAAATCTTAGCTCATCCAGCTTTAAAACCTGTTTGCTCAACACGGGGATATTGAATTCTATGAGATAAAACCATAAATATGTGTGTCTGAGCCTTCTATCAAAAGTTACATGTAACTTCATGAAGTTGTACAAAAACACTTTATTTCGCCGAGACGGTGCGTTTCTGACTATTACATGCATTTGAATGGAGTTCTCGCACGAAACAAAGTATAGGTTTTCATCTTGTGAATAACTCGAAAATCTTAGCTCAAACAGCTTTAAAACCTGTTTGCTCAACACGGGGATATAGAATTCTATAAGATAAAGCCATAAATATGTGTGTCTGAGCCTTCTATCAAAAGTTACAGCTAACTTCATGAAGTTGTACAAAAACACTTTATTTCGCCGAGACAGTGCGTTTCTGACTATTACATGCATTTGAATGGAGTTCTCGCACGAAACAAAGTATAGGTTTTCATCTTGTGAATAACTCGAAAATCTTAGCTCAAACAGCTTTTAAAACCTGTTTGCTCAACACGGGGATATTGAATTCTATGAGATAAAACCATAAATATGTGTGTCTGAGCCTTCTATCAAAAGTTACATGTAACTTCATGAAGTTGTACAAAAACACTTTATTTCGCCGAGACAGTGCGTTTCTGACTATTACATGCATTTGAATGGAATTCTCGCACGAAACAAAGTATAGGTTTTCATCTTGTGAATAACTCGAAAATCTTAGCTCAAACAGCTTTTAAAACCTGTTTGCTCAACACGGGGATATAGAATTCTATGAGATAAAACCATAAATATGTGTGTCTGAGCCTTCTATCAAAAGTTACAGCTAACTTCATGAAGTTGTACAAAAACACTTTATTTCGCCGAGACAGTGCGTTTCTGACTATTACATGCATTTGAATGGCGTTCTCGCACGAAACAAAGTATAGGTTTTCATCTTGTGAATAACTCGAAAATCTTAGCTCAAACAGCTTTAAAACCTGTTTGCTCAACACGGGGATATAGAATTCTATAAGATAAAGCCATAAATACGTATATCTGAGCCTTCTATCAAAAGTTACATGTAACTTCATGAAGTTGTACCAAAACACTTTATTTCGCCGAGACAGTGCGTTTCTGACTATTACATGCATTTGAATGGAGTTCTCGCACGAAACAAAGTATAGGTTTTCATCTTGTCAATAACTCGAAAATCTTAGCTCAAACAGCTTTAAAACCTTTCTGCTCAACACGGGGATATTGAATTCTATGAGATAAAACCATAAATATGTGTGTCTGAGCCTTCTATCAAAAGTTACAGCTAACTTCATGAAGTTGTACAAAAACACTTTATTTCGCCGAGACAGTGCGTTTCTGACTATTACATGCATTTGAATGGAGTTCTCGCACGAAACAAAATATAGGTTTTCATCTTGTGAATAACTCGAAAATCTTAGCTCAAACAGCTTTAAAACCTTTCTGCTCAACACGGCGATATAGAATTATATAAGATAAAGCCATAAACACGTATATCTGAGCCTTCTATCAAAAGTTACAGCTAACTTCATGAAGTTGTACAAAAACACTTTATTTCGCCGAGACAGTGCGTTTCTGACTATTACATGCATTTGAATGGCGTTCTCGCACGAAACAAAGTATAGGTTTTCATCTTGTGAATAACTCGAAAATCTTAGCTCAAACAGCTTTTAAAACCTGTTTGGTCAACACGGGGATATTGAATTCTATGAGATAAAACCATAAATATGTGTGTCTGAGCCTTCTATCAAAAGTTACATGTAACTTCATGAAGTTGTACAAAAACACTTTATTTCGCCGAGACAGTGCGTTTCTGACTATTACATGCATTTGAATGGAGTTCTCGCACGAAACAAAGTATAGGTTTTCATCTTGTGAATAACTCGAAAATCTTAGCTCAAACAGCTTTAAAACCTGTCTCCTCAACACGGGGATATTGAATTCTATGAGATAAAACCATAAATATGTGTGTCTGAGCCTTCTATCAAAAGTTACAGCTAACTTCATGAAGTTGTACAAAAACACTTTATTTCGCCGAGACAGTGCGTTTCTGACTATTACATGCATTTGAATGTTCTCGCACGAAACAAAGTATAGGTTTTCATCTTGTGAATAACTCGAAAATCTTAGCTCAAACAGCTTTAAAACCTGTTTGCTCAACACGGGGATATAGAATTCTATAAGATAAAGCCATAAATACGTATATCTGAGCCTTCTATCAAAAGTTACATGTAACTTCATGAAGTTGTACAAAAACACTTTATTTCGCCGAGACAGTGCGTTTCTGACTATTACATGCATTTGAATGGAATTCTCGCACGAAACAAAATATAGGTTTTCATCTTGTGAATAACTCGAAAATCTTAGCTCATCCAGCTTTAAAACCTGTTTGCTCAACACGGGGATATTGAATTCTATGAGATAAAACCATAAATATGTGTGTCTGAGCCTTCTATCAAAAGTTACAGCTAACTTCATGAAGTTGTACAAAAACACTTTATTTCGCCGAGACAGTGCGTTTCTGACTATTACATGCATTTGAATGGAATTCTCGCACGAAACAAAGTATAGGTTTTCATCTTGTGAATAACTCGAAAATCTTAGCTCAAACAGCTTTAAAACCTGTTTGCTCAACACGGGGATATAGAATTCTATAAGATAAAGCCATAAATATGTGTGTCTGAGCCTTCTATCAAAAGTTACATGTAACTTCATGAAGTTGTACAAAAACACTTTATTTCGCCGAGACAGTGCGTTTCTGACTATTACATGCATTTGAATGGAGTTCTCGCACGAAACAAAGTATAGGTTTTCATCTTGTGAATAACTCGAAAATCTTAGCTCAAACAGCTTTAAAACCTGTTTGCTCAACACGGGGATATAGAATTCTATAAGATAAAGCCATAAATATGTGTGTCTGAGCCTTCTATCAAAAGTTACATGTAACTTCATGAAGTTGTACAAAAACACTTTATTTCGCCGAGACAGTGCGTTTCTGACTATTACATGCATTTGAATGGAGTTCTCGCACGAAACAAAGTATAGGTTTTCATCTTGTGAATAACTCGAAAATCTTAGCTCAAACAGCTTTAAAACCTGTTTGCTCAACACGGGGATATAGAATTCTATAAGATAAAGCCATAAATACGTATATCTGAGCCTTCTATCAAAAGTTACATGTAACTTCATGAAGTTGTACAAAAACACTTTATTTCGCCGAGACAGTGCGTTTCTGACTATTACATGCATTTGAATGGAATTCTCGCACGAAACAAAGTATAGGTTTTCATCTTGTGAATAACTCGAAAATCTTAGCTCATCCAGCTTTAAAACCTGTTTGCTCAACACGGGGATATTGAATTCTATGAGATAAAACCATAAATATGTGTGTCTGAGCCTTCTATCAAAAGTTACATGTAACTTCATGAAGTTGTACAAAAACACTTTATTTCGCCGAGACAGTGCGTTTCTGACTATTACATGCATTTGAATGGAATTCTCGCACGAAACAAAGTATAGGTTTTCATCTTGTGAATAACTCGAAAATCTTAGCTCATCCAGCTTTAAAACCTGTTTGCTCAACACGGGGATATTGAATTCTATGAGATAAAACCATAAATATGTGTGTCTGAGCTTTCTATCAAAAGTTACATGTAACTTCATGAAGTTGTACAAAAACACTTTATTTCGCCGAGACGGTGCGTTTCTGACTATTACATGCATTTGAATGGAGTTCTCGCACGAAACAAAGTATAGGTTTTCATCTTGTGAATAACTCGAAAATCTTAGCTCAAACAGCTTTAAAACCTTTCTGCTCAACACGGGGATATTGAATTCTATAAGATAAAGCCATAAACACGTATATCTGAGCCTTCTATCAAAAGTTACAGCTAACTTCATGAAGTTGTACAAAAACACTTTATTTCGCCGAGACAGTGCGTTTCTGACTATTACATGCATTTGAATGGCGTTCTCGCACGAAACAAAGTATAGGTTTTCATCTTGTGAATAACTCGAAAATCTTAGCTCAAACAGCTTTTAAAACCTGTTTGGTCAACACGGGGATATTGAATTCTATGAGATAAAACCATAAATATGTGTGTCTGAGCCTTCTATCAAAAGTTACATGTAACTTCATGAAGTTGTACAAAAACACTTTATTTCGCCGAGACAGTGCGTTTCTGACTATTACATGCATTTGAATGTTCTCGCACGAAACAAAGTATAGGTTTTCATCTTGTGAATAACTCGAAAATCTTAGCTCAAACAGCTTTAAAACCTGTTTGCTCAACACGGGGATATTGAATTATATAAGATAAAGCCATAAATACGTATATCTGAGCCTTCTATCAAAAGTTACATGTAACTTCATGAAGTTGTACAAAAACACTTTATTTCGCCGAGACAGTGCGTTTCTGACTATTACATGCATTTGAATGTTCTCGCACGAAACAAAGTATAGGTTTTCATCTTGTGAATAACTCGAAAATCTTAGCTCAAACAGCTTTAAAACCTGTTTGCTCAACACGGGGATATAGAATTCTATAAGATAAAGCCATAAATATGTGTGTCTGAGCCTTCTATCAAAAGTTACATGTAACTTCATGAAGTTGTACAAAAACACTTTATTTCGCCGAGACAGTGCGTTTCTGACTATTACATGCATTTGAATGTTCTCGCACGAAACAAAGTATAGGTTTTCATCTTGTGAATAACTCGAAAATCTTAGCTCAAACAGCTTTAAAACCTGTCTCCTCAACACGGGGATATAGAATTCTATAAGATAAAGCCATAAATACGTATATCTGAGCCTTCTATCAAAAGTTACATGTAACTTCATGAAGTTGTACAAAAACACTTTATTTCGCCGAGACAGTGCGTTTCTGACTATTACATGCATTTGAATGGAATTCTCGCCCGAAACAAAGTATAGGTTTTCATCTTGTGAATAACTCGAAAATCTTAGCTCAAACAGCTTTAAAACCTGTTTGCTCAACACGGGGATATTGAATTCTATGAGATAAAACCATAAATATGTGTGTCTGAGCCTTCTATCAAACGTTACATGTAACTTCATGAAGTTGTACAAAAACACTTTATTTCGCCGAGACAGTGCGTTTCTGACTATTACATGCATTTGAATGGAGTTCTCGCACGAAACAAAGTATAGGTTTTCATCTTGTGAATAACTCGAAAATCTTAGCTCAAACAGCTTTAAAACCTTTCTGCTCAACACGGGGATATTGAATTCTATAAGATAAAGCCATAAACACGTATATCTGAGCCTTCTATCAAAAGTTACAGCTAACTTCATGAAGTTGTACAAAAACACTTTATTTCGCCGAGACAGTGCGTTTCTGACTATTACATGCATTTGAATGGCGTTCTCGCACGAAACAAAGTATAGGTTTTCATCTTGTGAATAACTCGAAAATCTTAGCTCAAACAGCTTTTAAAACCTGTTTGGTCAACACGGGGATATTGAATTCTATGAGATAAAACCATAAATATGTGTGTCTGAGCCTTCTATCAAAAGTTACATGTAACTTCATGAAGTTGTACAAAAACACTTTATTTCGCCGAGACAGTGCGTTTCTGACTATTACATGCATTTGAATGTTCTCGCACGAAACAAAGTATAGGTTTTCATCTTGTGAATAACTCGAAAATCTTAGCTCAAACAGCTTTAAAACCTGTTTGCTCAACACGGGGATATTGAATTATATAAGATAAAGCCATAAATACGTATATCTGAGCCTTCTATCAAAAGTTACATGTAACTTCATGAAGTTGTACAAAAACACTTTATTTCGCCGAGACAGTGCGTTTCTGACTATTACATGCATTTGAATGTTCTCGCACGAAACAAAGTATAGGTTTTCATCTTGTGAATAACTCGAAAATCTTAGCTCAAACAGCTTTAAAACCTGTTTGCTCAACACGGGGATATAGAATTCTATAAGATAAAGCCATAAATATGTGTGTCTGAGCCTTCTATCAAAAGTTACATGTAACTTCATGAAGTTGTACAAAAACACTTTATTTCGCCGAGACAGTGCGTTTCTGACTATTACATGCATTTGAATGTTCTCGCACGAAACAAAGTATAGGTTTTCATCTTGTGAATAACTCGAAAATCTTAGCTCAAACAGCTTTAAAACCTGTCTCCTCAACACGGGGATATAGAATTCTATAAGATAAAGCCATAAATACGTATATCTGAGCCTTCTATCAAAAGTTACATGTAACTTCATGAAGTTGTACAAAAACACTTTATTTCGCCGAGACAGTGCGTTTCTGACTATTACATGCATTTGAATGGAATTCTCGCACGAAACAAAGTATAGGTTTTCATCTTGTGAATAACTCGAAAATCTTAGCTCAACCAGCTTTAAAACCTGTTTGCTCAACACGGGGATATTGAATTCTATGAGATAAAACCATAAATATGTGTGTCTGAGCCTTCTATCAAACGTTACAGCTAACTTCATGAAGTTGTACAAAAACACTTTATTTCGCCGAGACAGTGCGTTTCTGACTATTACATGCATTTGAATGGCGTTCTCGCACGAAACAAAGTATAGGTTTTCATCTTGTGAATAACTCGAAAATCTTAGCTCAAACAGCTTTAAAACCTGTTTGCTCAACACGGGGATATAGAATTCTATAAGATAAAGCCATAAATATGTGTGTCTGAGCCTTCTATCAAAAGTTACATGTAACTTCATGAAGTTGTACAAAAACACTTTATTTCGCCGAGACAGTGCGTTTCTGACTATTACATGCATTTGAATGTTCTCGCACGAAACAAAGTATAGGTTTTCATCTTGTGAATAACTCGAAAATCTTAGCTCAAACAGCTTTAAAACCTGTCTCCTCAACACGGGGATATTGAATTCTATGAGATAAAACCATAAATATGTGTGTCTGAGCCTTCTATCAAAAGTTACATGTAACTTCATGAAGTTGTACAAAAACACTTTATTTCGCCGAGACAGTGCGTTTCTGACTATTACATGCATTTGAATGTTCTCGCACGAAACAAAGTATAGGTTTTCATCTTGTGAATAACTCGAAAATCTTAGCTCAAACAGCTTTAAAACCTGTCTCCTCAACACGGGGATATTGAATTCTATGAGATAAAACCATAAACATGTGTGTCTGAGCCTTCTATCAAAAGTTACAGCTAACTTCATGAAGTTGTACAAAACCACTTTATTTCGCCGAGACAGTTCGTTTCTGACTATTACATGCATTTGAATGGAATTCTCGCACGAAACAAAGTATAGGTTTTCATCTTGTGAATAACTCGAAAATCTTAGCTCAAACAGCTTTAAAACCTGTTTGCTCAACACGGGGATATAGAATTCTATAAGATAAAGCCATAAATATGTGTGTCTGAGCCTTCTATCAAAAGTTACATGTAACTTCATGAAGTTGTACAAAAACACTTTATTTCGCCGAGACAGTGCGTTTCTGACTATTACATGCATTTGAATGGAGTTCTCGCACGAAACAAAGTATAGGTTTTCATCTTGTGAATAACTCGAAAATCTTAGCTCAAACAGCTTTAAAACCTGTTTGCTCAACACGGGGATATTGAATTCTATGAGATAAAACCATAAATATGTGTGTCTGAGCCTTCTATCAAAAGTTACAGCTAACTTCATGAAGTTGTACAAAAACACTTTATTTCGCCGAGACAGTGCGTTTCTGACTATTACATGCATTTGAATGGAATTCTCGCACGAAACAAAGTATAGGTTTTCATCTTGTGAATAACTCGAAAATCTTAGCTCAAACAGCTTTAAAACCTGTTTGCTCAACACGGGGATATAGAATTCTATAAGATAAAGCCATAAATACGTATATCTGAGCCTTTTATTAAAAGTTACATGTAACTTCATGAAGTTGTACAAAAACACTTTATTTCGCCGAGACAGTGCGTTTCTGACTATTACATGCATTTGAATGGAGTTCTCGCACGAAACAAAGTATAGGTTTTCATCTTGTGAATAACTCGAAAATCTTAGCTCAAACAGCTTTAAAACCTGTCTCCTCAACACGGGGATATAGAATTCTATGAGATAAAACCATAAATATGTGTGTCTGAGCCTTCTATCAAAAGTTACATGTAACTTCATGAAGTTGTACAAAAACACTTTATTTCGCCGAGACAGTGCGTTTCTGACTATTACATGCATTTGAATGGAATTCTCGCACGAAACAAAATATAGGTTTTCATCTTGTGAATAACTCGAAAATCTTAGCTCATCCAGCTTTAAAACCTGTTTGCTCAACACGGGGATACTGAATTCTATGAGATAAAACCATAAATATGTGTGTCTGAGGCTGCTATCAAAAGTTACAGCTAACTTCATGAAGTTGTACCAAAACACTTTATTTCGCCGAGACAGTGCGTTTCTGACTATTACATGCATTTGAATGGAATTCTCGCACGAAACAAAGTATAGGTTTTCATCTTGTGAATAACTCGAAAATCTTAGCTCAAACAGCTTTAAAACCTGTTTGCTCAACACGGGGATATTGAATTCTATGAGATAAAACCATGAATATGTGTGTCCGAGCCTTCTATCAAAAGTTACAGCTAACTTCATGAAGTTGTACAAAAACACTTTATTTCGCCGAGACAGTGCGTTTCTGACTATTACATGCATTTGAATGGAATTCTCGCACGAAACAAAGTATAGGTTTTCATCTTGTGAATAACTCGAAAATCTTAGCTCAAACAGCTTTAAAACCTGTTTGCTCAACACGGGGATATAGAATTCTATAAGATAAAGCCATAAATATGTGTGTCTGAGCCTTCTATCAAAAGTTACATGTAACTTCATGAAGTTGTACAAAAACACTTTATTTCGCCGAGACAGTGCGTTTCTGACTATTACATGCATTTGAATGGAATTCTCGCACGAAACAAAGTATAGGTTTTCATCTTGTGAATAACTCGAAAATCTTAGCTCAAACAGCTTTAAAACCTGTTTGCTCAACACGGGGATATAGAATTCTATAAGATAAAGCCATAAATACGTATATCTGAGCCTTCTATCAAAAGTTACATGTAACTTCATGAAGTTGTACAAAAACACTTTATTTCGCCGAGACAGTGCGTTTCTGACTATTACATGCATTTGAATGGAATTCTCGCACGAAACAAAGTATAGGTTTTCATCTTGTGAATAACTCGAAAATCTTAGCTCAAACAGCTTTAAAACCTGTTTGCTCAACACGGGGATATAGAATTCTATAAGATAAAGCCATAAATACGTATATCTGAGCCTTCTATCAAAAGTTACATGTAACTTCATGAAGTTGTACAAAAACACTTTATTTCGCCGAGACAGTGCGTTTCTGACTATTACATGCTTTTGAATGGAATTCTCGCACGAAACAAAGTATAGGTTTTCATCTTGTGAATAACTCGAAAATCTTAGCTCAAACAGCTTTTAAAACCTGTTTGCTCAACACGGGGATATTGAATTCTATGAGATAAAACCATAAATATGTGTGTCTGAGCCTTCTATCAAAAGTTACATGTAACTTCATGAAGTTGTACAAAAACACTTTATTTCGCCGAGACAGTGCGTTTCTGACTATTACATGCATTTGAATGTAGTTCTCGCACGAAACAAAGTATAGGTTTTCATCTTGTGAATAACTCGAAAATCTTAGCTCAAACAGCTTTAAAACCTGTCTCCTCAACACGGGGATATAGAATTCTATAAGATAAAGCCATAAATACGTATATCTGAGCGTTCTATCAAAAGTTACAGCTAACTTCATGAAGTTGTACAAAAACACTTTATTTCGCCGAGACAGTGCGTTTCTGACTATTACATGCATTTGAATGGAATTCTCGCACGAAACAAAATATAGGTTTTCATCTTGTGAATAACTCGAAAATCTTAGCTCATCCAGCTTTAAAACCTGTTTGCTCAACACGGGGATATTGAATTCTATGAGATAAAACCATAAATATGTGTGTCTGAGGCTGCTATCAAAAGTTACAGCTAACTTCATGAAGTTGTACAAAAACACTTTATTTCGCCGGGACAGTGCGTTTCTGACTATTACATGCATTTGAATGGAATTCTCGCACGAAACAAAGTATAGGTTTTCATCTTGTGAATAACTCGAAAATCTTAGCTCAAACAGCTTTAAAACCTGTTTGCTCAACACGGGGATATAGAATTCTATAAGATAAAGCCATAAATACGTATATCTGAGCCTTCTATCAAAAGTTACATGTAACTTCATGAAGTTGTACAAAAACACTTTATTTCGCCGAGACAGTGCGTTTCTGACTATTACATGCATTTGAATGGAATTCTCGCACGAAACAAAGTATAGGTTTTCATCTTGTGAATAACTCGAAAATCTTAGCTCATCCAGCTTTAAAACCTGTTTGCTCAACACGGGGATATTGAATTCTATGAGATAAAACCATAAATATGTGTGTCTGAGGCTGCTATCAAAAGTTACAGCTAACTTCATGAAGTTGTACAAAAACACTTTATTTCGCCGGGACAGTGCGTTTCTGACTATTACATGCATTTGAATGTAGTTCTCGCACGAAACAAAGTATAGGTTTTCATCTTGTGAATAACTCGAAAATCTTAGCTCAAACAGCTTTAAAACCTGTTTGCTCAACACGGGGATATAGAATTCTATAAGATAAAGCCATAAATACGTATATCTGAGCCTTCTATCAAAAGTTACATGTAACTTCATGAAGTTGTACAAAAACACTTTATTTCGCCGAGACAGTGCGTTTCTGACTATTACATGCATTTGAATGGAATTCTCGCACGAAACAAAGTATAGGTTTTCATCTTGTGAATAACTCGAAAATCTTAGCTCATCCAGCTTTAAAACCTGTTTGCTCAACACGGGGATATTGAATTCTATGAGATAAAACCATGAATATGTGTGTCTGAGCCTTCTATCAAAAGTTACATGTAACTTCATGAAGTTGTACAAAAACACTTTATTTCGCCGAGACAGTGCGTTTCTGACTATTACATGCATTTGAATGGAGTTCTCGCCAGAAAACAAAGTATAGGTTTTCATCTTGTGAATAACTCGAAAATCTTAGCTCAAACAGCTTTAAAACCTGTTTGCTCAACACGGGGATATTGAATTCTATGAGATAAAACCATAAATATGTGTGTCTGAGGCTGCTATCAAAAGTTACAGCTAACTTCATGAAGTTGTACAAAAACACTTTATTTCGCCGGGACAGTGCGTTTCTGACTATTACATGCATTTGAATGGAATTCTCGCACGAAACAAAGTATAGGTTTTCATCTTGTGAATAACTCGAAAATCTTAGCTCAAACAGCTTTAAAACCTGTTTGCTCAACACGGGGATATAGAATTCTATAAGATAAAGCCATAAATACGTATATCTGAGCCTTCTATCAAATGTTACATGTAACTTCATGAAGTTGTACAAAAACACTTTATTTCGCCGAGACAGTGCGTTTCTGACTATTACATGCATTTGAATGGAATTCTCGCACGAAACAAAGTATAGGTTTTCATCTTGTGAATAACTCGAAAATCTTAGCTCATCCAGCTTTAAAACCTGTTTGCTCAACACGGGGATATAGAATTCTATAAGATAAAGCCATAAATACGTATATCTGAGCCTTCTATCAAAAGTTACAGCTAACTTCATGAAGTTGTACAAAAACACTTTATTTCGCCGGGACAGTGCGTTTCTGACTATTACATGCATTTGAATGGAATTCTCGCACGAAACAAAGTATAGGTTTTCATCTTGTGAATAACTCGAAAATCTTAGCTCATCCAGCTTTAAAACCTGTTTGCTCAACACGGGGATATTGAATTCTATGAGATAAAACCATAAATATGTGTGTCTGAGCCTTCTATCAAAAGTTACATGTAACTTCATGAAGTTGTACAAAAACACTTTATTTCGCCGAGACAGTGCGTTTCTGACTATTACATGCATTTGAATGTTCTCGCACGAAACAAAGTATAGGTTTTCATTATGTGAATAACTCGAAAATCTTAGCTCAACCAGCTTTAAAACCTGTCTCCTCAACACGGGGATATTGAATTCTATGAGATAAAACCATAAATATGTGTGTCTGAGGCTGCTATCAAAAGTTACAGCTAACTTCATGAAGTTGTACAAAAACACTTTATTTCGCCGGGACAGTGCGTTTCTGACTATTACATGCATTTGAATGGAGTTCTCGCACAAAACAAAGTATAGGTTTTCATCTTGTGAATAACTCGAAAATCTTAGCTCAAACAGCTTTAAAACCTGTTTGCTCAACACGGGGATATAGAATTCTATAAGATAAAGCCATAAATACGTATATCTGAGCCTTCTATCAAAAGTTACATGTAACTTCATGAAGTTGTACAAAAACACTTTATTTCGCCGAGACAGTGCGTTTCTGACTATTACATGCATTTGAATGGAATTCTCGCACGAAACAAAGTATAGGTTTTCATCTTGTGAATAACTCGAAAATCTTAGCTCATCCAGCTTTAAAACCTGTTTGCTCAACACGGGGATATAGAATTCTATGAGATAAAACCATAAATATGTGTGTCTGAGCCTTCTATCAAACGTTACATGTAACTTCATGAAGTTGTACAAAAACACATTATTTCGCCGAGACAGTGCGTTTCTGACTATTACATGCATTTGAATGGAGTTCTCGCACGAAACAAAGTATAGGTTTTCATCTTGTGAATAACTCGAAAATCTTAGCTCAAACAGCTTTAAAACCTTTCTGCTCAACACGGGGATATTGAATTCTATAAGATAAAGCCATAAACACGTATATCTGAGCCTTCTATCAAAAGTTACAGCTAACTTCATGAAGTTGTACAAAAACACTTTATTTCGCCGAGACAGTGCGTTTCTGACTATTACATGCATTTGAATGGCGTTCTCGCACGAAACAAAGTATAGGTTTTCATCTTGTGAATAACTCGAAAATCTTAGCTCAAACAGCTTTTAAAACCTGTTTGGTCAACACGGGGATATTGAATTCTATGAGATAAAACCATAAATATGTGTGTCTGAGCCTTCTATCAAAAGTTACATGTAACTTCATGAAGTTGTACAAAAACACTTTATTTCGCCGAGACAGTGCGTTTCTGACTATTACATGCATTTGAATGTTCTCGCACGAAACAAAGTATAGGTTTTCATCTTGTGAATAACTCGAAAATCTTAGCTCAAACAGCTTTAAAACCTGTTTGCTCAACACGGGGATATAGAATTCTATAAGATAAAGCCATAAATATGTGTGTCTGAGCCTTCTATCAAAAGTTACATGTAACTTCATGAAGTTGTACAAAAACACTTTATTTCGCCGAGACAGTGCGTTTCTGACTATTACATGCATTTGAATGTTCTCGCACGAAACAAAGTATAGGTTTTCATCTTGTGAATAACTCGAAAATCTTAGCTCAAACAGCTTTAAAACCTGTCTCCTCAACACGGGGATATTGAATTCTATGAGATAAAACCATAAATATGTGTGTCTGAGCCTTCTATCAAAAGTTACATGTAACTTCATGAAGTTGTACAAAAACACTTTATTTCGCCGAGACAGTGCGTTTCTGACTATTACATGCATTTGAATGGAATTCTCGCACGAAACAAAGTATAGGTTTTCATCTTGTGAATAACTCGAAAATCTTAGCTCAAACAGCTTTAAAACCTATTTGCTCAACACGGGGATACTGAATTCTATGAGATAAAACCATAAATATGTGTGTCTGAGGCTGCTATCAAAAGTTACAGCTAACTTCATGAAGTTGTACCAAAACACTTTATTTCGCCGAGACAGTGCGTTTCTGACTATTACATGCATTTGAATGGAATTCTCGCACGAAACAAAGTATAGGTTTTCATCTTGTGAATAACTCGAAAATCTTAGCTCAAACAGCTTTAAAACCTGTTTGCTCAACACGGGGATATAGAATTCTATAAGATAAAACCATAAATATGTGTGTCTGAGCCTTCTATCAAAAGTTACATGTAACTTCATGAAGTTGTACAAAAACACTTTATTTCGCCGAGACAGTGCGTTTCTGACTATTACATGCATTTGAATGGAATTCTCGCACGAAACAAAGTATAGGTTTTCATCTTGTGAATAACTCGAAAATCTTAGCTCATCCAGCTTTAAAACCTGTTTGCTCAACACGGGGATACTGAATTCTATGAGATAAAACCATAAATATGTGTGTCTGAGGCTGCTATCAAAAGTTACAGCTAACTTCATGAAGTTGTACCAAAACACTTTATTTCGCCGAGACAGTGCGTTTCTGACTATTACATGCATTTGAATGGAGTTCTCGCACAAAACAAAGTATAGGTTTTCATCTTGTGAATAACTCGAAAATCTTAGCTCATCCAGCTTTAAAACCTGTTTGCTCAACACGGGGATATTGAATTCTATGAGATAAAACCATAAATATGTGTGTCTGAGGCTGCTATCAAAAGTTACAGCTAACTTCATGAAGTTGTACAAAAACACTTTATTTCGCCGGGACAGTGCGTTTCTGACTATTACATGCATTTGAATGGAATTCTCGCACGAAACAAAGTATAGGTTTTCATCTTGTGAATAACTCGAAAATCTTAGCTCAAACAGCTTTTAAAACCTGTTTGCTCAACACGGGGATATTGAATTCTATGAGATAAAACCATAAATATGTGTGTCTGAGCCTTCTATCAAAAGTTACAGCTAACTTCATGAAGTTGTACAAAAACACTTTATTTCGCCGAGACAGTGCGTTTCTGACTATTACATGCATTTGAATGTTCTCGCACGAAACAAAGTATAGGTTTTCATCTTGTGAATAACTCGAAAATCTTAGCTCAAACAGCTTTAAAACCTGTCTCCTCAACACGGGGATATTGAATTCTATGAGATAAAACCATAAATATGTGTGTCTGAGCCTTCTATCAAAAGTTACATGTAACTTCATGAAGTTGTACAAAACCACTTTATTTCGCCGAGACAGTTCGTTTCTGACTATTACATGCATTTGAATGGAATTCTCGCACGAAACAAAGTATAGGTTTTCATCTTGTGAATAACTCGAAAATCTTAGCTCAAACAGCTTTAAAACCTGTTTGCTCAACACGGGGATATAGAATTCTATGAGATAAAGCCATAAATACGTATATCTGAGCCTTCTATCAAAAGTTACAGCTAACTTCATGAAGTTGTACAAAAACACTTTATTTCGCCGGGACAGTGCGTTTCTGACTATTACATGCATTTGAATGGAATTCTCGCACGAAACAAAGTATAGGTTTTCATCTTGTGAATAACTCGAAAATCTTAGCTCATCCAGCTTTAAAACCTGTTTGCTCAACACGGGGATACTGAATTCTATGAGATAAAACCATAAATATGTGTGTCTGAGGCTGCTATCAAAAGTTACAGCTAACTTCATGAAGTTGTACCAAAACACTTTATTTCGCCGAGACAGTGCGTTTCTGACTATTACATGCATTTGAATGGAGCTCTCGCACGAAACAAAGTATAGGTTTTCATCTTGTGAATAACTCGAAAATCTTAGCTCAAACAGCTTTAAAACCTGTTTGCTCAACACGGGGATATAGAATTCTATAAGATAAAGCCATAAATACGTATATCTGAGCCTTCTATCAAAAGTTACATGTAACTTCATGAAGTTGTACAAAAACACTTTATTTCGCCGAGACAGTGCGTTTCTGACTATTACATGCATTTGAATGGAATTCTCGCACGAAACAAAGTATAGGTTTTCATCTTGTGAATAACTCGAAAATCTTAGCTCAAACAGCTTTTAAAACCTGTTTGCTCAACACGGGGATATTGAATTCTATGAGATAAAACCATAAATATGTGTGTCTGAGCCTTCTATCAAAAGTTACAGCTAACTTCATGAAGTTGTACAAAAACACTATTTCGCCGAGACAGTGCGTTTCTGACTATTACATGCATTTGAATGGAGTTCTCGCACGAAACAAAATATAGGTTTTCATCTTGTGAATAACTCGAAAATCTTAGCTCAAACAGCTTTAAAACCTTTCTGCTCAACACGGGGATATTGAATTCTATGAGATAAAACCATAAATATGTGTGTCTGAGCCTTCTATCAAAAGTTACAGCTAACTTCATGAAGTTGTACAAAAACACTTTATTTCGCCGAGACAGTGCGTTTCTGACTATTACATGCATTTGAATGTAGTTCTCGCACGAAACAAAGTATAGGTTTTCATCTTGTGAATAACTCGAAAATCTTAGCTCAAACAGCTTTAAAACCTTTCTGCTCAACACGGCGATATAGAATTATATAAGATAAAGCCATAAACACGTATATCTGAGCCTTCTATCAAAAGTTACAGCTAACTTCATGAAGTTGTACAAAAACACTTTATTTCGCCGAGACAGTGCGTTTCTGACTATTACATGCATTTGAATGGCGTTCTCGCACGAAACAAAGTATAGGTTTTCATCTTGTGAATAACTCGAAAATTTTAGCTCAAACAGCTTTTAAAACCTGTTTGCTCAACACGGGGATATTGAATTCTATAAGATAAAACCATAAATATGTGTGTCTGAGCCTTCTATCAAAAGTTACAGCTAACTTCATGAAGTTGTACAAAAACACTTTATTTCGCCGAGACAGTGCGTTTCTGACTATTACATGCATTTGAATGGAGTTCTCGCACGAAACAAAATATAGGTTTTCATCTTGTGAATAACTCGAAAATCTTAGCTCAAACAGCTTTAAAACCTTTCTGCTCAACACGGGGATATTGAATTCTATGAGATAAAACCATAAATATGTGTGTCTGAGCCTTCTATCAAAAGTTACAGCTAACTTCATGAAGTTGTACAAAAACACTTTATTTCGCCGAGACAGTGCGTTTCTGACTATTACATGCATTTGAATGTAGTTCTCGCACGAAATAAAGTATAGGTTTTCATCTTGTGAATAACTCGAAAATCTTAGCTCAAACAGCTTTAAAACCTTTCTGCTCAACACGGCGATATAGAATTATATAAGATAAAGCCATAAACACGTATATCTGAGCCTTCTATCAAAAGTTACAGCTAACTTCATGAAGTTGTACAAAAACACTTTATTTCGCCGAGACAGTGCGTTTCTGACTATTACATGCATTTGAATGGCGTTCTCGCACGAAACAAAGTATAGGTTTTCATCTTGTGAATAACTCGAAAATCTTAGCTCAAACAGCTTTTAAAACCTGTTTGCTCAACACGGGGATATTGAATTCTATGAGATAAAACCATAAATATGTGTGTCTGAGCCTTCTATCAAAAGTTACATGTAACTTCATGAAGTTGTACAAAAACACTTTATTTCGCCGAGACAGTGCGCTTCTGACTATTACATGCATTTGAATGGCGTTCTCGCACGAAACAAAGTATAGGTTTTCATCTTGTGAATAACTCGAAAATCTTAGCTCAAACAGCTTTAAAACCTGTTTGCTCAACACGGGGATATTGAATTCTATGAGATAAAACCATGAATATGTGTGTCTGAGCCTTCTATCAAAAGTTACAGCTAACTTCATGAAGTTGTACAAAAACACTTTATTTCGCCGAGACAGTGCGTTTCTGACTATTACATGCATTTGAATGGCGTTCTCGCACGAAACAAAGTATAGGTTTTCATCTTGTGAATAACTCGAAAATCTTAGCTCAAACAGCTTTTAAAACCTGTTTGCTCAACACGGGGATATTGAATTCTATGAGATAAAACCATAAATATGTGTGTCTGAGCCTTCTATCAAAAGTTACATGTAACTTCATGAAGTTGTACAAAAACACTTTATTTCGCCGAGACAGTGCGTTTCTGACTATTACATGCATTTGAATGTTCTCGCACGAAACAAAGTATAGGTTTTCATCTTGTGAATAACTCGAAAATCTTAGCTCAAACAGCTTTAAAACCTGTCTCCTCAACACGGGGATATTGAATTCTATGAGATAAAACCATAAATATGTGTGTCTGAGCCTTCTATCAAAAGTTACAGCTAACTTCATGAAGTTGTACAAAACCACTTTATTTCGCCGAGACAGTTCGTTTCTGACTATTACATGCATTTGAATGGAATTCTCGCACGAAACAAAGTATAGGTTTTCATCTTGTGAATAACTCGAAAATCTTAGCTCAAACAGCTTTTAAAACCTGTTTGCTCAACACGGGGATATAGAATTCTATGAGATAAAACCATAAATATGTGTGTCTGAGCCTTCTATCAAAAGTTACAGCTAACTTCATGAAGTTGTACAAAAACACTTTATTTCGCCGAGACAGTGCGTTTCTGACTATTACATGCATTTGAATGGAGTTCTCGCACGAAACAAAATATAGGTTTTCATCTTGTGAATAACTCGAAAATCTTAGCTAATCCAGCTTTAAAACCTGTTTGCTCAACACGGGGATATTGAATTCTATGAGATAAAACCATAAATATGTGTGTCTGAGCCTTCTATCAAACGTTACATGTAACTTCATGAAGTTGTACAAAAACACTTTATTTCGCCGAGACAGTGCGTTTCTGACTATTACATGCATTTGAATGGAGTTCTCGCACGAAACAAAGTATAAGTTTTCATCTTGTGAATAACTCGAAAATCTTAGCTCAAACAGCTTTAAAACCTGTCTGCTCAACACGGGGATATTGAATTGCATAAGATAAAGCCATAATTACGTATATCTGAGCCTTCTATCAAAAGTTACAGCTAACTTCATGAAGTTGTACAAAAACACTTTATTTCGCCGAGACAGTGCGTTTCTGACTATTACATGCATTTGAATGGAGTTCTCGCACGAAACAAAGTATAGGTTTTCATCTTGTGAATAACTCGAAAAT
This sequence comes from Perissodus microlepis, assembly GCF_051167445.1. Taxonomy (NCBI): domain Eukaryota; kingdom Metazoa; phylum Chordata; class Actinopteri; order Cichliformes; family Cichlidae; genus Perissodus; species Perissodus microlepis. Next base: position 2,083,579 of record NC_140473.1, on the reverse strand, counting down.
CTTAGCTCAAACAGCTTTAAAACCTGTCTGCTCAACACGGGGATATTGAATTCTATGAGATAAAACCATAAATATGTGTGTCTGAGCCTTCTATCAAAAGTTACAGCTAACTTCATGAAGTTGTACAAAAACACTTTATTTCGCCGGGACAGTGCGTTTCTGACTATTACATGCATTTGAATGGAATTCTCGCACGAAACAAAGTATAGGTTTTCATCTTGTGAATAACTCGAAAATCTTAGCTCAAACAGCTTTAAAACCTGTTTGCTCAACACGGGGATATAGAATTCTATAAGATAAAGCCATAAATACGTATATCTGAGCCTTCTATCAAAAGTTACATGTAACTTCATGAAGTTGTACAAAAACACTTTATTTCGCCGAGACAGTGCGTTTCTGACTATTACATGCATTTGAATGGAGTTCTCGCACGAAACAAAATATAGGTTTTCATCTTGTGAATAACTCGAAAATCTTAGCTCAACCAGCTTTAAAACCTGTTTGCTCAACACGGGGATATTGAATTCTATGAGATAAAACCATAAATATGTGTGTCTGAGCCTTCTATCAAAAGTTACAGCTAACTTCATGAAGTTGTACAAAAACACTTTATTTCGCCGAGACAGTGCGTTTCTGACTATTACATGCATTTGAATGGCGTTCTCGCACGAAACAAAGTATAGGTTTTCATCTTGTGAATAACTCGAAAATCTTAGCTCAAACAGCTTTTAAAACCTGTTTGCTCAACACGGGGATATTGAATTCTATGAGATAAAACCATAAATATGTGTGTCTGAGCCTTCTATCAAAAGTTACATGTAACTTCATGAAGTTGTACAAAAACACTTTATTTCGCCGAGACAGTGCGTTTCTGACTATTACATGCATTTGAATGTTCTCGCACGAAACAAAGTATAGGTTTTCATCTTGTGAATAACTCGAAAATCTTAGCTCAAACAGCTTTAAAACCTTTCTCCTCAACACGGGGATATTGAATTCTATGAGATAAAACCATAAATATGTGTGTCTGAGCCTTCTATCAAAAGTTACAGCTAACTTCATGAAGTTGTACAAAACCACTTTATTTCGCCGAGACAGTTCGTTTCTGACTATTACATGCATTTGAATGGAATTCTCGCACGAAACAAAGTATAGGTTTTCATCTTGTGAATAACTCGAAAATCTTAGCTCAAACAGCTTTTAAAACCTGTTTGCTCAACACGGGGATATAGAATTCTATGAGATAAAACCATAAATATGTGTGTCTGAGCCTTCTATCAAAAGTTACAGCTAACTTCATGAAGTTGTACAAAAACACTTTATTTCGCCGAGACAGTGCGTTTCTGACTATTACATGCATTTGAATGGAGTTCTCGCACGAAACAAAATATAGGTTTTCATCTTGTGAATAACTCGAAAATCTTAGCTAATCCAGCTTTAAAACCTGTTTGCTCAACACGGGGATATTGAATTCTATGAGATAAAACCATAAATATGTGTGTCTGAGCCTTCTATCAAACGTTACATGTAACTTCATGAAGTTGTACAAAAACACTTTATTTCGCCGAGACAGTGCGTTTCTGACTATTACATGCATTTGAATGGAGTTCTCGCACGAAACAAAGTATAAGTTTTCATCTTGTGAATAACTCGAAAATCTTAGCTCAAACAGCTTTAAAACCTGTCTGCTCAACACGGGGATATTGAATTGCATAAGATAAAGCCATAATTACGTATATCTGAGCCTTCTATCAAAAGTTACAGCTAACTTCATGAAGTTGTACAAAAACACTTTATTTCGCCGAGACAGTGCGTTTCTGACTATTACATGCATTTGAATGGAGTTCTCGCACGAAACAAAGTATAGGTTTTCATCTTGTGAATAACTCGAAAATCTTAGCTCAAACAGCTTTTAAAACCTGTTTGCTCAACACGGGGATATTGAATTCTATGAGATAAAACCATAAATATGTGTGTCTGAGCCTTCTATCAAAAGTTACATGTAACTTCATGAAGTTGTACAAAAACACTTTATTTCGCCGAGACAGTGCGTTTCTGACTATTACATGCATTTGAATGGAGTTCTCGCACGAAACAAAGTATAGGTTTTCATCTTGTGAATAACTCGAAAATCTTAGCTCAAACAGCTTTAAAACCTGTCTGCTCAACACGGGGATATTGAATTGCATAAGATAAAGCCATAATTACGTATATCTGAGCCTTCTATCAAAAGTTACAGCTAACTTCATGAAGTTGTACAAAAACACTTTATTTCGCCGAGACAGTGCGTTTCTGACTATTACATGCATTTGAATGGAGTTCTCGCACGAAACAAAGTATAGGTTTTCATCTTGTGAATAACTCGAAAATCTTAGCTCAAACAGCTTTTAAAACCTGTTTGCTCAACACGGGGATATTGAATTCTATGAGATAAAACCATAAATATGTGTGTCTGAGCCTTCTATCAAAAGTTACAGCTAACTTCATGAAGTTGTACAAAAACACTTTATTTCGCCGGGACAGTGCGTTTCTGACTATTACATGCATTTGAATGGAATTCTCGCACGAAACAAAGTATAGGTTTTCATCTTGTGAATAACTCGAAAATCTTAGCTCAAACAGCTTTAAAACCTGTTTGCTCAACACGGGGATATAGAATTCTATAAGATAAAGCCATAAATACGTATATCTGAGCCTTCTATCAAAAGTTACATGTAACTTCATGAAGTTGTACAAAAACACTTTATTTCGCCGAGACAGTGCGTTTCTGACTATTACATGCATTTGAATGGAATTCTCGCACGAAACAAAGTATAGGTTTTCATCTTGTGAATAACTCGAAAATCTTAGCTCAAACAGCTTTTAAAACCTGTTTGCTCAACACGGGGATATAGAATTCTATAAGATAAAACCATAAATATGTGTGTCTGAGCCTTCTATCAAAAGTTACAGCTAACTTCATGAAGTTGTACAAAAACACTTTATTTCGCCGAGACAGTGCGTTTCTGACTATTACATGCATTTGAATGGAGTTCTCGCACGAAACAAAATATAGGTTTTCATCTTGTGAATAACTCGAAAATCTTAGCTCAACCAGCTTTAAAACCTGTTTGCTCAACACGGGGATATTGAATTCTATGAGATAAAACCATAAATATGTGTGTCTGAGCCTTCTATCAAACGTTACATGTAACTTCATGAAGTTGTACAAAAACACTTTATTTCGCCGAGACAGTGCGTTTCTGACTATTACATGCATTTGAATGGAATTCTCGCACGAAACAAAGTATAGGTTTTCATCTTGTGAATAACTCGAAAATCTTAGCTCAAACAGCTTTAAAACCTATTTGCTCAACACGGGGATATTGAATTCTATGAGATAAAACCATAAATATGTGTTTCTGAGCCTTCTATCAAAAGTTACAGCTAACTTCATGAAGTTGTACAAAAACACTTTATTTCGCCGAGACAGTGCGTTTCTGACTATTACATGCATTTGAATGGAGTTCTCGCACGAAACAAAGTATAGGTTTTCATCTTGTGAATAACTCGAAAATCTTAGCTCAAACAGCTTTAAAACCTTTCTGCTCAACACGGGGATATTGAATTCTATGAGATAAAACCATAAATATGTGTGTCTGAGCCTTCTATCAAAAGTTACATGTAACTTCATGAAGTTGTACAAAAACACTTTATTTCGCCGAGACAGTGCGTTTCTGACTATTACATGCATTTGAATGGAATTCTCGCACGAAACAAAGTATAGGTTTTCATCTTGTGAATAACTCGAAAATCTTAGCTCAAACAGCTTTAAAACCTGTTTGCTCAACACGGGGATATAGAATTCTATAAGATAAAGCCATAAATACGTATATCTGAGCCTTCTATCAAAAGTTACATGTAACTTCATGAAGTTGTACAAAAACGCTTTATTTTGCTAAGACAGTGCGTTTCTGACTATTACATGCATTTGAATGTAGTTCTCGCACGAAACAAAGTATAGGTTTTCATCTTGTGAATAACTCGAAAATCTTAGTTCAAAAAGCTTTAAAACCTGTTTGCTCAACACGGGGATATAGAATTCTATAAGATAAAGCCATAAATACGTATATCTGAGCCTTCTATCAAAAGTTACAGCTAACTTCATGAAGTTGTACCAAAACACTTTATTTCGCCAAGACAGTGCGTTTCTATTACATGCATTTGAATGGAGTTCTCGTCAGAAAACAAAGTATAGGTTTTCATCTTGTGAATAACTCGAAAATCTTAGCTCAAACAGCTTTAAAACCTGTTTACTCAACACGGGGATATAGAATTCTATAAGATAAAGCCATAAACACGTATATCTGAGCCTTCTATCAAAAGTTACATGTAACTTCATGAAGTTGTACCAAAACACTTTATTTCGCCGAGACAGTGCGTTTCTGATTATTACATGCATTTGAATGGAGTTCTCGCACGAAACAAAGTATAGGTTTTCATCTTGTGAATAACTCGAAAATCTTAGCTCAAACAGCTTTAAAACCTGTTTGCTCAACACGGGGATATAGAATTCTATAAGATAAAGCCATAAATACGTATATCTGAGCCTTCTATCAAAAGTTACATGTAACTTCATGAAGTTGTACAAAAACGCTTTATTTTGCTAAGACAGTGCGTTTCTGACTATTACATGCATTTGAATGGAGTTCTCGCACGAAACAAAGTATAGGTTTTCATCTTGTGAATAACTCGAAAATCTTAGCTCAAACAGCTTTAAAACCTGTTTGCTCAACACGGGGATATAGAATTCTATAAGATAAAGCCATAAATACGTATATCTGAGCCTTCTATCAAAAGTTACATGTAACTTCATGAAGTTGTACAAAAACGCTTTATTTTGCTAAGACAGTGCGTTTCTGACTATTACATGCATTTGAATGGAGTTCTCGCACGAAACAAAGTATAGGTTTTCATCTTGTGAATAACTCGAAAATCTTAGTTCAAAAAGCTTTAAAACATGTTTGCTCAACACGGGGATATAGAATTCTATGAGATAAAGCCATAAATACGTGTGTCTAAGCCTTCTATCAAAAGTTACATGTAACTTCATGAAGTTGTACAAAAACACATTATTTCGCCGAGACAGTGCGTTTCTGACTATTACATGCATTTGAATGGCGTTCTCGCACGAAACAAAGTAAAGGTTTTCATCTTGTGAATAACTCGAAAATCTTAGCTCAACCAGCTTTAAAACCTGTCTGCTCCACACGGGGATATAGAATTCTATAAGATAAAGCCATAAATACGTATATCTGAGCCTTCTATCAAAAGTTACAGCTAACTTCATGAAGTTGTACAAAAACACATTATTTCGCCGAGACAGTGCGTTTCTGACTGTTACATGCATTTGAATGGAGTTCTCGCACGAAACAAAGTATAGGTTTTCATCTTGTTAATAACTCGAAAATCTTAGCTCAAACAGCTTTAAAACCTGTTTGCTCAACACGGGGATATTGAATTGTATAAGATAAAGCCATGAATACGTATATCTGAGCCTTCTATCAAAACTTACAGCTAACTTCATGAAGTTGTACCAAAACACTTTATTTCGCTAAGACAGTGCGTTTCTGACTATTACATGCATTTGAATGGAATTCTCGCACGAAACAAAGTATAGGTTTTCATCTTGTGAATAACTCGAAAATCTTAGCTCAAACAGCTTTAAAACCTATTTGCTCAACACGGGGATATAGAATTCTATAAGATAAAGCCATAAACACGTATATCTGAGCCTTCTATCAAAAGTTACATGTAACTTCATGAAGTTGTACCAAAGCACTTTATTTCGCCGAGACAGTGCGTTTCTGACTATTACATGCATTTGAATGGAGTTCTCGCACAAAACAAAGTATAGGTTTTCATCTTGTGAATAACTCGAAAATCTTAGCTCAAACAGCTTTAAAACCTTTTTGCTCAACACGGGGATATTGAATTCTATGAGATAAAACCATAAATATGTGTGTCTGAGCCTTCTATCAAAAGTTACATGTAACTTCATGAAGTTGTACAAAAACACATTATTTTGCCGAGACAGTGCGTTTCTGACTATTACATGCATTTGAATGGAGTTCTCGCACAAAACAAAGTATAGGTTTTCATCTTGTGAATAACTCGAAAATCTTAGCTCAAACAGCTTTAAAACCTGTCTGCTCAACACGGGGATATTGAATTCTATGAGATAAAACCATGAATATGTGTGTCTGAGCCTTCTATCAAAAGTTACATGTAACTTCATGAAGTTGTACAAAAACACATTATTTCGCCGAGACAGTGCGTTTCTGACTATTACATGCATTTGAATGGAGTTCTCGCACAAAACAAAGTATAGGTTTTCATCTTGTGAATAACTCGAAAATCTTAGCTCAAACAGCTTTAAAACCTGTCTGCTCAACACGGGGATATTGAATTCTATGAGATAAAACCATAAATATGTGTGTCTGAGCCTTCTATCAAAAGTTACATGTAACTTCATGAAGTTGTACAAAAACACATTATTTCGCCGAGACAGTGCGTTTCTGACTATTACATGCATTTGAATGGAGTTCTCGCACAAAACAAAGTATAGGTTTTCATCTTGTGAATAACTCGAAAATCTTAGCTCAAACAGCTTTAAAACCTTTTTGCTCAACACGGGGATATTGAATTCTATGAGATAAAACCATAAATATGTGTGTCTGAGCCTTCTATCAAAAGTTACATGTAACTTCATGAAGTTGTACAAAAACACATTATTTTGCCGAGACAGTGCGTTTCTGACTATTACATGCATTTGAATGGAGTTCTCGCACAAAACAAAGTATAGGTTTTCATCTTGTGAATAACTCGAAAATCTTAGCTCAACCAGCTTTAAAACCTGTCTGCTCCACACGGGGATATAGAATTCTATAAGATAAAGCCATAAATACGTATATCTGAGCCTTCTATCAAAAGTTACAGCTAACTTCATGAAGTTGTACAAAAACACATTATTTCGCCGAGACAGTGCGTTTCTGACTGTTACATGCATTTGAATGGAGTTCTCGCACGAAACAAAGTATAGGTTTTCATCTTGTTAATAACTCGAAAATCTTAGCTCAAACAGCTTTAAAACCTGTTTGCTCAACACGGGGATATTGAATTGTATAAGATAAAGCCATGAATACGTATATCTGAGCCTTCTATCAAAAGTTACAGCTAACTTCATGAAGTTGTACCAAAACACTTTATTTCGCTAAGACAGTGCGTTTCTGACTATTACATGCATTTGAATGGAATTCTCGCACGAAACAAAGTATAGGTTTTCATCTTGTGAATAACTCGAAAATCTTAGCTCAAACAGCTTTAAAACCTGTTTGCTCAACACGGGGATATTGAATTGTATAAGATAAAGCCATGAATACGTATATCTGAGCCTTCTATCAAAAGTTACAGCTAACTTCATGAAGTTGTACCAAAACACTTTATTTCGCTAAGACAGTGCGTTTCTGACTGTTACATGCATTTGAATGGAATTCTCGCACGAAACAAAGTATAGGTTTTCATCTTGTGAATAACTCGAAAATCTTAGCTCAAACAGCTTTAAAACCTGTTTGCTCAACACGGGGATATAGAATTCTATAAGATAAAGCCATAAATACGTATATCTGAGCCTTCTATCAAAAGTTACATGTAACTTCATGAAGTTGTACAAAAACACATTATTTCGCCAAGACAGTGCGTTTATGACTATTACATGCATTTGAATGGAGTTCTCGCCCGAAATAAAGTATAGGTTTTCATCTTGTGAATAACTCGAAAATCTTAGCTCAAACAGCTTTAAAACCTATTTGCTCAACACGGGGATATAGAATTCTATAAGATAAAGCCATAAACACGTATATCTGAGCCTTCTATCAAAAGTTACATGTAACTTCATGAAGTTGTACCAAAGCACTTTATTTCGCCGAGACAGTGCGTTTCTGACTATTACATGCATTTGAATGGAGTTCTCGCACAAAACAAAGTATAGGTTTTCATCTTGTGAATAACTCGAAAATCTTAGCTCAAACAGCTTTAAAACCTTTTTGCTCAACACGGGGATATAGAATTGTATAAGATAAAGCCATAAACACGTATATCTGAGCCTTCTATCAAAAGTTACATGTAACTTCATGAAGTTGTACAAAAACACTTTATTTCGCCAAGACAGTGCGTTTCTGACTATTACATGCATTTGAATGGAGTTCTCGCACGAAACAAAGTATAGGTTTTCATCTTGTGAATAACTCGAAAATCTTAGTTCAAAAAGCTTTAAAACATGTTTGCTCAACACGGGGATATTGAATTCTATGAGATAAAACCATAAATATGTGTGTCTGAGCCTTCTATCAAAAGTTACATGTAACTTCATGAAGTTGTACAAAAACACTTTATTTCGCCGAGACAGTGCGTTTCTGACTATTACATGCATTTGAATGGAGTTCTCGCACAAAACAAAGTATAGGTTTTCATCTTGTGAATAACTCGAAAATCTTAGCTCAAACAGCTTTAAAACCTGTCTGCTCAACACGGGGATATTGAATTCTATGAGATAAAGCCATAAATATGTGTGTCTAAGCCTTCTATCAAAAGTTACATGTAACTTCATGAAGTTGTACAAAAACACATTATTTCGCCGAGACAGTGCGTTTCTGACTATTACATGCATTTGAATGGCGTTCTCGCACGAAACAAAGTAAAGGTTTTCATCTTGTGAATAACTCGAAAATCTTAGCTCAACCAGCTTTAAAACCTGTCTGCTCCACACGGGGATATAGAATTCTATAAGATAAAGCCATAAATACGTATATCTGAGCCTTCTATCAAAAGTTACATGTAACTTCATGAAGTTGTACCAAAACACTTTATTTCGCCGAGACAGTGCGTTTCTGACTATTACATGCATTTGAATGTTCTCGCACGAAACAAAGTATAGGTTTTCATCTTGTGAATAACTCGAAAATCTTAGCTCAAACAGCTTTAAAACCTGTTTGCTCAACACGGGGATATAGAATTCTATGAGATAAAGCTATAAATACGTATATCTGAGCCTTCTATCAAAAGTTACATGTAACTTCATGAAGTTGTACAAAAACGCTTTATTTTGCTAAGACAGTGCGTTTCTGACTATTACATGCATTTGAATGGAGTTCTCGCACGAAACAAAGTATAGGTTTTCATCTTGTGAATAACTCGAAAATCTTAGTTCAAAAAGCTTTAAAACATGTTTGCTCAACACGGGGATATAGAATTCTATAAGATAAAGCTATAAATACGTATATCTGAGCCTTCTATCAAAAGTTACATGTAACTTCATGAAGTTGTACAAAAACGCTTTATTTTGCTAAGACAGTGCGTTTCTGACTATTACATGCATTTGAATGGAGTTCTCGCACGAAACAAAGTATAGGTTTTCATCTTGTGAATAACTCGAAAATCTTAGTTCAAAAAGCTTTAAAACATGTTTGCTCAACACGGGGATATAGAATTGTATAAGATAAAGCCATAAATACGTATATCTGAGCCTTCTATCAAAAGTTACAGCTAACTTCATGAAGTTGTACAAAAACACATTATTTCGCCGAGACAGTGCGTTTCTGACTGTTACATGCATTTGAATGGAGTTCTCGCACGAAACAAAGTATAGGTTTTCATCTTGTTAATAACTCGAAAATCTTAGCTCAAACAGCTTTAAAACCTGTTTGCTCAACACGGGGATATTGAATTGTATAAGATAAAGCCATGAATACGTATATCTGAGCCTTCTATCAAAAGTTACATGTAACTTCATGAAGTTGTACAAAAACACATTATTTCGCCAAGACAGTGCGTTTATGACTATTACATGCATTTGAATGGAGTTCTCGCCCGAAATAAAGTACAGGTTTTCATCTTGTGAATAACTCGAAAATCTTAGCTCAAACAGCTTTAAAACCTATTTGCTCAACACGGGGATATAGAATTCTATAAGATAAAGCCATAAATACGTATATCTGAGCCTTCTATCAAAAGTTACATGTAACTTCATGAAGTTGTACCAAAACACTTTATTTCGCCGAGACAGTGCGTTTCTGACTATTACATGCATTTGAATGGAGTTCTCGCACGAAACAAAGTATAGGTTTTCATCTTGTGAATAACTCGAAAATCTTAGCTCAAACAGCTTTAAAACCCTTTTTACTCAACACGGGGATATAGAATTCTATAAGATAAAGCCATAAACACGTATATCTGAGCCTTCTATCAAAAGTTACATGTAACTTCATGAAGTTGTACCAAAGCACTTTATTTCGCCGAGACAGTGCGTTTCTGACTATTACATGCATTTGAATGGAGTTCTCGCACAAAACAAAGTATAGGTTTTCATCTTGTGAATAACTCGAAAATCTTAGCTCAAACAGCTTTAAAACCTGTCTGCTCAACACGGGGATATTGAATTCTATGAGATAAAGCCATAAATATGTGTGTCTAAGCCTTCTATCAAAAGTTACATGTAACTTCATGAAGTTGTACAAAAACACATTATTTCGCCGAGACAGTGCGTTTCTGACTATTACATGCATTTGAATGGCGTTCTCGCACGAAACAAAGTAAAGGTTTTCATCTTGTGAATAACTCGAAAATCTTAGCTCAACCAGCTTTAAAACCTGTCTGCTCCACACGGGGATATAGAATTCTATAAGATAAAGCCATAAATACGTATATCTGAGCCTTCTATCAAAAGTTACATGTAACTTCATGAAGTTGTACCAAAACACTTTATTTCGCCGAGACAGTGCGTTTCTGACTATTACATGCATTTGAATGTTCTCGCACGAAACAAAGTATAGGTTTTCATCTTGTGAATAACTCGAAAATCTTAGCTCAAACAGCTTTAAAACCTGTTTGCTCAACACGGGGATATAGAATTCTATAAGATAAAGCTATAAATACGTATATCTGAGCCTTCTATCAAAAGTTACATGTAACTTCATGAAGTTGTACAAAAACGCTTTATTTTGCTAAGACAGTGCGTTTCTGACTATTACATGCATTTGAATGGAGTTCTCGCACGAAACAAAGTATAGGTTTTCATCTTGTGAATAACTCGAAAATCTTAGTTCAAAAAGCTTTAAAACATGTTTGCTCAACACGGGGATATAGAATTGTATAAGATAAAGCCATAAATACGTATATCTGAGCCTTCTATCAAAAGTTACAGCTAACTTCATGAAGTTGTACAAAAACACATTATTTCGCCGAGACAGTGCGTTTCTGACTGTTACATGCATTTGAATGGAGTTCTCGCACGAAACAAAGTATAGGTTTTCATCTTGTTAATAACTCGAAAATCTTAGCTCAAACAGCTTTAAAACCTGTTTGCTCAACACGGGGATATTGAATTGTATAAGATAAAGCCATGAATACGTATATCTGAGCCTTCTATCAAAACTTACAGCTAACTTCATGAAGTTGTACCAAAACACTTTATTTCGCTAAGACAGTGCGTTTCTGACTATTACATGCATTTGAATGGAATTCTCGCACGAAACAAAGTATAGGTTTTCATCTTGTGAATAACTCGAAAATCTTAGCTCAAACAGCTTTAAAACCTGTTTGCTCAACACGGGGATATAGAATTCTATAAGATAAAGCCATAAATACGTATATCTGAGCCTTCTATCAAAAGTTACATGTAACTTCATGAAGTTGTACAAAAACACATTATTTCGCCAAGACAGTGCGTTTATGACTATTACATGCATTTGAATGGAGTTCTCGCCCGAAATAAAGTATAGGTTTTCATCTTGTGAATAACTCGAAAATCTTAGCTCAAACAGCTTTAAAACCTATTTGCTCAACACGGGGATATAGAATTCTATAAGATAAAGCCATAAATACGTATATCTGAGCCTTCTATCAAAAGTTACATGTAACTTCATGAAGTTGTACCAAAACACTTTATTTCGCCGAGACAGTGCGTTTCTGACTATTACATGCATTTGAATGGAGTTCTCGCACGAAACAAAGTATAGGTTTTCATCTTGTGAATAACTCGAAAATCTTAGCTCAAACAGCTTTAAAACCCTTTTTACTCAACACGGGGATATAGAATTCTATAAGATAAAGCCATAAACACGTATATCTGAGCCTTCTATCAAAAGTTACATGTAACTTCATGAAGTTGTACCAAAGCACTTTATTTCGCCGAGACAGTGCGTTTCTGACTATTACATGCATTTGAATGGAGTTCTCGCACAAAACAAAGTATAGGTTTTCATCTTGTGAATAACTCGAAAATCTTAGCTCAAACAGCTTTAAAACCTGTCTGCACAACACGGGGATATTGAATTCTATGAGATAAAGCCATAAATATGTGTGTCTAAGCCTTCTATCAAAAGTTACATGTAACTTCATGAAGTTGTACAAAAACACATTATTTCGCCGAGACAGTGCGTTTCTGACTATTACATGCATTTGAATGGCGTTCTCGCACGAAACAAAGTAAAGGTTTTCATCTTGTGAATAACTCGAAAATCTTAGCTCAACCAGCTTTAAAACCTGTCTGCTCCACACGGGGATATAGAATTCTATAAGATAAAGCCATAAATACGTATATCTGAGCCTTCTATCAAAAGTTACATGTAACTTCATGAAGTTGTACCAAAACACTTTATTTCGCCGAGACAGTGCGTTTCTGACTATTACATGCATTTGAATGTTCTCGCACGAAACAAAGTATAGGTTTTCATCTTGTGAATAACTCGAAAATCTTAGCTCAAACAGCTTTAAAACCTGTTTGCTCAACACGGGGATATAGAATTCTATAAGATAAAGCTATAAATACGTATATCTGAGCCTTCTATCAAAAGTTACATGTAACTTCATGAAGTTGTACAAAAACGCTTTATTTTGCTAAGACAGTGCGTTTCTGACTATTACATGCATTTGAATGGAGTTCTCGCACGAAACAAAGTATAGGTTTTCATCTTGTGAATAACTCGAAAATCTTAGTTCAAAAAGCTTTAAAACATGTTTGCTCAACACGGGGATATAGAATTGTATAAGATAAAGCCATAAATACGTATATCTGAGCCTTCTATCAAAAGTTACAGCTAACTTCATGAAGTTGTACAAAAACACATTATTTCGCCGAGACAGTGCGTTTCTGACTGTTACATGCATTTGAATGGAGTTCTCGCACGAAACAAAGTATAGGTTTTCATCTTGTTAATAACTCGAAAATCTTAGCTCAAACAGCTTTAAAACCTGTTTGCTCAACACGGGGATATTGAATTGTATAAGATAAAGCCATGAATACGTATATCTGAGCCTTCTATCAAAACTTACAGCTAACTTCATGAAGTTGTACCAAAACACTTTATTTCGCTAAGACAGTGCGTTTCTGACTATTACATGCATTTGAATGGAATTCTCGCACGAAACAAAGTATAGGTTTTCATCTTGTGAATAACTCGAAAATCTTAGCTCAAACAGCTTTAAAACCTGTTTGCTCAACACGGGGATATAGAATTCTATAAGATAAAGCCATAAATACGTATATCTGAGCCTTCTATCAAAAGTTACATGTAACTTCATGAAGTTGTACAAAAACACATTATTTCGCCAAGACAGTGCGTTTATGACTATTACATGCATTTGAATGGAGTTCTCGCCCGAAATAAAGTATAGGTTTTCATCTTGTGAATAACTCGAAAATCTTAGCTCAAACAGCTTTAAAACCTATTTGCTCAACACGGGGATATAGAATTCTATAAGATAAAGCCATAAATACGTATATCTGAGCCTTCTATCAAAAGTTACATGTAACTTCATGAAGTTGTACCAAAACACTTTATTTCGCCGAGACAGTGCGTTTCTGACTATTACATGCATTTGAATGGAGTTCTCGCACGAAACAAAGTATAGGTTTTCATCTTGTGAATAACTCGAAAATCTTAGCTCAAACAGCTTTAAAACCTGTTTACTCAACACGGGGATATAGAATTCTATAAGATAAAGCCATAAACACGTATATCTGAGCCTTCTATCAAAAGTTACATGTAACTTCATGAAGTTGTACCAAAGCACTTTATTTCGCCGAGACAGTGCGTTTCTGACTATTACATGCATTTGAATGGAGTTCTCGCACAAAACAAAGTATAGGTTTTCATCTTGTGAATAACTCGAAAATCTTAGCTCAAACAGCTTTAAAACCTGTTTGCTCAACACGGGGATATTGAATTCTATAAGATAAAGCCATAAACACGTATATCTGAGCCTTCTATCAAAAGTTACATGTAACTTCATGAAGTTGTACAAAAACACTTTATTTCGCCGAGACAGTGCGTTTCTGACTATTACATGCATTTGAATGGAGTTCTCGCACAAAACAAAGTATAGGTTTTCATCTTGTGAATAACTCGAAAATCTTAGCTCAAACAGCTTTAAAACCTGTTTGCTCAACACGGGGATATTGAATTCTATAAGATAAAGCCATAAACACGTATATCTGAGCCTTCTATCAAAAGTTACATGTAACTTCATGAAGTTGTACCAAAGCACTTTATTTCGCCGAGACAGTGCGTTTCTGACTATTACATGCATTTGAATGGAGTTCTCGCACAAAACAAAGTATAGGTTTTCATCTTGTGAATAACTCGAAAATCTTAGCTCAAACAGCTTTAAAACCTTTTTGCTCAACACGGGGATATAGAATTCTATAAGATAAAGCCATAAACACGTATATCTGAGCCTTCTGTCAAAAGTTACATGTAACTTCATGAAGTTGTACAAAAACGCTTTATTTTGCTAAGACAGTGCGTTTCTGACTATTACATGCATTTGAATGGAGTTCTCGCACGAAACAAAGTATAGGTTTTCATCTTGTGAATAACTCGAAAATCTTAGTTCAAAAAGCTTTAAAACAAGTTTGCTCAACACGGGGATATAGAATTGTATAAGATAAAGCCATAAATACGTATATCTGAGCCTTCTATCAAAAGTTACAGCTAACTTCATGAAGTTGTACAAAAACACATTATTTTACCGAGACAGTGCGTTTCTGACTGTTACATGCATTTGAATGGAGTTCTCGCACAAAACAAAGTATAGGTTTTCATCTTGTGAATAACTCGAAAATCTTAGCTCAAACAGCTTTAAAACCTGTCTGCTCAACACGGGGATATTGAATTCTATGAGATAAAGCCATAAATATGTGTGTCTAAGCCTTCTATCAAAAGTTACATGTAACTTCATGAAGTTGCACCAAAACACATTATTTCGCCGAGACAGTGCGTTTCTGACTATTACATGCATTTGAATGGAGTTCTCGCACAAAACAAAGTATAGGTTTTCATCTTGTGAATAACTCGAAAATCTTAGCTCAAACAGCTTTAAAACCTGTTTGCTCAACACGGGGATATTGAATTCTATCAGATAAAACCATAAATACGTATATCTGAGCCTTCTATCAAAAGTTACAGCTAACTTCATGAAGTTGTACCAAAACACTTTATTTCGCCGAGACAGTGCGTTTCTGACTATTACATGCATTTGAATGGAGCTCTCGCACGAAACAAAGTATAGGTTTTCATCTTGTGAATAACTCGAAAATCTTAGCTCAAACAGCTTTAAAACCTGTTTGCTCAACACGGGGATATAGAATTCTATAAGATAAAGCCATAAATACGTATATCTGAGCCTTCTATCAAAAGTTACATGTAACTTCATGAAGTTGTACAAAAACGCTTTATTTTGCTAAGACAGTGCGTTTCTGACTATTACATGCATTTGAATGGAGTTCTCGCACGAAACAAAGTATAGGTTTTCATCTTGTGAATAACTCGAAAATCTTAGTTCAAAAAGCTTTAAAACATGTTTGCTCAACACGGGGATATAGAATTCTATAAGATAAAGCCATAAATACGTATATCTGAGCCTTCTATCAAAAGTTACAGCTAACTTCATGAAGTTGTACCAAAACACATTATTTCGCCGACACAGTGCGTTTCTGACTGTTACATGCATTTGAATGGAGTTCTCGCACAAAACAAAGTATAGGTTTTCATCTTGTGAATAACTCGAAAATCTTAGCTCAAACAGCTTTAAAACCTGTTTACTCAACACGGGGATATAGAATTCTATAAGATAAAGCCATAAACACGTATATCTGAGCCTTCTATCAAAAGTTACATGTAACTTCATGAAGTTGTACAAAAACACATTATTTCGCCGAGACAGTGCGTTTCTGACTATTACATGCATTTGAATGGCGTTCTCGCACGAAACAAAGGTTTTCATCTTGTGAATAACTCGAAAATCTTAGCTCAACCAGCTTTAAAACCTGTCTGCTCCACACGGGGATATAGAATTCTATAAGATAAAGCCATAAATACGTATATCTGAGCCTTCTATCAAAAGTTACAGCTAACTTCATGAAGTTGTACAAAAACACATTATTTCGCCGAGACAGTGCGTTTCTGACTGTTACATGCATTTGAATGGAGTTCTCGCACAAAACAAAGTATAGGTTTTCATCTTGTGAATAACTCGAAAATCTTAGCTCAAACAGCTTTAAAACCTGTCTGCTCAACACGGGGATATTGAATTCTATGAGATAAAGCCATAAATATGTGTGTCTAAGCCTTCTATCAAAAGT
Organism: Perissodus microlepis; assembly: GCF_051167445.1. Taxonomy (NCBI): domain Eukaryota; kingdom Metazoa; phylum Chordata; class Actinopteri; order Cichliformes; family Cichlidae; genus Perissodus; species Perissodus microlepis. Next base: position 2,066,901 of record NC_140473.1, on the reverse strand, counting down.
TACATGTAACTTCATGAAGTTGCACCAAAACACTTTATTTCGCCGAGACAGTGCGTTTCTGACTATTACATGCATTTGAATGGAGTTCTCGCACAAAACAAAGTATAGGTTTTCATCTTGTGAATAACTCGAAAATCTTAGCTCAAACAGCTTTAAAACCTGTTTGCTCAACACGGGGATATTGAATTCTATCAGATAAAACCATAAATACGTATATCTGAGCCTTCTATCAAAAGTTACAGCTAACTTCATGAAGTTGTACCAAAACACTTTATTTCGCCGAGACAGTGCGTTTCTGACTATTACATGCATTTGAATGGAGCTCTCGCAGGAAACAAAGTATAGGTTTTCATCTTGTGAATAACTCGAAAATCTTAGCTCAAACAGCTTTAAAACCTGTTTGCTCAACACGGGGATATAGAATTGTATAAGATAAAGCCATAAATACGTATATCTGAGCCTTCTATCAAAAGTTACAGCTAACTTCATGAAGTTGTACCAAAACACATTATTTCGCCGAGACAGTGCCTTTCTGACTGTTACATGCATTTGAATGGAGTTCTCGCACAAAACAAAGTATAGGTTTTCATCTTGTGAATAACTCGAAAATCTTAGCTCAAACAGCTTTAAAACCTGTTTACTCAACACGGGGATATAGAATTCTATAAGATAAAGCCATAAACACGTATATCTGAGCCTTCTATCAAAAGTTACATGTAACTTCATGAAGTTGTACAAAAACACATTATTTCGCCGAGACAGTGCGTTTCTGACTATTACATGCATTTGAATGGAATTCTCGCACGAAACAAAGTAAAGGTTTTCATCTTGTGAATAACTCGAAAATCTTAGCTCAAACAGCTTTAAAACCTGTTTGCTCAACACGGGGATATTGAATTCTATGAGATAAAACCATAAATACGTATATCTGAGCCTTCTATCAAAAGTTACAGCTAACTTCATGAAGTTGTACCAAAACACTTTATTTCGCCGAGACAGTGCGTTTCTGACTATTACATGCATTTGAATGGAGCTCTCGCACGAAACAAAGTATAGGTTTTCATCTTGTGAATAACTCGAAAATCTTAGCTCAAACAGCTTTAAAACCTGTTTGCTCAACACGGGGATATAGAATTGTATAAGATAAAGCCATAAATACGTATATCTGAGCCTTCTATCAAAAGTTACAGCTAACTTCATGAAGTTGTACCAAAACACATTATTTCGCCGAGACAGTGCGTTTCTGACTGTTACATGCATTTGAATGGAGTTCTCGCACAAAACAAAGTATAGGTTTTCATCTTGTGAATAACTCGAAAATCTTAGCTCAAACAGCTTTAAAACCTGTTTACTCAACACGGGGATATAGAATTCTATAAGATAAAGCCATAAACACGTATATCTGAGCCTTCTATCAACAGTTACATGTAACTTCATGAAGTTGTACAAAAACACATTATTTCGCCGAGACAGTGCGTTTCTGACTATTACATGCATTTGAATGGCGTTCTCGCACGAAACAAAGTAAAGGTTTTCATCTTGTGAATAACTCGAAAATCTTAGCTCAACCAGCTTTAAAACCTTTTTGCTCCACACGGGGATATAGAATTCTATAAGATAAAGCCATAAATACGTATATCTGAGCCTTCTATCAAAAGTTACATGTAACTTCATGAAGTTGTACCAAAACACATTATTTCGCCGAGACAGTGCGTTTCTGACTGTTACATGCATTTCAATGGAGTTCTCGCACAAAACAAAGTATAGGTTTTCATCTTGTGAATAACTCGAAAATCTTAGCTCAAACAGCTTTAAAACCTGTCTGCTCAACACGGGGATATAGAATTCTATAAGATAAAGCCATAAATATGTGTGTCTAAGCCTTCTATCAAAAGTTACATGTAACTTCATGAAGTTGCACCAAAACACTTTATTTCGCCGAGACAGTGCGTTTCTGACTATTACATGCATTTGAATGGAGTTCTCGCACAAAACAAAGTATAGGTTTTCATCTTGTGAATAACTCGAAAATCTTAGCTCAAACAGCTTTAAAACCTGTTTGCTCATCACGGGGATATAGAATTCTATAAGATAAAGCCATAAATACGTATATCTGAGCCTTCTATCAAAAGTTACATGTAACTTCATGAAGTTGTACAAAAACGCTTTATTTTGCTAAGACAGTGCGTTTCTGACTATTACATGCATTTGAATGGAGTTCTCGCACGAAACAAAGTATAGGTTTTCATCTTGTGAATAACTCGAAAATCTTAGTTCAAAAAGCTTTAAAACCTGTCTGCTCAACACGGGGATATTGAATTCTATGAGATAAAGCCATAAATATGTGTGTCTAAGCCTTCTATCAAAAGTTACATGTAACTTCATGAAGTTGCACCAAAACACTTTACATGCATTTGAATGGAGCTCTCGCACGAAACAAAGTATAGGTTTTCATCTTGTGAATAACTCGAAAATCTTAGCTCAAACAGCTTTAAAACCTGTTTGCTCAACACGGGGATATTGAATTCTATGAGATAAAACCATAAATATGTGTGTCTGAGGCTGCTATCAAAAGTTACAGCTAACTTCATGAAGTTGTACAAAAACACATTATTTCGCCGAGACAGTGCGTTTCTGACTGTTACATGCATTTGAATGGAGTTCTCGCACAAAACAAAGTATAGGTTTTCATCTTGTGAATAACTCGAAAATCTTAGCTCAAACAGCTTTAAAACCTGTCTGCTCAACACGGGGATATTGAATTCTATGAGATAAAGCCATAAATATGTGTGTCTAAGCCTTCTATCAAAAGTTACATGTAACTCCATGAAGTTGCACCAAAACACATTATTTCGCCGAGACAGTGCGTTTCTGACTATTACATGCATTTGAATGGCGTTCTCGCACGAAACAAAGTAAAGGTTTTCATCTTGTGAATAACTCGAAAATCTTAGCTCAACCAGCTTTAAAACCTTTTTGCTCCACACGGGGATATAGAATTCTATAAGATAAAGCCATAAATACGTATATCTGAGCCTTCTATCAAAAGTTACATGTAACTTCATGAAGTTGTACCAAAACACTTTATTTCGCCGAGACAGTGCGTTTCTGACTATTACATGCATTTGAATGGAGTTCTCGCACAAAACAAAGTATAGGTTTTCATCTTGTGAATAAGTCGAAAATCTTAGCTCAAACAGCTTTAAAACCTGTTTACTCAACACGGGGATATAGAATTCTATAAGATAAAGCCATAAACACGTATATCTGAGCCTTCTATCAAAGGTTACATGTAACTTCATGAAGTTGTACCAAAACACTTTATTTCGCCGAGACAGTGCGTTTCTGACTATTACATGCATTTGAATGGAGTTCTCGCACGAAACAAAGTATAGGTTTTCATCTTGTGAATAACTCGAAAATCTTAGCTCAACCAGCTTTAAAACCTGTTTGCTCAACACGGGGATATAGAATTCTATAAGATAAAGCCATAAACACGTATATCTGAGCCTTCTATCAAAAGTTACAGCTAACTTCATGAAGTTGTACAAAAACACATTATTTCGCCGAGACAGTGCGTTTCTGACTGTTACATGCATTTGAATGGAGTTCTCGCACAAAACAAAGTATAGGTTTTCATCTTGTGAATAACTCGAAAATCTTAGCTCAAACAGCTTTAAAACCTGTCTGCTCAACACGGGGATATTGAATTCTATGAGATAAAGCCATAAATATGTGTGTCTAAGCCTTCTATCAAAAGTTACATGTAACTTCATGAAGTTGCACCAAAACACTTTATTTCGCCGAGACAGTGCGTTTCTGACTATTACATGCATTTGAATGGAGTTCTCGCACAAAACAAAGTATAGGTTTTCATCTTGTGAATAACTCGAAAATCTTAGCTCAAACAGCTTTAAAACCTGTTTGCTCAACACGGGGATATTGAATTCTATCAGATAAAACCATAAATACGTATATCTGAGCCTTCTATCAAAAGTTACAGCTAACTTCATGAAGTTGTACCAAAACACTTTATTTCGCCGAGACAGTGCGTTTCTGACTATTACATGCATTTGAATGGAGCTCTCGCACGAAACAAAGTATAGGTTTTCATCTTGTGAATAACTCGAAAATCTTAGCTCAAACAGCTTTAAAACCTGTTTGCTCATCACGGGGATATAGAATTCTATAAGATAAAGCCATAAATACGTATATCTGAGCCTTCTATCAAAAGTTACATGTAACTTCATGAAGTTGTACAAAAACGCTTTATTTTGCTAAGACAGTGCGTTTCTGACTATTACATGCATTTGAATGGAGTTCTCGCACAAAACAAAGTATAGGTTTTCATCTTGTGAATAACTCGAAAATCTTAGCTCAAACAGCTTTAAAACCTGTTTACTCAACACGGGGATATAGAATTCTATAAGATAAAGCCATAAACACGTATATCTGAGCCTTCTATCAACAGTTACATGTAACTTCATGAAGTTGTACCAAAACACATTATTTCGCCGAGACAGTGCGTTTCTGACTGTTACATGCATTTCAATGGAGTTCTCGCACAAAACAAAGTATAGGTTTTCATCTTGTGAATAACTCGAAAATCTTAGCTCAAACAGCTTTAAAACCTGCCTGCTCAACACGGGGATATTGAATTCTATGAGATAAAGCCATAAATATGTGTGTCTAAGCCTTCTATCAAAAGTTACAGCTAACTTCATGAAGTTGCACCAAAACACTTTATTTCGCCGAGACAGTGCGTTTCTGACTATTACATGCATTTGAATGGAGTTCTCGCACAAAACAAAGTATAGGTTTTCATCTTGTGAATAACTCGAAAATCTTAGCTCAAACAGCTTTAAAACCTGTTTGCTCAACACGGGGATATTGAATTCTATCAGATAAAACCATAAATACGTATATCTGAGCCTTCTATCAAAAGTTACAGCTAACTTCATGAAGTTGTACCAAAACACTTTATTTCGCCGAGACAGTGCGTTTCTGACTATTACATGCATTTGAATGGAGCTCTCGCACGAAACAAAGTATAGGTTTTCATCTTGTGAATAACTCGAAAATCTTAGCTCAAACAGCTTTAAAACCTGTTTGCTCATCACGGGGATATAGAATTCTATAAGATAAAGCCATAAATACGTATATCTGAGCCTTCTATCAAAAGTTACATGTAACTTCATGAAGTTGTACAAAAACGCTTTATTTTGCTAAGACAGTGCGTTTCTGACTATTACATGCATTTGAATGGAGTTCTCGCACGAAACAAAGTATAGGTTTTCATCTTGTGAATAACTCGAAAATCTTAGTTCAAAAAGCTTTAAAACCTGTCTGCTCAACACGGGGATATTGAATTCTATGAGATAAAGCCATAAATATGTGTGTCTAAGCCTTCTATCAAAAGTTACATGTAACTTCATGAAGTTGCACCAAAACACTTTACATGCATTTGAATGGAGCTCTCGCACGAAACAAAGTATAGGTTTTCATCTTGTGAATAACTCGAAAATCTTAGTTCAAACAGCTTTAAAACCTGTCTGCTCAACACGGGGATATAGAATTCTATAAGATAAAGCCATAAATACGTATATCTGAGCCTTCTATCAAAAGTTACATGTAACTTCATGAAGTTGTACAAAAACGCTTTATTTTGCTAAGACAGTGCGTTTCTGACTATTACATGCATTTGAATGGAGTTCTCGCACAAAACAAAGTATAGGTTTTCATCTTGTGAATAACTCGAAAATCTTAGCTCAAACAGCTTTAAAACCTGTCTGCTCAACACGGGGATATTGAATTCTATGAGATAAAGCCATAAATATGTGTGTCTAAGCCTTCTATCAAAAGTTACATGTAACTCCATGAAGTTGCACCAAAACACATTATTTCGCCGAGACAGTGCGTTTCTGACTATTACATGCATTTGAATGGCGTTCTCGCACGAAACAAAGTAAAGGTTTTCATCTTGTGAATAACTCGAAAATCTTAGCTCAACCAGCTTTAAAACCTTTTTGCTCCACACGGGGATATAGAATTCTATAAGATAAAGCCATAAACACGTATATCTGAGCCTTCTATCAAAAGTTACAGCTAACTTCATGAAGTTGTACCAAAACACTTTATTTCGCCGAGACAGTGCGTTTCTGACTATTACATGCATTTGAATGGAGTTCTCGCACAAAACAAAGTATAGGTTTTCATCTTGTGAATAACTCGAAAATCTTAGCTCAAACAGCTTTAAAACCTGTTTGCTCAACACGGGGATATTGAATTCTATGAGATAAAGCCATAAATACGTATATCTGAGCCTTCTATCAAAAGTTACATGTAACTTCATGAAGTTGCACCAAAACACTTTACATGCATTTGAATGGAGCTCTCGCACGAAACAAAGTATAGGTTTTCATCTTGTGAATAACTCGAAAATCTTAGTTCAAACAGCTTTAAAACCTGTCTGCTAAACACGGGGATATAGAATTCTATAAGATAAAGCCATAAATACGTATATCTGAGCCTTCTATCAAAAGTTACATGTAACTTCATGAAGTTGTACAAAAACGCTTTATTTTGCTAAGACAGTGCGTTTCTGACTATTACATGCATTTGAATGGAGTTCTCGCACAAAACAAAGTATAGGTTTTCATCTTGTGAATAACTCGAAAATCTTAGCTCAAACAGCTTTAAAACCTGTCTGCTCAACACGGGGATATTGAATTCTATGAGATAAAGCCATAAATATGTGTGTCTGAGGCTGCTATCAAAAGTTACAGCTAACTTCATGAAGTTGTACAAAAACACATTATTTCGCCGAGACAGTGCGTTTCTGACTGTTACATGCATTTGAATGGAGTTCTCGCACAAAACAAAGTATAGGTTTTCATCTTGTGAATAACTCGAAAATCTTAGCTCAAACAGCTTTAAAACCTGTCTGCTCAACACGGGGATATTGAATTCTATGAGATAAAACCATAAATATGTGTGTCTGAGGCTGCTATCAAAAGTTACAGCTAACTTCATGAAGTTGTACAAAAACACATTATTTCGCCGAGACAGTGCGTTTCTGACTGTTACATGCATTTGAATGGAGTTCTCGCACAAAACAAAGTATAGGTTTTCATCTTGTGAATAACTCGAAAATCTTAGTTCAAAAAGCTTTAAAACCTGTCTGCTCAACACGGGGATATTGAATTCTATGAGATAAAGCCATAAATATGTGTGTCTAAGCCTTCTATCAAAAGTTACATGTAACTTCATGAAGTTGCACCAAAACACTTTACATGCATTTGAATGGAGCTCTCGCACGAAACAAAGTATAGGTTTTCATCTTGTGAATAACTCGAAAATCTTAGTTCAAACAGCTTTAAAACCTGTCTGCTCAACACGGGGATATAGAATTCTATAAGATAAAGCCATAAATACGTATATCTGAGCCTTCTATCAAAAGTTACATGTAACTTCATGAAGTTGTACAAAAACGCTTTATTTTGCTAAGACAGTGCGTTTCTGACTATTACATGCATTTGAATGGAGTTCTCGCACAAAACAAAGTATAGGTTTTCATCTTGTGAATAACTCGAAAATCTTAGCTCAAACAGCTTTAAAACCTGTCTGCTCAACACGGGGATATTGAATTCTATGAGATAAAGCCATAAATATGTGTGTCTAAGCCTTCTATCAAAAGTTACATGTAACTCCATGAAGTTGCACCAAAACACATTATTTCGCCGAGACAGTGCGTTTCTGACTATTACATGCATTTGAATGGCGTTCTCGCACGAAACAAAGTAAAGGTTTTCATCTTGTGAATAACTCGAAAATCTTAGCTCAACCAGCTTTAAAACCTTTTTGCTCCACACGGGGATATAGAATTCTATAAGATAAAGCCATAAACACGTATATCTGAGCCTTCTATCAAAAGTTACAGCTAACTTCATGAAGTTGTACCAAAACACTTTATTTCGCCGAGACAGTGCGTTTCTGACTATTACATGCATTTGAATGGAGTTCTCGCACAAAACAAAGTATAGGTTTTCATCTTGTGAATAACTCGAAAATCTTAGCTCAAACAGCTTTAAAACCTGTTTGCTCAACACGGGGATATTGAATTCTATGAGATAAAGCCATAAATACGTATATCTGAGCCTTCTATCAAAAGTTACATGTAACTTCATGAAGTTGCACCAAAACACTTTACATGCATTTGAATGGAGCTCTCGCACGAAACAAAGTATAGGTTTTCATCTTGTGAATAACTCGAAAATCTTAGTTCAAACAGCTTTAAAACCTGTCTGCTCAACACGGGGATATAGAATTCTATAAGATAAAGCCATAAATACGTATATCTGAGCCTTCTATCAAAAGTTACATGTAACTTCATGAAGTTGTACAAAAACGCTTTATTTTGCTAAGACAGTGCGTTTCTGACTATTACATGCATTTGAATGGAGTTCTCGCACAAAACAAAGTATAGGTTTTCATCTTGTGAATAACTCGAAAATCTTAGCTCAAACAGCTTTAAAACCTGTCTGCTCAACACGGGGATATTGAATTCTATGAGATAAAGCCATAAATATGTGTGTCTGAGGCTGCTATCAAAAGTTACAGCTAACTTCATGAAGTTGTACAAAAACACATTATTTCGCCGAGACAGTGCGTTTCTGACTGTTACATGCATTTGAATGGAGTTCTCGCACAAAACAAAGTATAGGTTTTCATCTTGTGAATAACTCGAAAATCTTAGCTCAAACAGCTTTAAAACCTGTCTGCTCAACACGGGGATATTGAATTCTATGAGATAAAGCCATAAATATGTGTGTCTAAGCCTTCTATCAAAAGTTACATGTAACTCCATGAAGTTGCACCAAAACACATTATTTCGCCGAGACAGTGCGTTTCTGACTATTACATGCATTTGAATGGCGTTCTCGCACGAAACAAAGTAAAGGTTTTCATCTTGTGAATAACTCGAAAATCTTAGCTCAACCAGCTTTAAAACCTTTTTGCTCCACTCGGGGATATAGAATTCTATAAGATAAAGCCATAAATACGTATATCTGAGCCTTCTATCAAAAGTTACATGTAACTTCATGAAGTTGTACCAAAACACTTTATTTCGCCGAGACAGTGCGTTTCTGACTGTTACATGCATTTGAATGGAGTTCTCGCACAAAACAAAGTATAGGTTTTCATCTTGTGAATAAGTCGAAAATCTTAGCTCAAACAGCTTTAAAACCTGTTTACTCAACACGGGGATATAGAATTCTATAAGATAAAGCCATAAACACGTATATCTGAGCCTTCTATCAAAGGTTACATGTAACTTCATGAAGTTGTACCAAAACACTTTATTTCGCCGAGACAGTGCGTTTCTGACTATTACATGCATTTGAATGGAGTTCTCGCACGAAACAAAGTATAGGTTTTCATCTTGTGAATAACTCGAAAATCTTAGCTCAACCAGCTTTAAAACCTGTTTGCTCAACACGGGGATATAGAATTCTATAAGATAAAGCCATAAACACGTATATCTGAGCCTTCTATCAAAAGTTACAGCTAACTTCATGAAGTTGTACAAAAACACATTATTTCGCCGAGACAGTGCGTTTCTGTCTGTTACATGCATTTGAATGGAGTTCTCGCACAAAACAAAGTATAGGTTTTCATCTTGTGAATAACTCGAAAATCTTAGCTCAAACAGCTTTAAAACCTGTCTGCTCAACACGGGGATATTGAATTCTATGAGATAAAGCCATAAATATGTGTGTCTAAGCCTTCTATCAAAAGTTACATGTAACTTCATGAAGTTGCACCAAAACACTTTATTTCGCCGAGACAGTGCGTTTCTGACTATTACATGCATTTGAATGGAGTTCTCGCACAAAACAAAGTATAGGTTTTCATCTTGTGAATAACTCGAAAATCTTAGCTCAAACAGCTTTAAAACCTGTTTGCTCAACACGGGGATATTGAATTCTATCAGATAAAACCATAAATACGTATATCTGAGCCTTCTATCAAAAGTTACAGCTAACTTCATGAAGTTGTACCAAAACACTTTATTTCGCCGAGACAGTGCGTTTCTGACTATTACATGCATTTGAATGGAGCTCTCGCACGAAACAAAGTATAGGTTTTCATCTTGTGAATAACTCGAAAATCTTAGCTCAAACAGCTTTAAAACCTGTTTGCTCATCACGGGGATATAGAATTCTATAAGATAAAGCCATAAATACGTATATCTGAGCCTTCTATCAAAAGTTACATGTAACTTCATGAAGTTGTACAAAAACGCTTTATTTTGCTAAGACAGTGCGTTTCTGACTATTACATGCATTTGAATGGAGTTCTCGCACAAAACAAAGTATAGGTTTTCATCTTGTGAATAACTCGAAAATCTTAGCTCAAACAGCTTTAAAACCTGTTTACTCAACACGGGGATATAGAATTCTATAAGATAAAGCCATAAACACGTATATCTGAGCCTTCTATCAACAGTTACATGTAACTTCATGAAGTTGTACCAAAACACATTATTTCGCCGAGACAGTGCGTTTCTGACTGTTACATGCATTTCAATGGAGTTCTCGCACAAAACAAAGTATAGGTTTTCATCTTGTGAATAACTCGAAAATCTTAGCTCAAACAGCTTTAAAACCTGTCTGCTCAACACGGGGATATTGAATTCTATGAGATAAAGCCATAAATATGTGTGTCTAAGCCTTCTATCAAAAGTTACATGTAACTTCATGAAGTTGCACCAAAACACTTTATTTCGCCGAGACAGTGCGTTTCTGACTATTACATGCATTTGAATGGAGTTCTCGCACAAAACAAAGTATAGGTTTTCATCTTGTGAATAACTCGAAAATCTTAGCTCAAACAGCTTTAAAACCTGTTTGCTCAACACGGGGATATTGAATTCTATCAGATAAAACCATAAATACGTATATCTGAGCCTTCTATCAAAAGTTACAGCTAACTTCATGAAGTTGTACCAAAACACTTTATTTCGCCGAGACAGTGCGTTTCTGACTATTACATGCATTTGAATGGAGTTCTCGCACAAAACAAAGTATAGGTTTTAATCTTGTGAATAACTCGAAAATCTTAGCTCAAACAGCTTTAAAACCTGTCTGCTCAACACGGGGATATTGAATTCTATGAGATAAAGCCATAAATATGTGTGTCTAAGCCTTCTATCAAAAGTTACATGTAACTTCATGAAGTTGCACCAAAACACTTTATTTCGCCGAGACAGTGCGTTTCTGACTATTACATGCATTTGAATGGAGTTCTCGCACAAAACAAAGTATAGGTTTTCATCTTGTGAATAACTCGAAAATCTTAGTTCAAAAAGCTTTAAAACATGTCTGCTCAACACGGGGATATAGAATTGTATAAGATAAAGCCATAAATACGTATATCTGAGCCTTCTATCAAAAGTTACAGCTAACTTCATGAAGTTGTACCAAAACACATTATTTCGCCGAGACAGTGCGTTTCTGACTGTTACATGCATTTGAATGGAGTTCTCGCACAAAACAAAGTATAGGTTTTCATCTTGTGAATAACTCGAAAATCTTAGCTCAAACAGCTTTAAAACCTGTTTACTCAACACGGGGATATAGAATTCTATAAGATAAAGCCATAAACACGTATATCTGAGCCTTCTATCAAAAGTTACATGTAACTTCATGAAGTTGTACAAAAACACATTATTTCGCCGAGACAGTGCGTTTCTGACTATTACATGCATTTGAATGGCGTTCTCGCAAGAAACAAAGTATAGGTTTTCATCTTGTGAATAACTCGAAAATCTTAGCTCAACCAGCTTTAAAACCTTTTTGCTCCACACGGGGATATAGAATTCTATAAGATAAAGCCATAAACACGTATATCTGAGCCTTCTATCAAAAGTTACATGTAACTTCATGAAGTTGTACCAAAACACTTTATTTCGCCGAGACAGTGCGTTTCTGACTATTACATGCATTTGAATGGAGTTCTCGCACAAAACAAAGTATAGGTTTTCATCTTGTGAATAACTCGAAAATCTTAGCTCAAACAGCTTTAAAACCTGTCTGCTCAACACGGGGATATTGAATTCTATGAGATAAAGCCATAAATATGTGTGTCTAAGCCTTCTATCAAAAGTTACATGTAACTTCATGAAGTTGCACCAAAACACTTTATTTTGCTAAAACAGTGCGTTTCTGACTATTACATGCATTTGAATGTAGTTCTCGCACGAAACAAAGTATAGGTTTTCATCTTGTGAATAACTCGAAAATCTTAGTTCAAAAAGCTTTAAAACATGTTTGCTCAACACGGGGATATAGAATTGTATAAGATAAAGCCATAAATACGTATATCTGAGCCTTCTATCAAAAGTTACAGCTAACTTCATGAAGTTGTACAAAAACACATTATTTCGCCGAGACAGTGCGTTTCTGACTGTTACATGCATTTGAATGGAGTTCTCGCACAAAACAAAGTATAGGTTTTCATCTTGTGAATAACTCGAAAATCTTAGCTCAAACAGCTTTAAAACTTGTCTGCTCAACACGGGGATATTGAATTCTATGAGATAAAGCCATAAATATGTGTGTCTAAGCCTTCTATCAAAAGTTACATGTAACTTCATGAAGTTGCACCAAAACACTTTATTTCGCCGAGACAGTGCGTTTCTGACTATTACATGCATTTGAATGGAGTTCTCGCACAAAACAAAGTATAGGTTTTCATCTTGTGAATAACTCGAAAATCTTAGCTCAAACAGCTTTAAAACCTGTCTGCTCAACACGGGGATATTGAATTCTATGAGATAAAGCCATAAATATGTGTGTCTAAGCCTTCTATCAAAAGTTACATGTAAGTTCATGAAGTTGCACCAAAACACTTTATTTCGCCGAGACAGTGCGTTTCTGACTATTACATGCATTTGAATGGAGTTCTCGCACAAAACAAAGTATAGGTTTTCATCTTGTGAATAACTCGAAAATCTTAGCTCAAACAGCTTTAAAACCAGTTTGCTCAACACGGGGATATTGAATTCTATCAGATAAAACCATAAATACGTATATCTGAGCCTTCTATCAAAAGTTACAGCTAACTTCATGAAGTTGTACCAAAACACTTTATTTTGCTAAGACAGTGCGTTTCTGACTATTACATGCATTTGAATGGCGTTCTCGCACAAAACAAAGTATAGGTTTTCATCTTGTGAATAACTCGAAAATCTTAGCTCAAACAGCTTTAAAACCTGTCTGCTCAACACGGGGATATAGAATTGTATAAGATAAAGCCATAAATACGTATATCTGAGCCTTCTATCAAAAGTTACAGCTAACTTCATGAAGTTGTACCAAAACACATTATTTCGCCGAGACAGTGCGTTTCTGACTGTTACATGCATTTGAATGGAGTTCTCGCACAAAACAAAGTATAGGTTTTCATCTTGTGAATAACTCGAAAATCTTAGCTCAAACAGCTTTAAAACCTGTCTGCTCAACACGGGGATATTGAATTCTATGAGATAAAACCATAAATATGTGTGTCTAAGCCTTCTATCAAAAGTTACATGTAACTTCATGAAGTTGCACCAAAACACTTTATTTCGCCGAGACAGTGCGTTTCTGACTATTACATGCATTTGAATGGAGTTCTCGCACAAAACAAAGTATAGGTTTTCATCTTGTGAATAACTCGAAAATCTTAGCTCAAACAGCTTTAAAACCAGTTTGCTCAACACGGGGATATTGAATTCTATCAGATAAAGCCATAAATACGTATATCTGAGCCTTCTATCAAAAGTTACATGTAACTTCATGAAGTTGTACAAAAACGCTTTATTTTGCTAAGACAGTGCGTTTCTGACTATTACATGCATTTGAATGGAGTTCTCGCACGAAACAAAGTATAGGTTTTCATCTTGTGAATAACTCGAAAATCTTAGTTCAAAAAGCTTTAAAACATGTTTGCTCAACACGGGGATATAGAATTGTATAAGATAAAGCCATAAATACGTATATCTGAGCCTTCTATCAAAAGTTACAGCTAACTTCATGAAGTTGTACAAAAACACATTATTTCGCCGAGACAGTGCGTTTCTGACTGTTACATGCATTTGAATGGAGTTCTCGCACAAAACAAAGTATAGGTTTTCATCTTGTGAATAACTCGAAAATCTTAGCTCAAACAGCTTTAAAACCTGTCTGCTCAACACGGGGATATTGAATTCTATGAGATAAAGCCATAAATATGTGTGTCTAAGCCTTCTATCAAAAGTTACATGTAAGTTCATGAAGTTGCACCAAAACACTTTATTTCGCCGAGACAGTGCGTTTCTGACTATTACATGCATTTGAATGGAGTTCTCGCACAAAACAAAGTATAGGTTTTCATCTTGTGAATAACTCGAAAATCTTAGCTCAAACAGCTTTAAAACCAGTTTGCTCAACACGGGGATATTGAATTCTATCAGATAAAACCATAAATACGTATATCTGAGCCTTCTATCAAAAGTTACAGCTAACTTCATGAAGTTGTACCAAAACACTTTATTTTGCTAAGACAGTGCGTTTCTGACTATTACATGCATTTGAATGGAGTTCTCGCACGAAACAAAGTATAGGTTTTCATCTTGTGAATAACTCGAAAATCTTAGCTCAAACAGCTTTAAAACCTGTTTACTCAACACGGGGATATAGAATTCTATAAGATAAAGCCATAAATACGTATATCTGAGCCTTCTATCAAAAGTTACAGCTAACTTCATGAAGTTGTACCAAAACACATTATTTCGCCGAGACAGTGCGTTTCTGACTGTTACATGCATTTGAATGGAGTTCTCGAACAAAACAAAGTATAGGTTTTCATCTTGTGAATAACTCGAAAATCTTAGCTCAAACAGCTTTAAAACCTGTTTACTCAACACGGGGATATAGAATTCTATAAGATAAAGCCATAAACACGTATATCTGAGCCTTCTATCAAAAGTTACAGCTAACTTCATGAAGTTGTACCAAAACACTTTATTTCGCCGAGACAGTGCGTTTCTGACTATTACATGCATTTGAATGGAGTTCTCGCACGAAACAAAGTATAGGTTTTCATCTTGTGAATAACTCGAAAATCTTAGCTCAACCAGCTTTAAAACCTGTTTGCTCAACACGGGGATATAGAATTCTATAAGATAAAGCCATAAACACGTATATCTGAGCCTTCTATCAAAAGTTACAGCTAACTTCATGAAGTTGTACAAAAACACTTTATTTCGCCGAGACAGTGCGTTTCTGACTATTACATGCATTTGAATGGAGTTCTCGCACAAAACAAAGTATAGGTTTTCATCTTGTGAATAACTCGAAAATCTTAGCTCAAACAGCTTTAAAACCTGTCTGCTCAACACGGGGATACTGAATTCTATGAGATAAAGCCATAAATATGTGTGTCTAAGCCTTCTATCAAAAGTTACATGTAACTTCATGAAGTTGCACCAAAACACTTTATTTCGCCGAGACAGTGCGTTTCTGACTATTACATGCATTTGAATGGAGTTCTCGCACAAAACAAAGTATAGGTTTTCATCTTGTGAATAACTCGAAAATCTTAGCTCAAACAGCTTTAAAACCTGTTTGCTCAACACGGGGATATAGAATTCTATAAGATAAAGCCATAAATACGTATATCTGAGCCTTCTATCAAAAGTTACATGTAACTTCATGAAGTTGTACAAAAACGCTTTATTTTGCTAAGACAGTGCGTTTCTGACTATTACATGCATTTGAATGGAGTTCTCGCACGAAACAAAGTATAGGTTTTCATCTTGTGAATAACTCGAAAATCTTAGTTCAAAAAGCTTTAAAACATGTTTGCTCAACACGGGGATATAGAATTGTATAAGATAAAGCCATAAATACGTATATCTGAGCCTTCTATCAAAAGTTACAGCTAACTTCATGAAGTTGTACCAAAACACATTATTTCGCCGAGACAGTGCGTTTCTGACTGTTACATGCATTTGAATGGAGTTCTCGCACGAAACAAAGTATAGGTTTTCATCTTGTGAATAACTCGAAAATCTTAGTTCAAAAAGCTTTAAAACATGTTTGCTCAACACGGGGATATAGAATTGTATAAGATAAAGCCATAAATACGTATATCTGAGCCTTCTATCAAAAGTTACAGCTAACTTCATGAAGTTGTACCAAAACACATTATTTCGCCGAGACAGTGCGTTTCTGACTGTTACATGCATTTGAATGGAGTTCTCGCACAAAACAAAGTATAGGTTTTCATCTTGTGAATAACTCGAAAATCTTAGCTCAAACAGCTTTAAAACCTGTTTACTCAACACGGGGATATAGAATTCTATAAGATAAAGCCATAAACACGTATATCTGAGCCTTCTATCAAAAGTTACATGTAACTTCATGAAGTTGTACAAAAACACATTATTTCGCCGAGACAGTGCGTTTCTGACTATTACATGCATTTGAATGGCGTTCTCGCACGAAAAAAAGTAAAGGTTTTCATCTTGTGAATAACTCGAAAATCTTAGCTCAACCAGCTTTAAAACCTTTTTGCTCCACACGGGGATATAGAATTCTATAAGATAAAGCCATAAATACGTATATCTGAGCCTTCTATCAAAAGTTACATGTAACTTCATGAAGTTGTACCAAAACACATTATTTCGCCGAGACAGTGCGTTTCTGACTGTTACATGCATTTCAATGGAGTTCTC
Source organism: Perissodus microlepis (assembly GCF_051167445.1). Lineage (NCBI taxonomy): Eukaryota > Metazoa > Chordata > Actinopteri > Cichliformes > Cichlidae > Perissodus > Perissodus microlepis. The sequence continues at coordinate 2,050,139 of NC_140473.1, read as the reverse complement.
GCACAAAACAAAGTATAGGTTTTCATCTTGTGAATAACTCGAAAATCTTAGCTCAAACAGCTTTAAAACCTGTCTGCTCAACACGGGGATATAGAATTCTATGAGATAAAGCCATAAATATGTGTGTCTGAGCCTTCTATCAAAAGTTACATGTAACTTCATGAAGTTGCACCAAAACACTTTATTTCGCCGAGACAGTGCGTTTCTGACTATTACATGCATTTGAATGGAGTTCTCGCACAAAACAAAGTATAGGTTTTCATCTTGTGAATAACTCGAAAATCTTAGCTCAAACAGCTTTAAAACCTGTTTGCTCAACACGGGGATATTGAATTCTATCAGATAAAACCATAAATACGTATATCTGAGCCTTCTATCAAAAGTTACAGCTAACTTCATGAAGTTGTACCAAAACACTTTATTTCGCCGAGACAGTGCGTTTCTGACTATTACATGCATTTGAATGGAGCTCTCGCACGAAACAAAGTATAGGTTTTCATCTTGTGAATAACTCGAAAATCTTAGCTCAAACAGCTTTAAAACCTGTTTGCTCATCACGGGGATGTAGAATTCTATAAGATAAAGCCATAAATACGTATATCTGAGCCTTCTATCAAAAGTTACATGTAACTTCATGAAGTTGTACCAAAACACATTATTTCGCCGAGACAGTGCGTTTCTGACTGTTACATGCATTTCAATGGAGTTCTCGCACAAAACAAAGTATAGGTTTTCATCTTGTGAATAACTCGAAAATCTTAGCTCAAACAGCTTTAAAACCTGTCTGCTCAACACGGGGATATTGAATTCTATGAGATAATGCCATAAATATGTGTGTCTAAGCCTTCTATCAAAAGTTACATGTAACTTCATGAAGTTGCACCAAAACACTTTATTTCGCCGAGACAGTGCGTTTCTGACTGTTACATGCATTTGAATGGAGTTCTCGAACAAAACAAAGTATAGGTTTTCATCTTGTGAATAACTCGAAAATCTTAGCTCAAACAGCTTTAAAACCTGTTTACTCAACACGGGGATATAGAATTCTATAAGATAAAGCCATAAACACGTATATCTGAGCCTTCTATCAAAAGTTACAGCTAACTTCATGAAGTTGTACCAAAACACTTTATTTCGCCGAGACAGTGCGTTTCTGACTATTACATGCATTTGAATGGAGTTCTCGCACGAAACAAAGTATAGGTTTTCATCTTGTGAATAACTCGAAAATCTTAGCTCAACCAGCTTTAAAACCTGTTTGCTCAACACGGGGATATAGAATTCTATAAGATAAAGCCATAAACACGTATATCTGAGCCTTCTATCAAAAGTTACAGCTAACTTCATGAAGTTGTACAAAAACACTTTATTTCGCCGAGACAGTGCGTTTCTGACTATTACATGCATTTGAATGGAGTTCTCGCACAAAACAAAGTATAGGTTTTCATCTTGTGAATAACTCGAAAATCTTAGCTCAAACAGCTTTAAAACCTGTCTGCTCAACACGGGGATACTGAATTCTATGAGATAAAGCCATAAATATGTGTGTCTAAGCCTTCTATCAAAAGTTACATGTAACTTCATGAAGTTGCACCAAAACACTTTATTTCGCCGAGACAGTGCGTTTCTGACTATTACATGCATTTGAATGGAGTTCTCGCACAAAACAAAGTATAGGTTTTCATCTTGTGAATAACTCGAAAATCTTAGCTCAAACAGCTTTAAAACCTGTTTGCTCAACACGGGGATATAGAATTCTATAAGATAAAGCCATAAATACGTATATCTGAGCCTTCTATCAAAAGTTACATGTAACTTCATGAAGTTGTACAAAAACGCTTTATTTTGCTAAGACAGTGCGTTTCTGACTATTACATGCATTTGAATGGAGTTCTCGCACGAAACAAAGTATAGGTTTTCATCTTGTGAATAACTCGAAAATCTTAGTTCAAAAAGCTTTAAAACATGTTTGCTCAACACGGGGATATAGAATTGTATAAGATAAAGCCATAAATACGTATATCTGAGCCTTCTATCAAAAGTTACAGCTAACTTCATGAAGTTGTACCAAAACACATTATTTCGCCGAGACAGTGCGTTTCTGACTGTTACATGCATTTGAATGGAGTTCTCGCACGAAACAAAGTATAGGTTTTCATCTTGTGAATAACTCGAAAATCTTAGTTCAAAAAGCTTTAAAACATGTTTGCTCAACACGGGGATATAGAATTGTATAAGATAAAGCCATAAATACGTATATCTGAGCCTTCTATCAAAAGTTACAGCTAACTTCATGAAGTTGTACCAAAACACATTATTTCGCCGAGACAGTGCGTTTCTGACTGTTACATGCATTTGAATGGAGTTCTCGCACAAAACAAAGTATAGGTTTTCATCTTGTGAATAACTCGAAAATCTTAGCTCAAACAGCTTTAAAACCTGTTTACTCAACACGGGGATATAGAATTCTATAAGATAAAGCCATAAACACGTATATCTGAGCCTTCTATCAAAAGTTACATGTAACTTCATGAAGTTGTACAAAAACACATTATTTCGCCGAGACAGTGCGTTTCTGACTATTACATGCATTTGAATGGCGTTCTCGCACGAAAAAAAGTAAAGGTTTTCATCTTGTGAATAACTCGAAAATCTTAGCTCAACCAGCTTTAAAACCTTTTTGCTCCACACGGGGATATAGAATTCTATAAGATAAAGCCATAAATACGTATATCTGAGCCTTCTATCAAAAGTTACATGTAACTTCATGAAGTTGTACCAAAACACATTATTTCGCCGAGACAGTGCGTTTCTGACTGTTACATGCATTTCAATGGAGTTCTCGCACAAAACAAAGTATAGGTTTTCATCTTGTGAATAACTCGAAAATCTTAGCTCAAACAGCTTTAAAACCTGTCTGCTCAACACGGGGATATAGAATTCTATGAGATAAAGCCATAAATATGTGTGTCTGAGCCTTCTATCAAAAGTTACATGTAACTTCATGAAGTTGCACCAAAACACTTTATTTCGCCGAGACAGTGCGTTTCTGACTATTACATGCATTTGAATGGAGTTCTCGCACAAAACAAAGTATAGGTTTTCATCTTGTGAATAACTCGAAAATCTTAGCTCAAACAGCTTTAAAACCTGTTTGCTCAACACGGGGATATTGAATTCTATCAGATAAAACCATAAATACGTATATCTGAGCCTTCTATCAAAAGTTACAGCTAACTTCATGAAGTTGTACCAAAACACTTTATTTCGCCGAGACAGTGCGTTTCTGACTATTACATGCATTTGAATGGAGCTCTCGCACGAAACAAAGTATAGGTTTTCATCTTGTGAATAACTCGAAAATCTTAGCTCAAACAGCTTTAAAACCTGTTTGCTCATCACGGGGATGTAGAATTCTATAAGATAAAGCCATAAATACGTATATCTGAGCCTTCTATCAAAAGTTACATGTAACTTCATGAAGTTGTACCAAAACACATTATTTCGCCGAGACAGTGCGTTTCTGACTGTTACATGCATTTCAATGGAGTTCTCGCACAAAACAAAGTATAGGTTTTCATCTTGTGAATAACTCGAAAATCTTAGCTCAAACAGCTTTAAAACCTGTCTGCTCAACACGGGGATATTGAATTCTATGAGATAATGCCATAAATATGTGTGTCTAAGCCTTCTATCAAAAGTTACATGTAACTTCATGAAGTTGCACCAAAACACTTTATTTCGCCGAGACAGTGCGTTTCTGACTATTACATGCATTTGAATGGAGTTCTCGCACAAAACAAAGTATAGGTTTTCATCTTGTGAATAACTCGAAAATCTTAGCTCAAACAGCTTTAAAACCTGTTTGCTCAACACGGGGATATTGAATTCTATCAGATAAAACCATAAATACGTATATCTGAGCCTTCTATCAAAAGTTACAGCTAACTTCATGAAGTTGTACCAAAACACTTTATTTCGCCGAGACAGTGCGTTTCTGACTATTACATGCATTTGAATGGAGCTCTCGCACGAAACAAAGTATAGGTTTTCATCTTGTGAATAACTCGAAAATCTTAGTTCAAAAAGCTTTAAAACCTGTCTGCTCAACACGGGGATATTGAATTCTATGAGATAAAGCCATAAATATGTGTGTCTAAGCCTTCTATCAAAAGTTACATGTAACTTCATGAAGTTGCACCAAAACACTTTACATGCATTTGAATGGAGTTCTCGCACGAAACAAAGTATAGGTTTTCATCTTGTGAATAACTCGAAAATCTTTGTTCAAACAGCTTTAAAACATGTCTGCTCAACACGGGGATATAGAATTCTATAAGATAAAGCTATAAATACGTATATCTGAGCCTTCTATCAAAAGTTACATGTAACTTCATGAAGTTGTACAAAAACGCTTTATTTTGCTAAGACAGTGCGTTTCTGACTATTACATGCATTTGAATGGAGTTCTCGCACGAAACAAAGTATAGGTTTTCATCTTGTGAATAACTCGAAAATCTTAGTTCAAAAAGCTTTAAAACATGTTTGCTCAACACGGGGATATAGAATTGTATAAGATAAAGCCATAAATACGTATATCTGAGCCTTCTATCAAAAGTTACAGCTAACTTCATGAAGTTGTACCAAAACACATTATTTCGCCGAGACAGTGCGTTTCTGACTGTTACATGCATTTGAATGGAGTTCTCGCACAAAACAAAGTATAGGTTTTCATCTTGTGAATAACTCGAAAATCTTAGCTCAAACAGCTTTAAAACCTGTTTACTCAACACGGGGATATAGAATTCTATAAGATAAAGCCATAAACACGTATATCTGAGCCTTCTATCAAAAGTTACATGTAAACTTCATGAAGTTGTACAAAAACACATTATTTCGCCGAGACAGTGCGTTTCTGACTATTACATGCATTTGAATGGCGTTCTCGCACGAAACAAAGTAAAGGTTTTCATCTTGTGAATAACTCGAAAATCTTAGCTCAACCAGCTTTAAAACCTTTTTGCTCCACACGGGGATATAGAATTCTATAAGATAAAGCCATAAATACGTATATCTGAGCCTTCTATCAAAAGTTACATGTAACTTCATGAAGTTGTACCAAAACACATTATTTCGCCGAGACAGTGCGTTTCTGACTGTTACATGCATTTGAATGGAGTTCTCGGACAAAACAAAGTATAGGTTTTCATCTTGTGAATAACTCGAAAATCTTAGCTCAAACAGCTTTAAAACCTGTCTGCTCAACACGGGGATATTGAATTCTATGAGATAAAGCCATAAATATGTGTGTCTGAGCCTTCTATCAAAAGTTACATGTAACTTCATGAAGTTGCACCAAAACACTTTATTTCGCCGAGACAGTGCGTTTCTGACTATTACATGCATTTGAATGGAGTTCTCGCACGAAACAAAGTATAGGTTTTCATCTTGTGAATAACTCGAAAATCTTAGTTCAAAAAGCTTTAAAACCTGTCTGCTCAACACGGGGATATTGAATTCTATGAGATAAAGCCATAAATATGTGTGTCTAAGCCTTCTATCAAAAGTTACATGTAACTTCATGAAGTTGCACCAAAACACTTTACATGCATTTGAATGGAGTTCTCGCACGAAACAAAGTATAGGTTTTCATCTTGTGAATAACTCGAAAATCTTTGTTCAAACAGCTTTAAAACATGTCTGCTCAACACGGGGATATAGAATTCTATAAGATAAAGCTATAAATACGTATATCTGAGCCTTCTATCAAAAGTTACATGTAACTTCATGAAGTTGTACAAAAACGCTTTATTTTGCTAAGACAGTGCGTTTCTGACTATTACATGCATTTGAATGGAGTTCTCGCACGAAACAAAGTATAGGTTTTCATCTTGTGAATAACTCGAAAATCTTAGTTCAAAAAGCTTTAAAACATGTTTGCTCAACACGGGGATATAGAATTGTATAAGATAAAGCCATAAATACGTATATCTGAGCCTTCTATCAAAAGTTACAGCTAACTTCATGAAGTTGTACCAAAACACATTATTTCGCCGAGACAGTGCGTTTCTGACTGTTACATGCATTTGAATGGAGTTCTCGCACAAAACAAAGTATAGGTTTTCATCTTGTGAATAACTCGAAAATCTTAGCTCAAACAGCTTTAAAACCTGTTTACTCAACACGGGGATATAGAATTCTATAAGATAAAGCCATAAACACGTATATCTGAGCCTTCTATCAAAAGTTACATGTAAACTTCATGAAGTTGTACAAAAACACATTATTTCGCCGAGACAGTGCGTTTCTGACTATTACATGCATTTGAATGGCGTTCTCGCACGAAACAAAGTAAAGGTTTTCATCTTGTGAATAACTCGAAAATCTTAGCTCAACCAGCTTTAAAACCTTGTTGCTCCACACGGGGATATAGAATTCTATAAGATAAAGCCATAAATACGTATATCTGAGCCTTCTATCAAAAGTTACATGTAACTTCATGAAGTTGTACCAAAACACATTATTTCGCCGAGACAGTGCGTTTCTGACTGTTACATGCATTTGAATGGAGTTCTCGGACAAAACAAAGTATAGGTTTTCATCTTGTGAATAACTCGAAAATCTTAGCTCAAACAGCTTTAAAACCTGTCTGCTCAACACGGGGATATTGAATTCTATGAGATAAAGCCATAAATATGTGTGTCTGAGCCTTCTATCAAAAGTTACATGTAACTTCATGAAGTTGCACCAAAACACTTTATTTCGCCGAGACAGTGCGTTTCTGACTATTACATGCATTTGAATGGAGTTCTCGCACGAAACAAAGTATAGGTTTTCATCTTGTGAATAACTCGAAAATCTTAGCTCAAACAGCTTTAAAACCTGTTTACTCAACACGGGGATATAGAATTGTATAAGATAAAGCCATAAATACGTATATCTGAGCCTTCTATCAAAAGTTACAGCTAACTTCATGAAGTTGTACAAAAACACATTATTTCGCCGAGACAGTGCGTTTCTGACTGTTACATGCATTTGAATGGAGTTCTCGCACAAAACAAAGTATAGGTTTTCATCTTGTGAATAACTCGAAAATCTTAGCTCAAACAGCTTTAAAACCTGTCTGCTCAACACGGGGATATTGAATTCTATGAGATAAAGCCATAAATATGTGTGTCTAAGCCTTCTATCAAAAGTTACATGTAACTTCATGAAGTTGTACAAAAACACATTATTTCGCCGAGACAGTGCGTTTCTGACTATTACATGCATTTGAATGGAGTTCTCGCACGAAACAAAGTAAAGGTTTTCATCTTGTGAATAACTCGAAAATCTTAGCTCAACCAGCTTTAAAACCTTTTTGCTCCACACGGGGATATAGAATTCTATAAGATAAAGCCATAAATACGTATATCTGAGCCTTCTATCAAAGGTTACATGTAACTTCATGAAGTTGTACCAAAACACTTTATTTCGCCGAGACAGTGCGTTTCTGACTATTACATGCATTTGAATGGAGTTCTCGCACAAAACAAAGTATAGGTTTTCATCTTGTGAATAACTCGAAAATCTTAGCTCAAACAGCTTTAAAACCTGTTTACTCAACATGGGGATATAGAATTCTATAAGATAAAGCCATAAACACGTATATCTGAGCCTTCTATCAAAAGTTACATGTAACTTCATGAAGTTGTACAAAAACACTTTATTTCGCCGACACAGTGCGTTTCTGACTATTACATGCATTTGAATGGAGTTCTCGCACGAAACAAAGTATAGGTTTTCATCTTGTGAATAACTCGAAAATCTTAGTTCAAAAAGCTTTAAAACATGTTTGCTCAACACGGGGATATAGAATTGTATAAGATAAAGCCATAAATACGTATATCTGAGCCTTCTATCAAAAGTTACAGCTAACTTCATGAAGTTGTACAAAAACACATTATTTCGCCGAGACAGTGCGTTTCTGACTGTTACATGCATTTGAATGGAGTTCTCGCACAAAACAAAGTATAGGTTTTCATCTTGTGAATAACTCGAAAATCTTAGCTCAAACAGCTTTAAAACCTGTCTGCTCAACACGGGGATATTGAATTCTATGAGATAAAGCCATAAATATGTGTGTCTAAGCCTTCTATCAAAAGTTACATGTAACTTCATGAAGTTGCACCAAAACACTTTATTTCGCCGAGACAGTGCGTTTCTGGCTATTACATGCATTTGAATGGAGTTCTCGCACGAAACAAAGTATAGGTTTTCATCTTGTGAATAACTCGAAAATCTTAGTTCAAAAAGCTTTAAAACATGTCTGCTCAACACGGGGATATAGAATTGTATAAGATAAAGCCATAAATACGTATATCTGAGCCTTCTATCAAAAGTTACAGCTAACTTCATGAAGTTGTACCAAAACACATTATTTCGCCGAGACAGTGCGTTTCTGACTGTTACATGCATTTGAATGGAGTTCTCGCACGAAACAAAGTATAGGTTTTCATCTTGTGAATAACTCGAAAATCTTAGCTCAAACAGCTTTAAAACCTGTCTGCTCAACACGGGGATATTGAATTCTATGAGATAAAGCCATAAATATGTGTGTCTAAGCCTTCTATCAAAAGTTACATGTAAGTTCATGAAGTTGCACCAAAACACTTTATTTCGCCGAGACAGTGCGTTTCTGACTATTACATGCATTTGAGTGGAGTTCTCGCACAAAACAAAGTATAGGTTTTCATCTTGTGAATAACTCGAAAATCTTAGCTCAAACAGCTTTAAAACCTGTTTGCTCAACACGGGGATATTGAATTCTATCAGATAAAACCATAAATACGTATATCTGAGCCTTCTATCAAAAGTTACAGCTAACTTCATGAAGTTGTACCAAAACACTTTATTTTGCTAAGACAGTGCGTTTCTGACTATTACATGCATTTGAATGGAGTTCTCGCACGAAACAAAGTATAGGTTTTCATCTTGTGAATAACTCGAAAATCTTAGTTCAAAAAGCTTTAAAACATGTCTGCTCAACACGGGGATATAGAATTGTATAAGATAAAGCCATAAATACGTATATCTGAGCCTTCTATCAAAAGTTACAGCTAACTTCATGAAGTTGTACCAAAACACATTATTTCGCCGAGACAGTGCGTTTCTGACTGTTACATGCATTTGAATGGAGTTCTCGCACAAAACAAAGTATAGGTTTTCATCTTGTGAATAACTCGAAAATCTTAGCTCAAACAGCTTTAAAACCTGTTTACTCAACACGGGGATATAGAATTCTATAAGATAAAGCCATAAACACGTATATCTGAGCCTTCTATCAAAAGTTACATGTAACTTCATGAAGTTGTACAAAAACACATTATTTCGCCGAGACAGTGCGTTTCTGACTATTACATGCATTTGAATGGCGTTCTCGCAAGAAACAAAGTATAGGTTTTCATCTTGTGAATAACTCGAAAATCTTAGCTCAACCAGCTTTAAAACCTTTTTGCTCCACACGGGGATATAGAATTCTATAAGATAAAGCCATAAACACGTATATCTGAGCCTTCTATCAAAAGTTACATGTAACTTCATGAAGTTGTACCAAAACACTTTATTTCGCCGAGACAGTGCGTTTCTGACTATTACATGCATTTGAGTGGAGTTCTCGCACAAAACAAAGTATAGGTTTTCATCTTGTGAATAACTCGAAAATCTTAGCTCAAACAGCTTTAAAACCTGTCTGCTCAACACGGGGATATTGAATTCTATGAGATAAAGCCATAAATATGTGTGTCTAAGCCTTCTATCAAAAGTTACATGTAACTTCATGAAGTTGCACCAAAACACTTTATTTCGCCGAGACAGTGCGTTTCTGACTATTACATGCATTTGAATGGCGTTCTCGCACGAAACAAAGTATAGGTTTTCATCTTGTGAATAACTCGAAAATCTTAGCTCAAACAGCTTTAAAACCTTTTTGCTCCACACGGGGATATAGAATTCTATAAGATAAAGCCATAAATACGTATATCTGAGCCTTCTATCAAAAGTTACAGCTAACTTCATGAAGTTGTACCAAAACACATTATTTCGCCGAGACAGTGCGTTTCTGACTGTTACATGCATTTGAATGGAGTTCTCGCACAAAACAAAGTATAGGTTTTCATCTTGTGAATAACTCGAAAATCTTAGCTCAAACAGCTTTAAAACCTGTCTGCTCAACACGGGGATATTGAATTCTATGAGATAAAGCCATAAATATGTGTGTCTAAGCCTTCTATCAAAAGTTACATGTAAGTTCATGAAGTTGCACCAAAACACTTTATTTCGCCGAGACAGTGCGTTTCTGACTATTACATGCATTTGAGTGGAGTTCTCGCACAAAACAAAGTATAGGTTTTCATCTTGTGAATAACTCGAAAATCTTAGCTCAAACAGCTTTAAAACCTGTTTGCTCCACACGGGGATATTGAATTCTATCAGATAAAACCATAAATACGTATATCTGAGCCTTCTATCAAAAGTTACAGCTAACTTCATGAAGTTGTACCAAAACACTTTATTTTGCTAAGACAGTGCGTTTCTGACTATTACATGCATTTGAATGGAGTTCTCGCACGAAACAAAGTATAGGTTTTCATCTTGTGAATAACTCGAAAATCTTAGTTCAAAAAGCTTTAAAACATGTCTGCTCAACACGGGGATATAGAATTGTATAAGATAAAGCCATAAATACGTATATCTGAGCCTTCTATCAAAAGTTACAGCTAACTTCATGAAGTTGTACCAAAACACATTATTTCGCCGAGACAGTGCGTTTCTGACTGTTACATGCATTTGAATGGAGTTCTCGCACAAAACAAAGTATAGGTTTTCATCTTGTGAATAACTCGAAAATCTTAGCTCAAACAGCTTTAAAACCTGTTTACTCAACACGGGGATATAGAATTCTATAAGATAAAGCCATAAACACGTATATCTGAGCCTTCTATCAAAAGTTACAGCTAACTTCATGAAGTTGTACCAAAACACTTTATTTTGTAAGACAGTGCGTTTCTGACTATTACATGCATTTGAATGGAGTTCTCGCACGAAACAAAGTATAGGTTTTCATCTTGTGAATAACTCGAAAATCTTAGTTCAAAAAGCTTTAAAACATGTCTGCTCAACACGGAGATATAGAATTGTATAAGATAAAGCCATAAATACGTATATCTGAGCCTTCTATCAAAAGTTACAGCTAACTTCATGAAGTTGTACCAAAACACATTATTTCGCCGAGACAGTGCGTTTCTGACTGTTACATGCATTTGAATGGAGTTCTCGCACAAAACAAAGTATAGGTTTTCATCTTGTGAATAACTCGAAAATCTTAGCTCAAACAGCTTTAAAACCTGTCTGCTCAACACGGGGATATTGAATTCTATGAGATAAAGCCATAAATATGTGTGTCTAAGCCTTCTATCAAAAGTTACATGTAACTTCATGAAGTTGCACCAAAACACTTTATTTCGCCGAGACAGTGCGTTTCTGACTATTACATGCATTTGAATGGAGTTCTCGCACAAAACAAAGTATAGGTTTTCATCTTGTGAATAACTCGAAAATCTTAGCTCAAACAGCTTTAAAACCTGTTTACTCAACACGGGGATATAGAATTCTATAAGATAAAGCCATAAACACGTATATCTGAGCCTTCTATCAAAAGTTACATGTAACTTCATGAAGTTGTACAAAAACACATTATTTCGCCGAGACAGTGCGTTTCTGACTATTACATGCATTTGAATGGCGTTCTCGCACGAAACAAAGTATAGGTTTTCATCTTGTGAATAACTCGAAAATCTTAGCTCAAACAGCTTTAAAACCTTTTTGCTCCACACGGGGATATAGAATTCTATAAGATAAAGCCATAAATACGTATATCTGAGCCTTCTATCAAAAGTTACAGCTAACTTCATGAAGTTGTACCAAAACACATTATTTCGCCGAGACAGTGCGTTTCTGACTGTTACATGCATTTGAATGGAGTTCTCGCACAAAACAAAGTATAGGTTTTCATCTTGTGAATAACTCGAAAATCTTAGCTCAAACAGCTTTAAAACCTGTCTGCTCAACACGGGGATATTGAATTCTATGAGATAAAGCCATAAATATGTGTGTCTAAGCCTTCTATCAAAAGTTACATGTAAGTTCATGAAGTTGCACCAAAACACTTTATTTCGCCGAGACAGTGCGTTTCTGACTATTACATGCATTTGAGTGGAGTTCTCGCACAAAACAAAGTATAGGTTTTCATCTTGTGAATAACTCGAAAATCTTAGCTCAAACAGCTTTAAAACCTGTTTGCTCAACACGGGGATATTGAATTCTATCAGATAAAACCATAAATACGTATATCTGAGCCTTCTATCAAAAGTTACAGCTAACTTCATGAAGTTGTACCAAAACACTTTATTTTGCTAAGACAGTGCGTTTCTGACTATTACATGCATTTGAATGGAGTTCTCGCACGAAACAAAGTATAGGTTTTCATCTTGTGAATAACTCGAAAATCTTAGTTCAAAAAGCTTTAAAACATGTCTGCTCAACACGGGGATATAGAATTGTATAAGATAAAGCCATAAATACGTATATCTGAGCCTTCTATCAAAAGTTACAGCTAACTTCATGAAGTTGTACCAAAACACATTATTTCGCCGAGACAGTGCGTTTCTGACTGTTACATGCATTTGAATGGAGTTCTCGCACAAAACAAAGTATAGGTTTTCATCTTGTGAATAACTCGAAAATCTTAGCTCAAACAGCTTTAAAACCTGTTTACTCAACACGGGGATATAGAATTCTATAAGATAAAGCCATAAACACGTATATCTGAGCCTTCTATCAAAAGTTACAGCTAACTTCATGAAGTTGTATCAAAACACTTTATTTTGCTAAGACAGTGCGTTTCTGACTATTACATGCATTTGAATGGAGTTCTCGCACGAAACAAAGTATAGGTTTTCATCTTGTGAATAACTCGAAAATCTTAGTTCAAAAAGCTTTAAAACATGTCTGCTCAACACGGGGATATAGAATTGTATAAGATAAAGCCATAAATACGTATATCTGAGCCTTCTATCAAAAGTTACAGCTAACTTCATGAAGTTGTACCAAAACACTTTATTTCGCCGAGACAGTGCGTTTCTGACTATTACATGCATTTGAATGGAGTTCTCGCACAAAACAAAGTATAGGTTTTAATCTTGTGAATAACTCGAAAATCTTAGCTCAAACAGCTTTAAAACCTGTCTGCTCAACACGGGGATATTGAATTCTATGAGATAAAGCCATAAATATGTGTGTCTAAGCCTTCTATCAAAAGTTACATGTAACTTCATGAAGTTGCACCAAAACACTTTATTTCGCCGAGACAGTGCGTTTCTGACTATTACATGCATTTGAATGGAGTTCTCGCACAAAACAAAGTATAGGTTTTCATCTTGTGAATAACTCGAAAATCTTAGCTCAAACAGCTTTAAAACCTGTTTGCTCAACACGGGGATATTGAATTCTATCAGATAAAACCATAAATACGTATATCTGAGCCTTCTATCAAAAGTTACATGTAACTTCATGAAGTTGTACCAAAACACTTTATTTCGCCGAGACAGTGCGTTTCTGACTATTACATGCATTTGAATGGAGCTCTCGCACGAAACAAAGTATAGGTTTTCATCTTGTGAATAACTCGAAAATCTTAGCTCAAACAGCTTTAAAACCTGTTTGCTCAACACGGGGATATTGAATTCTATCAGATAAAACCATAAACACGTATATCTGAGCCTTCTATCAAAAGTTACATGTAACTTCATGAAGTTGTACCAAAACACTTTATTTTGCTAAGACAGTGCGTTTCTGACTATTACATGCATTTGAATGGAGTTCTCGCACGAAACAAAGTATAGGTTTTCATCTTGTGAATAACTCGAAAATCTTAGTTCAAAAAGCTTTAAAACATGTCTGCTCAACACGGGGATATAGAATTGTATAAGATAAAGCCATAAATACGTATATCTGAGCCTTCTATCAAAAGTTACAGCTAACTTCATGAAGTTGTACCAAAACACATTATTTCGCCGAGACAGTGCGTTTCTGACTGTTACATGCATTTGAATGGAGTTCTCGCACAAAACAAAGTATAGGTTTTCATCTTGTGAATAACTCGAAAATCTTAGCTCAAACAGCTTTAAAACCTGTTTACTCAACACGGGGATATAGAATTCTATAAGATAAAGCCATAAACACGTATATCTGAGCCTTCTATCAAAAGTTACAGCTAACTTCATGAAGTTGTACCAAAACACTTTATTTTGCTAAGACAGTGCGTTTCTGACTATTACATGCATTTGAATGGAGTTCTCGCACGAAACAAAGTATAGGTTTTCATCTTGTGAATAACTCGAAAATCTTAGTTCAAAAAGCTTTAAAACATGTCTGCTCAACACGGGGATATAGAATTGTATAAGATAAAGCCATAAATACGTATATCTGAGCCTTCTATCAAAAGTTACAGCTAACTTCATGAAGTTGTACCAAAACACTTTATTTCGCCGAGACAGTGCGTTTCTGACTATTACATGCATTTGAATGGAGTTCTCGCACAAAACAAAGTATAGGTTTTAATCTTGTGAATAACTCGAAAATCTTAGCTCAAACAGCTTTAAAACCTGTCTGCTCAACACGGGGATATTGAATTCTATGAGATAAAGCCATAAATATGTGTGTCTAAGCCTTCTATCAAAAGTTACATGTAACTTCATGAAGTTGCACCAAAACACTTTATTTCGCCGAGACAGTGCGTTTCTGACTATTACATGCATTTGAATGGAGTTCTCGCACAAAACAAAGTATAGGTTTTCATCTTGTGAATAACTCGAAAATCTTAGCTCAAACAGCTTTAAAACCTGTTTGCTCAACACGGGGATATTGAATTCTATCAGATAAAACCATAAATACGTATATCTGAGCCTTCTATCAAAAGTTACATGTAACTTCATGAAGTTGTACCAAAACACTTTATTTCGCCGAGACAGTGCGTTTCTGACTATTACATGCATTTGAATGGAGCTCTCGCACGAAACAAAGTATAGGTTTTCATCTTGTGAATAACTCGAAAATCTTAGCTCAAACAGCTTTAAAACCTGTTTGCTCAACACGGGGATATTGAATTCTATCAGATAAAACCATAAACACGTATATCTGAGCCTTCTATCAAAAGTTACATGTAACTTCATGAAGTTGTACAAAAACACATTATTTCGCCGAGACAGTGCGTTTCTGACTATTACATGCATTTGAATGGCGTTCTCGCACGAAACAAAGTATAGGTTTTCATCTTGTGAATAACTCGAAAATCTTAGCTCAAACAGCTTTAAAACCTTTTTGCTCCACACGGGGATATAGAATTGTATAAGATAAAGCCATAAATACGTATATCTGAGCCTTCTATCAAAAGTTACATGTAACTTCATGAAGTTGTACAAAAACACATTATTTCGCCGAGACAGTGCGTTTCTGACTATTACATGCATTTGAATGGCGTTCTCGCACGAAACAAAGTAAAGGTTTTCATCTTGTGAATAACTCGAAAATCTTAGCTCAACCAGCTTTAAAACCTTTTTGCTCCACACGGGGATATAGAATTCTATAAGATAAAGCCATAAATACGTATATCTGAGCCTTCTATCAAAAGTTACATGTAACTTCATGAAGTTGTACCAAAACACATTATTTCGCCGAGACAGTGCGTTTCTGACTGTTACATGCATTTGAATGGAGTTCTCGCACAAAACAAAGTATAGGTTTTCATCTTGTGAATAACTCGAAAATCTTAGCTCAAACAGCTTTAAAACCTGTCTGCTCAACACGGGGATATTGAATTCTATGAGATAAAGCCATAAATATGTGTGTCTAAGCCTTCTATCAAAAGTTACATGTAACTTCATGAAGTTGCACCAAAACACTTTATTTTGCTAAGGCAGTGCGTTTCTGACTATTACATGCATTTGAATGGAGTTCTCGCACGAAACAAAGAATAGGTTTTCATCTTGTGAATAACTCGAAAATCTTAGCTCAAACAGCTTTAAAACCTGTCTGCTCAACACGGGGATATAGAATTCTATAAGATAAAGCCATAAATATGTGTGTCTAAGCCTTCTATCAAAAGTTACATGTAACTTCATGAAGTTGCACCAAAACACTTTATTTCGCCGAGACAGTGCGTTTCTGACTATTACATGCATTTGAATGGAGTTCTCGCACAAAACAAAGTATAGGTTTTCATCTTGTGAATAACTCGAAAATCTTAGCTCAAACAGCTTTAAAACCTGTTTACTCAACACGGGGATATAGAATTCTATAAGATAAAGCCATAAACACGTATATCTGAGCCTTCTATCAAAAGTTACATGTAACTTCATGAAGTTGTACAAAAACACATTATTTCGCCGAGACAGTGCGTTTCTGACTGTTACATGCATTTGAATGGAGTTCTCGCACAAAACAAAGTATAGGTTTTCATCTTGTGAATAACTCGAAAATCTTAGCTCAAACAGCTTTAAAACCTGTCTGCTCAACACGGGGATATTGAATTCTATGAGATAAAGCCATAAATATGTGTGTCTAAGCCTTCTATCAAAAGTTACATGTAAGTTCATGAAGTTGCACCAAAACACTTTATTTCGCCGAGACAGTGCGTTTCTGACTATTACATGCATTTGAGTGGAGTTCTCGCACAAAACAAAGTATAGGTTTTCATCTTGTGAATAACTCGAAAATCTTAGCTCAAACAGCTTTAAAACCTGTTTGCTCAACACGGGGATATTGAACTCTATCAGATAAAACCATAAATACGTATATCTGAGCCTTCTATCAAAAGTTACAGCTAACTTCATGAAGTTGTACCAAAACACTTTATTTTGCTAAGACAGTGCGTTTCTGACTATTACATGCATTTGAATGGAGTTCTCGCACGAAACAAAGTATAGGTTTTCATCTTGTGAATAACTCGAAAATCTTAGTTCAAAAAGCTTTAAAACATGTCTGCTCAACACGGGGATATAGAATTGTATAAGATAAAGCCATAAATACGTATATCTGAGCCTTCTATCAAAAGTTACAGCTAACTTCATGAAGTTGTACCAAAACACATTATTTCGCCGAGACAGTGCGTTTCTGACTGTTACATGCATTTGAATGGAGTTCTCGCACAAAACAAAGTATAGGTTTTCATCTTGTGAATAACTCGAAAATCTTAGCTCAAACAGCTTTAAAACCTGTCTGCTCAACACGGGGATATTGAATTCTATGAGATAAAGCCATAAATATGTGTGTCTAAGCCTTCTATCAAAAGTTACATGTAACTTCATGAAGTTGCACCAAAACACTTTATTTCGCCGAGACAGTGCGTTTCTGACTATTACATGCATTTGAATGGAGTTCTCGCACAAAACAAAGTATAGGTTTTCATCTTGTGAATAACTCGAAAATCTTAGCTCAAACAGCTTTAAAACCTGTTTACTCCACACGGGGATATAGAATTGTATAAGATAAAGCCATAAATACGTATATCTGAGCCTTCTATCAAAAGTTACATGTAACTTCATGAAGTTGTACAAAAACACATTATTTCGCCGAGACAGTGCGTTTCTGACTATTACATGCATTTGAATGGCGTTCTCGCACGAAACAAAGTAAAGGTTTTCATCTTGTGAATAACTCGAAAATCTTAGCTCAACCAGCTTTAAAACCTTTTTGCTCCACACGGGGATATAGAATTCTATAAGATAAAGCCATAAATACGTATATCTGAGCCTTCTATCAAAAGTTACATGTAACTTCATGAAGTTGTACCAAAACACATTATTTCGCCGAGACAGTGCGTTTCTGACTGTTACATGCATTTGAATGGAGTTCTCGCACAAAACAAAGTATAGGTTTTCATCTTGTGAATAACTCGAAAATCTTAGCTCAAACAGCTTTAAAACCTGTCTGCTCAACACGGGGATATTGAATTCTATGAGATAAAGCCATAAATATGTGTGTCTAAGCCTTCTATCAAAAGTTACATGTAACTTCATGAAGTTGCACCAAAACACTTTATTTTGCTAAGGCAGTGCGTTTCTGACTATTACATGCATTTGAATGGAGTTCTCGCACGAAACAAAGAATAGGTTTTCATCTTGTGAATAACTCGAAAATCTTAGCTCAAACAGCTTTAAAACCTGTCTGCTCAACACGGGGATATAGAATTCTATAAGATAAAGCCATAAATATGTGTGTCTAAGCCTTCTATCAAAAGTTACATGTAACTTCATGAAGTTGCACCAAAACACTTTATTTCGCCGAGACAGTGCGTTTCTGACTATTACATGCATTTGAATGGAGTTCTCGCACAAAACAAAGTATAGGTTTTCATCTTGTGAATAACTCGAAAATCTTAGCTCAAACAGCTTTAAAACCTGTTTACTCAACACGGGGATATAGAATTCTATAAGATAAAGCCATAAACACGTATATCTGAGCCTTCTATCAAAAGTTACATGTAACTTCATGAAGTTGTACAAAAACACATTATTTCGCCGAGACAGTGCGTTTCTGACTGTTACATGCATTTGAATGGAGTTCTCGCACAAAACAAAGTATAGGTTTTCATCTTGTGAATAACTCGAAAATCTTAGCTCAAACAGCTTTAAAACCTGTCTGCTCAACACGGGGATATTGAATTCTATGAGATAAAGCCATAAATATGTGTGTCTAAGCCTTCTATCAAAAGTTACATGTAAGTTCATGAAGTTGCACCAAAACACTTTATTTCGCCGAGACAGTGCGTTTCTGACTATTACATGCATTTGAGTGGAGTTCTCGCACAAAACAAAGTATAGGTTTTCATCTTGTGAATAACTCGAAAATCTTAGCTCAAACAGCTTTAAAACCTGTTTGCTCAACACGGGGATATTGAACTCTATCAGATAAAACCATAAATACGTATATCTGAGCCTTCTATCAAAAGTTACAGCTAACTTCATGAAGTTGTACCAAAACACTTTATTTTGCTAAGACAGTGCGTTTCTGACTATTACATGCATTTGAATGGAGTTCTCGCACGAAACAAAGTATAGGTTTTCATCTTGTGAATAACTCGAAAATCTTAGTTCAAAAAGCTTTAAAACATGTCTGCTCAACACGGGGATATAGAATTGTATAAGATAAAGCCATAAATACGTATATCTGAGCCTTCTATCAAAAGTTACAGCTAACTTCATGAAGTTGTACCAAAACACATTATTTCGCCGAGACAGTGCGTTTCTGACTGTTACATGCATTTGAATGGAGTTCTCGCACAAAACAAAGTATAGGTTTTCATCTTGTGAATAACTCGAAAATCTTAGCTCAAACAGCTTTAAAACCTGTCTGCTCAACACGGGGATATTGAATTCTATGAGATAAAGCCATAAATATGTGTGTCTAAGCCTTCTATCAAAAGTTACATGTAACTTCATGAAGTTGCACCAAAACACTTTATTTCGCCGAGACAGTGCGTTTCTGACTATTACATGCATTTGAATGGAGTTCTCGCACAAAACAAAGTATAGGTTTTCATCTTGTGAATAACTCGAAAATCTTAGCTCAAACAGCTTTAAAACCTGTCTGCTCAACACGGGGATATTGAATTCTATCAGATAAAACCATAAATACGTATATCTGAGCCTTCTATCAAAAGTTACAGCTAACTTCATGAAGTTGTACCAAAACACTTTATTTCGCCGAGACAGTGCGTTTCTGACTATTACATGCATTTGAATGGAGCTCTCGCACGAAACAAAGTATAGGTTTTCATCTTGTGAATAACTCGAAAATCTTAGCTCAAACAGCTTTAAAACCTGTTTGCTCAACACGGGGATATAGAATTGTATAAGATAAAGCCATAAATACGTATATCTGAGCCTTCTATCAAAAGTTACAGCTAACTTCATGAAGTTGTACCAAAACACATTATTTCGCCGAGACAGTGCGTTTCTGACTATTACATGCATTTGAATGGAGTTCTCGCACAAAACAAAGTATAGGTTTTCATCTTGTGAATAACTCGAAAATCTTAGCTCAAACAGCTTTAAAACCTGTTTACTCAACACGGGGATATAGAATTCTATAAGATAAAGCCATAAACACGTATATCTGAGCCTTCTATCAAAAGTTACATGTAACTTCATGAAGTTGTACCAAAACACTTTATTTCGCCGAGACAGTGCGTTTCTGACTATTACATGCATTTGAATGGAGTTCTCGCACAAAACAAAGTATAGGTTTTCATCTTGTGAATAACTCGAAAATCTTAGCTCAAACAGCTTTAAAACCTTTTTGCTCAACACGGGGATATAGAATTCTATAAGATAAAGCCATAAACACGTATATCTGAGCCTTCTATCAAAAGTTACATGTAACTTCATGAAGTTGTACAAAAACACATTATTTCGCCGAGACAGTGCGTTTCTGACTATTACATGCATTTGAATGGCGTTCTCGCACGAAACAAAGTATAGGTTTTCATCTTGTGAATAACTCGAAAATCTTAGCTCAACCAGCTTTAAAACCTTTTTGCTCCACACGGGGATATAGAATTCTATTAGATAAAGCCATAAATACGTATATCTGAGCCTTCTATCAAAAGTTACATGTAACTTCATGAAGTTGTACCAAAACACATTATTTCGCCGAGACAGTGCGTTTCTGACTGTTACATGCATTTGAATGGAGTTCTCGCACAAAACAAAGTATAGGTTTTCATCTTGTGAATAACTCGAAAATCTTAGCTCAAACAGCTTTAAAACCTGTCTGCTCAACACGGGGATATTGAATTCTATGAGATAAAGCCATAAATATGTGTGTCTAAGCCTTCTATCAAAAGTTACATGTAACTTCATGAAGTTGCACCAAAACACTTTATTTCGCCGAGACAGTGCGTTTCTGACTATTACATGCATTTGAATGGAGTTCTCGCACAAAACAAAGTATAGGTTTTCATCTTGTGAATAACTCAAAAATCTTAGCTCAAACAGCTTTAAAACCTGTTTGCTCAACACGGGGATATTGAATTCTATCAGATAAAACCATAAATACGTATATCTGAGCCTTCTATCAAAAGTTACAGCTAACTTCATGAAGTTGTACCAAAACACTTTATTTCGCCGAGACAGTGCGTTTCTGACTATTACATGCATTTGAATGGAGCTCTCGCACGAAACAAAGTATAGGTTTTCATCTTGTGAATAACTCGAAAATCTTAGCTCAAACAGCTTTAAAACCTGTTTGCTCAACACGGGGATATAGAATTCTATAAGATAAAGCCATAAATACGTATATCTGAGCCTTCTATCAAAAGTTACAGCTAACTTCATGAAGTTGTACAAAAACGCTTTATTTTGCTAAGACAGTGCGTTTCTGACTATTACATGCATTTGAATGGAGTTCTCGCACGAAACAAAGTATAGGTTTTCATCTTGTGAATAACTCGAAAATCTTAGTTCAAAAAGCTTTAAAACATGTTTGCTCAACACGGGGATATAGAATTCTATAAGATAAAGCCATAAATACGTATATCTGAGCCTTCTATCAAAAGTTACAGCTAACTTCATGAAGTTGTACAAAAACGCTTTATTTTGCTAAGACAGTGCGTTTCTGACTATTACATGCATTTGAATGGAGTTCTCGCACGAAACAAAGTATAGGTTTTCATCTTGTGAATAACTCGAAAATCTTAGTTCAAAAAGCTTTAAAACATGTTTGCTCAACACGGGGATATTGAATTGTATAAGATAAAGCCATAAATACGTATATCTGAGCCTTCTATCAAAAGTTACAGCTAACTTCATGAAGTTGTACCAAAACACATTATTTCGCCGAGACAGTGCGTTTCTGACTGTTACATGCATTTGAATGGAGTTCTCGCACAAAACAAAGTATAGGTTTTCATCTTGTGAATAACTCGAAAATCTTAGCTCAAACAGCTTTAAAACCTGTTTACTCAACACGGGGATATAGAATTCTATAAGATAAAGCCATAAACACGTATATCTGAGCCTTCTATCAAAAGTTACATGTAACTTCATGAAGTTGTACAAAAACACATTATTTCGCCGAGACAGTGCGTTTCTGACTATTACATGCATTTGAATGGCGTTCTCGCACGAAACAAAGTAAAGGTTTTCATCTTGTGAATAACTCGAAAATCTTAGCTCAACCAGCTTTAAAACCTGTCTGCTCCACACGGGGATATAGAATTCTATAAGATAAAGCCATAAATACGTGTGTCTGAGCCTTCTATCAAAAGTTACATGTAACTTCATGAAGTTGTACCAAAACACATTATTTCGCCGAGACAGTGCGTTTCTGACTGTTACATGCATTTGAATGGAGTTCTCGCACAAAACAAAGTATAGGTTTTCATCTTGTGAATAACTCGAAAATCTTAGCTCAAACAGCTTTAAAACCTGTCTGCTCAACACGGGGATATTGAATTCTATGAGATAAAGCCATAAATATGTGTGTCTAAGCCTTCTATCAAAAGTTACATGTAACTTCATGAAGTTGCACCAAAACACTTTATTTCGCCGAGACAGTGCGTTTCTGACTATTACATGCATTTGAATGGAGTTCTCGCACAAAACAAAGTATAGGTTTTCATCTTGTGAATAACTCGAAAATCTTAGCTCAAACAGCTTTAAAACCTGTTTACTCAACACGGGGATATAGAATTCTATAAGATAAAGCCATAAACACGTATATCTGAGCCTTCTATCAAAAGTTACATTTAACTTCATGAAGTTGTACAAAAACACATTATTTCGCCGAGACAGTGCGTTTCTGACTATTACATGCATTTGAATGGCGTTCTCGCACGAAACAAAGTAAAGGTTTTCATCTTGTGAATAACTCGAAAATCTTAGCTCAAACAGCTTTAAAACCTTTTTGCTCCACACGGGGATATAGAATTCTATAAGATAAAGCCATAAATACGTATATCTGAGCCTTCTATCAAAAGTTACATGTAACTTCATGAAGTTGTACCAAAACACATTATTTCGCCGAGACAGTGCGTTTCTGACTGTTACATGCATTTGAATGGAGTTCTCGCACAAAACAAAGTATAGGTTTTCATCTTGTGAATAACTCGAAAATCTTAGCTCAAACAGCTTTAAAACCTGTTTGCTCAACACGGGGATATAGAATTCTATAAGATAAAGCCATAAATACGTATATCTGAGCCTTCTATCAAAAGTTACATGTAACTTCATGAAGTTGTACCAAAACACATTATTTCGCCGAGACAGTGCGTTTCTGACTGTTACATGCATTTGAATGGAGTTCTCGCACAAAACAAAGTATAGGTTTTCATCTTGTGAATAACTCGAAAATCTTAGCTCAAACAGCTTTAAAACCTGTCTGCTCAACACGGGGATATTGAATTCTATGAGATAAAGCCATAAATATGTGTGTCTAAGCCTTCTATCAAAAGTTACATGTAACTTCATGAAGTTGCACCAAAACACTTTATTTCGCCGAGACAGTGCGTTTCTGACTATTACATGCATTTGAATGGAGTTCTCGCACAAAACAAAGTATAGGTTTTCATCTTGTGAATAACTCGAAAATCTTAGCTCAAACAGCTTTAAAACCTGTTTGCTCAACACGGGGATATTGAATTCTATCAGATAAAACCATAAATACGTATATCTGAGCCTTCTATCAAAAGTTACAGCTAACTTCATGAAGTTGTACCAAAACACTTTATTTCGCCGAGACAGTGCGTTTCTGACTGTTACATGCATTTGAATGGAGTTCTCGCACAAAACAAAGTATAGGTTTTCATCTTGTGAATAACTCGAAAATCTTAGCTCAAACAGCTTTAAAACCTGTTTACTCAACACGGGGATATAGAATTCTATAAGATAAAGCCATAAACACGTATATCTGAGCCTTCTATCAAAAGTTACATGTAACTTCATGAAGTTGTACAAAAACACTTTATTTCGCCGAGACAGTGCGTTTCTGACTATTACATGCATTTGAAAGGCGTTCTCGCACGAAACAAAGTATAGGTTTTCATCTTGTGAATAACTCGAAAATCTTAGCTCAAACAGCTTTAAAACCTTTTTGCTCAACACGGGGATATCGAATTCTATAAGATAAAGCCATAAATACGTATATCTGAGCCTTCTATCAAAAGTTACATGTAACTTCATGAAGTTGTACAAAAACGCTTTATTTTGCTAAGACAGTGCGTTTCTGACTATTACATGCATTTGAATGGAGTTCTCGCACGAAACAAAGTATAGGTTTTCATCTTGTGAATAACTCGAAAATCTTAGTTCAAAAAGCTTTAAAACATGTTTGCTCAACACGGGGATATAGAATTCTATAAGATAAAGCCATAAATACGTATATCTGAGCCTTCTATCAAAAGTTACATGTAACTTCATGAAGTTTTACCAAAACACTTTATTTCGCCGAGACAGTGCGTTTCTGACTATTACATGCATTTGAATGGAGCTCTCGCACGAAACAAAGTATAGGTTTTCATCTTGTGAATAACTCGAAAATCTTAGCTCAAACAGCTTTAAAACCTGTTTGCTCAACACGGGGATATAGAATTCTATAAGATAAAGCCATAAATACGTATATCTGAGCCTTCTATCAAAAGTTACATGTAACTTCATGAAGTTGTACAAAAACACTTTATTTTGCTAAGACAGTGCGTTTCTGACTATTACATGCATTTGAATGGAGTTCTCGCACGAAACAAAGTATAGGTTTTCATCTTGTGATTAACTCGAAAATCTTAGTTCAAAAAGCTTTAAAACATGTTTGCTCAACACGGGGATATAGAATTGTATAAGATAAAGCCATAAATACGTATATCTGAGCCTTCTATCAAAAGTTACAGCTAACTTCATGAAGTTGTACCAAAACACTTTATTTCGCCGAGACAGTGCGTTTCTGACTATTACATGCATTTGAATGGAGTTCTCGCACAAAACAAAGTATAGGTTTTCATCTTGTGAATAACTCGAAAATCTTAGCTCAAACAGCTTTAAAACCTGTTTACTCAACACGGGGATATAGAATTCTATTAGATAAAGCCATAAACACGTATATCTGAGCCTTCTATCAAAAGTTACAGCTAACTTCATGAAGTTGTACAAAAACACATTATTTCGCCGAGACAGTGCGTTTCTGACTATTACATGCATTTGAATGGAGTTCTCGCACAAAACAAAGTATAGGTTTTCATCTTGTGAATAACTCGAAAATCTTAGCTCAAACAGCTTTAAAACCTGTCTGCTCAACACGGGGATATTGAATTATATGAGATAAAGCCATAAATATGTGTGTCTAAGCCTTCTATCAAAAGTTACATGTAACTTCATGAAGTTGCACCAAAACACTTTATTTCGCCGAGACAGTGCGTTTCTGACTATTACATGCATTTGAATGGAGTTCTCGCACAAAACAAAGTATAGGTTTTCATCTTGTGAATAACTCGAAAATCTTAGCTCAAACAGCTTTAAAACCTGTTTGCTCAACACGGGGATATTGAATTCTATCAGATAAAACCATAAATACGTATATCTGAGCCTTCTATCAAAAGTTACAGCTAACTTCATGAAGTTGTACCAAAACACTTTATTTCGCCGAGACAGTGCGTTTCTGACTATTACATGCATTTGAATGGAGCTCTCGCACGAAACAAAGTATAGGTTTTCATCTTGTGAATAACTCGAAAATCTTAGCTCAAACAGCTTTAAAACCTGTTTGCTCAACACGGGGATATAGAATTTTATAAGATAAAGCCATAAATACGTATATCTGAGCCTTCTATCAAAAGTTACATGTAACTTCATGAAGTTGTACAAAAACGCTTTATTTTGCTAAGACAGTGCGTTTCTGACTATTACATGCATTTGAATGGAGTTCTCGCACGAAACAAAGTATAGGTTTTCATCTTGTGAATAACTCGAAAATCTTAGTTCAAAAAGCTTTAAAACATGTCTGCTCAACACGGGGATATAGAATTGTATAAGATAAAGCCATAAATACGTATATCTGAGCCTTCTATCAAAAGTTACATGTAACTTCATGAAGTTGTACCAAAACACTTTATTTCGCCGAGACAGTGCGTTTCTGACTATTACATGCATTTGAATGGAGCTCTCGCACGAAACAAAGTATAGGTTTTCATCTTGTGAATAACTCGAAAATCTTAGCTCAAACAGCTTTAAAACCTGTTTGCTCAACACGGGGATATAGAATTCTATAAGATAAAGCCATAAATACGTATATCTGAGCCTTCTATCAAAAGTTACATGTAACTTCATGAAGTTGTACAAAAACACTTTATTTTGCTAAGACAGTGCGTTTCTGACTATTACATGCATTTGAATGGAGTTCTCGCACGAAACAAAGTATAGGTTTTCATCTTGTGAATAACTCGAAAATCTTAGTTCAAAAAGCTTTAAAACATGTTTGCTCAACACGGGGATATAGAATTGTATAAGATAAAGCCATAAATACGTATATCTGAGCCTTCTATCAAAAGTTACAGCTAACTTCATGAAGTTGTACCAAAACACTTTATTTCGCCGAGACAGTGCGTTTCTGACTATTACATGCATTTGAATGGAGTTCTCGCACAAAACAAAGTATAGGTTTTCATCTTGTGAATAACTCGAAAATCTTAGCTCAACCAGCTTTAAAACCTTTTTGCTCCACACGGGGATATAGAATTCTATAAGATAAAGCCATAAATACGTATATCTGAGCCTTCTATCAAAAGTTACATGTAACTTCATGAAGTTGTACCAAAACACATTATTTCGCCGAGACAGTGCGTTTCTGACTGTTACATGCATTTGAATGGAGTTCTCGCACGAAACAAAGTAAAGGTTTTCATCTTGTGAATAACTCGAAAATCTTAGCTCAACCAGCTTTAAAACCTTTTTGCTCCACACGGGGATATTGAATTCTATCAGATAAAACCATAAATACGTACATCTGAGCCTTCTATCAAAAGTTACAGCTAACTTCATGAAGTTGTACCAAAACACTTTATTTCGCCGAGACAGTGCGTTTCTGACTATTACATGCATTTGAATGGAGCTCTCGCACGAAACAAAGTATAGGTTTTCATCTTGTGAATAACTCGAAAATCTTAGCTCAAACAGCTTTAAAACCTGTTTGCTCAACACGGGGATATAGAATTTTATAAGATAAAGCCATAAATACGTATATCTGAGCCTTCTATCAAAAGTTACATGTAACTTCATGAAGTTGTACAAAAACGCTTTATTTTGCTAAGACAGTGCGTTTCTGACTATTACATGCATTTGAATGGAGTTCTCGCACGAAACAAAGTATAGGTTTTCATCTTGTGAATAACTCGAAAATCTTAGTTCAAAAAGCTTTAAAACATGTCTGCTCAACACGGGGATATAGAATTGTATAAGATAAAGCCATAAATACGTATATCTGAGCCTTCTATCAAAAGTTACATGTAACTTCATGAAGTTGTACCAAAACACTTTATTTCGCCGAGACAGTGCGTTTCTGACTATTACATGCATTTGAATGGAGCTCTCGCACGAAACAAAGTATAGGTTTTCATCTTGTGAATAAGTCGAAAATCTTAGCTCAAACAGCTTTAAAACCTGTTTGCTCAACACGGGGATATAGAATTCTATAAGATAAAGCCATAAACACGTATATCTGAGCCTTCTATCAAAAGTTACATTTAACTTCATGAAGTTGTACAAAAACACATTATTTCGCCGAGACAGTGCGTTTCTGACTATTACATGCATTTGAATGGCGTTCTCGCACGAAACAAAGTATAGGTTTTCATCTTGTGAATAACTCGAAAATCTTAGTTCAAAAAGCTTTAAAACATGTTTGCTCAACACGGGGATATAGAATTGTATAAGATAAAGCCATAAATACGTATATCTGAGCCTTCTATCAAAAGTTACAGCTAACTTCATGAAGTTGTACCAAAACACTTTATTTCGCCGAGACAGTGCGTTTCTGACTATTACATGCATTTGAATGGAGTTCTCGCACAAAACAAAGTATAGGTTTTCATCTTGTGAATAACTCGAAAATCTTAGCTCAAACAGCTTTAAAACCTGTTTACTCAACACGGGGATATAGAATTCTATAAGATAAAGCCATAAACACGTATATCTGAGCCTTCTATCAAAAGTTACATTTAACTTCATGAAGTTGTACAAAAACACATTATTTCGCCGAGACAGTGCGTTTCTGACTATTACATGCATTTGAATGGCGTTCTCGCACGAAACAAAGTAAAGGTTTTCATCTTGTGAATAACTCGAAAATCTTAGCTCAAACAGCTTTAAAACCTTTTTGCTCCACACGGGGATATAGAATTCTATAAGATAAAGCCATAAATACGTATATCTGAGCCTTCTATCAAAAGTTACATGTAACTTCATGAAGTTGTACCAAAACACATTATTTCGCCGAGACAGTGCGTTTCTGACTGTTACATGCATTTGAATGGAGTTCTCGCACAAAACAAAGTATAGGTTTTCATCTTGTGAATAACTCGAAAATCTTAGCTCAAACAGCTTTAAAACCTGTTTGCTCAACACGGGGATATAGAATTTTATAAGATAAAGCCATAAATACGTATATCTGAGCCTTCTATCAAAAGTTACATGTAACTTCATGAAGTTGTACAAAAACGCTTTATTTTGCTAAGACAGTGCGTTTCTGACTATTACATGCATTTGAATGGAGTTCTCGCACGAAACAAAGTATAGGTTTTCATCTTGTGAATAACTCGAAAATCTTAGCTCAAACAGCTTTAAAACCTGTTTGCTCAACACGGGGATATTGAATTCTATCAGATAAAACCATAAATACGTACATCTGAGCCTTCTATCAAAAGTTACAGCTAACTTCATGAAGTTGTACCAAAACACTTTATTTCGCCGAGACAGTGCGTTTCTGACTATTACATGCATTTGAATGGAGCTCTCGCACGAAACAAAGTATAGGTTTTCATCTTGTGAATAACTCGAAAATCTTAGCTCAAACAGCTTTAAAACCTGTTTGCTCAACACGGGGATATAGAATTCTATAAGATAAAGCCATAAATACGTATATCTGAGCCTTCTATCAAAAGTTACAGCTAACTTCATGAAGTTGTACCAAAACACTTTATTTCGCCGAGACAGTGCGTTTCTGACTATTACATGCATTTGAATGGAGTTCTCGCACAAAACAAAGTATAGGTTTTCATCTTGTGAATAACTCGAAAATCTTAGCTCAAACAGCTTTAAAACCTGTTTACTCAACACGGGGATATAGAATTCTATAAGATAAAGCCATAAACACGTATATCTGAGCCTTCTATCAAAAGTTACATTTAACTTCATGAAGTTGTACAAAAACACATTATTTCGCCGAGACAGTGCGTTTCTGACTATTACATGCATTTGAATGGCGTTCTCGCACGAAACAAAGTAAAGGTTTTCATCTTGTGAATAACTCGAAAATCTTAGCTCAACCAGCTTTAAAACCTTTTTGCTCAACACGGGGATATTGAATTCTATCAGATAAAACCATAAATACGTATATCTGAGCCTTCTATCAAAAGTTACAGCTAACTTCATGAAGTTGTACCAAAACACTTTATTTCGCCGAGACAGTGCGTTTCTGACTATTACATGCATTTGAATGGAGCTCTCGCACGAAACAAAGTATAGGTTTTCATCTTGTGAATAACTCGAAAATCTTAGTTCAAAAAGCTTTAAAACATGTTTGCTCAAAACGGGGATAAAGAATTGTATAAGATAAAGCCATAAATACGTATATCTGAGCCTTCTATCAAAAGTTACAGCTAACTTCATGAAGTTGTACCAAAACACATTATTTCGCCGAGACAGTGCGTTTCTGACTGTTACATGCATTTGAATGGAGTTCTCGCACGAAACAAAGTATAGGTTTTCATCTTGTGAATAACTCGAAAATCTTAGCTCAACCAGCTTTAAAACCTTTTTGCTCCACACGGGGATATAGAATTCTATCAGATAAAACCATAAATACGTATATTTGAGCCTTCTATCAAAAGTTACAGCTAACTTCATGAAGTTGTACCAAAACACATTATTTCGCCGAGACAGTGCGTTTCTGACTGTTACATGCATTTGAATGGAGTTCTCGCACAAAACAAAGTATAGGTTTTCATCTTGTGAATAACTCGAAAATCTTAGCTCAAACAGCTTTAAAACCTGTTTGCTCAACACGGGGATATTGAATTCTATCAGATAAAACCATAAATACGTATATCTGAGCCTTCTATCAAAAGTTACAGCTAACTTCATGAAGTTGTACCAAAACACTTTATTTCGCCGAGACAGTGCGTTTCTGACTATTACATGCATTTGAATGGAGCTCTCGCACGAAACAAAGTATAGGTTTTCATCTTGTGAATAACTCGAAAATCTTAGTTCAAAAAGCTTTAAAACCTGTTTGCTCAAAACGGGGATTTAGAATTGTATAAGATAAAGCCATAAATACGTATATCTGAGCCTTCTATCAAAAGTTACAGCTAACTTCATGAAGTTGTACCAAAACACATTATTTCGCCGAGACAGTGCGTTTCTGACTGTTACATGCATTTGAATGGAGTTCTCGCACAAAACAAAGTATAGGTTTTCATCTTGTGAATAACTCGAAAATCTTAGCTCAACCAGCTTTAAAACCTTTTTGCTCCACACGGGGATATAGAATTCTATAAGATAAAGCCATAAATACGTATATCTGAGCCTTCTATCAAAAGTTACATGTAACTTCATGAAGTTGTACCAAAACACTTTATTTCGCCGAGACAGTGCGTTTCTGACTATTACATGCATTTGAATGGAGCTCTCGCACGAAACAAAGTATAGGTTTTCATCTTGTGAATAACTCGAAAATCTTAGCTCAAACAGCTTTAAAACCTGTTTGCTCCACACGGGGATATAGAAGTCTATAAGATAAAGCCATAAATACGTATATCTGAGCCTTCTATCAAAAGTTACATGTAACTTCATGAAGTTGTACAAAAACACTTTATTTCGCCGAGACAGCGCGTTTCTGACTATTACATGCATTTGAATGGAGTTCTCGTCAGAAAACAAAGTATAGGTTTTCATCTTGTGAATAACTCGAAAATCTTAGCTCAAACAGCTTTAAAACCTGTTTACTCAACACGGGGATATAGAATTCTATAAGATAAAGCCATAAACACGTATATCTGAGCCTTCTATCAAAAGTTACAGCTAACTTCATGAAGTTGTACAAAAACACTTTATTTCGCCGAGACAGTGCGTTTCTGACTATTACATGCATTTGAATGTAGTTCTCGCACGAAACAAAGTATAGGTTTTCATCTTGTGAATAACTCGAAAATCTTAGCTCAAAAAGCTTTAAAACCTGTCTGCTCAACACGGGGATATTGAATTCTATGAGATAAAACCATAAATATGTGTGTCTGAGCCTTCTATCAAAAGTTACAGCTAACTTCATGAAGTTGTACAAAAACACTTTATTTCGCCGAGACAGTGCGTTTCTGACTATTACATGCATTTGAATGGAGTTCTCGCACGAAACAAAGTATAGGTTTTCATCTTGTGAATAACTCGAAAATCTTAGCTCAAACAGCTTTAAAACATGTTTGCTCAACACGGGGATATAGAATTGTATAAGATAAAGCCATAAATACGTATATCTGAGCCTTCTATCAAAAGTTACATGTAACTTCATGAAGTTGTACCAAAACACTTTATTTCGCCGAGACAGCGCGTTTCTGACTATTACATGCATTTGAATGGAGTTCTCGTCAGAAAACAAAGTATAGGTTTTCATCTTGTGAATAACTCGAAAATCTTAGCTCAAACAGCTTTAAAACCTGTTTACTCAACACGGGGATATAGAATTCTATAAGATAAAGCCATAAACACGTATATCTGAGCCTTCTATCAAAAGTTACATGTAACTTCATGAAGTTGTACCAAAACACTTTATTTCGCCGAGACAGTGCGTTTCTGACTATTACATGCATTTGAATGTAGTTCTCGCACGAAACAAAGTATAGGTTTTCATCTTGTGAATAACTCGAAAATCTTAGCTCAAACAGCTTTAAAACCTGTTTGCTCAACACGGGGATATTGAATTCTATGAGATAAAACCATAAATATGTGTGTCTGAGCCTTCTATCAAAAGTTACAGCTAACTTCATGAAGTTGTACAAAAACACTTTATTTCGCCGAGACAGTGCGTTTCTGACTATTACATGCATTTGAATGGAGTTCTCGCACGAAACAAAGTATAGGTTTTCATCTTGTGAATAACTCGAAAATCTTAGCTCAAACAGCTTTAAAACATGTTTGCTCAACACGGGGATATAGAATTGTATAAGATAAAGCCATAAATACGTATATCTGAGCCTTCTATCAAAAGTTACAGCTAACTTCATGAAGTTGTACAAAAACACATTATTTCGCCGAGACAGTGCGTTTCTGACTGTTACATGCATTTGAATGGAGTTGTCGCACAAAACAAAGTATAGGTTTTCATCTTGTGAATAACTCGAAAATCTTAGCTCAAACAGCTTTAAAACCTGTCTGCTCAACACGGGGATATTGAATTCTATGAGATAAAGCCATAAATATGTGTGTCTAAGCCTTCTATCAAAAGTTACATGTAACTTCATGAAGTTGCACCAAAACACTTTATTTCGCCGAGACAGTGCGTTTCTGACTATTACATGCATTTGAATGGAGTTCTCGCACAAAACAAAGTATAGGTTTTCATCTTGTGAATAACTCGAAAATCTTAGCTCAAACAGCTTTAAAACCTGTCTGCTCAACACGGGGATATTGAATTCTATCAGATAAAACCATAAATACGTATATCTGAGCCTTCTATCAAAAGTTACAGCTAACTTCATGAAGTTGTACCAAAACACTTTATTTCGCCGAGACAGTGCGTTTCTGACTATTACATGCATTTGAAAGGCGTTCTCGCACGAAACAAAGTAAAGGTTTTCATCTTGTGAATAACTCGAAAATCTTAGCTCAACCAGCTTTAAAACCTTTTTGCTCCACACGGGGATATAGATTTCTATAAGATAAAGCCATAAACACGTATATCTGAGCCTTCTATCAAAAGTTACATGTAACTTCATGAAGTTGTACCAAAACACTTTATTTCGCCGAGACAGTGCGTTTCTGACTATTACATGCATTTGAATGGAGTTCTCGCACAAAACAAAGTATAGGTTTTCATCTTGTGAATAACTCGAAAATCTTAGCTCAAACAGCTTTAAAACCTGTCTGCTCAACACGGGGATATTGAATTCTATGAGATAAAGCCATAAATATGTGTGTCTAAGCCTTCTATCAAAAGTTACATGTAACTTCATGAAGTTGCACCAAAACACTTTATTTCGCCGAGACAGTGCGTTTCTGACTATTACATGCATTTGAATGGAGTTCTCGCACAAAACAAAGTATAGGTTTTCATCTTGTGAATAACTCGAAAATCTTAGCTCAAACAGCTTTAAAACCTGTTTGCTCAACACGGGGATATTGAATTCTATCAGATAAAACCATAAATACGTATATCTGAGCCTTCTATCAAAAGTTACAGCTAACTTCATGAAGTTGTACCAAAACACTTTATTTCGCCGAGACAGTGCGTTTCTGACTATTACATGCATTTGAATGGAGCTCTCGCACGAAACAAAGTATAGGTTTTCATCTTGTGAATAACTCGAAAATCTTAGCTCAAACAGCTTTAAAACCTTTTTGCTCAACACGGGGATATAGAATTCTATAAGATAAAGCCATAAATACGTATATCTGAGCCTTCTATCAAAAGTTACATGTAACTTCATGAAGTTGTACAAAAACGCTTTATTTTGCTAAGACAGTGCGTTTCTGACTATTACATGCATTTGAATGGAGTTCTCGCACGAAACAAAGTATAGGTTTTCATCTTGTGAATAACTCGAAAATCTTAGTTCAAAAAGCTTTAAAACATGTTTGCTCAACACGGGGATATAGAATTTTATAAGATAAAGCCATAAATACGTATATCTGAGCCTTCTATCAAAAGTTACAGCTAACTTCATGAAGTTGTACAAAAACACTTTATTTCGCCGAGACAGTGCGTTTCTGACTATTACATGCATTTGAATGGAGTTCTCGCACGAAACAAAGTATAGGTTTTCATCTTGTGAATAACTCGAAAATCTTAGCTCAAACAGCTTTAAAACCTGTTTGCTCCACACGGGGATATAGAATTCTATAAGATAAAGCCATAAATACGTATATCTGAGCCTTCTATCAAAAGTTACAGCTAACTTCATGAAGTTGTACAAAAACACATTATTTCGCCGAGACAGTGCGTTTCTGACTGTTACATGCATTTGAATGGAGTTGTCGCACAAAACAAAGTATAGGTTTTCATCTTGTGAATAACTCGAAAATCTTAGCTCAAACAGCTTTAAAACCTGTCTGCTCAACACGGGGATATTGAATTCTATGAGATAAAGCCATAAATATGTGTGTCTAAGCCTTCTATCAAAAGTTACATGTAACTTCATGAAGTTGCACCAAAACACTTTATTTCGCCGAGACAGTGCGTTTCTGACTATTACATGCATTTGAATGGAGTTCTCGCACAAAACAAAGTATAGGTTTTCATCTTGTGAATAACTCGAAAATCTTAGCTCAAACAGCTTTAAAACCTGTCTGCTCAACACGGGGATATTGAATTCTATCAGATAAAACCATAAATACGTATATCTGAGCCTTCTATCAAAAGTTACATGTAACTTCATGAAGTTGTACAAAAACACTTTATTTTGCTAAGACAGTGCGTTTCTGACTATTACATGCATTTGAATGGAGTTCTCGCACAAAACAAAGTATAGGTTTTCATCTTGTGAATAACTCGAAAATCTTAGCTCAAACAGCTTTAAAACCTGTTTGCTCAACACGGGGATATTGAATTCTATCAGATAAAACCATAAATACGTATATCTGAGCCTTCTATCAAAAGTTACAGCTAACTTCATGAAGTTGTACCAAAACACTTTATTTCGCCGAGACAGTGCGTTTCTGACTGTTACATGCATTTGAATGGAGTTCTCGCACAAAACAAAGTATAGGTTTTCATCTTGTGAATAACTCGAAAATCTTAGCTCAAACAGCTTCAAAACCTGTTTACTCAACACGGGGATATAGAATTCTATAAGATAAAGCCATAAACACGTATATCTGAGCCTTCTATCAAAAGTTACATGTAACTTCATGAAGTTGTACAAAAACACATTATTTCGCCGAGACAGTGCGTTTCTGACTATTACATGCATTTGAATGGCGTTCTCGCACGAAACAAAGTAAAGGTTTTCATCTTGTGAATAACTCGAAAATCTTAGCTCAACCAGCTTTAAAACCTTTTTGCTCCACACGGGGATATTGAATTCTATGAGATAAAGCCATAAATATGTGTGTCTAAGCCTTCTATCAAAAGTTACATGTAACTTCATGAAGTTGCACCAAAACACTTTATTTCGCCGAGACAGTGCGTTTCTGACTATTACATGCATTTGAATGGAGTTCTCGCACAAAACAAAGTATAGGTTTTCATCTTGTGAATAACTCGAAAATCTTAGCTCAAACAGCTTTGAAACCTGTTTGCTCAACACGGGGATATTGAATTCTATCAGATAAAACCATAAATACGTATATCTGAGCCTTCTATCAAAAGTTACAGCTAACTTCATGAAGTTGTACCAAAACACTTTATTTCGCCGAGACAGTGCGTTTCTGACTATTACATGCATTTGAATGGAGCTCTCGCACGAAACAAAGTATAGGTTTTCATCTTGTGAATAACTCGAAAATCTTAGCTCAAACAGCTTTAAAACCTTTTTGCTCAACACGGGGATATAGAATTCTATAAGATAAAGCCATAAATACGTATATCTGAGCCTTCTATCAAAAGT
The DNA here is from genome assembly GCF_051167445.1 of Perissodus microlepis. Taxonomy (NCBI): domain Eukaryota; kingdom Metazoa; phylum Chordata; class Actinopteri; order Cichliformes; family Cichlidae; genus Perissodus; species Perissodus microlepis. The sequence continues at coordinate 2,014,027 of NC_140473.1, read as the reverse complement.
TACATGTAACTTCATGAAGTTGTACAAAAACGCTTTATTTTGCTAAGACAGTGCGTTTCTGACTATTACATGCATTTGAATGGAGTTCTCGCACGAAACAAAGTATAGGTTTTCATCTTGTGAATAACTCGAAAATCTTAGTTCAAAAAGCTTTAAAACATGTTTGCTCAACACGGGGATATAGAATTGTATAAGATAAAGCCATAAATACGTATATCTGAGCCTTCTATCAAAAGTTACAGCTAACTTCATGAAGTTGTACAAAAACACATTATTTCGCCGAGACAGTGCGTTTCTGACTGTTACATGCATTTGAATGGAGTTCTCGCACAAAACAAAGTATAGGTTTTCATCTTGTGAATAACTCGAAAATCTTAGCTCAAACAGCTTTAAAACCTGTTTACTCAACACGGGGATATAGAATTCTATAAGATAAAGCCATAAACACGTATATCTGAGCCTTCTATCAAAAGTTACATTTAACTTCATGAAGTTGTACAAAAACACATTATTTCGCCGAGACAGTGCGTTTCTGACTATTACATGCATTTGAATGGCGTTCTCGCACGAAACAAAGTAAAGGTTTTCATCTTGTGAATAACTCGAAAATCTTAGCTCAACCAGCTTTAAAACCTTTTTGCTCAACACGGGGATATAGAATTCTATAAGATAAAGCCATAAATACGTATATCTGAGCCTTCTATCAAAAGTTACATGTAACTTCATGAAGTTGTACCAAAACACTTTATTTCGCCGAGACAGTGCGTTTCTGACTATTACATGCATTTGAATGGAGTTCTCGCACAAAACAAAGTATAGGTTTTCATCTTGTGAATAACTCGAAAATCTTAGCTCAAACAGCTTTAAAACCTGTTTGCTCAACACGGGGATATTGAATTCTATCAGATAAAACCATAAATACGTATATCTGAGCCTTCTATCAAAAGTTACATGTAACTTCATGAAGTTGTACAAAAACACTTTATTTCGCCGAGACAGTGCGTTTCTGACTATTACATGCATTTGAATGGAGTTCTCGCACGAAACAAAGTATAGGTTTTCATCTTGTGAATAACTCGAAAATCTTAGCTCAAACAGCTTTAAAACCTGTTTGCTCAACACGGGGATATTGAATTCTATGAGATAAAACCATAAATATGTGTGTCTAAGCCTTCTATCAAAAGTTACAGCTAACTTCATGAAGTTGTACCAAAACACTTTATTTCGCCAAGACAGTACGTTTCTGACTATTACATGCATTTGAATGGAGTTCTCGCCAGAAAACAGAGTATAGGTTTTCATCTTGTGAATAACTCGAAAATCTTAGCTCAAACAGCTTTAAAACCTGTTTGCTCAACACGGGGATATAGAATTCTATAAGATAAAGCCATAAATACGTATATCTGAGCCTTCTATCAAAAGTTACATGTAACTTCATGAAGTTGTACCAAAACACTTTATTTCGCCGAGACAGTGCGTTTCTGACTGTTACATGCATTTGAATGGAGTTCTCGCCAGAAAACAAAGTATAGGTTTTCATCTTGTGAATAACTCGAAAATCTTAGCTCAAACAGCTTTAAAACCTGTTTGCTCAACACGGGGATATAGAATTCTATAAGATAAAGCCATAAATACGTATATCTGAGCCTTCTATCAAAAGTTACATGTAACTTCATGAAGTTGTACCAAAACACTTTATTTCGCCGAGACAGTGCGTTTCTGACTATTACATGCATTTGAATGGAGTTCTCGCACAAAACAAAGTATAGGTTTTCATCTTGTGAATAACTCGAAAATCTTAGCTCAAACAGCTTTAAAACCTGTTTGCTCAACACGGGGATATAGAATTCTATAAGATAAAGCCATAAATACGTATATCTGAGCCTTCTATCAAAAGTTACACGTAACTTCATGAAGTTGTACAAAAACACTTTATTTCGCCGAGACAGTGCGTTTCTGACTGTTACATGCATTTGAATGGAGTTCTCGCACGAAACAAAGTATAGGTTTTCATCTTGTGAATAACTCGAAAATCTTAGCTCAAACAGCTTTAAAACCTGTCTGCTTTAACACGGGGATATAGAATTCTATGAGATAAAGCCATAAATATGTGTGTCTAAGCCTTCTATCAAAAGTTACATGTAACTTCATGAAGTTGTACAAAAACACATTATTTCGCCGAGACAGTGCGTTTCTGACTATTACATGCATTTGAATGGCGTTCTCGCACGAAACAAAGTAAAGGTTTTCATCTTGTGAATAACTCGAAAATCTTAGCTCAACCAGCTTTAAAACCTTTTTGCTCCACACGGGGATATAGATTTCTATAAGATAAAGCCATAAACACGTATATCTGAGCCTTCTATCAAAAGTTACATGTAACTTCATGAAGTTGTACCAAAACACTTTATTTCGCCGAGACAGTGCGTTTCTGACTATTACATGCATTTGAATGGCGTTCTCGCACGAAACAAAGTAAAGGTTTTCATCTTGTGAATAAGTCGAAAATCTTAGCTCAAACAGCTTTAAAACCTTTTTGCTCCACACGGGGATATAGAATTCTATAAGATAAAGCCATAAATACGTATATCTGAGCCTTCTATCAAAAGTTACATGTAACTTCATGAAGTTGCACCAAAACACTTTATTTCGCCGAGACAGTGCGTTTCTGACTATTACATGCATTTGAATGGAGTTCTCGCACAAAACAAAGTATAGGTTTTCATCTTTTGAATAACTCGAAAATCTTAGCTCATCCAGCTTTAAAACCTTTTTGCTCAACACGGGGATATAGAATTGTATAAGATAAAGCCATAAATACGTATATCTGAGCCTTCTATCAAAAGTTACAGCTAACTTCATGAAGTTGTACAAAAACACTTTATTTCGTCGAGACAGTGCGTTTCTGACTATTACATGCATTTGAATGGAGTTCTCGCACAAAACAAAGTATAGGTTTTCTCTTGTGAATAACTCGAAAATCTTAGCTCAAACAGCTTTAAAACCTGTTTACTCAACACGGGGATATAGAATTCTATAAGATAAAGCCATAAACACGTATATCTGAGCCTTCTATCAAAAGTTACATGTAACTTCATGAAGTTGTACCAAAACACTTTATTTCGCCGAGACAGTGCGTTTCTGACTATTACATGCATTTGAATGGAGTTCTCGCACAAAACAAAGTATAGGTTTTCATCTTGTGAATAACTCGAAAATCTTAGCTCAAACAGCTTTAAAACCTGTTTGCTCAACACGGGGATATAGAATTCTATAAGATAAAGCCATAAATACGTATATCTGAGCCTTCTATCAAAAGTTACATGTAACTTCATGAAGTTGTACCAAAACACTTTATTTCGCCGAGACAGTGCGTTTCTGACTGTTACATGCATTTGAATGGAGTTCTCGCCAGAAAACAAAGTATAGGTTTTCATCTTGTGAATAACTCGAAAATCTTAGCTCAAACAGCTTTAAAACCTGTCTGCTTAACACGGGGATATAGAATTCTATGAGATAAAGCCATAAATATGTGTGTCTAAGCCTTCTATCAAAAGTTACAGCTAACTTCATGAAGTTGTACCAAAACACATTATTTCGCCGAGACAGTGCGTTTCTGACTGTTACATGCATTTGAATGGAGTTCTCGCACAAAACAAAGTATAGGTTTTCATCTTGTGAATAACTCGAAAATCTTAGCTCAAACAGCTTTAAAACCTGTTTGCTCAACACGGGGATATTGAATTCTATGAGATAAAACCATAAATATGTGTGTCTAAGCCTTCTATCAAAAGTTACATATAACTTCATGAAGTTGTACAAAAACACATTATTTCGCCGAGACAGTGCGTTTCTGACTATTACATGCATTTGAATGGCGTTCTCGCACGAAACAAAGTAAAGGTTTTCATCTTGTGAATAACTCGAAAATCTTAGCTCAACCAGCTTTAAAACCTTTTTGCTCCACACGGGGATATAGATTTCTATAAGATAAAGCCATAAACACGTATATCTGAGCCTTCTATCAAAAGTTACATGTAACTTCATGAAGTTGTACCAAAACACTTTATTTCGCCGAGACAGTGCGTTTCTGACTATTACATGCATTTGAATGGAGTTCTCGCACAAAACAAAGTATAGGTTTTCATCTTGTGAATAACTCGAAAATCTTAGCTCAAACAGCTTTAAAACCTGTCTGCTCAACACGGGGATATTGAATTCTATGAGATAAAGCCATAAATATGTGTGTCTAAGCCTTCTATCAAAAGTTACATGTAACTTCATGAAGTTGCACCAAAACACTTTATTTCGCCGAGACAGTGCGTTTCTGACTATTACATGCATTTGAATGGAGTTCTCGCACAAAACAAAGTATAGGTTTTCATCTTGTGAATAACTCGAAAATCTTAGCTCAAACAGCTTTAAAACCTGTTTGCTCAACACGGGGATATTGAATTCTATCAGATAAAACCATAAATACGTATATCTGAGCCTTCTATCAAAAGTTACAGCTAACTTCATGAAGTTGTACCAAAACACTTTATTTCGCCGAGACAGTGCGTTTCTGACTATTACATGCATTTGAATGGAGCTCTCGCACGAAACAAAGTATAGGTTTTCATCTTGTGAATAACTCGAAAATCTTAGCTCAAACAGCTTTAAAACCTTTTTGCTCAACACGGGGATATAGAATTCTATAAGATAAAGCCATAAATACGTATATCTGAGCCTTCTATCAAAAGTTACATGTAACTTCATGAAGTTGTACAAAAACGCTTTATTTTGCTAAGACAGTGCGTTTCTGACTATTACATGCATTTGAATGGAGTTCTCGCACGAAACAAAGTATAGGTTTTCATCTTGTGAATAACTCGAAAATCTTAGTTCAAAAAGCTTTAAAACATGTTTGCTCAACACGGGGATATAGAATTGTATAAGATAAAGCCATAAATACGTATATCTGAGCCTTCTATCAAAAGTTACAGCTAACTTCATGAAGTTGTACAAAAACACTTTATTTCGCCGAGACAGTGCGTTTCTGACTGTTACATGCATTTGAATGGAGTTCTCGCCAGAAAACAAAGTATAGGTTTTCATCTTGTGAATAACTCGAAAATCTTAGCTCAAACAGCTTTAAAACCTGTTTGCTCAACACGGGGATATAGAATTTTATAAGATAAAGCCATAAATACGTATATCTGAGCCTTCTATCAAAAGTTACATGTAACTTCATGAAGTTGTACCAAAACACTTTATTTCGCCGAGACAGTGCGTTTCTGACTATTACATGCATTTGAATGGAGTTCTCGCACAAAACAAAGTATAGGTTTTCATCTTGTGAATAACTCGAAAATCTTAGCTCAAACAGCTTTAAAACCTGTTTGCTCAACACGGGGATATAGAATTCTATAAGATAAAGCCATAAATACGTATATCTGAGCCTTCTATCAAAAGTTACAAGTAACTTCATGAAGTTGTACAAAAACACTTTATTTCGCCGAGACAGTGCGTTTCTGACTGTTACATGCATTTGAATGGAGTTCTCGCACGAAACAAAGTATAGGTTTTCATCTTGTGAATAACTCGAAAATCTTAGCTCAAACAGCTTTAAAACCTGTCTGATTAACACGGGGATATAGAATTCTATGAGATAAAGCCATAAATATGTGTGTCTAAGCCTTCTATCAAAAGTTACATGTAACTTCATGAAGTTGTACAAAAACACATTATTTCTTCGAGACAGTGCGTTTCTGACTATTACATGCATTTGAATGGCGTTCTCGCACGAAACAAAGTAAAGGTTTTCATCTTGTGAATAACTCGAAAATCTTAGCTCAACCAGCTTTAAAACCTTTTTGCTCCACACGGGGATATAGAATTCTATAAGATAAAGCCATAAATACGTATATCTGAGCCTTCTATCAAAAGTTACATGTAACTTCATGAAGTTGTACCAAAACACTTTATTTCGCCGAGACAGTGCGTTTCTGACTATTACATGCATTTGAATGGCGTTCTCGCACGAAACAAAGTAAAGGTTTTCATCTTGTGAATAAGTCGAAAATCTTACCTCAAACAGCTTTAAAACCTTTTTGCTCCACACGGGGATATAGAATTCTATAAGATAAAGCCATAAATACGTATATCTGAGCCTTCTATCAAAAGTTACATGTAACTTCATGAAGTTGTACCAAAACACTTTATTTCGCCGAGACAGTGCGTTTCTGACTATTACATGCATTTGAATGGAGTTCTCGCACAAAACAAAGTATAGGTTTTCATCTTGTGAATAACTCGAAAATCTTAGCTCAAACAGCTTTAAAACCTGTCTGCTCAACACGGGGATATTGAATTCTATAAGATAAAACCATAAACACGTATATCTGAGCCTTCTATCAAAAGTTACACGTAACTTCATGAAGTTGTACAAAAACACTTTATTTCGCCGAGACAGTGCGTTTCTGACTGTTACATGCATTTGAATGGAGTTCTCGCCAGAAAACAAAGTATAGGTTTTCATCTTGTGAATAACTCGAAAATCTTAGCTCAAACAGCTTTAAAACCTGTCTGCTTAACACGGGGATATAGAATTCTATGAGATAAAGCCATAAATATGTGTGTCTAAGCCTTCTATCAAAAGTTACATGTAACTTCATGAAGTTGTACAAAAACACTTTATTTCGCCGAGACAGTGCGTTTCTGACTGTTACATGCATTTGAATGGAGTTCTCGCCAGAAAACAAAGTATAGGTTTTCATCTTGTGAATAACTCGAAAATCTTAGCTCAAACAGCTTTAAAACCTGTTTGCTCAACACGGGGATATTGAATTCTATAAGATAAAGCCATAAATACGTATATCTGAGCCTTCTATCAAAAGTTACATGTAACTTCATGAAGTTGTACCAAAACACTTTATTTCGCCGAGACAGTGCGTTTCTGACTGTTACATGCATTTGAATGGAGTTCTCGCACAAAACAAAGTATAGGTTTTCATCTTGTGAATAACTCGAAAATCTTAGCTCAAACAGCTTTAAAACCTGTTTGCTCAACACGGGGATAATGAAGTCTATAAGATAAAGCCATAAATACGTATATCTGAGCCTTCTATCAAAAGTTACACGTAACTTCATGAAGTTGTACAAAAACACTTTATTTCGCCGAGACAGTGCGTTTCTGACTGTTACATGCATTTGAATGGAGTTCTCGCACGAAACAAAGTATAGGTTTTCATCTTGTGAATAACTCGAAAATCTTAGCTCAAACAGCTTTAAAACCTGTCTGCTTAACACGGGGATATAGAATTCTATGAGATAAAGCCATAAATATGTGTGTCTAAGCCTTCTATCAAAAGTTACATGTAACTTCATGAAGTTGTACAAAAACACATTATTTCGCCGAGACAGTGCGTTTCTGACTATTACATGCATTTGAATGGCGTTCTCGCACGAAACAAAGTAAAGGTTTTCATCTTGTGAATAACTCGAAAATCTTAGCTCAACCAGCTTTAAAACCTGTCTGCTCAACACGGGGATATAGAATTCTATAAGATAAAGCCATAAATACGTATATCTGAGCCTTCTATCAAAAGTTACATGTAACTTCATGAAGTTGTACCAAAACACTTTATTTCGCCGAGACAGTGCGTTTCTGACTGTTACATGCATTTGAATGGAGTTCTCGCACGAAACAAAGTATAGGTTTTCATCTTGTGAATAACTCGAAAATCTTAGCTCAAACAGCTTTAAAACCTGTCTGCTTAACACGGGGATATAGAATTCTATGAGATAAAGCCATAAATATGTGTGTCTAAGCCTTCTATCAAAAGTTACATGTAACTTCATGAAGTTGTACAAAAACACATTATTTCGCCGAGACAGTGCGTTTCTGACTATTACATGCATTTGAATGGAGTTCTCGCACGAAACAAAGTATAGGTTTTCATCTTGTGAATAACTCGAAAATCTTAGCTCAAACAGCTTTAAAACCTGTCTGCTTAACACGGGGATATAGAATTCTATAAGATAAAGCCATAAATACGTATATCTGAGCCTTCTATCAAAAGTTACATGTAACTTCATGAAGTTGTACCAAAACACTTTATTTCGCCGAGACAGTGCGTTTCTGACTATTACATGCATTTGAATGGCCTTCTCGCACGAAACAAAGTAAAGGTTTTCATCTTGTGAATAACTCGAAAATCTTAGCTCAAACAGCTTTAAAACCTGTTTGCTCAACACGGGGATATAGAATTCTATAAGATAAAGCCATAAATACGTATATCTGAGCCTTCTATCAAAAGTTACACGTAACTTCATGAAGTTGTACAAAAACACTTTATTTCGCCGAGACAGTGCGTTTCTGACTGTTACATGCATTTGAATGGAGTTCTCGCACGAAACAAAGTATAGGTTTTCATCTTGTGAATAACTCGAAAATCTTAGCTCAAACAGCTTTAAAACCTGTTTGCTCAACACGGGGATATAGAATTCTATAAGATAAAGCCATAAATACGTATATCTGAGCCTTCTATCAAAAGTTACATGTAACTTCATGAAGTTGTACAAAAAGGCTTTATTTTGCTAAGACAGTGCGTTTCTGACTATTACATGCTTTTGAATGGAGTTCTCGCACGAAACAAAGTATAGGTTTTAATCTTGTGAATAACTCGAAAATCTTAGCTCAAACAGCTTTAAAACCTTTTTGCTCAACACGGGGATATTGAATTCTATGAGATAAAACCATAAATATGTGTGTCTGAGCCTTCTATCAAAAGTTACAGCTAACTTCATGAAGTTGTACAAAAACACTTTATTTCGCCGAGACAGTGCGTTTCTGACTGTTACATGCATTTGAATGGAGTTCTCGCACAAAACAAAGTATAGGTTTTCATCTTGTGAATAACTCGAAAATCTTAGCTCAAACAGCTTTAAAACCTGTTTGCTCAACACGGGGATATTGAATTCTATCAGATAAAACCATAAACACGTATATCTGAGCCTTCTATCAAAAGTTACAGCTAACTTCATGAAGTTGTACCAAAGCACTTTATTTCGCCGAGACAGTGCGTTTCTGACTATTACATGCATTTGAATGGAGTTCTCGCACGAAACAAAGTATAGGTTTTCATCTTGTGAATAACTCGAAAATCTTAGCTCAAACAGCTTTAAAACCTGTCTGCTCAACACGGGGATATAGAATTCTATGAGATAAAACCATAAATATGTGTGTCTGAGCCTTCTATCAAAAGTTACAGCTAACTTCATGAAGTTGTACAAAAACACTTTATTTCGCCGAGACAGTGCGTTTCTGACTATTACATGCATTTGAATGGAGTTCTCGCACAAAACAAAGTATAGGTTTTCATCTTGTGAATAACTCGAAAATCTTAGCTCAAACAGCTTTAAAACCTGTCTGCTTAACACGGGGATATAGAATTCTATGAGATAAAGCCATAAATATGTGTGTCTAAGCCTTCTATCAAAAGTTACATGTAACTTCATGAAGTTGTACAAAAACACATTATTTCGCCGAGACAGTGCGTTTCTGACTATTACATGCATTTGAATGGAGTTCTCGCACGAAACAAAGTATAGGTTTTCATCTTGTGAATAACTCGAAAATCTTAGCTCAAACAGCTTTAAAACCTGTCTGCTTAACACGGGGATATAGAATTCTATAAGATAAAGCCATAAATACGTATATCTGAGCCTTCTATCAAAAGTTACATGTAACTTCATGAAGTTGTACCAAAACACTTTATTTCGCCGAGACAGTGCGTTTCTGACTATTACATGCATTTGAATGGCCTTCTCGCACGAAACAAAGTAAAGGTTTTCATCTTGTGAATAACTCGAAAATCTTAGCTCAAACAGCTTTAAAACCTGTTTGCTCAACACGGGGATATAGAATTCTATAAGATAAAGCCATAAATACGTATATCTGAGCCTTCTATCAAAAGTTACACGTAACTTCATGAAGTTGTACAAAAACACTTTATTTCGCCGAGACAGTGCGTTTCTGACTGTTACATGCATTTGAATGGAGTTCTCGCACGAAACAAAGTATAGGTTTTCATCTTGTGAATAACTCGAAAATCTTAGCTCAAACAGCTTTAAAACCTGTTTGCTCAACACGGGGATATAGAATTCTATAAGATAAAGCCATAAATACGTATATCTGAGCCTTCTATCAAAAGTTACATGTAACTTCATGAAGTTGTACAAAAAGGCTTTATTTTGCTAAGACAGTGCGTTTCTGACTATTACATGCTTTTGAATGGAGTTCTCGCACGAAACAAAGTATAGGTTTTAATCTTGTGAATAACTCGAAAATCTTAGCTCAAACAGCTTTAAAACCTGTTTGCTCAACACGGGGATATTGAATTCTATGAGATAAAACCATAAATATGTGTGTCTGAGCCTTCTATCAAAAGTTACAGCTAACTTCATGAAGTTGTACAAAAACACTTTATTTCGCCGAGACAGTGCGTTTCTGACTGTTACATGCATTTGAATGGAGTTCTCGCACAAAACAAAGTATAGGTTTTCATCTTGTGAATAACTCGAAAATCTTAGCTCAAACAGCTTTAAAACCTGTTTGCTCAACACGGGGATATTGAATTCTATCAGATAAAACCATAAACACGTATATCTGAGCCTTCTATCAAAAGTTACAGCTAACTTCATGAAGTTGTACCAAAGCACTTTATTTCGCCGAGACAGTGCGTTTCTGACTATTACATGCATTTGAATGGAGTTCTCGCACGAAACAAAGTATAGGTTTTCATCTTGTGAATAACTCGAAAATCTTAGCTCAAACAGCTTTAAAACCTTTCTGCTCAACACGGGGATATAGAATTCTATAAGATAAAGCCATAAATATGTGTGTCTGAGCCTTCTATCAAAAGTTACATGTAACTTCATGAAGTTGTACCAAAACACTTTATTTCGCCGAGACAGTGCGTTTCTGACTATTACATGCATTTGAATGGCGTTCTCGCACGAAACAAAGTAAAGGTTTTCATCTTGTGAATAAGTCGAAAATCTTAGCTCAAACAGCTTTAAAACCTGTTTGGTCAACACGGGGATATTGAAGTATATAAGATAAAGCCATAAATACGTATATCTGAGCCTTCTATCAAAAGTTACATGTAACTTCATGAAGTTGTACCAAAACACTTTATTTCGCCGAGACAGTGCGTTTCTGACTATTACATGCATTTGAATGGAGTTCTCGCACGAAACAAAGTATAGGTTTTCATCTTGTGAATAACTCGAAAATCTTAGCTCAAACAGCTTTAAACCTGTTTGCTCAACACGGGGATATAGAATTCTATAAGATAAAGCCATAAACACGTATATCTGAGCCTTCTATCAAAAGTTACATGTAACTTCATGAAGTTGTACCAAAACACTTTATTTCGCCGAGACAGTGCGTTTCTGACTATTACATGCATTTGAATGGAGTTCTCGCACGAAACAAAGTATAGGTTTTCATCTTGTGAATAACTCGAAAATCTTAGCTCAAACAGCTTTAAAACCTGTTTGCTCAACACGGGGATATAGAATTCTATAAGATAAAGCCATAAATACGTATATCTGAGCCTTCTATCAAAAGTTACATGTAACTTCATGAAGTTGTACAAAAACACTTTATTTCGCCGAGACAGTGCGTTTCTGACTATTACATGCATTTGAATGGAGTTCTCGCCAGAAAACAAAGTATAGGTTTTCATCTTGTGAATAACTTGAAAATCTTAGCTCAAACAGCTTTAAAACCTGTTTGCTCAACACGGGGATATAGAATTCTATAAGATAAAGCCATAAATACGTATATCTGTGCCTTCTATCAAAAGTTACACGTAACTTCATGAAGTTGTACAAAAACACTTTATTTCGCCGAGACAGTGCGTTTCTGACTGTTACATGCATTTGAATGGAGTTCTCGCACGAAACAAATTATAGGTTTTCATCTTGTGAATAACTCGAAAATCTTAGCTCAAACAGCTTTAAAACCTGTTTGCTCAACACGGGGATATAGAATTCTATAAGATAAAGCCATAAATACGTATATCTGAGCCTTCTATCAAAAGTTACATGTAACTTCATGAAGTTGTACAAAAAGGCTTTATTTTGCTAAGACAGTGCGTTTCTGACTATTACATGCTTTTGAATGGAGTTCTCGCACGAAACAAAGTATAGGTTTTAATCTTGTGAATAACTCGAAAATCTTAGCTCAAACAGCTTTAAAACCTGTTTGCTCAACACGGGGATATTGAATTCTATGAGATAAAACCATAAATATGTGTGTCTGAGCCTTCTATCAAAAGTTACAGCTAACTTCATGAAGTTGTACAAAAACACTTTATTTCGCCGAGACAGTGCGTTTCTGACTGTTACATGCATTTGAATGGAGTTCTCGCACAAAACAAAGTATAGGTTTTCATCTTGTGAATAACTCGAAAATCTTAGCTCAAACAGCTTTAAAACCTGTTTGCTCAACACGGGGATATTGAATTCTATCAGATAAAACCATAAACACGTATATCTGAGCCTTCTATCAAAAGTTACAGCTAACTTCATGAAGTTGTACCAAAGCACTTTATTTCGCCGAGACAGTGCGTTTCTGACTATTACATGCATTTGAATGGAGTTCTCGCCAGAAAACAAAGTATAGGTTTTCATCTTGTGAATAACTCGAAAATCTTAGCTCAAACAGCTTTAAAACCTGTTTGCTCAACACGGGGATATAGAATTGTATAAGATAAAGCCATAAATACGTATATCTGAGCCTTCTATCAAAGGTTAAATGTAACTTCATGAAGTTGTACAAAAAGGCTTTATTTCGTCAAGACAGTGCGTGTCTGACTATTACATGCATTTGAATGGAGTTCTCGCACGAAACAAAGTATAGGTTTTCATCTTGTGAATAACTCGAAAATCTTAGCTCAAACAGCTTTAAAACCTGTTTGCTCAACACGGGGATATAGAATTCTATGAGATAAAACCATAAATATGTGTGTCTGAGCCTTCTATCAAAAGTTACAGCTAACTTCATGAAGTTGTACAAAAACACTTTATTTCGCCGAGACAGTGCGTTTCTGACTATTACATGCATTTGAATGGAGTTCTCGCACAAAACAAAGTATAGGTTTTCATCTTGTGAATAACTCGAAAATCTTAGCTCAAACAGCTTTAAAACCTGTTTGCTCAACACGGGGATATTGAATTCTATCAGATAAAACCATAAACACGTATATCTGAGCCTTCTATCAAAAGTTACAGCTAACTTCATGAAGTTGTACCAAAGCACTTTATTTCGCCGAGACAGTGCGTTTCTGACTATTACATGCATTTGAATGGCGTTCTCGCACGAAACAAAGTATAGGTTTTCATCTTGTGAATAACTCGAAAATCTTAGCTCAAACAGCTTTAAAACCTTTCTGCTCAACACGGGGATATAGAATTCTATAAGATAAAGCCATAAATATGTGTGTCTGAGCCTTCTATCAAAAGTTACATGTAACTTCATGAAGTTGTACCAAAACACTTTATTTCGCCGAGACAGTGCGTTTCTGACTATTACATGCATTTGAATGGAGTTCTCGCACGAAACAAAGTATAGGTTTTCATCTTGTGAATAACTCGAAAATCTTAGCTCAAACAGCTTTAAAACCTGTTTGCTCAACACGGGGATATAGAATTCTATGAGATAAAACCATAAATATGTGTGTCTGAGCCTTCTATCAAAAGTTACAGCTAACTTCATGAAGTTGTACAAAAACACTTTATTTCGCCGAGACAGTGCGTTTCTGACTATTACATGCATTTGAATGGAGTTCTCGCACAAAACAAAGTATAGGTTTTCATCTTGTGAATAACTCGAAAATCTTAGCTCAAACAGCTTTAAAACCTGTTTGCTCAACACGGGGATATTGAATTCTATCAGATAAAACCATAAACACGTATATCTGAGCCTTCTATCAAAAGTTACAGCTAACTTCATGAAGTTGTACCAAAGCACTTTATTTCGCCGAGACAGTGCGTTTCTGACTATTACATGCATTTGAATGGCGTTCTCGCACGAAACAAAGTAAAGGTTTTCATCTTGTGAATAAGTCGAAAATCTTAGCTCAAACAGCTTTAAAACCTGTTTGGTCAACACGGGGATATTGAAGTATATAAGATAAAGCCATAAATATGTGTGTCTGAGTCTTCTATCAAAAGTTACAGCTATTTATATGAAGACAGCTGTCTTGGCGAAATAAAGCGTTTTTGTACAACTTCATATAAATAGCTGTAACTTTTGATAGAAGACTCAGACTCACATATTTATGGCTTTATCTTATAGAATTCAATATCCACGTGCTGGGGAAATAGGTTTTGCAGCTCTGTGAGCTAAGATTTTCGAGTTATTCACAACATGAAAACCTATACTTTGCGTCTGGCGAGAACTCCATTCAAATGCATGTAATAGTCAGAAACGTACTGTCTCGGCGAAATAAAGTGTTTTTGTACAGCTTCATGAAGTTACATGTAACTTTTGATAGAAGGCTCAGACACACGTATTTATGGCTTTATCTTATAGAATTCAATATCCCCGTGTTGAGCAGACAGGTTTTAAAGCTGGTTGAGCTAAGATTTTCGAGTTATTCACAAGATGAAAACCTTTACTTTGTTTCGTGCGAGAACGCCATTCAAATGCATGTAATAGTCAGAAACGTACTGTCTCGGCGAAATAAAGTGTTTTTGTACAACTTCATGAAGTTACATGTAACTTTTGATAGAAAGCTCAGATATACGTATTCATGGCTTTATCTTATAGAATTCTATATCCCCGTTTTTTCATAAACTTCATAGATTCTTCCTGCCTGTGGGCGTCAAACTATACCCCCCCCCCCTCCTTTCTGTAACTATGAAAACTATCATAGTCTAAAACTATCATCTCATATCAAAACTATCATAATCACATTATCTGACTTTATCAGTTATAACAATGAGAAACGGTAAACAATTTGGCAAATAAATGACTTATAATTGTGCTTACCTGGTCCAGATGATCCACAGCCCCTTTGCATTTGTTATAATCCAGGATGATGTGGGGCTTTCTCTTCCCAGAGTCCTGGACTTGTAGCTCACGGTGCCTGGTGCTCAATAAGACAACATTTTTTCTTTGCTTGGGGATGTAGGAAACCACAGCCTTGTCCCCCTGTAGCGACCTGGACGGGATAGACGATCATCGAATCTTGCTGCCCGATTAATTTGCTCAAATCTTTTTTTTGACATGGTAGCAGGAAACAGAAGAGCCCTGTCTCCCCATCCCACAGGCTTGTTGTCGTTTCATGTTGAGACCTGTACAGGCCAGCCAGCATCACAAGCCCCATGTAAGCCTGCAACTCCTCCTCATCCATGTCCTTCCAGTCTTTTACTGACCTGTTGCCCTGCAGGTTGGTGAAATGCAGGATTAGCTGCATAATGTCCTCTGCAAAAAAAAGATGGAAAGTGCTCACAGTTCTGCTGATCCTACGAATTGCATAATGGGTTGGTCCTGGGGTTAAAATGGGAGGAGGAAAAAATGGCAGGACCTCTTCATGTGTGGGTTGCCACATGATTTCTCCATTTTTAGATCTCCACTGGCCATCCTCCAGTCTTGTCTCTTCCTCCTGCTCTTCTTCCTCCTTCTCCTCCTCCTCCTCCTCACACGAGCTGCAAAGCTCCTCGGTGCCTGGCAAAAATTCTTCTTCGCTGTCAGAAGTATCTCCACTGCTTGTGGTATCGTTTTCACTTTCTGAAGAGTGCAAAACTGCAGCAACAGCCTCCTCTAAACTGAGTGCACGCTTCATTGTGTCTGTGCAGAAATGACCACTCAGACCAGGCTGCAAAGTATTCTCATAGACTTCAAAGGTGCACCTGAATAAACATGCTATACCATACAGCCAATAAGAGAGAGGAGGCTCACTCTTGATCAAGAAAAAACATAAACGCACGCCTTTGATCTCTCTCCCCCTCTCTCTCTCTCTCTCTCTCACACACACACACACACACACACACACACACACATACACACACACACACACACACACACATGCACATACATACACACACAATACCATTTTATGGTAGTTAGCTGTTTTATTGTCATGCATTTTACAAGGTAAGATAACCATGTCCTGCATTCAAAACCACTGAAAATGTCTATGGTGGTGCTGTGCCTAATATTGTGCTCATTTGGTCCAAAACCTATGTAAACAACTACCTGAGAAACAGCAGATACAGCAGATATATTAATTATAGGCTATTACTTTTGTATCGTTTATTGCATTTATGGAGGGAGTGGTGTATGCTGGGTAATGGCACAGCTAGCGACTGGGTGACTTTATTCACCCGCTTCGGCTGTTATCAGTCCATACAATGGGCGTTATTAGCACAAATCAGTCCCATAGATATGGACCATCTCCTGCTAGATTGTTCAGAAGGTTGTTATCATCCATCCAGATGGAGGATCACTAACAGGAGCGTGGGGAGACTCCAGAATCCACTCTGGCTGGAATCCGCTGGATACAGCAGTGTTTACAGGTAAGACCATTTAAACGGACAGCATTTATAGAATGACTATAAAAGTCAGCGAGTGTCAGTAATGTAAATGTGGTTATGTTAGTAATACACCGAGTGCTAATATAACAGCTTTAAGATGCATTTGTAGATATTATTACGTGTTTTACCGTCTTTATGGTGCTAGCTTAACGTTACGGTGTAAACGTTAGCTTATATTGTAGTAAAGCTGTTACTGTTTAAACGATGTTAGCACAGAAATATTAGCTTCTGTCATGACTGATGAAGTTACTAGTTAATAAAGTTTCCAGTAAAGTGTTTAATCGCAGCCACAGATTGACAGCAAATATCTCGATTAGCTTCAGTGCATCTATAATAAATATGTGCAAGTTTCAGTGCTTCGTTTAAACTGTATGATACTTATACTGACCCAGGGTCAGTGTAAAATACAATCCTAGCTGTGTGAACAAAGCCTGGCTCCTTTAATCCTGCATGACAAACCTCAGGATGCAGGTTATTATTACTCTTTCCTGCTGACACACCTGTCACACCTGAGAGTCAGCTAGAAACGTACAGTGACGTGGACATCATGCAAAGACTGCCAGACTCTGTAATACTGCAAATGATCAGTGACTCAAGTTAACACTAAACTTTAAACGGTACCTCTGTGTCTCTGTGTGTCTCTGAACATCTAGGATTGAGTCAGGCTGCATCAGCTGAAGCTGTTATTTGTATATATCAGTATTTTTTTTAATTCAGGTGTGGGGAAAATACGTAAGACTGCAGTGAAGCGATGCACGAGATTAATCCCTGGCCAAAGGTATCGTACTTAAATCAGACTACTGATCCAGCCACATCAGCCTTTTGTGAGGTCTGTTTAAAGTAGACTAAAAATGAACTGCAGGTTCCTGAGAGGTGGACTGTGAGCACAGAAACACATGTTCATACATACAGCTGCAGCAAACTTACATTAATTTTAAATAGATTTGTTACTCTGATGTCTGTCTCTGTGTTAGTCCTCTGACAGACTGGTGACCTGTCCAGGTGTGCTCTACCTATGACTACTGGGACAGGCTCTAGCCTCTGTAATAGAATTTTTCTGATATTTTCATTTAAAGTATTTAAGTGCTTATGCATATGCTTAGTTGTGACACTGTTATAGACTGTTCAGTGAAAGTTTCTAAAACTAGATGAACTTACTTCAGCGTCAGCAGTTTGAGAAAACAACTCCCTTTACAGGTGCTGATAAGGCCAAGGGCACAAAACAGCTAAACCATTGATCGGTTAGGTTTCATAGCGAGACACGTGAAGTGTGGTAGGATCAGTTTGTAACTTCCTCCCTCTTCCTTGGAATGCATAAAGGAGTAGGAGCACAACTTCTGTGGCAGCGCTGACATGACTGAACTGTGATGTTTGATGTGTGTTGGCTCTCCTGTGCGCAGTAATAAATAGCTTGATCACAGCTCTTTCTGTGTTGCAGACTTTATTTTAAAAATTCCACGACACCCCCCCACCCTCCCACTGTGAACCTGAATTGAATATTCAGAAGACATTTGTTTAAATAGTTCTAGAAATCTGAGTCAAGGGAGCTTGCAAAGAAAAGCGTCTGGACTTCTTTAAGTTACTTGAAGACGTTTCACCTCTCATCCGAGAAGCTTCTTCAGTTCTAAGGTCAAATGGTGGAGAGTCCCAGATATAAACCTAGTGGGAGTTTCCCCCCACAGAGGGACAAAAGGACCCCCTGATGATCCTCTAATCGCCTGAGCCAAGGTGTGAAACTGGGTGTGGGTCCCAATCAGCCAGAGTTTCGGGTGTGTTCATTGTGAAACCTGGCCCCACCTTATCATGCGAATTCCTGAGGTCAGATGGCCCAGGATGTGAGTGGGCGTTAAGGCGTCTGGGAAGGGATCTCAAAACTGGATTATAGATGGCAGAGAGTTGGTGTCTGGTCTTCTTTTCTGTGCCTCTTTGCTGACTTTAAGAACGCCCATTTAGGATAGCCGCACGTTTTGAGTGCTTCCTTTACATGTGTGTGTTCCTTCTTTTTTCCTTCAGGCTTAGAGGGAACATGTTCTGCCCAGTGGTGTAGGGTCCTAATTACTCCAAGTTTGTGTTCCAGAGGGTGATGGGAGTCAAAGAGGAGGTCAAAAGAGTCAGCAAAGAGGCACAATGAACACACCCGAAACTCTGGCTGATTGGGACCCACACCCAGTTTCACACCTTGGCTCAGGCGATTAGAGGATCATCAGGGGGTCCTTTTGTCCCTCTGTGGGGGGATACTCCCACTAGGTTTATATCTGGGACTCTCCACCATTTGACCTTAGAACTGAAGAAGCTTCTCGGATGAGAGGTGAAACGTCTTCAAGTAAACTTAAAGAAGTCCAGACGCTTTTCTTTGCAAGCTCCTTTGACTACGATGACCTGGATGACTGAGAACCTTCACAGACCTAGAAATCTGAGCTGTTGGTGTGTCCTTGGATTGTGTGGTAATAATATTAGAGCTAGCAATCTTTCTTACTGAATCTCTACTATGAGTCATGTTACCTGAGATTAATTCTATGTTTACCTGTCAGCCTGGACAAATGTGCTGTGTGAAGGAAATTAAATTAAATCAGATCTGAACTGCGTACATTTAAGGAACCTGTTCATATTTAATTGAAATATGAACCAGTGTTTTTTTTTGATTGCTGATTCCAAGAGAGTCTTTGTGGAAATCGTGTTTGGCTTTTTGTTATTTTAATTCTCTTTTCTGTTTTCCAGAACAGTTCTCCACAGTCACTGTCCACATGGGTCAGTGGGACCAAGAAGCACTCTGCTAATGTGTGGACTCTGACCAGCAACATCCAGCAAGACCCAGACAGCGTTTTCTATCTCCCAGCTGGAGGTTTTTGTTTGTCAGTGACTGGAGAGTCAGATTTTTGTTGAGCTTCACACTTGCAGAGGTAAGTCAGTTTGCAGAGATCCCTCCCACCCTGGCTTTTATGTGCTAGATTTCTTATCTGAAACAGTAATATTTCAGTGACTGCTGCTTATACCACAGGTTAATACACTCTACTGATCCCTGATAGGAGAATCATCAATTTTGCCAACAAAGAAGCCTGGTGGATGTTTGTTTACAGTCTGATGATGGGACATCATGCTCTGCATCTTCAAAGTTTGCCTCCTCATTATTATTCATACCCAGTAATGTGAAGTATGCTCATATCTACTATAACTGAACCAACCTGGTGCTCTTCATTTATGGAGGCTGTTGAGTCTGAATGTTGGATGTTGTGTATCTCGTGTTCTCTGGGCTTTGTTGTCCTCAGTCTTTTTGCAGGATCAGAAAACAAAACCAGGAGGCGCGTAAATGTTTCTTCTCCATGATGTTTCTTCAAATGTTTCTTCTGGATGATATGACTGTGACACGGGATGCCACCTTTGGTCTTGTGATGAAGCAAAGCTCAGGAAGAAGTGTGATTAAATGGTACCCACATGTTGAGAAGGATGTACAGGGGCACCTGCAGCCAAATCCAAGCTTCAGGTTAGTTGTAGTTGCAGAACGCTATAGGACTGAGACATCTAAGGCATCAAATGTTTGATTAAACGGATGAAAAAGAGAAGTTTCTTCCCTATAATTATCACTTCTTAAAATCTGTAGCAACTTCAAGTCTGTCAGCATGCTGAGCATGCTCAGAATGTGACAATATATTTTTGTTCAATATTTAATTTCTTTCAGTTGCAATTGTTAAATGAAAAAATATATATTCTTATAATTTAGCAAACTAATTTATCAAAAAAATATATATACATATATCTGTATTAGTTTTAATGAATTAATTTGACACCTGTATTGAAAATACCATATTGTATTCATACAGAATCCGTATGGTATCATTGTTTGTCTGTTCACTGATTGTTGAAACTAAGAGCTACTTTGATCTGTTTAGATCTAAAGTATCCAAAGTTGAGCTCTAATGTTTCCTCACCCTTGTGTGTGTGATATGTGATTTCCTACATGCTGGCAGAGCAGAGCGGCAGTTTGTGCTCACAGATGGTGACGGTGTGGAGAGACGGTGGTGTTTCCTCAGAAGAACCAGCAGAGTCACAAAGGGCACCAGTCCATCTCAACACCTTGACTTGCTGACTGATGTTCGTCTGCACTGCACAGAGGAAATCAACTGACCGAGGTTTGTCCAGTGACGTGTTATGAAATGTATATTTGTTTTATGCTGACAGATATGTTTTTCTTGACAGAGGCTCTGCAGAGGTTAGACAAAGCAGAGAAAATATGTGCTTTACATTTTACTGTGATTTATTGAGATATTTGTTGCCTGATGTTCAGCAGGACTGGAGAAATAGAATCAAAGGAAGATGTTTCTGATGTTTTTGTAATGATGTAAGTAAATCTTCAATATTATTTATTTGCTTGGTTATATTAGGAGTGTTTCTGAGTGAGGGGGAGAGGAGTCATCATCCAGGTAAAGTGACGTGGATCAGTGGATACACTTGTCTCCCCTTTAAAGGAGACGATCCAAGTCATCCTTAAATGTTAGTGCTTTCAAATACACAAACATTTTTAAAGGACAAAAATGAACATCCAACTTTGACTGTAATACAAAATAAATCTTTGCATGTGTGTTTTCAAACTCTCAGATGGGCAGCATATCAGTCTTGGACTGTCTAACCTGCCGGAGCAGCATTGAATGATCACCACACATGAGCATGTTCCTGCAACATTCAGCATCTGATCTGTCATCTGTGTGCTTCTGCTTTTGGTAAGTAGAGTTACCCAACTCCAGTAACTCTAAACACATGCCATCCATTTCTAACGGCCTGGTTACTTCCTGTCAGTTACTTTAGAAACCATGTGGTCACCTGACCTAACACTGTTTCTTCTTCTTCCCCTTAATGTTGAAGTGTCAAATGTCAAACAGCTGGAGAGGAAACTACACCAGTGTACTGGGACGTTTCAGTAACACGTGCCAGATGCTGTTCCTTCATGGTGACATCACCAGAGACAGTCCCGCCCACCTCAGGACCCATTGATTATGATGATTATAATGATGACAGCGAGCGGAACTAAGACTGTAAAAATCCACGACCAGAATGTTTAGATGCTTTGTAATTATTAATGAATACTGAGAGCCTCTTTCTGTGTTTTGTCTGTTTTGAGTTTTTACCTCATTTGTTACTAACAAAGTTCACCAAACTCACACAGTTTACATTCTGCATCAAGGTTTAATTTCTTAGAAATCATAGTTTTTCTCCTTTTCTCTTTTTCTCTTTTGTAATTGATGATAATTCAGTGAATATACTGCGCTGCTTCCTTTTATTGCGTCACACATTGCTTTAAGTTTTTCAGTGTCCAGTTATTTTTCACGGCTGTTTGAATTCTCTGAATGTTTGACCCTGTAGACTGTTTGATGGACTGCTTGTCTTCCTGTTTGTAACCGCCGCCTGTTTTTGACTAAAGATTTGGATTTCTGACTTTAACACAGCCTCTGCGTGTCCTCCCTTTCTGTTCTCTTCCTCCACATGTGTTGCATGTGTCACAGATTCCTTTTATTAACAGCTTTCCCACAGTGAGTTGCATCAGCATTCATTCACAGCACATTTCAGAAGGATTCAGATTATGTAAGATCACTGATCACAGTGATCTTACAGTCAGAATTATCCTGACAGAGTGCCACTGTTAATTATCTTTCATCAGGTAAATTTTAAAGTTCAGTATTTCAAAGCAGGAGTTATGAAGAATCATATTGGCATTAGGACTGTAACAATATGTACTTACAAAGTCAAAGTTTTTTAATTATGCTAGAATATTGGAAGACAATCAACTTTTAGTGTTTTCCGCATATTAATTATTCTGAAATAGAGACGGTGACCCTAACTGTACAGAAGCACACTAAACAACTGACAGACATCATTGGCCTGAGCCGTCATGCACAGTGAGTCTGATCCTTTGCTGTGAGAGTATGACAAGCATGTTTCTGGTCAGTTTGGAAGAAATAATATCACAATGTTGATCTTTTTTTCAATATTCCTTCTCTTTTACACCATAAACTGTGATCAAAGCTACTTATGTTCACAGCATGTAATAATACTGACAGTCCAGAGCATTGTGGTCTGTTGAGCTAGGGTTAGGGTTAGCAATTCAGACATATGTAATCAATATTAAACGTCTCTGACGTGGGCCACTGTCCACGGTGTTGGGAAATCCATACCAGGCTGGAACGAGTCAAGGTAGGTGAGCATCCACGAGAAGACAGCAGATGCATCCTACTAATACTGACAGGACCAGGAGACTCCAGAAACCGAGCATCTTCTCTTCAGTACCATCCTCTCCTGTCACCCTCTCTGCCCGCAGCTCTTTGAGTATGGGGTAGATAAGGGCGCAGAGAAACCCTTATTACTAATTTGTATTATAATTCAATTTTCATGAAATATTCATATTCAGTATCGGTCCTTTTATATTATAACCACGTATCCACCCAGGCTCATGGTGGGGCAGGGCTCTGTCCTGGGATGCTTGAGTACAAGGTCATGTACACCTGGCCAGGTATCCAGTCTGTCAGAATTGTTTTAAATATTTGGTTCAAAAACATGAGTGACAACAAAAATCCAACTAGGATTCTTGCATATGATGAATGAAGTCTGTCTTTGACTGTATTGTCCAGCTGATCCATCAAACCCCCAGCAGGTGAACCTTATTCATGACATAACACCGCAACAATGTAAAAAATTAAACAGCAACAGTCTAAATGTAAAGTGCATTCTAAAGTCCTCTTCAATAAATTGTATGCAAAGAGTAATTCAGGTCACTACAGAACCCAGAGTCTTCATCATTAAATCTCTGGTTGCTTCATTTTTCTATCCTATATCAGATACTTTAAAGGTTAGGTTAGGTAAAGTTGCATTCTCATGGTGAGGCAAAGTGCTTTATGTGTGTGTGTGTGTGTGTGTGCGTGTCATGAATGTGGTGTAATCTGTTTGTGTATAACCGGTTTTATTGTGAAAGGGGTTCTGAAACAGGAAGTGGACAATAAAGGGGGGAGTTTGAGTGCTCTACAAGGTGTCGCTTGAATCCTTGCCTAAAACCACGACAATGAACGGCTATAAAAGGCCTATAATTAAAGAACAAAGCGGGGTTTGAGTTCGAGTTGCGGCAGACTGTCACTACTTGTAAATGGAACGCAGCCTTCCTACGGCGGACAGCTAATAACAGGAATCGGACGCGGTCCACCCAAGTGCACAGCAACCACCATAGCAACCGCCTAGCATGACCTTAAAAACATATTCTGTCTTCATAACTATCAAAAACGTGAAATGATTTGCAAAGTGTGAAAGTGTTACAGCTGCAGAGAGCTATGGCGGTATCTTTGGAAGCTGTTTACATAGCTAATAATATACGATGTAACTATGGAGACAGTCAGTCACGTGAGCTAGCGGTGCACGTTTACTACAGTAAATAAGGTGATTGTGTGCACAGCGTCCACACGCTGCAGAGGGTAAAGACATTACTTCAGTATTGTTTTATATTGATATATATTTGCCTTCTGTTGACCATCACCTCAGGTTCACCATTACAGTTTCAGAATACAGATGCACACTGTCTAAATATGAACACATTCAAAACTCATGTCTCAGAAATAAGCACAGCTGTTCATGTTTGTCATTAGTTTTATTTGTAAGAAAATTATGAACTTCATATTGTGCATCAAATAAAAGAACATTTCACAACTCTGAGTCAACAGAAACAGGTAACAGAAATGTCTCTAATGTAGACATGTACAGTGTAGTGTAAGCAGTAAAAGATTATAAAGGAAACACTAACATTTATGTGAAACTAATTGTAATAAAAAATGAGCAGGTGCTTTATAGATTTAAAAGAAAGAATCTGAAAACAACACTTTTTTGGTCTAAGTGATCAAAGTAGAAAACAGAACTGATGTTCAAGAACAAACCGTAGCTGCACTAATATTACACATCTCGATCGTTGTAGTGAACAGACATGTTGCTTTTAAAACCACATGCAGTGTGTGGCCATGACTGTTCACTGTGACCATGAACGCCACTTCGCTGAAGCATTCTTCTTCTTCTTCTTCTTCTTGCCATTAAATTGGAAGCAGAAGGAGCACGAGCTGATTTGATCTACTGAAAGGAAAAAGCAGAACATCTGAGCTGAAACCAGTCAGCTGAAATCATTAAGACAGGAACAATCATTCAATGCAGTGTCTCAGGTGGCTTAGCCTGTTACAACTGTTGATACAAGCTAAATACGGTTAACACACAGTGTCAGGGAGCTCCAGTGTGGGAACTAGTGGCTTTACGTTTGTAGTCATTTAACTTTCATCCATTCATTCATTTAATTCAGGAGGAAGAAATGCCAGGTTGGTGCAGGCTGGTTACATGCATTTGGTCCCATGCTGTCTTTAACTAAATGACTTGGTTCATTTTATGGCTGGGCTGTATGTGGGGTTATATCATGTTATTTGGGCAGGAGTACCTGTCCCCTGTTAGACTTAGAAAGTTTCTCCATAAGTAGAGTTTCTAACTCTTCTAGCACATCTGTGGCTGACAGCTTTTTGGTGGCTCTTTTTACCCCACACTGGTTGTGAGTGTGTAAATAGCCCCACTAGTTCTTTTGGGTTGCAGTTAACTTGGGAGGAAGGGGTGGGTATGCCATGACTAGATGAATAACAATAATCTGGGATACATAAATTTCATAATGCATGCATATATCTCTATCAATTAAACCTGGCCTGAGGGCTGCCATTTTTTACATTCAGTTATTTCTCTTAGAAATGTTGGAACTAAATAATGAATGTGTTACAGTTAAAGTGAAACACTGGTCAGTGTAAATGGCTCATTGGGACACAGAAACCTTTAAATTAAACCTGATATCTAGTGTTAAACAATATCAAAGCTGTAAAAGCTGTTTACAGTCAGAATTTATAAAACTATGATTGTAAATAAATTCAAACAAGTGAGCTTTTCTCTTCGTGCTGAATATCAACACTGTGATTTCTTAGACTGTAAGCTTTACTTTAGCACAACCAGTTGTAGAAGCCGTCACTTCAAATGTCTTTTGATAACAAGAAAAAAATACCTTTTCAGTACACGGCCTGAAGTTCTTCTCCGACATCTTCTGCCATCAGCTTTGTCTGCTGGTTTGAAGACAATAAACCACAAAAAAGATGATTTAGTCACTTTGTCTGCGTCATGCAGCTCGAATGTGTCGTGTAACGATGTTGAATAGCCGTCGTTATCCCTCTGCTGCGTCAGTAGGATTGTACTGTACAGCATCTCATTGATATGTGAGGAATGCTAATGTAACACGATAACAGACTTACATCATTAAAATATAAAGGGCAGGAGATATTTAGATATTTTTTATATTTATATTACATTTTATAGCTGACGGATATTACTAAATAGATAGAATTTACTAAATAGCTGGATGAACATGAAAAATATGTCTATAATAACAAATGACCATGAGAGCCAGTAGAATTAGTTCAACTGGACACTCGAAAGACGTCCTTAAATGCTCTTTAAGTGGCAGAACAAACGAACAAACAGTTAATCGCTTACTTGAGATGAAATCTGCTCAGCTACTTTGAAAACAGCTTCTAACTGGTTCCTCCTTTAACAGGATGACTGCTCAGGGGTAAGGCCATCATGCAATCCAGCAACCTTTATGGTTCTGCTTTGATTCACCAGGAACTATTAGGGAAACCTTCCAGCGCCTCCTGTGAAAGACACAGGGATAAACACAAACATTTATTAACATGTTCCACAGTGTTCCAGTTTGATTTTCTCATCCTGTGGACAACAACGTACATGGATGCAGGTTTATTGTTAACTTTTGTAAGGTTTATTTAGTGAACATATCCAGCTGCAGCTCCACTGTGATCCTGAACTGGATAAGCACTTAAGAAAATGTGTCAATAAATGGACATACATCAACTTACTATATTTATCCAAACAGACGGGACCAATAATGCTTCACTGAGTTAGAGACTTTAACAGTCTCTTCTATGTAAGAATGTCTCGTGCTGATATACCTGCAAACTTGACAACAAAGGTTTTTCAGACTGCATGTAGCTGTCCTCTATGTCAGCTAACACATTTACATTTATGTCACACTTATTTCTGCTTTCCCATTTTATAATTATTACTTACATTTTGATTAGATACCTTGAGTTTGTAAATGATCAGATTACATAATTGGAATACAATGTATCCAATTCAGGGTTGTGGGAGGATGAAGCCTATCCCAGCTGATACAGGACAGAGACAGGACAGGCTGCCAGTTTATTGCAGGGCTAACACAATATGTGTAACAGAAAATCCACTTAAATGTTTGATATTTCTTATAATGATCATAATTATGACTATTATTTAAAGGTTTCTTCATAAATACATTTTGATTTTTTTATAACCCCTAAAATACAAACCTGAGCTGTTTCAGATTCTGACCTCTGACCTCAGTGACCTGGCTGTGTCCTCACTGCAGCTCCCTCTTGGAAGTACGTCTGCTTCTTGTCTTCCCCCAGTGTTGACCGCCTGCCCTTGATATCACGTACTGTAACTGAGGAACAAAAAAGGACAAACACTTGCCTTCATTTAAAAGTAGATTCATACAGAGATAATCTATGGAAACACACTAGTTCAACCTTTGGGAGGAATCAGTTCCTGTGAAACATTTCTGTAAATGAACATCATGTGGAGAATGAATGAAATGAGTTCTTCAGGTGACTCAGCAGTCCCACACTGACAAATGAAATCTAGTTAAACTATTAAGCATATTTGCTCTTCTGAAATCTGTGTTAAACAACAACAAACATAAATTAGTAACAAAAATACAGCTGAGTAGAGGCTTTACAAACCACCAGCAGCCATAATGCTAAATTTTAATCTTCAAATGTTTCTGAGCCGTCTTCAACCTGCTTTTAACACATTAAAGTCCCAATAAATAAAGTCAATGCAGACTCAATCCTAGATGTTCAGCACACAGAGACACAGAGGTACCGTTTAAAGTTTAGTGTTAACTTGAGTCACTGATCATTTGCAGTATTACAGAGTCTGGCAGTCTTTGCATGATGTCCACGTCACTGTAAGTTTCTAGCTGACTCTCAGGTGTGACAGGTGTGCCAGCAGGAAAGAGTAATAATAACCTGCATCCTGAGGTTTGTCATGCAGGATTAAAGGAGCCAGGCTTTGTTCACACAGCTAGGATTGTATTTTACACTGACCGTGGGTCAGTATCAACTTCAAAAAGACAGCTGTAACTTTTGATAGAAGAATCACACACACATAATTATGGCTTTGCCTTATAGAATTCAGCATCTCCGTGCTGAGGAAATAGGTTTTGCAGCTGTTTGAGCTAAGATTTTCAAGTTATTCACATAATGAAAACCTACACTTTTGTTCGGGCGAGTTCCCCATTCAAATGCATGTAATCGTAAGAAACGCACTGTCTTGACGAAATAAAGCGTTTTTGTACAACTTCATATAAATAGCTGTAACTTTTGATAGAAGACTCAGACAAACATATTCATGGCTTTATCTTATAGACTTCAATATCCCCGTTCTGGGCAAATAAGTTTTGCAGCCGTTTGAGCTAAGATTTTAAAGTTATTCACATAATGAAAACCTATAATTTGTTTCGGGCGAGTTCCCCATTCAAATGCATGTAATCGTAAGAAACGCAGTGTCTTGACGAAATAAAGCGTTTTTGTACAACTTCATATAAATAGCTGTAACTTTTGATAGAAGACTCAGACAAACATATTCATGGCTTTATCTTATAGACTTCAATATCCCCGTTCTGGGCAAATAAGTTTTGCAGCCGTTTGAGCTAAGATTTTAAAGTTATTCACATAATGAAAACCTATAATTTGTTTCGGGCGAGTTCCCCATTCAAATGCATGTAACAGTGAGAAACGCACTGTCTTGGCGAAAGAAAGCGTTTTTGTACAACTTCATATAAATAGCTGTAACTTTTGATAGAAGACTCGGACACACATGTTTATGGCTTTATCTTATAGACTTCAATATCCCCGTGCTGGGCAAACAGGTTTTAAAGCTGTGTGAGCTAAGATTTTAAAGTTATTCACATAATGAAAACCTATAATTTCTTTCGGACGAGTTCCCCATTCAAATGCATGTAACAGTGAGAAACGCACTGTCTTGGCGAAAGAAAGCGTTTTTGTACAACTTCATATGAATAGCTGTAACTTTTGATAGAAGACTCGGACACACATGTTTATGGCTTTATCTTATAGACTTCAATATCCCCGTGCTGGGCAAACAGGTTTTAAAGCTGTTTGAGCTAAGATTTTAAAGTTATTCACATAATGAAAACCTATAATTTGTTTCGGGCGAGTTCCCCATTCAAATGCATGTAACAGTGAGAAACGCACTGTCTTGGCGAAAGAAAGCGTTTTTGTACAACTTCATATAAATAGCTCTAACTTTTGATAGAAGACTCAGACAAACATATTCATGGCTTTATCTTATAGACTTCAATATCCTCGTGCTGGGCAAACAGGTTTTAAAGCTGTGTGAGCTAAGATTTTCAAGTTATTCACATAATGAAAACCTATAATTTGTTTCGGGCGAGTTCCCCATTCAAATGCATGTAACAGTGAGAAACGCACTGTCTTGGCGAAAGAAAGCGTTTTTGTACAACTTCATATAAATAGCTGTAACTTTTGATAGAAGACTCAGACAAACATATTCATGGCTTTATCTTATAGACTTCAATATCCCCGTGCTGGGCAAACAGGTTTTAAAGCTGTGTGAGCTAAGATTTTCAAGTTATTCACATAATGAAAACCTATAATTTGTTTCGGGCGAGTTCCCCATTCAAATGCATGTAACAGTAAGAAACGCACTGTCTTGACGAAAGAAAGCGTTTTTGTACAACTTCATATAAATAGCTGTAACTTTTGATAGAAGACTCAGACAAACATATTCATGGCTTTATCTTATAGACTTCAATATCCCCGTGCTGGGCAAACAGGTTTTAAAGCTGTGTGAGCTAAGATTTTCAAGTTATTCACATAATGAAAACCTATAATTTGTTTCGGGCGAGTTCCCCATTCAAATGCATGTAATTGTAAGAAAAGCACTGTCTTGACGAAATAAAGCGTTTTTGTACAACTTCATATAAATAGCTGTAACTTTTGATAGAAGACTCAGACAAACATATTCATGGCTTTATCTTATAGACTTCATTATCCCCGTGCTGGGCAAATAAGTTTTGCAGCCGTTTGAGCTAAGATTTTAAAATTATTCACATAATGAAAACCTATAATTTGTTTCGGGCGAGTTCCCCATTCAAATGCATGTAACAGTGAGAAACGCACTGTCTTGGCGAAATAAAGCGTTTTTGTACAACTTCATATAAATAGCTGTAACTTTTGATAGAAGACTCAGACAAACATATTCATGGCTTTATCTTATAGACTTCATTATCCCCGTGCTGGGCAAACAGGTTTTAAAGCTGTGTGAGCTAAGATTTTAAAGTTATTCACATAATGAAAACCTATAATTTGTTTCGGGCGAGTTCCCCATTCAAATGCATGTAACAGTGAGAAACGCACTGTCTTGGCGAAAGAAAGCGTTTTTGTACAACTTCATATAAATAGCTGTAACTTTTGATAGAAGACTCGGACACACATGTTTATGGCTTTATCTTATAGACTTCATTATCCCCGTGCTGGGCAAACAGGTTTTAAAGCTGTGTGAGCTAAGATTTTCAAGTTATTCACATAATGAAAACCTATAATTTGTTTCGGGCGAGTTCCCCATTCAAATGCATGTAACAGTGAGAAACGCACTGTCTTGACGAAATAAAGCGTTTTTGTACAACTTCATATAAATAGCTGTAACTTTTGATAGAAGACTCAGACAAACATATTCATGGCTTTATCTTATAGACTTCAATATCCCCGTTCTGGGCAAATAAGTTTTGCAGCCGTTTGAGCTAAGATTTTAAAGTTATTCACATAATGAAAACCTATAATTTCTTTCGGGCGAGTTCCCCATTCAAATGCATGTAACAGTGAGAAACGCACTGTCTTGGCGAAAGAAAGCGTTTTTGTACAACTTCATATAAATAGCTGTAACTTTTGATAGAAGACTCAGACAAACATATTCATGGCTTTATCTTATAGACTTCAATATCCTCGTGCTGGGCAAACAGGTTTTAAAGCTGTGTGAGCTAAGATTTTAAAGTTATTCACATAATGAAAACCTATAATTTGTTTCGGGCGAGTTCCCCATTCAAATGCATGTAACAGTGAGAAACGCACTGTCTTGACGAAATAAAGCGTTTTTGTACAACTTCATATAAATAGCTGTAACTTTTGATAGAAGCCTCGGACACACATGTTTATGGCTTTATCTTATAGACTTCATTATCCCCGTGCTGGGCAAACAGGTTTTAAAGCTGTGTGAGCTAAGATTTTCAAGTTATTCACATAATGAAAACCTATAATTTGTTTCGGGCGAGTTCCCCATTCAAATGCATGTAATTGTAAGAAACGCACTGTCTTGACGAAATAAAGCGTTTTTCTACAACTTCATATAAATAGCTGTAACTTTTGATAGAAGACTCAGACAAACATATTCATGGCTTTATCTTATAGACTTCAATATCCCCGTGCTGGGCAAACAGGTTTTAAAGCTGTGTGAGCTAAGATTTTAAAGTTATTCACATAATGAAAACCTATACTTTGTTTTGGGCGAGTTCCCCATTCAAATGCATGTAACAGTGAGAAACGCACTGTCTTGGAGAAAGAAAGCGTTTTTGTACAACTTCATATAAATAGCTGTAACTTTTGATAGAAGACTCGGACAAACATATTCATGGCTTTATCTTATAGACTTCAATATCCCCGTGCTGGGCAAACAGGTTTTGCAGCCGTTTGAGCTAAGATTTTAAAGTTATTCACATAATGAAAACCTACACTTTTGTTCGGGCGAGTTCCCCATTCAAATGCATGTAATTGTAAGAAACGCACTGTCTTGACGAAATAAAGCGTTTTTGTACAACTTCATATAAATAGCTGTAACTTTTGATAGAAGACTCAGACAAACATATTCATGGCTTTATCTTATAGACTTCAATATCCCCGTGCAGGGCACACAGGTTTTAAAGCTGTGTGAGCTAAGATTTTCAAGTTATTCACATAAGGAAAACCTATAATTTGTTTCGGGCGAGTTCCCCATTCAAATGCATGTAATCGTAAGAAACGCACTGTCTTGGCGAAAGAAAGCGTTTTTGTACAACTTCATATAAATAGCTGTAACTTTTGATAGAAGACTCGGACACACATGTTTATGGCTTTATCTTATAGACTTCATTATCCCCGTGCTGGGCAAACAGGTTTTAAAGCTGTGTGAGCTAAGATTTTCAAGTTATTCACATAATGAAAACCTATAATTTGTTTCGGGCGAGTTCCCCATTCAAATGCATGTAACAGTGAGAAACGCACTGTCTTGGAGAAAGAAAGCGTTTTTCTACAACTTCATATAAATAGCTGTAACTTTTGATAGAAGCCTCGGACACACATGTTTATGGCTTTATCTTATAGACTTCATTATCCCCGTGCTGGGCAAACAGGTTTTAAAGCTGTGTGAGCTAAGATTTTCAAGTTATTCACATAAGGAAAACCTATAATTTGTTTCGGGCGAGTTCCCCATTCAAATGCATGTAACAGTGAGAAACGCACTGTCTTGACGAAATAAAGCGTTTTTCTACAACTTCATATAAATAGCTGTAACTTTTGATAGAAGACTCAGACAAACATATTCATGGCTTTATCTTATAGACTTCAATATCCCCGTGCTGGGCAAATAAGTTTTGCAGCCGTTTGAGCTAAGATTTTCAAGTTATTCACATAATGAAAACCTATACTTTGTTTCGGGCGAGTTCCCCATTCAAATGCATGTAACAGTGAGAAACGCACTGTCTTGACGAAATAAAGCGTTTTTGTACAACTTCATATAAATAGCTGTAACTTTTGATAGAAGACTCAGACAAACATATTTATGGCTTTATCTTATAGACTTCATTATCCCCGTGCTGGGCAAACAGGTTTTAAAGCTGTGTGAGCTAAGATTTTCAAGTTATTCACATAATGAAAACCTATAATTTCTTTCGGGCGAGTTCCCCATTCAAATGCATGTAACAGTGAGAAACGCACTGTCTTGGCGAAAGAAAGCGTTTTTGTACAACTTCATATAAATAGCTGTAACTTTTGATAGAAGACTCAGACAAACATATTCATGGCTTTATCTTATAGACTTCAATATCCCCGTGCTGGGCAAACAGGTTTTAAAGCTGTGTGAGCTAAGATTTTCAAGTTATTCACATAATGAAAACCTATAATTTGTTTCGGGCGAGTTCCCCATTCAAATGCATGTAATCGTAAGAAACGCACTGTCTTGGCGAAATAAAGCGTTTTTGTACAACTTCATATAAATAGCTGTAACTTTTGATAGAAGACTCGGACACACATGTTTATCTCTTTATCTTATAGACTTCAATATCCCCGTGCTGGGCAAACAGGTTTTAAAGCTGTGTGAGCTAAGATTTTCAAGTTATTCACATAATGAAAACCTATAATTTGTTTCGGGCGAGTTCCCCATTCAAATGCATGTAATTGTAAGAAACGCACTGTCTTGACGAAATAAAGCGTTTTTGTACAACTTCATATAAATAGCTGTAACTTTTGATAGAAGACTCAGACAAACATATTCATGGCTTTATCTTATAGACTTCAATATCCCCGTTCTGGGCAAACAGGTTTTAAAGCTGTGTGAGCTAAGATTTTCAAGTTATTCACATAATGAAAACCTATAATTTGTTTCGGGCGAGTTCCCCATTCAAATGCATGTAATTGTAAGAAACGCACTGTCTTGACGAAATAAAGCGTTTTTGTACAACTTCATATAAATAGCTGTAACTTTTGATAGAAGACTCAGACAAACATATTCATGGCTTTATCTTATAGACTTCAATATCCCCGTGCTGGGCAAACAGGTTTTAAAGCTGTGTGAGCTAAGATTTTCAAGTTATTCACATAATGAAAACCTATAATTTGTTTCGGGCGAGTTCCCCATTCAAATGCATGTAACAGTGAGAAACGCACTGTCTTGGCGAAAGAAAGCGTTTTTGTACAACTTCATATAAATAGCTGTAACTTTTGATAGAAGACTCGGACACACATATTTATGGCTTTATCTTATAGACTTCAATATCCCCGTTCTGGGCAAACAGGTTTTAAAGCTGTGTGAGCTAAGATTTTAAAGTTATTCACATAATGAAAACCTATACTTTGTTTCGGGCGAGTTCCCCATTCAAATGCATGTAACAGTGAGAAACGCACTGTCTTGGAGAAAGAAAGCGTTTTTGTACAACTTCATATAAATAGCTGTAACTTTTGATAGAAGACTCAGACACACATATTCATGGCTTTATCTTATAGACTTCAATATCCCCGTTCTGGGCAAATAAGTTTTGCAGCCGTTTGAGCTAAGATTTTAAAATTATTCACATAATGAAAACCTATAATTTCTTTCGGGCGAGTTCCCCATTCAAATGCATGTAACAGTGAGAAACGCACTGTCTTGGCGAAATAAAGCGTTTTTGTACAACTTCATATAAATAGCTGTAACTTTTGATAGAAGACTCGGACACACATGTTTATGGCTTTATCTTATAGACTTCAATATCCCCGTGCTGGGCAAACAGGTTTTAAAGCTGTGTGAGCTAAGATTTTCAAGTTATTCACATAATGAAAACCTATAATTTGTTTCGGGCGAGTTCCCCATACAAATGCATGTAACAGTGAGAAACGCACTGTCTTGGCGAAAGAAAGCGTTTTTCTACAACTTCATATAAATACTGTAACTTTTGATAGAAGACTCAGACAAACATATTCATGGCTTTATCTTATAGACTTCAATATCCCCGTGCTGGGCAAATAAGTTTTAAAGCTGTGTGAGCTAAGATTTTCAAGTTATTCACATAATGAAAACCTATAATTTGTTTCGGGCGAGTTCCCCATTCAAATGCATGTAATCGTAAGAAACGCACTGTCTTGACGAAATAAAGCGTTTTTGTACAACTTCATATAAATAGCTGTAACTTTTGATAGAAGACTCAGACAAACATATTCATGGCTTTATCTTATAGACTTCAATATCCCCGTGCTGGGCAAACAGGTTTTAAAGCTGTGTGAGCTAAGATTTTCAAGTTATTCACATAATGAAAACCTATACTTTGTTTCGGGCGAGTTCCCCATTCAAATGCATGTAACAGTGAGAAACGCACTGTCTTGGCGAAAGAAAGCGTTTTTGTACAACTTCATATAAATAGCTGTAACTTTTGATAGAAGACTCAGACACACATATTTATGGCTTTATCTTATAGACTTCAATATCCCCGTGCTGGGCAAACAGGTTTTAAAGCTGTGTGAGCTAAGATTTTCAAGTTATTCACATAATGAAAACCTATAATTTGTTTCGGGCGAGTTCCCCATTCAAATGCATGTAACAGTGAGAAACGCACTGTCTTGGCGAAAGAAAGCGTTTTTGTACAACTTCATATAAATAGCTGTAACTTTTGATAGAAGACTCAGACACACATATTTATGGCTTTATCTTATAGACTTCAATATCCCCGTGCTGGGCAAACAGGTTTTAAAGCTGTGTGAGCTAAGATTTTCAAGTTATTCACATAATGAAAACCTATAATTTGTTTCGGGCGAGTTCCCCATTCAAATGCATGTAACAGTGAGAAACGCACTGTCTTGGCGAAAGAAAGCGTTTTTGTACAACTTCATATAAATAGCTGTAACTTTTGATAGAAGCCTCGGACACACATGTTTATGGCTTTATCTTATAGACTTCATTATCCCCGTGCTGGGCAAACAGGTTTTAAAGCTGTGTGAGCTAAGATTTTAAAGTTATTCACATAATGAAAACCTATAATTTGTTTCGGGCGAGTTCCCCATTCAAATGCATGTAACAGTGAGAAACGCACTGTCTTGACGAAATAAAGCGTTTTTGTACAACTTCATATAAATAGCTGTAACTTTTGATAGAAGACTCAGACAAACATATTCATGGCTTTATCTTATAGACTTCATTATCCCCGTGCTGGGCAAACAGGTTTTAAAGCTGTGTGAGCTAAGATTTTCAAGTTATTCACATAATGAAAACCTATAATTTCTTTCGGACGAGTTCCCCATTCAAATGCATGTAACAGTGAGAAACGCACTGTCTTGGCGAAAGAAAGCGTTTTTGTACAACTTCATATAAATAGCTGTAACTTTTGATAGAAGACTCAGACAAACATATTCATGGCTTTATCTTATAGACTTCATTATCCCCGTGCTGGGCAAACAGGTTTTGCAGCCGTTTGAGCTAAGATTTTCAAGTTATTCACATAAGGAAAACCTATAATTTGTTTCGGGCGAGTTCCCCATTCAAATGCATGTAATTGTAAGAAACGCACTGTCTTGACGAAATAAAGCGTTTTTGTACAACTTCATATAAATAGCTGTAACTTTTGATAGAAGCCTCGGACACACATGTTTATGGCTTTATCTTATAGACTTCAATATCCCCGTGCTGGGCAAACAGGTTTTGCAGCCGTTTGAGCTAAGATTTTCAAGTTATTCACATAAGGAAAACCTATAATTTGTTTCGGGCGAGTTCCCCATTCAAATGCATGTAATTGTAAGAAACGCACTGTCTTGACGAAATAAAGCGTTTTTGTACAACTTCATATAAATAGCTGTAACTTTTGATAGAAGACTCAGACAAACATATTTATGGCTTTATCTTATAGACTTCATTATCCCCGTGCTGAGCAAACAGGTTTTAAAGCTGTGTGAGCTAAGATTTTCAAGTTATTCACATAATGAAAACCTATAATTTCTTTCCGGCGAGTTCCCCATTCAAATGCATGTAACAGTGAGAAACGCACTGTCTTGGCGAAAGAAAGCGTTTTTGTACAACTTCATATAAATAGCTGTAACTTTTGATAGAAGACTCAGACAAACATATTCATGGCTTTATCTTATAGACTTCAATATCCTCGTGCTGGGCAAACAGGTTTTAAAGCTGTGTGAGCTAAGATTTTCAAGTTATTCACATAATGAAAACCTATAATTTGTTTCGGGCGAGTTCCCCATTCAAATGCATGTAATCGTAAGAAACGCACTGTCTTGGCGAAATAAAGCGTTTTTGTACAACTTCATATAAATAGCTGTAACTTTTGATAGAAGAGTCGGACACACATGTTTATGGCTTTATCTTATAGACTTCAATATCCCCGTGCTGGGCAAACAGGTTTTAAAGCTGTGTGAGCTAAGATTTTAAAGTTATTCACATAATGAAAACCTATAATTTGTTTCGGGCGAGTTCCCCATTCAAATGCATGTAACAGTGAGAAACGCACTGTCTTGGCGAAAGAAAGCGTTTTTGTACAACTTCATATAAATAGCTGTAACTTTTGATAGAAGACTCAGACAAACATATTTATGGCTTTATCTTATAGACTTCATTATCCCCGTGCTGAGCAAACAGGTTTTAAAGCTGTGTGAGCTAAGATTTTCAAGTTATTCACATAATGAAAACCTATAATTTCTTTCCGGCGAGTTCCCCATTCAAATGCATGTAACAGTGAGAAACGCACTGTCTTGACGAAATAAAGCGTTTTTGTACAACTTCATATAAATAGCTGTAACTTTTGATAGAAGACTCGGACACACATGTTTATGGCTTTATCTTATAGACTTCATTATCCCCGTGCTGGGCAAACAGGTTTTGCAGGTGTTTGAGCTAAGATTTTAAAGTTATTCACATAATGAAAACCTATAATTTCTTTCGGACGAGTTCCCCATTCAAATGCATGTAATCGTAAGAAACGC
Organism: Perissodus microlepis; assembly: GCF_051167445.1. Classification (NCBI taxonomy): domain Eukaryota; kingdom Metazoa; phylum Chordata; class Actinopteri; order Cichliformes; family Cichlidae; genus Perissodus; species Perissodus microlepis. The sequence goes on along the minus strand of NC_140473.1, from coordinate 1,976,537 downwards.
CCTGTCTTGACGAAATAAAGCGTTTTTCTACAACTTCATATAAATAGCTGTAACTTTTGATAGAAGACTCAGACAAACATATTCATGGCTTTATCTTATAGACTTCAATATCCCCGTGCTGGGCAAATAAGTTTTGCAGCCGTTTGAGCTAAGATTTTCAAGTTATTCACATAATGAAAACCTATACTTTGTTTCGGGCGAGTTCCCCATTCAAATGCATGTAACAGTGAGAAACGCACTGTCTTGACGAAATAAAGCGTTTTTGTACAACTTCATATAAATAGCTGTAACTTTTGATAGAAGCCTCGGACACACATGTTTATGGCTTTATCTTATAGACTTCAATATCCCCGTGCTGGGCAAACAGGTTTTGCAGCCGTTTGAGCTAAGATTTTCAAGTTATTCACATAATGAAAACCTACACTTTTGTTCGGGCGAGTTCCCCATTCAAATGCATGTAATCGTAAGAAACGCACTGTCTTGACGAAATAAAGCGTTTTTGTACAACTTCATATAAATAGCTGTAACTTTTGATAGAAGACTCAGACAAACATATTTATGGCTTTATCTTATAGACTTCATTATCCCCGTGCTGGGCAAACAGGTTTTAAAGCTGTGTGAGCTAAGATTTTCAAGTTATTCACATAATGAAAACCTATAATTTCTTTCCGGCGAGTTCCCCATTCAAATGCATGTAACAGTGAGAAACGCACTGTCTTGGCGAAAGAAAGCGTTTTTGTACAACTTCATATAAATAGCTGTAACTTTTGATAGAAGACTCAGACAAACATATTCATGGCTTTATCTTATAGACTTCAATATCCTCGTGCTGGGCAAACAGGTTTTAAAGCCGTGTGAGCTAAGATTTTCAAGTTATTCACATAATGAAAACCTATAATTTGTTTCGGGCGAGTTCCCCATTCAAATGCATGTAATCGTAAGAAACGCACTGTCTTGGCGAAAGAAAGCGTTTTTGTACAACTTCATATAAATAGCTGTAACTTTTGATAGAAGACTCAGACAAACATATTCATGGCTTTATCTTATAGACTTCAATATCCTCGTGCTGGGCAAACAGGTTTTAAAGCCGTGTGAGCTAAGATTTTCAAGTTATTCACATAATGAAAACCTATAATTTGTTTCGGGCGAGTTCCCCATTCAAATGCATGTAACAGTGAGAAACGCACTGTCTTGACGAAATAAAGCGTTTTTGTACAACTTCATATAAATAGCTGTAACTTTTGATAGAAGCCTCGGACACACATGTTTATGGCTTTATCTTATAGACTTCATTATCCCCGTGCTGGGCAAACAGGTTTTAAAGCTGTGTGAGCTAAGATTTTAAAGTTATTCACATAATGAAAACCTATAATTTGTTTCGGGCGAGTTCCCCATTCAAATGCATGTAACAGTGAGAAACGCACTGTCTTGGCGAAAGAAAGCGTTTTTGTACAACTTCATATAAATAGCTGTAACTTTTGATAGAAGACTCGGACACACATGTTTATGTCTTTATCTTATAGACTTCATTATCCCTGTTCTGGGCAAACAGGTTTTAAAGCTGTGTGAGCTAAGATTTTCAAGTTATTCACATAATGAAAACCTATAATTTGTTTCGGGCGAGTTCCCCATTCAAATGCATGTAACAGTGAGAAACGCACTGTCTTGACGAAATAAAGCGTTTTTGTACAACTTCATATAAATAGCTGTAACTTTTGATAGAAGCCTCGGACACACATGTTTATTGCTTTATCTTATAGACTTCAATATCCCCGTGCTGGGCAAACAGGTTTTAAAGCTGTGTGAGCTAAGATTTTCAAGTTATTCACATAAGGAAAACCTATAATTTGTTTCGGGCGAGTTCCCCATTCAAATGCATGTAATCGTAAGAAACGCACTGTCTTGACGAAATAAAGCGTTTTTCTACAACTTCATATAAATAGCTGTAACTTTTGATAGAAGACTCAGACAAACATATTCATGGCTTTATCTTATAGACTTCATTATCCCCGTGCTGGGCAAACAGGTTTTAAAGCTGTGTGAGCTAAGATTTTCAAGTTATTCACATAATGAAAACCTACACTTTTGTTCGGGCGAGTTCCCCATTCAAATGCATGTAACAGTGAGAAACGCACTGTCTTGACGAAATGAAGCGTTTTTGTACAACTTCATATAAATAGCTGTAACTTTTGATAGAAGCCTCGGACACACATGTTTATGGCTTTATCTTATAGACTTCAATATCCCCGTGCTGGGCAAACAGGTTTTGCAGCCGTTTGAGCTAAGATTTTCAAGTTATTCACATAAGGAAAACCTATAATTTGTTTCGGGCGAGTTCCCCATTCAAATGCATGTAATTGTAAGAAACGCACTGTCTTGACGAAATAAAGCGTTTTTGTACAACTTCATATAAATAGCTGTAACTTTTGATAGAAGACTCAGACAAACATATTTATGGCTTTATCTTATAGACTTCATTATCCCCGTGCTGGGCAAACAGGTTTTAAAGCTGTGTGAGCTAAGATTTTCAAGTTATTCACATAATGAAAACCTATAATTTCTTTCCGGCGAGTTCCCCATTCAAATGCATGTAACAGTGAGAAACGCACTGTCTTGGCGAAAGAAAGCGTTTTTGTACAACTTCATATAAATAGCTGTAACTTTTGATAGAAGACTCAGACAAACATATTCATGGCTTTATCTTATAGACTTCAATATCCTCGTGCTGGGCAAACAGGTTTTAAAGCCGTGTGAGCTAAGATTTTCAAGTTATTCACATAATGAAAACCTATAATTTGTTTCGGGCGAGTTCCCCATTCAAATGCATGTAACAGTGAGAAACGCACTGTCTTGGCGAAAGAAAGCGTTTTTGTACAACTTCATATAAATAGCTGTAACTTTTGATAGAAGACTCGGACACACATGTTTATGTCTTTATCTTATAGACTTCAATATCCCCGTGCTGGGCAAACAGGTTTTAAAGCTGTGTGAGCTAAGATTTTCAAGTTATTCACATAATGAAAACCTATAATTTGTTTCGGGCGAGTTCCCCATTCAAATGCATGTAACAGTGAGAAACGCACTGTCTTGACGAAATAAAGCGTTTTTGTACAACTTCATATAAATAGCTGTAACTTTTGATAGAAGAGTCGGACACACATGTTTATGGCTTTATCTTATAGACTTCAATATCCCCGTGCTGGGCAAACAGGTTTTAAAGCTGTGTGAGCTAAGATTTTAAAGTTATTCACATAATGAAAACCTATAATTTGTTTCGGGCGAGTTCCCCATTCAAATGCATGTAACAGTGAGAAACGCACTGTCTTGGCGAAAGAAAGCGTTTTTGTACAACTTCATATAAATAGCTGTAACTTTTGATAGAAGACTCAGACAAACATATTCATGGCTTTATCTTATAGACTTCAATATCCCCGTGCTGGGCAAATAAGTTTTGCAGCCGTTTGAGCTAAGATTTTAAAGTTATTCACATAATGAAAACCTATAATTTGTTTCGGGCGAGTTCCCCATTCAAATGCATGTAACAGTGAGAAACGCACTGTCTTGACGAAATAAAGCGTTTTTGTACAACTTCATATAAATAGCTGTAACTTTTGATAGAAGACTCGGACACACATGTTTATGGCTTTATCTTATAGACTTCATTATCCCCGTGCTGGGCAAACAGGTTTTAAAGCTGTGTGAGCTAAGATTTTAAAGTTATTCACATAATGAAAACCTATAATTTGTTTCGGGCGAGTTCCCCATTCAAATGCATGTAATTGTAAGAAAAGCACTGTCTTGACGAAATAAAGCGTTTTTCTACAACTTCATATAAATAGCTGTAACTTTTGATAGAAGACTCAGACAAACATATTCATGGCTTTATCTTATAGACTTCAATATCCCCGTGCTGGGCAAATAAGTTTTGCAGCCGTTTGAGCTAAGATTTTCAAGTTATTCACATAATGAAAACCTATAATTTGTTTCGGGCGAGTTCCCCATTCAAATGCATGTAACAGTGAGAAACGCACTGTCTTGGCGAAAGAAAGCGTTTTTGTACAACTTCATATAAATAGCTGTAACTTTTGATAGAAGCCTCGGACACACATATTTATGGCTTTATCTTATAGACTTCAATATCCTCGTGCTGGGCAAACAGGTTTTAAAGCCGTGTGAGCTAAGATTTTCAAGTTATTCACATAATGAAAACCTATAATTTGTTTCGGGCGAGTTCCCCATTCAAATGCATGTAACAGTGAGAAACGCACTGTCTTGACGAAATAAAGCGTTTTTGTACAACTTCATATAAATAGCTGTAACTTTTGATAGAAGACTCAGACAAACATATTCATGGCTTTATCTTATAGACTTCAATATCCCCGTTCTGGGCAAATAAGTTTTGCAGCCGTTTGAGCTAAGATTTTAAAGTTATTCACATAATGAAAACCTATAATTTCTTTCGGGCGAGTTCCCCATTCAAATGCATGTAATCGTAAGAAACGCACTGTCTTGACGAAATAAAGCGTTTTTGTACAACTTCATATAAATAGCTGTAACTTTTGATAGAAGCCTCAGACAAACATATTCATGGCTTTATCTTATAGACTTCAATATCCCCGTGCTGGGCAAACAGGTTTTAAAGCTGTGTGAGCTAAGATTTTAAAGTTATTCACATAAGGAAAACCTATAATTTGTTTCGGGCGAGTTCCCCATTCAAATGCATGTAACAGTGAGAAACGCACTGTCTTGGAGAAAGAAAGCGTTTTTCTACAACTTCATATAAATAGTTGTAACTTTTGATAGAAGACTCGGACACACATGTTTATGTCTTTATCTTATAGACTTCATTATCCCCGTGCTGGGCAAACAGGTTTTAAAGCTGTGTGAGCTAAGATTTTCAAGTTATTCACATAATGAAAACCTATAATTTGTTTCGGGCGAGTTCCCCATTCAAATGCATGTAATCGTAAGAAACGCACTGTCTTGGCGAAAGAAAGCGTTTTTGTACAACTTCATATAAATAGCTGTAACTTTTGATAGAAGAGTCGGACACACATGTTTATGGCTTTATCTTATAGACTTCAATATCCCCGTGCTGGGCAAACAGGTTTTAAAGCTGTGTGAGCTAAGATTTTAAAGTTATTCACATAATGAAAACCTATAATTTGTTTCGGGCGAGTTCCCCATTCAAATGCATGTAACAGTGAGAAACGCACTGTCTTGGCGAAAGAAAGCGTTTTTGTACAACTTCATATAAATAGCTGTAACTTTTGATAGAAGACTCAGACAAACATATTCATGGCTTTATCTTATAGACTTCAATATCCCCGTGCTGGGCAAATAAGTTTTGCAGCCGTTTGAGCTAAGATTTTAAAGTTATTCACATAATGAAAACCTATAATTTGTTTCGGGCGAGTTCCCCATTCAAATGCATGTAACAGTGAGAAACGCACTGTCTTGACGAAATAAAGCGTTTTTGTACAACTTCATATAAATAGCTGTAACTTTTGATAGAAGACTCGGACACACATGTTTATGGCTTTATCTTATAGACTTCATTATCCCCGTGCTGGGCAAACAGGTTTTGCAGGTGTTTGAGCTAAGATTTTAAAGTTATTCACATAATGAAAACCTATAATTTCTTTCGGACGAGTTCCCCATTCAAATGCATGTAATCGTAAGAAACGCCCTGTCTTGACGAAATAAAGCGTTTTTCTACAACTTCATATAAATAGCTGTAACTTTTGATAGAAGACTCAGACAAACATGTTCATGGCTTTATCTTATAGACTTCAATATCCCCGTGCTGGGCAAATAAGTTTTGCAGCCGTTTGAGCTAAGATTTTCAAGTTATTCACATAATGAAAACCTACACTTTTGTTCGGGCGAGTTCCCCATTCAAATGCATGTAACAGTGAGAAACGCACTGTCTTGACGAAAGAAAGCGTTTTTGTACAACTTCATATAAATAGCTGTAACTTTTGATAGAAGACTCGGACACACATGTTTATGGCTTTATCTTATAGACTTCATTATCCCCGTGCTGGGCAAACAGGTTTTAAAGCTGTGTGAGCTAAGATTTTCAAGTTATTCACATAATGAAAACCTATAATTTCTTTCGGACGAGTTCCCCATTCAAATGCATGTAACAGTGAGAAACGCACTGTCTTGGCGAAAGAAAGCGTTTTTGTACAACTTCATATAAATAGCTGTAACTTTTGATAGAAGACTCGGACACACATGTTTATGGCTTTATCTTATAGACTTCATTATCCCTGTTCTGGGCAAACAGGTTTTAAAGCTGTGTGAGCTAAGATTTTCAAGTTATTCACATAATGAAAACCTATAATTTGTTTCGGGCGAGTTCCCCATTCAAATGCATGTAACAGTGAGAAACGCACTGTCTTGACGAAATAAAGCGTTTTTGTACAACTTCATATAAATAGCTGTAACTTTTGATAGAAGCCTCGGACACACATGTTTATGGCTTTATCTTATAGACTTCAATATCCCCGTGCTGGGCAAACAGGTTTTAAAGCTGTGTGAGCTAAGATTTTCAAGTTATTCACATAATGAAAACCTATAATTTGTTTCGGGCGAGTTCCCCATTCAAATGCATGTAATCGTAAGAAACGCACTGTCTTGACGAAATAAAGCGTTTTTCTACAACTTCATATAAATAGCTGTAACTTTTGATAGAAGACTCAGACAAACATATTCATGGCTTTATCTTATAGACTTCATTATCCCCGTGCTGGGCAAACAGGTTTTAAAGCTGTGTGAGCTAAGATTTTCAAGTTATTCACATAATGAAAACCTACACTTTTGTTCGGGCGAGTTCCCCATTCAAATGCATGTAACAGTGAGAAACGCACTGTCTTGACGAAATGAAGCGTTTTTGTACAACTTCATATAAATAGCTGTAACTTTTGATAGAAGCCTCGGACACACATGTTTATGGCTTTATCTTATAGACTTCATTATCCCCGTGCTGGGCAAACAGGTTTTGCAGCCGTTTGAGCTAAGATTTTCAAGTTATTCACATAAGGAAAACCTATAATTTGTTTCGGGCGAGTTCCCCATTCAAATGCATGTAATTGTAAGAAACGCACTGTCTTGACGAAATAAAGCGTTTTTGTACAACTTCATATAAATAGCTGTAACTTTTGATAGAAGACTCAGACAAACATATTTATGGCTTTATCTTATAGACTTCAATATCCCCGTGCTGGGCAAACAGGTTTTGCAGCCGTTTGAGCTAAGATTTTCAAGTTATTCACATAAGGAAAACCTATAATTTGTTTCGGGCGAGTTCCCCATTCAAATGCATGTAATTGTAAGAAACGCACTGTCTTGACGAAATAAAGCGTTTTTGTACAACTTCATATAAATAGCTGTAACTTTTGATAGAAGACTCAGACAAACATATTTATGGCTTTATCTTATAGACTTCATTATCCCCGTGCTGGGCAAACAGGTTTTAAAGCTGTGTGAGCTAAGATTTTCAAGTTATTCACATAATGAAAACCTATAATTTCTTTCCGGCGAGTTCCCCATTCAAATGCATGTAACAGTGAGAAACGCACTGTCTTGGCGAAAGAAAGCGTTTTTGTACAACTTCATATAAATAGCTGTAACTTTTGATAGAAGACTCAGACAAACATATTCATGGCTTTATCTTATAGACTTCAATATCCTCGTGCTGGGCAAACAGGTTTTAAAGCTGTGTGAGCTAAGATTTTCAAGTTATTCACATAATGAAAACCTATAATTTGTTTCGGGCGAGTTCCCCATTCAAATGCATGTAATTGTAAGAAACGCACTGTCTTGACGAAATAAAGCGTTTTTGTACAACTTCATATAAATAGCTGTAACTTTTGATAGAAGACTCAGACAAACATATTTATGGCTTTATCTTATAGACTTCATTATCCCCGTGCTGGGCAAACAGGTTTTAAAGCTGTGTGAGCTAAGATTTTCAAGTTATTCACATAATGAAAACCTATAATTTCTTTCCGGCGAGTTCCCCATTCAAATGCATGTAACAGTGAGAAACGCACTGTCTTGGCGAAAGAAAGCGTTTTTGTACAACTTCATATAAATAGCTGTAACTTTTGATAGAAGACTCAGACAAACATATTCATGGCTTTATCTTATAGACTTCAATATCCCCGTGCTGGGCAAACAGGTTTTAAAGCTGTGTAAGCTAAGATTTTCAAGTTATTCACATAATGAAAACCTATAATTTGTTTCGGGCGAGTTCCCCATTCAAATGCATGTAATCGTAAGAAACGCACTGTCTTGACGAAATAAAGCGTTTTTCTACAACTTCATATAAATAGCTGTAACTTTTGATAGAAGACTCAGACAAACATATTCATGGCTTTATCTTATAGACTTCAATATCCCCGTGCTGGGCAAACAGGTTTTAAAGCTGTGTGAGCTAAGATTTTCAAGTTATTCACATAATGAAAACCTATAATTTGTTTCGGGCGAGTTCCCCATTCAAATGCATGTAACAGTGAGAAACGCACTGTCTTGGCGAAAGAAAGCGTTTTTGTACAACTTCATATAAATAGCTGTAACTTTTGATAGAAGCCTCGGACACACATGTTTATGGCTTTATCTTATAGACTTCAATATCCCCGTGCTGGGCAAACAGGTTTTAAAGCCGTGTGAGCTAAGATTTTCAAGTTATTCACATAATGAAAACCTATAATTTGTTTCGGGCGAGTTCCCCATTCAAATGCATGTAATCGTAAGAAACGCACTGTCTTGACGAAATAAAGCGTTTTTGTACAACTTCATATAAATAGCTGTAACTTTTGATAGAAGCCTCAGACAAACATATTCATGGCTTTATCTTAAAGACTTCAATATCCCCGTTCTGGGCAAATAAGTTTTGCAGCCGTTTGAGCTAAGATTTTAAAGTTATTCACATAATGAAAACCTATAATTTCTTTCGGGCGAGTTCCCCATTCAAATGCATGTAACAGTGAGAAACGCACTGTCTTGGCGAAAGAAAGCGTTTTTCTACAACTTCATATAAATAGCTGTAACTTTTGATAGAAGCCTCGGACACACATGTTTATGGCTTTATCTTATAGACTTCAATATCCTCGTGCTGGGCAAACAGGTTTTAAAGCTGTGTGAGCTAAGATTTTCAAGTTATTCACATAAGGAAAACCTATAATTTGTTTCGGGCGAGTTCCCCATTCAAATGCATGTAACAGTGAGAAACGCACTGTCTTGGAGAAAGAAAGCGTTTTTCTACAACTTCATATAAATAGCTGTAACTTTTGATAGAAGCCTCGGACACACATATTTATGGCTTTATCTTATAGACTTCAATATCCTCGTGCTGGGCAAACAGGTTTTAAAGCTGTGTGAGCTAAGATTTTAAAGTTATTCACATAAGGAAAACCTATAATTTGTTTCGGGCGAGTTCCCCATTCAAATGCATGTAATTGTAAGAAACGCACTGTCTTGACGAAATAAAGCGTTTTTGTACAACTTCATATAAATAGCTGTAACTTTTGATAGAAGACTCGGACACACATGTTTATGTCTTTATCTTATAGACTTCATTATCCCCGTGCTGGGCAAACAGGTTTTAAAGCTGTGTGAGCTAAGATTTTCAAGTTATTCACATAATGAAAACCTATAATTTGTTTCGGGCGAGTTCCCCATTCAAATGCATGTAACAGTGAGAAACGCACTGTCTTGGCGAAAGAAAGCGTTTTTGTACAACTTCATATAAATAGCTGTAACTTTTGATAGAAGACTCAGACAAACATATTCATGGCTTTATCTTATAGACTTCAATATCCTCGTGCTGGGCAAACAGGTTTTAAAGCTGTGTGAGCTAAGATTTTCAAGTTATTCACATAATGAAAACCTATAATTTGTTTCGGGCGAGTTCCCCATTCAAATGCATGTAATCGTAAGAAACGCACTGTCTTGACGAAATAAAGCGTTTTTGTACAACTTCATATAAATAGCTGTAACTTTTGATAGAAGACTCAGACAAACATATTCATGGCTTTATCTTATAGACTTCAATATCCCCGTTCTGGGCAAATAAGTTTTGCAGCCGTTTGAGCTAAGATTTTAAAGTTATTCACATAATGAAAACCTATAATTTCTTTCGGGCGAGTTCCCCATTCAAATGCATGTAACAGTGAGAAACGCACTGTCTTGGCGAAAGAAAGCGTTTTTCTACAACTTCATATAAATAGCTGTAACTTTTGATAGAAGCCTCGGACACACATGTTTATGGCTTTATCTTATAGACTTCAATATCCTCGTGCTGGGCAAACAGGTTTTAAAGCTGTGTGAGCTAAGATTTTCAAGTTATTCACATAAGGAAAACCTATAATTTGTTTCGGGCGAGTTCCCCATTCAAATGCATGTAACAGTGAGAAACGCACTGTCTTGGAGAAAGAAAGCGTTTTTCTACAACTTCATATAAATAGCTGTAACTTTTGATAGAAGCCTCGGACACACATATTTATGGCTTTATCTTATAGACTTCAATATCCCCGTGCTGGGCAAACAGGTTTTAAAGCTGTGTGAGCTAAGATTTTAAAGTTATTCACATAAGGAAAACCTATAATTTGTTTCGGGCGAGTTCCCCATTCAAATGCATGTAATTGTAAGAAACGCACTGTCTTGACGAAATAAAGCGTTTTTGTACAACTTCATATAAATAGCTGTAACTTTTGATAGAAGACTCAGACAAACATATTCATGGCTTTATCTTATAGACTTCAATATCCCCGTGCTGGGCAAACAGGTTTTAAAGCTGTGTGAGCTAAGATTTTCAAGTTATTCACATAATGAAAACCTATAATTTGTTTCGGGCGAGTTCCCCATTCAAATGCATGTAACAGTGAGAAACGCACTGTCTTGGCGAAAGAAAGCGTTTTTGTACAACTTCATATAAATAGCTGTAACTTTTGATAGAAGACTCAGACAAACATATTCATGGCTTTATCTTATAGACTTCAATATCCCCGTGCTGGGCAAACAGGTTTTAAAGCTGTGTGAGCTAAGATTTTCAAGTTATTCACATAAGGAAAACCTATAATTTGTTTCGGGCGAGTTCCCCATTCAAATGCATGTAATTGTAAGAAACGCACTGTCTTGGAGAAAGAAAGCGTTTTTCTACAACTTCATATAAATAGCTGTAACTTTTGATAGAAGACTCAGACAAACATATTCATGGCTTTATCTTATAGACTTCAATATCCCCGTGCTGGGCAAACAGGTTTTAAAGCTGTGTGAGCTAAGATTTTAAAGTTATTCACATAAGGAAAACCTATAATTTGTTTCGGGCGAGTTCCCCATTCAAATGCATGTAATTGTAAGAAAAGCACTGTCTTGACGAAATAAAGCGTTTTTCTACAACTTCATATAAATAGCTGTAACTTTTGATAGAAGACTCGGACACACATATTTATGGCTTTATCTTATAGACTTCAATATCCCCGTGCTGGGCAAATAAGTTTTGCAGCCGTGTGAGCTAAGATTTTCAAGTTATTCACATAATGAAAACCTATACTTTGTTTCGGGCGAGTTCCCCATTCAAATGCATGTAATAGTGAGAAACGCACTGTCTTGACGAAATAAAGCGTTTTTCTACAACTTCATATAAATAGCTGTAACTTTTGATAGAAGACTCAGACAAACATATTCATGGCTTTATCTTATAGACTTCAATATCCCCGTGCTGGGCAAACAGGTTTTAAAGCTGTGTGAGCTAAGATTTTAAAGTTATTCACATAAGGAAAACCTATAATTTGTTTCGGGCGAGTTCCCCATTCAAATGCATGTAATTGTAAGAAAAGCACTGTCTTGACGAAATAAAGCGTTTTTGTACAACTTCATATAAATAGCTGTAACTTTTGATAGAAGACTCGGACACACATATTTATGGCTTTATCTTATAGACTTCAATATCCCCGTGCTGGGCAAACAGGTTTTAAAGCTGTGTGAGCTAAGATTTTAAAGTTATTCACATAAGGAAAACCTATAATTTGTTTCGGGCGAGTTCCCCATTCAAATGCATGTAATCGTAAGAAACGCCCTGTCTTGACGAAATAAAGCGTTTTTCTACAACTTCATATAAATAGCTGTAACTTTTGATAGAAGACTCAGACAAACATATTCATGGCTTTATCTTATAGACTTCATTATCCCCGTGCTGGGCAAATAAGTTTTGCAGCCGTTTGAGCTAAGATTTTAAAATTATTTACATAATGAAAACCTATAATTTGTTTCGGGCGAGTTCCCCATTCAAATGCATGTAATCGTAAGAAACGCCCTGTCTTGACGAAATAAAGCGTTTTTCTACAACTTCATATAAATAGCTGTAACTTTTGATAGAAGACTCAGACAAACATATTCATGGCTTTATCTTATAGACTTCAATATCCCCGTGCTTAGCAAACAGGTTTTAAAGCTGTGTGAGCTAAGATTTTAAAGTTATTCACATAATGAAAACCTATAATTTGTTTCGGGCGAGTTCCCCATTCAAATGCATGTAACAGTGAGAAACGCACTGTCTTGACGAAATAAAGCGTTTTTGTACAACTTCATATAAATAGCTGTAACTTTTGATAGAAGACTCAGACAAACATATTCATGGCTTTATCTTATAGACTTCAATATCCCCGTGCTGGGCAAACAGGTTTTAAAGCTGTGTGAGCTAAGATTTTAAAGTTATTCACATAAGGAAAACCTATAATTTGTTTCGGGCGAGTTCCCCATTCAAATGCATGTAATTGTAAGAAAAGCACTGTCTTGACGAAATAAAGCGTTTTTCTACAACTTCATATAAATAGCTGTAACTTTTGATAGAAGACTCAGACAAACATATTCATGGCTTTATCTTATAGACTTCAATATCCCCGTGCTGGGCAAATAAGTTTTGCAGCCGTTTGAGCTAAGATTTTCAAGTTATTCACATAATGAAAACCTATACTTTGTTTCGGGCGAGTTCCCCATTCAAATGCATGTAACAGTGAGAAACGCACTGTCTTGGCGAAAGAAAGCGTTTTTGTACAACTTCATATAAATAGCTGTAACTTTTGATAGAAGACTCGGACACACATGTTTATGGCTTTATCTTATAGACTTCATTATCCCCGTGCTGGGCAAACAGGTTTTAAAGCTGTGTGAGCTAAGATTTTAAAGTTATTCACATAATGAAAACCTATAATTTGTTTCGGGCGAGTTCCCCATTCAAATGCATGTAACAGTGAGAAACGCACTGTCTTGACGAAATAAAGCGTTTTTGTACAACTTCATATAAATAGCTGTAACTTTTGATAGAAGACTCAGACAAACATATTTATGGCTTTATCTTATAGACTTCATTATCCCCGTGCTGGGCACACAGGTTTTAAAGCTGTGTGAGCTAAGATTTTCAAGTTATTCACATAAGGAAAACCTATAATTTGTTTCGGGCGAGTTCCCCATTCAAATGCATGTAACAGTGAGAAACGCACTGTCTTGGCGAAAGAAAGCGTTTTTGTACAACTTCATATAAATAGCTGTAACTTTTGATAGAAGCCTCGGACACACATGTTTATGGCTTTATCTTATAGACTTCATTATCCCCGTGCTGGGCAAACAGGTTTTGCAGGTGTTTGAGCTAAGATTTTAAAGTTATTCACATAATGAAAACCTATAATTTCTTTCGGGCGAGTTCCCCATTCAAATGCATGTAACAGTGAGAAACGCACTGTCTTGGCGAAAGAAAGCGTTTTTGTACAACTTCATATAAATAGCTGTAACTTTTGATAGAAGACTCGGACACACATGTTTATGGCTTTATCTTATAGACTTCATTATCCCCGTGCTGGGCAAACAGGTTTTAAAGCTGTGTGAGCTAAGATTTTCAAGTTATTCACATAATGAAAACCTATAATTTGTTTCGGGCGAGTTCCCCATTCAAATGTATGTAACAGTGAGAAACGCACTGTCTTGGAGAAAGAAAGCGTTTTTGTACAACTTCATATAAATAGCTGTAACTTTTGATAGAAGACTCAGACAAACATATTTATGGCTTTATCTTATAGACTTCAATATCCCCGTGCTGGGCAAACAGGTTTTAAAGCTGTGTGAGCTAAGATTTTCAAGTTATTCACATAATGAAAACCTATAATTTGTTTCGGGCGAGTTCCCCATTCAAATGCATGTAATCGTAAGAAACGCACTGTCTTGACGAAATAAAGCGTTTTTGTACAACTTCATATAAATAGCTGTAACTTTTGATAGAAGACTCAGACACACATATTCATGGCTTTATCTTATAGACTTCAATATCCCCGTGCTGGGCAAACAGGTTTTAAAGCTGTGTGAGCTAAGATTTTCAAGTTATTCACATAATGAAAACCTATAATTTGTTTCGGGCGAGTTCCCCATTCAAATGCATGTAACAGTGAGAAACGCACTGTCTTGGCGAAAGAAAGCGTTTTTGTACAACTTCATATAAATAGCTGTAACTTTTGATAGAAGACTCGGACACACATATTTATGGCTTTATCTTATAGACTTCAATATCCCCGTGCTGGGCAAACAGGTTTTAAAGCTGTGTGAGCTAAGATTTTCAAGTTATTCACATAATGAAAACCTATAATTTGTTTCGGGCGAGTTCCCCATTCAAATGTATGTAACAGTGAGAAACGCACTGTCTTGGAGAAAGAAAGCGTTTTTGTACAACTTCATATAAATAGCTGTAACTTTTGATAGAAGACTCGGACACACATGTTTATGGCTTTATCTTATAGACTTCAATATCCCCGTTCTGGGCAAACAGGTTTTAAAGCTGTGTGAGCTAAGATTTTCAAGTTATTCACATAATGAAAACCTATACTTTGTTTCGGGCGAGTTCCCCATTCAAATGCATGTAACAGTGAGAAACGCACTGTCTTGGCGAAAGAAAGCGTTTTTGTACAACTTCATATAAATAGCTGTAACTTTTGATAGAAGACTCAGACAAACATATTCATGGCTTTATCTTATAGACTTCAATATCCCCGTGCTGGGCAAATAAGTTTTGCAGCCGTTTGAGCTAAGATTTTCAAGTTATTCACATAAGGAAAACCTATAATTTCTTTCGGGCGAGTTCCCCATTCAAATGCATGTAACAGTGAGAAACGCACTGTCTTGGCGAAAGAAAGCGTTTTTGTACAACTTCATATAAATAGCTGTAACTTTTGATAGAAGACTCAGACACACATGTTTATGGCTTTATCTTATAGACTTCATTATCCCCGTGCAGGGCAAACAGGTTTTAAAGCTGTGTGAGCTAAGATTTTCAAGTTATTCACATAAGGAAAACCTATAATTTGTTTCGGGCGAGTTCCCCATTCAAATGCATGTAACAGTGAGAAACGCACTGTCTTGGCGAAAGAAAGCGTTTTTGTACAACTTCATATAAATAGCTGTAACTTTTGATAGAAGACTCGGACACACATGTTTATGTCTTTATCTTATAGACTTCATTATCCCCGTGCTGGGCAAACAGGTTTTAAAGCTGTGTGAGCTAAGATTTTCAAGTTATTCACATAATGAAAACCTATAATTTGTTTCGGGCGAGTTCCCCATTCAAATGTATGTAACAGTGAGAAACGCACTGTCTTGGAGAAAGAAAGCGTTTTTCTACAACTTCATATAAATAGCTGTAACTTTTGATAGAAGACTCAGACAAACATATTCATGGCTTTATCTTATAGACTTCAATATCCCCGTGCTGGGCAAACAGGTTTTAAAGCTGTGTGAGCTAAGATTTTAAAGTTATTCACATAAGGAAAACCTATAATTTGTTTCGGGCGAGTTCCCCATTCAAATGCATGTAATTGTAAGAAAAGCACTGTCTTGACGAAATAAAGCGTTTTTCTACAACTTCATATAAATAGCTGTAACTTTTGATAGAAGACTCAGACAAACATATTCATGGCTTTATCTTATAGACTTCAATATCCCCGTGCTGGGCAAACAGGTTTTAAAGCTGTGTGAGCTAAGATTTTCAAGTTATTCACATAATGAAAACCTACACTTTTGTTCGGGCGAGTTCCCCATTCAAATGCATGTAATTGTAAGAAAAGCACTGTCTTGACGAAAGAAAGCGTTTTTGTACAACTTCATATAAATAGCTGTAACTTTTGATAGAAGACTCAGACAAACATATTCATGGCTTTATCTTATAGACTTCATTATCCCCGTGCTGGGCAAACAGGTTTTAAAGCTGTGTGAGCTAAGATTTTAAAGTTATTCACATAATGAAAACCTATAATTTGTTTCGGGCGAGTTCCCCATTCAAATGCATGTAACAGTGAGAAACGCACTGTCTTGGCGAAAGAAAGCGTTTTTGTACAACTTCATATAAATAGCTGTAACTTTTGATAGAAGACTCGGACACACATGTTTATGGCTTTATCTTATAGACTTCATTATCCCCGTGCTGGGCAAACAGGTTTTAAAGCTGTGTGAGCTAAGATTTTAAAGTTATTCACATAATGAAAACCTATAATTTGTTTCGGGCGAGTTCCCCATTCAAATGCATGTAACAGTGAGAAACGCACTGTCTTGGCGAAAGAAAGCGTTTTTGTACAACTTCATATAAATAGCTGTAACTTTTGATAGAAGACTCGGACACACATGTTTATGGCTTTATCTTATAGACTTCAATATCCCCGTGCTGGGCAAACAGGTTTTAAAGCTGTGTGAGCTAAGATTTTAAAGTTATTCACATAATGAAAACCTATAATTTGTTTCGGGCGAGTTCCCCATTCAAATGCATGTAACAGTGAGAAACGCACTGTCTTGGCGAAAGAAAGCGTTTTTGTACAACTTCATATAAATAGCTGTAACTTTTGATAGAAGACTCGGACAAACATATTCATGGCTTTATCTTATAGACTTCAATATCCTCGTGCTGGGCAAACAGGTTTTAAAGCTGTGTGAGCTAAGATTTTAAAGTTATTCACATAATGAAAACCTATAATTTGTTTCGGGCGAGTTCCCCATTCAAATGCATGTAACAGTGAGAAACGCACTGTCTTGGCGAAAGAAAGCGTTTTTGTACAACTTCATATAAATAGCTGTAACTTTTGATAGAAGACTCAGACAAACATATTCATGGCTTTATCTTATAGACTTCAATATCCTCGTGCTGGGCAAACAGGTTTTAAAGCTGTGTGAGCTAAGATTTTCAAGTTATTCACATAAGGAAAACCTATAATTTGTTTCGGGCGAGTTCCCCATTCAAATGCATGTAACAGTGAGAAACGCACTGTCTTGGCGAAAGAAAGCGTTTTTGTACAACTTCATATAAATAGCTGTAACTTTTGATAGAAGACTCGGACACACATGTTTATGTCTTTATCTTATAGACTTCATTATCCCCGTGCTGGGCAAACAGGTTTTAAAGCTGTGTGAGCTAAGATTTTCAAGTTATTCACATAATGAAAACCTATAATTTGTTTCGGGCGAGTTCCCCATTCAAATGTATGTAACAGTGAGAAACGCACTGTCTTGGCGAAAGAAAGCGTTTTTCTACAACTTCATATAAATAGCTGTAACTTTTGATAGAAGACTCAGACAAACATATTCATGGCTTTATCTTATAGACTTCAATATCCCCGTGCTGGGCAAACAGGTTTTAAAGCTGTGTGAGCTAAGATTTTCAAGTTATTCACATAATGAAAACCTACACTTTTGTTCGGGCGAGTTCCTCATTCAAATGCATGTAATTGTAAGAAACGCACTGTCTTGACGAAATAAAGCGTTTTTCTACAACTTCATATAAATAGCTGTAACTTTTGATAGAAGACTCGGACACACATGTTTATGGCTTTATCTTATAGACTTCATTATCCCCGTGCTGGGCAAACAGGTTTTAAAGCTGTGTGAGCTAAGATTTTCAAGTTATTCACATAATGAAAACCTATAATTTGTTTCGGGCGAGTTCCCCATTCAAATGCATGTAACAGTGAGAAACGCACTGTCTTGGAGAAAGAAAGCGTTTTTCTACAACTTCATATAAATAGCTGTAACTTTTGATAGAAGACTCAGACAAACATATTCATGGCTTTATCTTATAGACTTCATTATCCCCGTGCTGGGCAAATAAGTTTTGCAGCCGTTTGAGCTAAGATTTTAAAATTATTCACATAATGAAAACCTATAATTTGTTTCGGGCGAGTTCCCCATTCAAATGCATGTAACAGTGAGAAACGCACTGTCTTGGCGAAAGAAAGCGTTTTTGTACAACTTCATATAAATAGCTGTAACTTTTGATAGAAGACTCAGACAAACATATTCATGGCTTTATCTTATAGACTTCATTATCCCCGTGCTGGGCAAATAAGTTTTGCAGCCGTTTGAGCTAAGATTTTAAAATTATTCACATAATGAAAACCTATAATTTGTTTCGGGCGAGTTCCCCATTCAAATGCATGTAACAGTGAGAAACGCACTGTCTTGGCGAAAGAAAGCGTTTTTGTACAACTTCATATAAATAGCTGTAACTTTTGATAGAAGACTCGGACACACATGTTTATGGCTTTATCTTATAGACTTCATTATCCCCGTGCTGGGCAAACAGGTTTTAAAGCTGTGTGAGCTAAGATTTTCAAGTTATTCACATAATGAAAACCTATAATTTGTTTCGGGCGAGTTCCCCATTCAAATGCATGTAACAGTGAGAAACGCACTGTCTTGGCGAAAGAAAGCGTTTTTGTACAACTTCATATAAATAGCTGTAACTTTTGATAGAAGACTCAGACAAACATATTCATGGCTTTATCTTATAGACTTCAATATCCTCGTGCTGGGCAAACAGGTTTTAAAGCCGTGTGAGCTAAGATTTTCAAGTTATTCACATAATGAAAACCTATAATTTCTTTCGGGCGAGTTCCCCATTCAAATGCATGTAACAGTGAGAAACGCACTGTCTTGACGAAAGAAAGCGTTTTTGTACAACTTCATATAAATAGCTGTAACTTTTGATAGAAGACTCGGACACACATGTTTATGGCTTTATCTTATAGACTTCAATATCCCCGTGCTGGGCAAACAGGTTTTAAAGCTGTGTGAGCTAAGATTTTCAAGTTATTCACATAATGAAAACCTATAATTTGTTTCGGGCGAGTTCCCCATTCAAATGCATGTAACAGTGAGAAACGCACTGTCTTGACGAAATAAAGCGTTTTTGTACAACTTCATATAAATAGCTGTAACTTTTGATAGAAGACTCAGACAAACATATTCATGGCTTTATCTTATAGACTTCAATATCCCCGTTCTGGGCAAATAAGTTTTGCAGCCGTTTGAGCTAAGATTTTAAAGTTATTCACATAATGAAAACCTATAATTTCTTTCGGGCGAGTTCCCCATTCAAATGCATGTAACAGTGAGAAACGCACTGTCTTGGCGAAAGAAAGCGTTTTTGTACAACTTCATATAAATAGCTGTAACTTTTGATAGAAGACTCAGACAAACATATTCATGGCTTTATCTTATAGACTTCAATATCCCCGTGCTGGGCAAACAGGTTTTAAAGCTGTGTGAGCTAAGATTTTCAAGTTATTCACATAATGAAAACCTATAATTTGTTTCGGGCGAGTTCCCCATTCAAATGCATGTAACAGTGAGAAACGCACTGTCTTGGAGAAAGAAAGCGTTTTTGTACAACTTCATATAAATAGCTGTAACTTTTGATAGAAGGCTCAGACAAACATATTCATGTCTTTATCTTATAGACTTCAATATCCCCGTGCTGGGCAAACAGGTTTTAAAGCTGTTTGAGCTAAGATTTTCAAGTTATTCACATAAGGAAAACCTATAATTTGTTTCGGGCGAGTTCCCCATTCAAATGCATGTAATTGTAAGAAACGCACTGTCTTGGCGAAAGAAAGCGTTTTTGTACAACTTCATATAAATACTGTAACTTTTGATAGAAGCCTCGGACACACATGTTTATGGCTTTATCTTATAGACTTCAATATCCCCGTGCTGGGCAAACAGGTTTTAAAGCTGTGTGAGCTAAGATTTTCAAGTTATTCACATAATGAAAACCTATAATTTGTTTCGGGCGAGTTCCCCATTCAAATGCATGTAACAGTGAGAAACGCACTGTCTTGGAGAAAGAAAGCGTTTTTGTACAACTTCATATAAATAGCTGTAACTTTTGATAGAAGACTCAGACAAACATATTCATGGCTTTATCTTATAGACTTCATTATCCCCGTGCTGGGCAAACAGGTTTTAAAGCTGTGTGAGCTAAGATTTTCAAGTTATTCACATAATGAAAACCTATACTTTCTTTCGGGCGAGTTCCCCATTCAAATGCATGTAACAGTGAGAAACGCACTGTCTTGGCGAAAGAAAGCGTTTTTGTACAACTTCATATAAATAGCTGTAATTTTTTATAGAAGACTCGGACAAACATATTCATGTCTTTATCTTATAGACTTCAATATCCCCGTGCTGGGCAAACAGGTTTTGCAGCCGTTTGAGCTAAGATTTTAAAGTTATTCACATAATGAAAACCTACACTTTTGTTCGGGCGAGTTCCCCATTCAAATGCATGTAATTGTAAGAAACGCACTGTCTTGACGAAATAAAGCGTTTTTGTACAACTTCATATAAATAGCTGTAACTTTTGATAGAAGACTCAGACAAACATATTCATGGCTTTATCTTATAGACTTCAATATCCCCGTGCTGGGCAAACAGGTTTTAAAGCTGTGTGAGCTAAGATTTTCAAGTTATTCACATAATGAAAACCTATAATTTGTTTCGGGCGAGTTCCCCATTCAAATGCATGTAACAGTGAGAAACGCACTGTCTTGGAGAAAGAAAGCGTTTTTCTACAACTTCATATAAATAGCTGTAACTTTTGATAGAAGCCTCGGACACACATGTTTATGGCTTTATCTTATAGACTTCATTATCCCCGTGCTGGGCAAACAGGTTTTAAAGCTGTGTGAGCTAAGATTTTCAAGTTATTCACATAAGGAAAACCTATAATTTGTTTCGGGCGAGTTCCCCATTCAAATGCATGTAATCGTAAGAAACGCACTGTCTTGACGAAATAAAGCGTTTTTGTACAACTTCATATAAATAGCTGTAACTTTTGATAGAAGAGTCAGACAAACATATTTATGGCTTTATCTTATAGACTTCAATATCCCCGTGCTGGGCAAACAGGTTTTAAAGCTGTGTGAGCTAAGATTTTCAAGTTATTCACATAATGAAAACCTATAATTTCTTTCGGGCGAGTTCCCCATTCAAATGCATGTAACAGTGAGAAACGCACTGTCTTGGCGAAAGAAAGCGTTTTTGTACAACTTCATATAAATAGCTGTAACTTTTGATAGAAGACTCAGACAAACATATTCATGGCTTTATCTTATAGACTTCAATATCCTCGTGCTGGGCAAACAGGTTTTAAAGCTGTGTGAGCTAAGATTTTCAAGTTATTCACATAATGAAAACCTATAATTTGTTTCGGGCGAGTTCCCCATTCAAATGCATGTAATCGTAAGAAACGCACTGTCTTGGCGAAATAAAGCGTTTTTGTACAACTTCATATAAATAGCTGTAACTTTTGATAGAAGAGTCGAACACACATGTTTATGGCTTTATCTTATAGACTTCAATATCCCCGTGCTGGGCAAACAGGTTTTAAAGCTGTGTGAGCTAAGATTTTCAAGTTATTCACATAATGAAAACCTATAATTTGTTTCGGGCGAGTTCCCCATTCAAATGCATGTAACAGTGAGAAACGCACTGTCTTGACGAAATAAAGCGTTTTTGTACAACTTCATATAAATACTGTAACTTTTGATAGAAGACTCAGACACACATATTTATGGCTTTATCTTATAGACTTCAATATCCCCGTGCTGGGCAAACAGGTTTTAAAGCTGTGTGAGCTAAGATTTTAAAGTTATTCACATAATGAAAACCTATAATTTGTTTCGGGCGAGTTCCCCATTCAAATGCATGTAACAGTGAGAAACGCACTGTCTTGGAGAAAGAAAGCGTTTTTGTACAACTTCATATAAATAGCTGTAACTTTTGATAGAAGACTCGGACACACATGTTTATGGCTTTATCTTATAGACTTCAATATCCCCGTGCTGGGCAAACAGGTTTTAAAGCTGTGTGAGCTAAGATTTTCAAGTTATTCACATAATGAAAACCTATAATTTGTTTCGGGCGAGTTCCCCATTCAAATGCATGTAACAGTGAGAAACGCACTGTCTTGACGAAAGAAAGCGTTTTTGTACAACTTCATATAAATAGCTGTAACTTTTGATAGAAGACTCGGACACACATGTTTATGGCTTTATCTTATAGACTTCATTATCCCCGTGCTGGGCAAACAGGTTTTAAAGCTGTGTGAGCTAAGATTTTCAAGTTATTCACATAATGAAAACCTACACTTTTGTTCGGGCGAGTTCCCCATTCAAATGCATGTAATTGTAAGAAACGCACTGTCTTGGCGAAAGAAAGCGTTTTTGTACAACTTCATATAAATAGCTGTAACTTTTGATAGAAGACTCGGACACACATGTTTATGGCTTTATCTTATAGACTTCAATATCCCCGTGCTGGGCAAACAGGTTTTAAAGCTGTGTGAGCTAAGATTTTCAAGTTATTCACATAATGAAAACCTATAATTTGTTTCGGGCGAGTTCCCCATTCAAATGCATGTAACAGTGAGAAACGCACTGTCTTGGAGAAAGAAAGCGTTTTTGTACAACTTCATATAAATACTGTAACTTTTGATAGAAGACTCAGACAAACATATTCATGGCTTTATCTTATAGACTTCAATATCCCCGTGCTGGGCAAACAGGTTTTAAAGCTGTGTGAGCTAAGATTTTCAAGTTATTCACATAATGAAAACCTATAATTTGTTTCGGGCGAGTTCCCCATTCAAATGCATGTAACAGTGAGAAACGCACTGTCTTGGCGAAAGAAAGCGTTTTTGTACAACTTCATATAAATAGCTGTAACTTTTGATAGAAGCCTCGGACACACATGTTTATGGCTTTATCTTATAGACTTCATTATCCCCGTGCTGGGCAAACAGGTTTTAAAGCTGTGTGAGCTAAGATTTTCAAGTTATTCACATAATGAAAACCTATAATTTGTTTCGGGCGAGTTCCCCATTCAAATGCATGTAATCGTAAGAAACGCACTGTCTTGGCGAAATAAAGCGTTTTTGTACAACTTCATATAAATAGCTGTAACTTTTGATAGAAGAGTCGGACACACATGTTTATGGCTTTATCTTATAGACTTCAATATCCCCGTGCTGGGCAAACAGGTTTTAAAGCTGTGTGAGCTAAGATTTTCAAGTTATTCACATAATGAAAACCTATAATTTGTTTCGGGCGAGTTCCCCATTCAAATGCATGTAACAGTGAGAAACGCACTGTCTTGACGAAATAAAGCGTTTTTGTACAACTTCATATAAATAGCTGTAACTTTTGATAGAAGACTCGGACACACATGTTTATCTCTTTATCTTATAGACTTCATTATCCCCGTGCTGGGCAAACAGGTTTTAAAGCTGTGTGAGCTAAGATTTTCAAGTTATTCACATAATGAAAACCTATAATTTGTTTCGGGCGAGTTCCCCATTCAAATGCATGTAACAGTGAGAAACGCACTGTCTTGGCGAAAGAAAGCGTTTTTGTACAACTTCATATAAATAGCTGTAACTTTTGATAGAAGACTCAGACACACATATTTATGGCTTTATCTTATAGACTTCAATATCCCCGTGCTGGGCAAACAGGTTTTAAAGCTGTGTGAGCTAAGATTTTAAAGTTATTCACATAATGAAAACCTATAATTTGTTTCGGGCGAGTTCCCCATTCAAATGCATGTAATTGTAAGAAACGCACTGTCTTGACGAAATAAAGCGTTTTTGTACAACTTCATATAAATAGCTGTAACTTTTGATAGAAGACTCAGACACACATGTTTATGGCTTTATCTTATAGACTTCAATATCCCCGTGCTGGGCAAACAGGTTTTAAAGCTGTGTGAGCTAAGATTTTCAAGTTATTCACATAATGAAAACCTATAATTTGTTTCGGGCGAGTTCCCCATTCAAATGCATGTAATCGTAAGAAACGCACTGTCTTGGCGAAATAAAGCGTTTTTGTACAACTTCATATAAATAGCTGTAACTTTTGATAGAAGACTCGGACACACATGTTTATCTCTTTATCTTATAGACTTCATTATCCCCGTGCTGGGCAAACAGGTTTTAAAGCTGTGTGAGCTAAGATTTTCAAGTTATTCACATAATGAAAACCTATAATTTGTTTCGGGCGAGTTCCCCATTCAAATGCATGTAACAGTGAGAAACGCACTGTCTTGGCGAAAGAAAGCGTTTTTGTACAACTTCATATAAATAGCTGTAACTTTTGATAGAAGACTCAGACAAACATATTTATGGCTTTATCTTATAGACTTCAATATCCCCGTGCTGGGCAAACAGGTTTTAAAGCTGTGTGAGCTAAGATTTTAAAGTTATTCACATAATGAAAACCTATAATTTGTTTCGGGCGAGTTCCCCATTCAAATGCATGTAACAGTGAGAAACGCACTGTCTTGGAGAAAGAAAGCGTTTTTGTACAACTTCATATAAATAGCTGTAACTTTTGATAGAAGACTCGGACACACATGTTTATGGCTTTATCTTATAGACTTCAATATCCCCGTGCTGGGCAAACAGGTTTTAAAGCTGTGTGAGCTAAGATTTTAAAGTTATTCACATAATGAAAACCTACACTTTTGTTCGGGCGAGTTCCCCATTCAAATGCATGTAATTGTAAGAAACGCACTGTCTTGGCGAAATAAAGCGTTTTTCTACAACTTCATATAAATAGCTGTAACTTTTGATAGAAGACTCAGACAAACATATTCATGGCTTTATCTTATAGACTTCATTATCCCCGTGCTGGGCAAACAGGTTTTAAAGCTGTGTGAGCTAAGATTTTCAAGTTATTCACATAATGAAAACCTATAATTTGTTTCGGGCGAGTTCCCCATTCAAATGCATGTAATCGTAAGAAACGCACTGTCTTGGCGAAAGAAAGCGTTTTTGTACAACTTCATATAAATAGCTGTAACTTTTGATAGAAGACTCAGACACACATATTCATGGCTTTATCTTATAGACTTCAATATCCCCGTTCTGGGCAAATAAGTTTTGCAGCCGTTTGAGCTAAGATTTTAAAATTATTCACATAATGAAAACCTATAATTTCTTTTGGGCGAGTTCCCCATTCAAATGCATGTAATCGTAAGAAACGCACTGTCTTGGCGAAAGAAAGCGTTTTTGTACAACTTCATATAAATAGCTGTAACTTTTGATAGAAGACTCGGACACACATGTTTATGGCTTTATCTTATAGACTTCAATATCCCCGTGCTGGGCAAACAGGTTTTAAAGCTGTGTGAGCTAAGATTTTCAAGTTATTCACATAATGAAAACCTATAATTTGTTTCGGGCGAGTTCCCCATTCAAATGCATGTAACAGTGAGAAACGCACTGTCTTGGCGAAATAAAGCGTTTTTGTACAACTTCATATAAATACTGTAACTTTTGATAGAAGACTCGGACACACATGTTTATGGCTTTATCTTATAGACTTCATTATCCCCGTTCTGGGCAAACAGGTTTTAAAGCTGTGTGAGCTAAGATTTTCAAGTTATTCACATAATGAAAACCTATAATTTGTTTCGGGCGAGTTCCCCATTCAAATGCATGTAACAGTGAGAAACGCACTGTCTTGGCGAAAGAAAGCGTTTTTGTACAACTTCATATTAAATAGCTGTAACTTTTGATAGAAGACTCAGACAAACATATTCATGGCTTTATCTTATAGACTTCAATATCCCCGTGCAGGGCACACAGGTTTTAAAGCTGTGTGAGCTAAGATTTTCAAGTTATTCACATAAGGAAAACCTATAATTTGTTTCGGGCGAGTTCCCCATTCAAATGCATGTAACAGTTAGAAACGCACTGTCTTGGAGAAAGAAAGCGTTTTTCTACAACTTCATATAAATAGCTGTAACTTTTGATAGAAGCCTCGGACACACATGTTTATGGCTTTATCTTATAGACTTCATTATCCCCGTGCTGGGCAAACAGGTTTTAAAGCTGTGTGAGCTAAGATTTTAAAGTTATTCACATAATGAAAACCTATAATTTGTTTCGGGCGAGTTCCCCATTCAAATGCATGTAATCGTAAGAAACGCACTGTCTTGACGAAATAAAGCGTTTTTCTACAACTTCATATAAATAGCTGTAACTTTTGATAGAAGACTCAGACAAACATATTCATGGCTTTATCTTATAGACTTCAATATCCCCGTGCTGGGCAAATAAGTTTTGCAGCCGTTTGAGCTAAGATTTTCAAGTTATTCACATAATGAAAACCTACACTTTTGTTCGGGCGAGTTCCCCATTCAAATGCATGTAACAGTGAGAAACGCACTGTCTTGACGAAATAAAGCGTTTTTGTACAACTTCATATAAATAGCTGTAACTTTTGATAGAAGCCTCGGACACACATGTTTATGGCTTTATCTTATAGACTTCAATATCCCCGTGCTGGGCAAACAGGTTTTGCAGCCGTTTGAGCTAAGATTTTAAAGTTATTCACATAATGAAAACCTACACTTTTGTTCGGGCGAGTTCCCCATTCAAATGCATGTAATCGTAAGAAACGCACTGTCTTGACGAAATAAAGCGTTTTTGTACAACTTCATATAAATAGCTGTAACTTTTGATAGAAGACTCAGACAAACATATTTATGGCTTTATCTTATAGACTTCATTATCCCCGTGCTGGGCAAACAGGTTTTAAAGCTGTGTGAGCTAAGATTTTCAAGTTATTCACATAATGAAAACCTATAATTTCTTTCCGGCGAGTTCCCCATTCAAATGCATGTAACAGTGAGAAACGCACTGTCTTGGCGAAAGAAAGCGTTTTTGTACAACTTCATATAAATAGCTGTAACTTTTGATAGAAGACTCAGACAAACATATTCATGGCTTTATCTTATAGACTTCAATATCCCCGTGCTGGGCAAACAGGTTTTAAAGCTGTGTGAGCTAAGATTTTAAAGTTATTCACATAATGAAAACCTATAATTTGTTTCGGGCGAGTTCCCCATTCAAATGCATGTAACAGTGAGAAACGCACTGTCTTGGCGAAAGAAAGCGTTTTTGTACAACTTCATATAAATAGCTGTAACTTTTGATAGAAGACTCGGACACACATGTTTATGTCTTTATCTTATAGACTTCATTATCCCCGTTCTGGGCAAACAGGTTTTAAAGCTGTGTGAGCTAAGATTTTAAAGTTATTCACATAATGAAAACCTATAATTTGTTTCGGGCGAGTTCCCCATTCAAATGCATGTAACAGTGAGAAACGCACTGTCTTGACGAAATAAAGCGTTTTTGTACAACTTCATATAAATAGCTGTAACTTTTGATAGAAGCCTCGGACACACATGTTTATGGCTTTATCTTATAGACTTCATTATCCCCGTGCTGGGCAAACAGGTTTTAAAGCTGTGTGAGCTAAGATTTTCAAGTTATTCACATAATGAAAACCTATACTTTGTTTCGGGCGAGTTCCCCATTCAAATGCATGTAACAGTGAGAAACGCACTGTCTTGGCGAAAGAAAGCGTTTTTGTACAACTTCATATAAATAGCTGTAACTTTTGATAGAAGACTCAGACAAACATATTCATGGCTTTATCTTATAGACTTCAATATCCCCGTTCTGGGCAAATAAGTTTTGCAGCCGTTTGAGCTAAGATTTTCAAGTTATTCACATAATGAAAACCTATACTTTCTTTCGGGCGAGTTCCCCATTCAAATGCATGTAACAGTGAGAAACGCACTGTCTTGGCGAAAGAAAGCGTTTTTGTACAACTTCATATAAATAGCTGTAACTTTTGATAGAAGACTCAGACAAACATATTCATGGCTTTATCTTATAGACTTCAATATCCCCGTGCAGGGCACACAGGTTTTAAAGCTGTGTGAGCTAAGATTTTCAAGTTATTCACATAAGGAAAACCTATAATTTGTTTCGGGCGAGTTCCCCATTCAAATGCATGTAATCGTAAGAAACGCACTGTCTTGGCGAAAGAAAGCGTTTTTGTACAACTTCATATAAATAGCTGTAACTTTTGATAGAAGACTCGGACACACATGTTTATGGCTTTATCTTATAGACTTCATTATCCCCGTGCTGGGCAAACAGGTTTTAAAGCTGTGTGAGCTAAGATTTTCAAGTTATTCACATAATGAAAACCTATAATTTGTTTCGGGCGAGTTCCCCAT
This sequence comes from Perissodus microlepis, assembly GCF_051167445.1. Lineage (NCBI taxonomy): Eukaryota > Metazoa > Chordata > Actinopteri > Cichliformes > Cichlidae > Perissodus > Perissodus microlepis. Next base: position 1,948,127 of record NC_140473.1, on the reverse strand, counting down.
TCAAATGCATGTAACAGTGAGAAACGCACTGTCTTGGAGAAAGAAAGCGTTTTTCTACAACTTCATATAAATAGCTGTAACTTTTGATAGAAGACTCAGACAAACATATTCATGGCTTTATCTTATAGACTTCAATATCCCCGTGCTGGGCAAATAAGTTTTGCAGCCGTTTGAGCTAAGATTTTCAAGTTATTCACATAATGAAAACCTACACTTTTGTTCGGGCGAGTTCCCCATTCAAATGCATGTAACAGTGAGAAACGCACTGTCTTGACGAAATAAAGCGTTTTTGTACAACTTCATATAAATAGCTGTAACTTTTGATAGAAGCCTCGGACACACATGTTTATGGCTTTATCTTATAGACTTCAATATCCCCGTGCTGGGCAAACAGGTTTTAAAGCTGTGTGAGCTAAGATTTTCAAGTTATTCACATAATGAAAACCTATACTTTGTTTCGGGCGAGTTCCCCATTCAAATGCATGTAACAGTGAGAAACGCACTGTCTTGGCGAAAGAAAGCGTTTTTGTACAACTTCATATAAATAGCTGTAACTTTTGATAGAAGACTCAGACAAACATATTCATGGCTTTATCTTATAGACTTCAATATCCCCGTTCTGGGCAAATAAGTTTTGCAGCCGTTTGAGCTAAGATTTTCAAGTTATTCACATAATGAAAACCTATACTTTCTTTCGGGCGAGTTCCCCATTCAAATGCATGTAACAGTGAGAAACGCACTGTCTTGGCGAAAGAAAGCGTTTTTGTACAACTTCATATAAATAGCTGTAACTTTTGATAGAAGACTCAGACAAACATATTCATGGCTTTATCTTATAGACTTCAATATCCCCGTGCAGGGCACACAGGTTTTAAAGCTGTGTGAGCTAAGATTTTCAAGTTATTCACATAAGGAAAACCTATAATTTGTTTCGGGCGAGTTCCCCATTCAAATGCATGTAACAGTGAGAAACGCACTGTCTTGGAGAAAGAAAGCGTTTTTCTACAACTTCATATAAATAGCTGTAACTTTTGATAGAAGACTCAGACAAACATATTCATGGCTTTATCTTATAGACTTCAATATCCCCGTGCTGGGCAAATAAGTTTTGCAGCCGTTTGAGCTAAGATTTTCAAGTTATTCACATAATGAAAACCTACACTTTTGTTCGGGCGAGTTCCCCATTCAAATGCATGTAACAGTGAGAAACGCACTGTCTTGACGAAATAAAGCGTTTTTGTACAACTTCATATAAATAGCTGTAACTTTTGATAGAAGACTCAGACAAACATATTTATGGCTTTATCTTATAGACTTCATTATCCCCGTGCTGGGCAAACAGGTTTTAAAGCTGTGTGAGCTAAGATTTTCAAGTTATTCACATAATGAAAACCTATAATTTCTTTCCGGCGAGTTCCCCATTCAAATGCATGTAACAGTGAGAAACGCACTGTCTTGGCGAAAGAAAGCGTTTTTCTACAACTTCATATAAATAGCTGTAACTTTTGATAGAAGACTCAGACAAACATATTCATGGCTTTATCTTATAGACTTCAATATCCTCGTGCTGGGCAAACAGGTTTTAAAGCCGTGTGAGCTAAGATTTTCAAGTTATTCACATAATGAAAACCTATAATTTGTTTCGGGCGAGTTCCCCATTCAAATGCATGTAACAGTGAGAAACGCACTGTCTTGGCGAAAGAAAGCGTTTTTGTACAACTTCATATAAATAGCTGTAACTTTTGATAGAAGACTCAGACACACATGTTTATGGCTTTATCTTATAGACTTCAATATCCCCGTGCTGGGCAAACAGGTTTTAAAGCTGTGTGAGCTAAGATTTTAAAGTTGTTCACATAATGAAAACCTATAATTTGTTTCGGGCGAGTTCCCCATTCAAATGCATGTAACAGTGAGAAACGCACTGTCTTGGCGAAATAAAGCGTTTTTGTACAACTTCATATAAATAGCTGTAACTTTTGATAGAAGACTCGGACACACATGTTTATGTCTTTATCTTATAGACTTCAATATCCCCGTGCTGGGCAAACAGGTTTTAAAGCTGTGTGAGCTAAGATTTTCAAGTTATTCACATAATGAAAACCTATAATTTGTTTCGGGCGAGTTCCCCATTCAAATGCATGTAATCGTAAGAAACGCACTGTCTTGGCGAAATAAAGCGTTTTTGTACAACTTCATATAAATAGCTGTAACTTTTGATAGAAGACTCGGACACACATGTTTATGTCTTTATCTTATAGACTTCATTATCCCCGTGCTGGGCAAACAGGTTTTAAAGCTGTGTGAGCTAAGATTTTCAAGTTATTCACATAATGAAAACCTATAATTTGTTTCGGGCGAGTTCCCCATTCAAATGCATGTAACAGTGAGAAACGCACTGTCTTGGCGAAAGAAAGCGTTTTTGTACAACTTCATATAAATAGCTGTAACTTTTGATAGAAGACTCGGACACACATATTTATGGCTTTATCTTATAGACTTCAATATCCCCGTTCTGGGCAAACAGGTTTTAAAGCTGTGTGAGCTAAGATTTTCAAGTTATTCACATAATGAAAACCTATAATTTCTTTCGGGCGAGTTCCCCATTCAAATGCATGTAATCGTAAGAAACGCACTGTCTTGGCGAAATAAAGCGTTTTTGTACAACTTCATATAAATAGCTGTAACTTTTGATAGAAGACTCAGACACACATATTTATGGCTTTATCTTATAGACTTCAATATCCCCGTGCTGGGCAAACAGGTTTTAAAGCTGTGTGAGCTAAGATTTTAAAGTTATTCACATAATGAAAACCTATAATTTGTTTCGGGCGAGTTCCCCATTCAAATGCATGTAACAGTGAGAAACGCACTGTCTTGACGAAATAAAGCGTTTTTGTACAACTTCATATAAATAGCTGTAACTTTTGATAGAAGACTCGGACACACATGTTTATGGCTTTATCTTATAGACTTCATTATCCCCGTGCTGGGCAAACAGGTTTTAAAGCTGTGTGAGCTAAGATTTTCAAGTTATTCACATAATGAAAACCTATAATTTGTTTCGGGCGAGTTCCCCATTCAAATGCATGTAACAGTGAGAAACGCACTGTCTTGGCGAAAGAAAGCGTTTTTGTACAACTTCATATAAATACTGTAACTTTTGATAGAAGACTCAGACACACATATTTATGGCTTTATCTTATAGACTTCAATATCCCCGTTCTGGGCAAACAGGTTTTAAAGCTGTGTGAGCTAAGATTTTCAAGTTATTCACATAATGAAAACCTATAATTTCTTTCGGGCGAGTTCCCCATTCAAATGCATGTAATCGTAAGAAACGCACTGTCTTGGCGAAATAAAGCGTTTTTGTACAACTTCATATAAATAGCTGTAACTTTTGATAGAAGACTCAGACACACATATTTATGGCTTTATCTTATAGACTTCAATATCCCCGTGCTGGGCAAACAGGTTTTAAAGCTGTGTGAGCTAAGATTTTCAAGTTATTCACATAATGAAAACCTATAATTTGTTTCGGGCGAGTTCCCCATTCAAATGCATGTAACAGTGAGAAACGCACTGTCTTGACGAAATAAAGCGTTTTTGTACAACTTCATATAAATAGCTGTAACTTTTGATAGAAGACTCGGACACACATGTTTATGGCTTTATCTTATAGACTTCAATATCCCCGTGCTGGGCAAACAGGTTTTGCAGCCGTTTGAGCTAAGATTTTAAAGTTATTCACATAATGAAAACCTACACTTTTGTTCGGGCGAGTTCCCCATTCAAATGCATGTAATTGTAAGAAACGCACTGTCTTGACGAAATAAAGCGTTTTTGTACAACTTCATATAAATAGCTGTAACTTTTGATAGAAGACTCGGACACACATGTTTATGGCTTTATCTTATAGACTTCATTATCCCCGTGCTGGGCAAACAGGTTTTGCAGCCGTTTGAGCTAAGATTTTAAAGTTATTCACATAATGAAAACCTACACTTTTGTTCGGGCGAGTTCCCCATTCAAATGCATGTAATTGTAAGAAACGCACTGTCTTGACGAAATAAAGCGTTTTTGTACAACTTCATATAAATAGCTGTAACTTTTGATAGAAGCCTCGGACACACATGTTTATGGCTTTATCTTATAGACTTCAATATCCCCGTGCTGGGCAAACAGGTTTTAAAGCTGTGTGAGCTAAGATTTTCAAGTTATTCACATAATGAAAACCTATAATTTGTTTCGGGCGAGTTCCCCATTCAAATGCATGTAACAGTGAGAAACGCACTGTCTTGGAGAAAGAAAGCGTTTTTGTACAACTTCATATAAATAGCTGTAACTTTTGATAGAAGCCTCGGACACACATATTCATGGCTTTATCTTATAGACTTCAATATCCCCGTGCTGGGCAAATAAGTTCTGCAGCCGTTTGAGCTAAGATTTTAAAGTTATTCACATAATGAAAACCTATAATTTGTTTCGGGCGAGTTCCCCACTCAAATGCATGTAACAGTGAGAAACGCACTGTCTTGACGAAATAAAGCGTTTTTGTACAACTTCATATAAATAGCTGTAACTTTTGATAGAAGACTCAGACAAACATATTCATGGCTTTATCTTATAGACTTCAATATCCCCGTTCTGGGCAAACAGGTTTTAAAGCTGTGTGAGCTAAGATTTTAAAGTTATTCACATAATGAAAACCTATAATTTGTTTCGGGCGAGTTCCCCACTCAAATGCATGTAACAGTGAGAAACGCACTGTCTTGGAGAAAGAAAGCGTTTTTGTACAACTTCATATAAATAGCTGTAACTTTTGATAGAAGCCTCGGACACACATATTCATGGCTTTATCTTATAGACTTCATTATCCCCGTGCTGGGCAAACAGGTTTTAAAGCTGTGTGAGCTAAGATTTTCAAGTTATTCACATAATGAAAACCTATAATTTCTTTCGGACGAGTTCCCCATTCAAATGCATGTAACAGTGAGAAACGCACTGTCTTGGCGAAAGAAAGCGTTTTTGTACAACTTCATATAAATAGCTGTAACTTTTGATAGAAGCCTCGGACACACATGTTTATGGCTCTATCTTATAGACTTCAATATCCCCGTGCTGGGCAAACAGGTTTTGCAGGTGTTTGAGCTAAGATTTTAAAGTTATTCACATAATGAAAACCTATAATTTGTTTCGGGCGAGTTCCCCATTCAAATGCATGTAACAGTGAGAAACGCACTGTCTTGGCGAAAGAAAGCGTTTTTGTACAACTTCATATAAATAGCTGTAACTTTTGATAGAAGACTCGGACACACATGTTTATGTCTTTATCTTATAGACTTCATTATCCCCGTGCTGGGCACACAGGTTTTAAAGCTGTGTGAGCTAAGATTTTCAAGTTATTCACATAATGAAAACCTATAATTTGTTTTGGGCGAGTTCCCCATTCAAATGCATGTAACAGTGAGAAACGCACTGTCTTGGCGAAAGAAAGTGTTTTTGTACAACTTCATGAAGTTAGCTGTAAGTTTTGATAGAAGACTCGGACACACATGTTTATGGCTTTATCTTATAGACTTCATTATCCCCGTGCTGGGCAAACAGGTTTTAAAGCTGTGTGAGCTAAGATTTTCAAGTTATTCACATAATGAAAACCTATAATTTGTTTTTCGGGCGAGTTCCCCATTCAAATGCATGTAATCGTAAGAAACACACTGTCTTGACGAAATAAAGCGTTTTTGTACAACTTCATATAAATAGCTGTAACTTTTGATAGAAGACTCAGACAAACATATTCATGGCTTTATCTTATAGACTTCAATATCCCCGTGCTGGGCAAACAGGTTTTAAAGCTGTGTGAGCTAAGATTTTAAAGTTATTCACATAATGAAAACCTATAATTTGTTTCGGGCGAGTTCCCCATTCAAATGCATGTAATAGTGAGAAACGCACTGTCTTGACGAAAGAAAGCGTTTTTGTACAACTTCATATAAATAGCTGTAACTTTTGATAGAAGACTCAGACAAACATATTCATGGCTTTATCTTATAGACTTCAATATCCCCGTTCTGGGCAAATAAGTTTTGCAGCCGTTTGAGCTAAGATTTTAAAATTATTCACATAATGAAAACCTATAATTTCTTTCGGGCGAGTTCCCCATTCAAATGCATGTAACAGTAAGAAACACACTGTCTTGGCGAAATAAAGCGTTTTTGTACAACTTCATATAAATAGCTGTAACTTTTGATAGAAGACTCGGACACACATGTTTATGGCTTTATCTTATAGACTTCATTATCCCCGTGCTGGGCAAACAGGTTTTAAAGCTGTGTGAGCTAAGATTTTCAAGTTATTCACATAATGAAAACCTATAATTTGTTTCGGGCGAGTTCCCCATTCAAATGCATGTAACAGTGAGAAACGCACTGTCTTGACGAAATAAAGCGTTTTTGTACAACTTCATATAAATAGCTGTAACTTTTGATAGAAGACTCAGACAAACATATTCATGGCTTTATCTTATAGACTTCAATATCCCCGTGCTGGGCAAACAGGTTTTGCAGGTGTTTGAGCTAAGATTTTCAAGTTATTCACATAATGAAAACCTATAATTTCTTTCGGGCGAGTTCCCCATTCAAATGCATGTAATCGTAAGAAACGCACTGTCTTGACGAAATAAAGCGTTTTTCTACAACTTCATATAAATAGCTGTAACTTTTGATAGAAGCCTCGGACAGACATGTTTATGGCTTTATCTTATAGACTTCAATATCCCCGTTCTGGGCAAACAGGTTTTGCAGGTGTTTGAGCTAAGATTTTAAAGTTATTCACATAATGAAAACCTATAATTTCTTTTGGGCGAGTTCCCCATTCAAATGCATGTAATCGTAAGAAACGCACTGTCTTGACGAAATAAAGCGTTTTTCTACAACTTCATATAAATAGCTGTAACTTTTGATAGAAGACTCAGACACACATATTCATGGCTTTATCTTATAGACTTCATTATCCCCGTGCTGGTTGTATAAAAACGCTTTCTTTCGCCAAGACAGTGCGTTTCTCACTGTTACATGCATTTGAATGGGGAACTCGCCCAAAACAAAGTATAGGTTTTCATTATGTGAATAACTTGAAAATCTTAGCTCAAACGGCTGCAAAACTTATTTGCCCAGAACGGGGATATTGAAGTCTATAAGATAAAGCCATAAACATGTGTGTCCGAGTCTTCTATTAAAAGTTACAGCTATTTATATGAAGTTGTACAAAAACGCTTTCTTTCGCCAAGACAGTGCGTTTCTTACGATTACATGCATTTGAATGGGGAACTCGCCCTAAACAAAGTATAGGGTTTCATTATGTGAATAACTTGAAAATCTTAGCTCACACAGCTGTAAAACCTGTTTGATCAACACGAAAACATTAAATTCTATAAGATAAAACCATAAATATGTGTGTCTGAGTCTTCTATCAAAAGTTACATGTAACTTCATGAAGTTGTACAAAAAGGCTTTATTTCGCCAACACATTGCGTTTCTCACTGTTACATGCATTTGAATGGAGTTCTCGCCCGAAACAAAGTATAGGTTTTCATTATGTGAATAACTCGAAAATCTTAGCTCAAACAGCTTTGAAACCTGTTTGCCCAGCACGAGGATATTGAAGTCTATAAGATAAAGCCATGAATATGTGTGTCTGAGCCTTCTATCAAAAGTTACAGCTAACTTCATGAAGTTGTAAAAAAAGGCTTTATTTCGCCAACACAGTGCGTTTCTTTCTATTACATGCATTTGAATGGAGTTCTCGCCCAAAACAAAGTATAGGTTTTCATTATGTGAATAACCAATTTAATACCAACATACCTTTGAGGGCAAAGCATTTTTAATGTGTCCATTTATATGCTCTTCAATCTGAAAGTAGGGCTGAGAGTGGGGCACAGAGGGCAGTGAAACAGCCAACACGTGGTGCATTCCTGCAATTCTGGCTTGGAGGCAGAATTCCAAATTGATATGTGCATTTAAAACAGAGAGAAAAACAGATAAACACCATATACAAATTTAAGTTCAGGTTTTAGCAGAAATAACACGTTACAGTTAGCATGTAAGAAATTTGGGGAGAAAATTCTTTACAAAAACATAATTTACAATTTATTTGTGACATACGTATCTATTGACATATAACAGACAATTTAACAAGTGCTAACTAAAATCTGGGCAATAAAAAAGCAGAACAGAATGGAGTAGAGAATATAAGTATTTATAAATATATAAACTTCTTTGTGACGAACTTTACTATGTTTTTGCAGGTGGAATGAAAGACACGAATAAAGTGCAATATGCAGTAAATGGAACAATGTGCATTGATGTTACAGATAGTGAAAAGTAGTTCAATAATAAGCAAAAATCAAATACGTTTGAAACTGACCACTAAATGCTAACCGGAGGTGTCAAAAGTGCACACATTCCTTACTAAAGTTTAGATACCTCGGAGGTCTGACTGTTGTTGTAACGCTAACAAAGTCTAAAGGTCACGTGTTTCCGCCTACTGTGGAGATCACGTGTTTCCGCCTACTGTGGAGATCACGTGTTTCCGCCTACTGTGGAGGTCACGTGTTTCCGCCTACTGTGGAGGTCACGTATTTCCGCCTACTGTGGAGATCACGTGTTTCCGCCTACTGTGGAGGTCACGTGTTTCCGCCTACTGTGGAGGTCACGTGTTTCCGCCTACTGTGGAGGTCACGTGTTTCCGCCTACTGTGGAGGTCACGTGTTTCCGCCTACTGTGGAGATCACGTGTTTCCGCCTACTGTGGAGATCACGTGTTTCCGCCTACTGTGGAGGTCACGTATTTCCGGCTACTGTGGAGATCACGTGTTTCCGCCTACTGTGGAGGTCACGTATTTCCGCCTACTGTGGAGATCACGTGTTTCCGCCTACTGTGGAGGTCACCTGCTTCCGGCTACTGTGGAGGTCCCAATATGGCGCTCCCCAGTGGCTGCAGCCAGACCCTTCTCCAATGTTTCTGCGCAGACGCAGTGCATGCGCACAACACCAAACCCACATTAACTTCTTTTTCTCTCACCCATCTGGAATACTTCTTAAGGCTATGGTTATGGTTATCCCCTTCGTATATTTTATTTATATATGTCTCTGTATTTATATATGTGTGTATATATATATAATACAGGGAGTGCAGAATTATTAGGCAAATTGTATTTTTGAGGAATAATTTTATTATTGAACAACAACCATGTTCTCAATGAACCCAAAAAACTCATTAATATCAAAGCTGAATGTTTTTGGAAGTAGTTTTTAGTTTGTTTTTAGTTTTAGCTATTTTAGGGGGATATCTGTGTGTGCAGGTGACTATTACTGTGCATAATTATTAGGCAACTTAACAAAAAACAAATATATACCCATTTCAATTATTTATTTTTACCAGTGAAACCAATATAACATCTCCACATTCACAAATATACATTTCTGACATTCAAAAACAAAACAAAAACAAATCAGCGAGCAATATAGCCACCTTTCTTTGCAAGGACACTCAAAAGCCTGCCATCCATGGCTTCTGTCAGTGTTTTGATCTGTTCACCATCAACATTGCGTGCAGCAGCAACCACAGCCTCCCAGACACTGTTCAGAGAGGTGTACTGTTTTCCCTCCTTGTAAATCTCACATTTGATGATGGACCACAGGTTCTCAATGGGGTTCAGATCAGGTGAACAAGGTGGCCATGTCATTCGTTTTTCTTCTTTTATACCCTTTCTTGCCAGCCACACTGTGGAGTACTTGGACGCGTGTGATGGAGCATTGTCCTGCATGAAAATCATGTTTTTCTTGAAGGATGCAGACTTCTTCCTGTACCACTGCTTGAAGAAGGTGTCTTCCAGAAACTGGCAGTAGGACTGGGAGTTGAGCTTGACTCCATCCTCAACCCGAAAAGGCCCCACAAGCTCATCTTTGATGGTACCAGCCCAAACCAGTACTCCACCTCCACCTTGCTGGCGTCTGAGTCGGACTGGAGCTCTCTGCCCTTTACCAATCCAGCCACGGGCCCATCCATCTGGCCCATCAAGACTCACTCTCATTTCATCAGTCCATAAAACCTTAGAAAAATCAGTCTTGAGATATTTTTTGGCCCAGTCTTGACGTTTCAGCTTGTGTGTCTTGTTCAGTGGTGGTCGTCTTTCAGCCTTTCTTACCTTGGCCATGTCTCTGAGTATTGCACACCTTGTGCTTTTGGGCACTCCAGTGATGTTACTTACATATCTATATTATTGCTAATATATATTGTAATATATCTATATCACTAAAGCACTTCTGGATGGATGCAAACTGCATTTCGTTGCCCTGTACCTGTGCATGTGCAATGACAATAAAGTTGAATTCTATTCTATTCTATTCTATTCTATGTTGCAGCTCTGAAATATGGCCAAACTGGTGGCAAGTGGCATCTTGGCAGCTGCACGCTTGACTTTTCTCAGTTCATGGGCAGTTATTTGGCGCCTTGGTTTTTCCACACGCTTCTTGCGACCCTGTTGACTATTTTGAATGAAACGCTTGATTGTTCGATGATCACGCTTCAGAAGCTTTGCAATTTTGAGACTGCTGCATCCCTCTGCACGATATCTCACTATTTTTGACTTTTCTGAGCCTGTCAAGTCCTTCTTTTGACCCATTTTGCCAAAGGAAAGGACGTTGCCTAATAATTATGCACACCTGATATACGGTGTTGATGTCATTAGACCACACCCCTTCTCATTACAGAGATGCACATCACCTAATATGCTTAATTGGTAGTAGGCTTTCGAGCCTATACAGCTTGGAGTAAGACAACATGCATGCAGAGGATGGTGTGGACAAAATACTCATTTGCCTAATAATTCTGCACTCCCTGTATTCTGCTCACGCTCTGTAACTTCTGTCGGTGCTGTGGTTTTGGAAACCGAATTTCCCAGAGGAACCCACCCGAGGGATTAATAAAGTTTTATCTTATCTTATCTTATCTCTTGTCTATACTGAACATAAACAACTGTGTTAGTGTGACGCCCTGCATAATTGAAGGATTACGATAAACTTCAGTTCTTACTGAATCTATAACATTGCCTTGATCTGCCTACATCATTTTAAAATGCATTTTTTAAATAGTTTGTGTTGTTAAATGAGTTTTGTGTCACTGTGCACAGTGAAAAACTCACCTGATGTAGTGGTAAGGCCATGTTCACCACTAGATGGTGACAACCTGGCACAGGTATTTTCTATACACACTAAATTTCACACTGAAAAGCCTTGGTGGGAATTTTTGTTTGCATAGAAAGTCAAGGAAAAAATGTCCTGAGGTTTTCCAGTGTTTTCAAAATTGTGTTTTTCAGATACACATCAAAACTTCACACAGACAAACACACACACAAAACAACAAAATATGTCAAATTACATAAGATAAGATAAGATAACCTTTATTAGTCCCACACGTGGGAAATTTGTTTTGTTACAGCGGTGGACAGTGCAAAGTTACATGGAGAATTAGAAAAAAGAAAAACATCTCATTTGTAAAAAAATAAACCAAAACCATCCTTCAGCTGCTTTCAATCACATCTCCGAGTCTCTGTGAGCAGACGCAGCTTGTGCTCGTCTTCAGGGTGAAGCTTGACGTGCTAATAAAAGAAAACATGTTTGCAGCTCAATTTCAAAACACTGTGTGGGTTTCTCTGGTTCATTTGTGCAACTGTTTCTTGGTAAATTATACAAGAACAGGAAACATAAAAATGGCTGTTGTCATCCAACATGCCCATAAAAGGCTTCATGATATACTGCTGCTGTTCACCTGCTTGTCTTACTCTGCTGGACTTTTCAGAAGTCGTCTGTTTCACATATAGAGTGCTGTTTCTTATTATTTTAATGTGCTGAATCCAAACCCGACAATTAAAATATCTGATTAGCTGCTGTCTCCAAGACATTTATTTTTACACTACATGTTGTTTGGATGAGTTTTTCATATGTGTTTGGTAATATCTGACCTTTCTTCATTATGAAACAATAATCAGAGAAAGGTCAACACAGATTAGTCTTAGTATGAAACATTAGAAAGCACAGCAGGGTTATTGCAGGCCCGCCCTCACATTGTGAGCAATGCTGTGACGTTTCTCAGTTACAATAATGTGACATAACTTCTGCCAAGCAGCTTCTGTGTTTGGTAGCGTTGGTGTCACTGTGTCTGTAAACACGATAACTGGAAACAGGCATGTAGAGTGGCCCAGTGTTAACAATCCATTCAGAAGTTGCCTGGCGTCCACTGAGGTCATCAAAGTCCGTCCACCTTCTTCCACTTATCAGGGTCGTGGGAGGCTGGAGCCTATCACAGCTGTGATAGGGCGAGAGGCGGGGTCAACCCTGGACAGGTCGCCAGCCCGTGGCAGGGCTAACACACAGAAAACCATTCACACCGATCCCCACTAACTGCATGTCTTTAGACTGTGGGAGGAAGCTGGAGAGAACATGCAGACTCCACACAAAGACCCCGGCCTGATGAGGTTAGGGTCCTGAGTTCGATACCCTAAACTGAACGCAGGACAGAGGAAGGGATGGGTGATGTTCATGTGTGCCCAGGTGTATGATGTGGCTCTTTGCGGTGACACAGTAAAAAATGTGGCTCTTTGTCTGTGACTGGTTGGCTGCCCCTCATGTATTTCAGTAATGTCTTTTTCTCCCGTCTCCTCCTCTTGTTTACATGCTTTGCCCTTGTGACCCATTCCTTCTGTCACGTGTGTTTTCCCCCCCAGCCATCATGTTCTGTTTGTGCTTAGTTATGTCCATGTCCCATCTCTAGTCCCCTTTTCCCTCTGTATGTATTCACAGTGTACGTGTTCCTCGTCGGTTCGTCATGCTAAGTCTGCGTGTCTTATTCCGTCATGTGTCATGTATCACTCCAAATCTCACTGACTTTAACTGATAATAACTGTTTGCTGAGTGTTATGTCTAAAAGGTATTGCACAATCGCCTCTAGTAGAGGATCAGGTTTGTTTTCCACTGATAATGGATTTTAACATGACTGACCAAAGATTGTGGAGCACGTCAATGTAGGATCTTATAAATACAACGAGCAAACTTAAATGTTTTAAAATGTTCAAAACTTAATATATTATATTTCTGAAGTATGACGGAAGGAAAAAGTTACATTTTTTCATATTTTTAAAAAATCCAATTTCATATGATCAAATTTATGTCAAAATGTTCATATTTATTCTCTCCTATGTCATGTGTGAGTACTGTACTGTAAATGTCATATATATCAGATGATACTGATAACCTAATGCTAATAACTATGCAGAGGTCTCTAGGCCTCGACTTTTATGGAGCATGTGAAGTTTGGGGCACAGTGGACAAAGAAAAGTTTCTCAGCAGGTTCAACAGGTTGCTACAACACAGGCCGATGAAGTATTGCACTCACTCATCCAAACTGGCAAACATGTAACATACACCCTAAGACTGATCCTGCTTTTTACTCCTTTGCTATGATTTAATTTGATATTATGTGTCACGGCCCAGCGGCACGAGGGAACAGAGATGGACACAGGTGCAGAAACCAACCCGGAAGCGAGACGGTAAGGGAACAAAGGATTTATTTCCGCCCACAGGCAAACACAAGCAAAACAAAAACGACGCCACCACACTAGTGGCGCGTAGGATAATCTAAGATAACTAAGGGTGACCTAGACACCTCTAGGAGACAGCTGAACAGCAGAGGCAGTGGGGAGGTGGAAACAGGACTATGTAGGGGCCGGGGCACTGGAATGAGAGGAGATCACGGTCAGTGGGATCCAGCAGACAATCAACGATCCTCCACAGTTAAACTGAGTTGCCTTACTTGGTTTCAGGTGGAGGGGACAGGTGGGGCGGAAGGCTCGGAAGCGGTCGAGACATGGGGAGGCAGGCAAGTGAGTGGTGGGCCGGCAGGCAACGTCGTATCAGCAGCAAGCGGCCCAGGTCCAGGAAAGCGGGAATGAGGGAGACAAGACCTCCACTCCAGGTGCTACCTCTGAGAACAAGAAGAACAGGTAAGTCATCACACGGGTTCTGGACAGAGCAATAATGCTCCACTTGAGTAACATGGGGATAGCAGATACTCAGGCGATGAACGGTTGAGTGCGCAGGTCTGATATACTGCCGGAATAATTGCTCACAGGTGGTCAGCCAGGGAGGAGCAACCGAACTCCGCCTAAAGGAGGAGGAGCCGCTGTTGGAGACCTGCAGGTACCCACCCAGACCATGACACCACCCCCCCCTCAAGGGTCGCCTCTTGGCGACCAGCCCCGCCGACCCCTGTAGAAGTCCGAAAGCAAGGCAGGGTCAAGAATCCGGGACCGGGGAACCCAGGACCTCTCCTCAGGCCCGTACCCCTCCCAGTCACCAGTCAACCAGGAACTGCCTGCCCCTCCCCCGCCGGCGAACGTCCAGGATGCAGCGGACCGTGAAGGCAGGATGGATTGCTAGGATTGCTCATTTGAGTGAGTATATTGCACAGTGATTATTGCACAGTCAAATATAAGAAAAAGAAAAAAGACAAAACAAAAAACAAATATTGCAAATATTGCAAATATTGCACAGTGTAGAAAAGCACCTACAACTCAGTTGTTCCCGCCCTCCCTTGTCCCCCTGTTTCTCCTCCCTCTCCCCTCCAGTGAGGAGTTAAACAGTCTGATGGTGTGTGGGACAAAGGAGTTTTTAAGTCTGTTGGTTTTTGACTTGGGGAGAAGCAGCCTGTCGCTGAATAGGCTCCTCTGATTGTTTACGACCGTGTGCAGAGGATGCCCGGCATTGTTCATAATGTCCATCAGTTTCTTTAAGGTCCTCTTCTCTGCCACTGTTACCAGAGTGTCCAGCTTCATGCCGACCACAGAGCCAGCCTTCCTGATTAGTTTCTCCAGTCTGGATGAGTCCTTCTTTGCTGTGCTGCTCCCCCAGCACACCACAGCATAGAAAAGTACTCCAGCAACCACTGACTGGTAAAACATCCTCAGGAGCTTCCTGCAGATGTTGAAAGACCTCAGCCTCCTGAGGAAGTACAGTCGGCTTTGGGCTTTTTTATACAGGTGCTCTGTGTTGCATGACCAGTCCAGTTTGTTGTCCACCCACAGCCCGAGGTACTTGTATGTGTTGACCACCTCCACCTCCTCTCCCTCTATCTGAACTGGCAGTGGACCTTCTCTGGACCTCCCGAAATCCACAACCAGTTCCTTGGTCTTTGAAGTGTTGAGTTGCAGGTGGTTTGTGTGACTCCATGTGACAAAGTTCCTCACCAGGCTCCTGTACTCCTCTTCCTGATCATCCCAGATACACCCCATGATGGCTGTGTCGTCTGCAAACTTCTGAATGTGGCATAATTCAGAGTTATAGCAGAAGTCAGAGGTGTACAGGGTGAAGAGAAGTGGGGACAGCACAGTTCCCTGTGGTGCTCCTGTGCTGCTGACCACAGTGTCCGATGTGATGTACTTCAGCCTGACGTACTGTGGCCTGTCGGTGAGGTAGTCGGAGATCCAAGCGACCAGGCAGGGGTCCACCTCCATCCTGTTTAGTTTCTCCTGGAGCAGACAGGGCCGGATTGTATTAAAGGCACTGGAAAAGTCAAGAAACAGGATCCTGACCGTGCCTTTTCCCTTGTCCAGGTGTGAGTGGGCTCTGTGTAGGAGGTACAGGATGGCATCCTCCACACCGACATCTGCCTTGTAGGCGAACTGTAGTGGGTCCTGGGCATGTTGTATCTGTGGTCGGAGGAGGTTAAGGAAGAGCCGCTCTAGAGTCTTCATAAGATGTGACGTCAGTGCCACCGGTCGGAAGTCATTCAGCTCATTGGGCCGGTTCCTTTTGGGGACCGGGACGATGCAGGATGTCTTCCATAGGGCGGGCACTCTCCCCAGTCGCAGACTGAGGTTGAAGACTCGTTGTAGCGGCTCCCCAAGTTCAGCAGCACACGCCTTTAGCATCCTAGGACACACCTTGTCTGGGCCTGCTGCCTTTCTGGGGCGAAGCTTCCTCAGTTGTCTCCTGACCTGATCCACTGTGACACTGGGAGATGATTGGAAGGGGGGGAGAGAGGCTGTCGTGCTGTTTAGAGAGGGGTTGGAGAAGGAGGAGGGGGGGGATGTCATAGTGTCAGGAAGGGGGGGAAGCGAGGGAGGTAGGAGAGTAGGGAGAGGGCTCTGTAGTAAAGGTGAGGGTGGGGGGGTTGTGGGCTGGTCAAACCTGTTGAAGAAGTTGTTGAGTTCGTTTGCCTTCTCCACAGTCCCCCCCACTGTGCTTTTCTTGGTGTTGTGGCCTGTGATGGTTTTCACACCATTCCAGACCTCCCTCATATTGTTCCTCTCCAACTTCTGCTCCACCTTCCTCCTGTAGGTGTCCTTTGCTTCCCTCAGGCAGCGTTTCACCTCCTGCTGTGCTGCTTTCATCTCCTCCTTCACTTTGCTCCTGAAAGCCTTCTTCTTCATGTTGAGGACAGCTTTGACTTCCTGTGTTACCCACGGTTTGTTATTAGGATAACACCGTACTGTCTTAGCAGGGGCGACCGTGTCCACACAAAAGTTGAGGTAGTCCGTCAGACAGTGTGTCGCCCCCTCTATGTCCTCACCATGTGGGCTCAGGAGCACATCCCAGTCTGTCGTGTCATAACAGTCCCTCAGAGCATCCTCCTTTTCTGGGGTCCATCTCCTGATGGAGCGTGTTGTGACAGGCTGCCTATGGACGAGGGGTGTGTATTGTGGCTGTAGGTAAACCAGGTTGTGGTCTGACTTCCCTAGTGGGGGGAGGGGGCTGGCTCTGTATACATCTCTCACATTGGCATACAGTAGGTCAATTGTCCTGTTGCTCCGTGTGGGACAATTCACAAACTGGTGAAAAGCAGCCAGAGTAGAAGTTATTACACTTTTCTAGACTTACACAACATTTGCAATCAGTTTACCCAGACAGACTATGTGTCTGTGTTGTTAACCTCAGTGCATGACCTCACTCAACAAACAAAGACATTTTAGAAGTATACTTCCTGACTCCGTTTGAGTCATCTGTTACCAGGCAAACTCCAATGCAGCAGGCTGCTGAATGCACACAGGCAATATGTGAAAGATTATTATGTGCTTATGCTAACACCTGAAATACAGACTTTAATATAACATCACCAGTTTCAATAAATGTGTCAATGAAATGACAATAATGATAAATCATAAATGATGCAACAGTAATAATAAGGATTATGAATAGTAACATAGATTATGAATGTAAAATAATATTTCATCTCGACACTACCATCTTTCCAGAAATATAAGTGATCTGGAAGCTGTTCGGCTTACTTACAGCAGCAGCACTTTCTGCACCTGCATAAACTCCAGGACACATTTACTAACTGTGTTTGTTGCTGTATGTGCTGCAGCTTTGAACATTTTTTGAGAGTTAATATTTTGGCTATGGTGTCTTGTTATGAAATCTACAAGAGTAAAAGTGTTTTTAGCATGTGCTTCAAAGATAAGTTTGACTGGGAAACTCAAAGCTCAATAGTCTGTATCACCAAAATTTCACTGCAGCCTGTGTAATATTTGATGCGTCATAATTTATCCCAGTCTATCTTGCAAATACATATTTGCGTTGCAATGTCATGCACAAACACACACAACTATTAGATCCTTAAGATCAAACCTGTGTCATTCTTTTGGTCCACTGCAGTGTAGCAGTCATAAAAAAGAAAAAGAAAAAAAGAAGTGAAGTGGCCACAAATGGCCAGGATAGAACCCAGAGGGTTAAAGGCAGTATTTATGTGAGCCAGAAGCTGCAGACTGCTCTCACACTCCCTTTCAGACTTGTTTTAACTATGGATCTGTAGGTCAGTGAAACAGGATATCATTAATATGGTCATCCCAAGCACGCAGATGTGGTTGTGGTTGTGAATGCAAAAGCGCCACCCACCTGTTGTTTAGACCATCTGATTGTAAGTGACAGCCAATCAAAAGAAAGCAGGCTAAAAGGAAGAAGAGCTTTGGGTGCCTAGAAAAGCGCTATGTAAATGCAATCCATTATTATTATTATTATTATTATTATTAAGAGTTGAAGCAGATAAAGTCTAAGAACATGGAGTTGGAAATGAGCATAATAGATTTTATAGAAATGTATCAATACCTGTGAAAGGAACGTTGTTATTAGTAAAGTGTCAAATGCAATGGAAAGAAAAATACAAGATTCAAAAGAAGAAAAGTATGAGAGATTTAAAAAAATAATTGTGATGTGCAGTAGAGAGTTATTAATCTAAAGAATTGTGTGCAGTATATAGTGTGCTATATTAAATGTGTGGGGTCTTGCAGGAATGATTAGCTCGAGCTCTTCAGTCCTTCCTTTAAGCAGCAGAGAGTCCAGAGGGAGATTGGTATGAAGACTTACTGAGACATGTAGTAAAGACAAAAACAAAAAATAATTCACTGAAACTGTGGCAGCAGTGGCAGCAGCAACAACAAACATGGTGAGAGTGCCGTCTAACCCGGGGTCATCGGGGGAGAAGTTAGCTATTTGGGTCACTGTCACGGCCGAGCCATACATGTAATTAGACTTGGGAAACTTCTCTCTCCGCACATGGAAGTTTTTTCTGGGAAACGGGCTAGGCTGCAAACAGGAAGTTGACATCTAAATAAAGTGCACCCCCCCTTTGCCCCCTCCTGCCCCGCGCAGGAAGCTTGCTCGGCCCTTTTTAAACAGTTACACAGACGGGAACCTTCGAAAGGGAAGCATGTTGCCATGGTTACCGGTCCGTCGCCATTGGTTACCGGTCCGTCGCCATGGCTACCGGTCCGTTGCAATGCGTTTACATGCGTTGCCATGGTTAATCCAAATAGAGGTAGAGCTCTGTCCAAACAGAGGCTGTCCCACTGGATTATAGAAGCTATCTCACTGGTGAGAGCTCATTCCACCAGGGGGATGGCAACCTCATGGGCTCTTTTTAAAGGGGTGCCTGTAGCTGATATTTGTATGGCAACTAGTTGGGCATCACCGCACACTTTTGTGCGCTTTTATTGGTTGGACGTTACAGCCCCTTTGGTGGCTCATGCTGTCATTTCTGCTGGGTCTACCACTCACTAAGGATGTGGTGGTCCGATTCCGGTTCGGTGGCTGCTCTGTGGGGCGTGTATATATGTCCCATACTTATGTGTTGTACCGAGTGAATTGACTGAAAGGGAACGAATAGTTATGTCTATAACTTCTGTTCCCTGAAGGATAGGAACGAGTTACAACACAAGGTGGCCCCACTGAGCAGTTTGGCTCAGTGAAGAGCGGCTATCGAACTGAGGGATGACTGTGATGACAGCGGCTATATGTGCAGGCGGGGCCGTGCGCGTGTCATCACACGTCATCTGCCTTAAAGGCGTGAATAAAGGTTTCTTCAGCCAGGACACACGAGGGCGTGATATCCCATACTTATGTGTTGTACCGCGTTCCTCTCCTTCAGGGAACAGAAGTTATAGACATAACTATTCGCTTTCTAGATCCCGCATGAGACCCCAGTGGAGTCCACATTCAGGTCAGGCGTTTGTCTTTGTATTCAATTCAATTCAATTCAATTTTATTTATATAGCGCCAAATCACAACAAAAGTCGCCTCATACAGGGAGTGCAGAATTATTAGGCAAGTTGTATTTTTGAGGAATAATGTTATTATTGAACAACAACCATGTTCTCAATGAACCCAAAAAACTCATTAATATCAAAGCTGAATGTTTTTGGAAGTAGTTTTTAGTTTGTTTTTAGTTTTAGCTATTTTAGGGGGATATCTGTGTGTGCAGGTGACTATTACTGTGCATAATTATTAGGCAACTTAACAAAAAACAAATATATACCCATTTCAATTATTTATTTTTACCAGTGAAACCAATATAACATCT
Organism: Perissodus microlepis; assembly: GCF_051167445.1. Lineage (NCBI taxonomy): Eukaryota > Metazoa > Chordata > Actinopteri > Cichliformes > Cichlidae > Perissodus > Perissodus microlepis. The sequence continues at coordinate 1,928,217 of NC_140473.1, read as the reverse complement.
CCACATTCACAAATATACATTTCTGACATTCAAAAACAAAACAAAAAAAATCAGCGACCAATATAGCCACCTTTCTTTGCAAGGACACTCAAAAGCCTGCCATCCATGGCTTCTGTCAGTGTTTTGATCTGTTCACCATCAACATTGCGTGCAGCAGCAACCACAGCCTCCCAGACACTGTTCAGAGAGGTGTACTGTTTTCCCTCCTTGTAAATCTCACATTTGATGATGGACCACAGGTTCTCAATGGGGTTCAGATCAGGTGAACAAGGTGGCCATGTCATTAGTTTTTCTTCTTTTATACCCTTTCTTGCCAGCCACGCTGTGGAGTACTTGGACGCGTGTGATGGAGCATTGTCCTGCATGAAAATCATGTTTTTCTTGAAGGATGCAGACTTCTTCCTGTACCACTGCTTGAAGAAGGTGTCTTCCAGAAACTGGCAGTAGGACTGGGAGTTGAGCTTGACTCCATCCTCAACCCGAAAAGGCCCCACAAGCTCATCTTTGATGATACCAGCCCAAACCAGTACTCCACCTCCACCTTGCTGGCGTCTGAGTGGGACTGGAGCTCTCTGCCCTTTACCAATCCAGCCACGGGCCCATCCATCTGGCCCATCAAGACTCACTCTCATTTCATCAGTCCATAAAACCTTAGAAAAATCAGTCTTGAGATATTTCTTGGCCCAGTCTTGACGTTTCAGCTTGTGTGTCTTGTTCAGTGGTGGTCGTCTTTCAGCCTTTCTTACCTTGGCCATGTCTCTGAGTATTGCACACCTTGTGCTTTTGGGCACTCCAGTGATGTTGCAGCTCTGAAATATGGCCAAACTGGTGGCAAGTGGCATCTTGGCAGCTGCACGCTTGACTTTGCTCAGTTCATGGGCAGTTATTTTGCGCCTTGGTTTTTCCACACGCTTCTTGCGACCCTGTTGACTATTTTGAATGAAACGCTTGATTGTTCGATGATCACGCTTCAGAAGCTTTGCAATTTTGAGACTGCTGCATCCCTCTGCAAGATATCTCACTATTTTTGACTTTTCTGAGCCCGTCAAGTCCTTCTTTTGACCCATTTTGCCAAAGGAAAGGAAGTTGCCTAATAATTATGCACACCTGATATAGGGTGTTGATGTCATTAGACCACACCCCTTCTCATTACAGAGATGCACATAACCTAATATGCTTAATTGGTAGTAGGCTTTCGAGCCTATACAGCTTGGAGTAAGACAACATGCATGAGGAGGATGAAGTGGACAAAATACTCATTTGCCTAATAATTCTGCACTCCCTGTAGAATCTACACAGCTTGTAGATTGTATGAAATCAGTAATAACAGAGAGGGCTGCCCTATCCTTGGCAGCACGCTATAGTAACAAAGCTTAGCTGTTGCAGCTTGGTTAGGGTCGTTAGTCATCCTACACTTTCAAAATATAGCATAAGCAATAGGGACAAGGCAGAGCTGAGACGTGACAGCAGTGTTTGAGGACGATGTGACACACATCCACAGACCCTGACATAAAATTAATACACTGGAGGGAGCAGAGCTTATGCTATTTTAAATGTCATTTCTTCTACAGGTTAACTACAAAAGATAGATTAAGAGGTTTATGCAATTCATACTGACATGTAGGGATGCACTGAGTAATATCAATGATCGTCTTTCACTACATTCACAGTCTGGATAATTCTGAAAGATCATTGTGACAATAAAAACTGAAGGTTTTGGCAAGATAACTGCCTTGTTTGCATGTAGGTGCTACCCAGCGTTGCAGACCACATCTACATGCCGTAGTCGTGCAGCAGTTTTTTCCCCCTTTCACTTTGGGCCGTTTAACATTTATTCAATTATTCATAAAATCAGCCCCTGACTGTCACCAATAAGTTCTTGTTCTTTGGAACATCCCTACTGATTTGAGTCAGCATCTATGCCTAAAATCCAACATCAAACATGAAACAAAATAATTATAAAACATATGACCTATAATGTTAATTTTTAAGGTAAAAGCTGTGCTTAAAATCTATGTGTGAATGTATGAAATATTTTAGTTTTTCACTGGCAAGAAATAATATGAAAAGACTGAAGCTCACATGGTTTGTCTTGTTTTCCCAGACATGACTTAAGCCTCGTCTTTTTTAGCCGAATTTTTCTTCATGTCCAGGAATACAATTAATCCATGTCTGGGAAACTGGGTGATAGTGTTTGTCTGACTCTTAATACTTTCCCACTTCCACAGCTTGTTTCTGTTATTGCACCCAGGTGCATTGGTCCTAATTGGTAACGATGCAACAGTCTGACTCAATGTTTCACGTAGTTTGGAACAACAATGGAGCATTATGTTAATAGGGACGAGTGGGATATGTGGGGCTTTGAATACAAACAGGTCACTGTGGTACTCAGACTTAGTTTTTTTTTAAAGGGACAGTCTGATTATTAGAAACGTATACCAGACTATTACCAGCTTATCTTTTACACACGCTCAGAATAACTCCTAAAAATCCACTGCTAGTAATGACACCTCCAGTTTGCACTGTGTGGCTCACAGCTCATGCTTGCCTGCTAGCACAATGAGATAACAGTGGCCTGTACAAATATGTTACACTACTGAGTGCACTCTTCTATATCATTTACTGTGTATAACAAAAGTTAGCAAGCTAGCTGTAAATTAGCTACATTGCACAAAACACGTGATGTGATAAAATAATTACGAATGATGAAATTTGATCCCGAAAACCCAATCACTCCTCCGTGGATGCTCACCTGATGTCAGTCAACTTCCAGTTTTGCCAGACAGGCTTCGTCTGATGAAACTGGAGGACTAATGCTAGCTAACGTTAGCTCGCCTGCTAGTACAAACATATTGCTCGATACTCGATGTAGAAGCTAGCTGTCTAACCTTAGCTTATTTGCTCACCTGTGCTAATTGTGCTGGCAAAATGCTATCTGAACCACAGCATGTTTGCTTGGCTGTCCTCATTTCAAGTCTGTTTTTTACGGTGGCCCCTAGAGACAAAGCACGTACAAACTCCAAAACACATGCAAACTCCAAAACACATGCAAACTCCAAAACACATGCAAACTCCAAATCACTTGCAAACTCCAAAACACATGCAAACTCCAAAACACTTGTAAACTCCAAAACACATGCAAACTCCAAATCACTTGCAAACTCCAAAACACATGCAAACTCCAAAACACATGCAAACTCCAAAACACTTGCAAACCCCAAAACACATGCAAACTCCAAAACACATGCAAACTCCAAAACACATGCAAATTCCAAAACACTTGCAAACCCCAAAACACATGCAAATTCCAAAACACAACGGAATTGCTCCAGGACGCTAGGGGCAGTGTTGAGCTTTTGTTATCTAGTAACTACACAAGCCAGGAAGTACCAATGACCGGATTTTGGGCTGTATCCCAGGGTCAGGGTCTGCAGCCTTAAAGGCCGCATTGTAAGGCCGATTACGTCACAGCGACACGACGAAGGCTGTCCCACTTCAAAGGCTGCTCGAAATGCGGCCCTCAAATGCGTCCTTAATTTCCCTGAATTTTAAGGATGGGTCGGTGTAGCCTTCATGGCCCGACATATCCCAGATTTCATAGCGCGCCGGTGGTGTGGATAATTTTGCCGAAAAAAACGGCGGAAGCGGAGCCGCCAAAGAGTAAACTTTCAGAAGTAAGTACTGAATATTATGTCACTTATTTATGCACAAATGTTTTTATAATGAAGAACATTAAAACATTACTGTTATGTGACATTAACGATGTTTGTACTAACTTGGTTTTAAAGCCTTTACTTCAAAATATACGCCGTTCAATAGTTGACTTCAATCTTACAGAGAATGTGATGATTTTGTGGATAATTAAAGTCAGTCATATATCCACAAACACAACAAGCTGAAAGTCAGTGATGCTGCTCGGTTTGCAGTCCTGAATATCACAGCACAAGCAGGATTCACTGCACTGTTAATGTTAGCTATGTTATATTGCTGCCTCTGTTCGGTGGTGTCGAGCCAAACGGACTTTAACGTGTGTTTGAACGAGCTGACGGTTCACTCGTTAAGCTGAAAGAAAGATGCTTTAATCACAGGAGTCACACATGTGTCCACTGTACCATCTGGGAACTCTTCTTGTTTCGTAATAACACAATCCTCCTTCTCTTGTGCTGTTTTGTAGCAGTGTATACACCTGAGACTGTCACCTGTCTGTCTGTCCTGCACTCTCTCTCTGTTTCTTTCTCTCTGATTGTGTAATAAAAGTATGAACATTCATTTATAAGTTACACTTGTGTTTGAATCCTGCAGCTTATCACACATTTGATTTCCATGCGTGACAACTGCAAGTGTCCAGAGTGAGGACAGACTGAGGGACCCACTGCTGCACATCATCTGTGAGGCTTTGCACCCCTGATGATGCACCAGGACAAACTCAGGAGTGTGTGAGGAAGAGGAGGAGGAAGAGCCAGCAGCAGCTGACAGATGGAGAGAATAGACACTGTTCCCTGTTTGTGAAGGACTGCTAGGAAAGTTTAGAATAACTAATTGTCTGTCCTGAATCAGTCTTATTAGGTAATGTTCAAATAATTTTATCATTCCAGTGTTTTCAGTGTGGGAGAAAGTACTCAGGGCCTTCAAGTTACACACTATGAAAGGCAGCAACAAGTTTAATATTCAGAAACCTAAAGTATGTATCAGCAGCAGAATGGAGCTAAAAATAAATGTTTGTTTCAGTTCTATGAAGCTTTGAGTATTTTGGATTAGTAGTACTGCTGTGTTTGTTGCATCATATTGCTGTAATTGTTCATATGCTTTATATATTCTGAGGTAAGTTGATCTATAGTGTTACATCATATTCTATAAGGATGTTATGTGTTTGTATACTTTCTGCCCAGTTTGACCCATTTAGCAGAAGTCAGCCTGTTTAAGGCTCTGATATCTATTCTGTATGACTTAAAGCAGTTATGACATGGTCTGATTTTCTCACCCAATAAAGGAATATTCAGTATATCAGTCTACTCTTCATTTTATCAGAACAGTTATCACAGCTTGTACATTTTCTTTTTATAAATATATGTAAGCAATGAGCCAAATTTAGTAATGCCAACATACTGAAGGAACAACATTTGTCTCTTATATATGATACACCTATATATGCACTGTCAAAGATACTTGTCTTTGAGTGAAGATTTAAGGTGATAAGACATATAAATAACTGCAACTTGAATCTGTACTGAGGCTCAGTATTTGACACAGAGTTCATGTTCACTGCTGTAATAGCTAATAATGATTAATATAATAACTATAATATTGGCCATATTATATTTACATTACCAAAGTGATATGACTTTAGTCTCATGAACAACATTAGCTAATTGTTATTTACTAACTAATCTTAAATGACTGTTCAGTACAGAAATGAAGCCCAAAAATCATGTTTTACTGTCCTGTGGTCTCAGCCTCAGATACTTATCAAATCACACAAAGCTGTTGTAGAAACAAACAAACAAATGAACAAAACACGTTCTCCTTCATTTCTGTCAAACAAAGTTGTATGACACGTTTTAAAGCGGTTAGTATCATGGTTGCTAGGCAACCTGGGAAGCGCGACGGAGACTAGACCGTCCCATACAGACAAACTTGCCGTTTATTTTGCAAATCGAGCTCAACACTGCCCCTAGCGTCCTGGAGCACTTCCGTTGTGTTTTGGAATTTGCGTGTGTTTTGGAGTTTGCATGTGTTTTGGAGTTTGCAAGTGTTTTGGAGTTTGCATGTGTTTTGGAGTTTGTATGTGCTTTGTCTCTAGGGGCAACCGTAGTTTTTGAAGACATGGTCTGAGTTCAAATCAGTGACTAACTCATTCTAAGTTACTGTTAGCTAGTGTTCCTCATTTCCACCGATAGGAACAGACAGACTGATATTAAGGGAACTCACTCAGGAAACATGACATGCTTTTAATTTATGCAAAAAATCCTACCTGCATCACACAGAAATCACTCCACAGGTTGCAACTGAGAGTCAGGAAGGTCTATTATTACTAACAATGTCTGAATGATTTGCAATGTAACTTAAAAACATCTAACATTTGAAAACTGTCACATTTAACTAGCTTAATAATTAATTATAGCTTTGAATGAACAATTACTTGATGTTTTACATCACTGACCCTGGCCCATAACCTGCTAATCAAACTTCTATAAAAAAGTTCACAGTCAGAACAATTTTATTTTCATATTTTCAACAACAGTAATATACCTAACGTGCTGAACTACCCTCTGTTGTGTATGAGATAAATGCAGTAGTAGGATGCGAGGGGTGTATGCATTGGTGTCTGGGGTCTCACCTGTTGCTCTGTGATGAGCCCGGTGTGCGTGCACACGTTGTCATTGGTGTAGTGCAGAGGCAGGCTCTGACACAGCTGTCCGAGCAGCATGGCCACTTCCTTCATTGTCCGCCAGCAGCATACCAGCACCATCTGAGCCGTCACCCTATAGCCCTCACCACCTACAGCCAGCACACGCATGTAAATGCCTGCCAACGGAAGGTTAACCATGGCAACGGAAGGTTAACCATGGCAACGCATGTAAATGCCTGCCAACGGAAGGTTAACCATGGCAACGCATGTAAATGCCTGCCAACGGAAGGTTAACCATGGCAACGGACCGGTAACCCATGGCAACGGACCGGTAACCCATGGCAACGGAAGGTTAACCATGGCAACAGAAGGTTAACCATGGCAACGGAAGGTTAACCATGGCAACGCATGTAAATGCCTGCCAACGGAAGGTTAACCATGGCAACGGACCGGTAACCCATGGCAATGGAAGGTTAACCATGGCAACGGAAGGTTAACCATGGCAACGCATGTAAATGCCTGCCAACGGAAGGTCAACCATGGCAACGCATGTAAATGCCTGCCAACGGAAGGTTAAACATGGCAATGCATGTAAATGCCTGCCAACGGAAGGTTAACCATGGCAACGGACCGGTAACCATGGCAATGGAAGGTTAACCATGGCAACGCATGTAAATGCATGCCAACGGACCGGTAACCATGGCAACGGAAGGTTAACCAATGGCAATGGAAGGTTAACCATGGCAACGGACCGGTAACCATGGCAAAGCCATGTACCTTCTTACTGCATAGCTGGGAGCTCCTTAAAGGCAGTATTTATGTGAGCCAGAAGCTGCAGACTGCTCTCACACCCCCTTTCAGACTTGTTTTAACTATGGATCTGTAGGTCAGTGAAACAGGATATCATTAATATGGTCATCCCAAGCACGCAGCTGTGGTTGTGAATGCAAAAGCGCCACCCACCTGTTGTTTAGACCATCTGATTGTAAGTGACAGCCAATCAAAAGAAAGCAGGCTAAAAGGAAGAAGAGCTTTGGGTGCCTAGAAAAGCGCTATGTAAATGCAATCCATTATTATTATTATTATTATTATTATTATTATTATTATTATTAAGAGTTGAAGCAGATAAAGTCTAAGAACATGGAGTTGGAAATGAGCATAATAGATTTTATAGAAATGTATCAATACCTGTGAAAGGAACGTTGTTATTAGTAAAGTGTCAAATGCAATGGAAAGAAAAATACAAGATTCAAAAGAAGAAAAGTATGAGAGATTTAAAAAAATAATTGTGATGTGCAGTAGAGAGTTATTAATCTAAAGAATTGTGTGCAGTATATAGTGTGCTATATTAAATGTGTGGGGTCTTGCAGGAATGATTAGCTCGAGCTCTTCAGTCCTTCCTTTAAGCAGCAGAGAGTCCAGAGGGAGATTGGTATGAAGACTTACTGAGACATGTAGTAAAGACAAAAACAAAAAATAATTCACTGAAACTGTGGCAGCAGTGGCAGCAGCAACAACAAACATGGTGAGAGTGCCGTCTAACCCGGGGTCATCGGGGGAGAAGTTAGCTATTTGGGTCACTGTCACGGCCGAGCCATACATGTAATTAGACTTGGGAAACTTCTCTCTCCGCACATGGAAGTTTTTTCTGGGAAACGGGCTAGGCTGCAAACAGGAAGTTGACATCTAAATAAAGTGCACCCCCCCTTTGCCCCCTCCTGCCCCGCGCAGGAAGCTTGCTCGGCCCTTTTTAAACAGTTACACAGACGGGAACCTTCGAAAGGGAAGCGTGTTGCCATGGTTACCGGTCCGTCGCCATGGTTACCGGTCCGTTGCAATGCGTTTACATGCGTTGCCATGGTTAATCCAAATAGAGGTAGAGCTCTGTCCAAACAGAGGCTGTCCCACTGGATTATAGAAGCTATCTCACTGGTGAGAGCTCATTCCACCAGGGGGATGGCAACCTCATGGGCTCTTTTTAAAGGGGTGCCTGTAGCTGATATTTGTATGGCAACTAGTTGGGCATCACCGCACACTTTTGTGCGGTTTTATTGGTTGGACGTTACAGCCCCTTCGGTGGCTCATGCTGTCATTTCTGCTGGGTCTACCACTCACTAAGGATGTGGTGGTCCGATTCCGGTTCGGTGGCTGCTCTGTGGGGCGTGTATATATGTCCCATACTTATGTGTTGTACCGAGTGAATTGACTGAAAGGGAACGAATAGTTATGTCTATAACTTCTGTTCCCTGAAGGATAGGAACGAGTTACAACACAAGGTGGCCCCACTGAGCAGTTTGGCTCGGTGAAGAGCGGCTATCGAACTGAGGGATGACTGTGATGACAGCGGCTATATGTGCAGGCGGGGCCGTGCGCGTGTCATCACACGTCATCTGCCTTAAAGGCGTGAATAAAGGTTTTGTTACGGATTCAAATATTGGGGATGGATACAAGAGGAAAAACCACAATAACAACACTGGTCCGGCCGGGTTGAGTCAAACGATGATTTTAATGATCACACGCGTGGGAGATGGACACCGTACGCAGACAGCATCAGATCTCAAAATGGTGGAGCATTGATCAAACTCTTATAGCCTCTAGTGGCCCCCACCTAATCATAAAAGCCTAAACATTCACATTCTTTCTCTCACACAGCGCCTAAGCTACGACCTTGGCTCCCTGTTTATCTGCTCCTGCTGAGATGGGGCAGAAAACTCCAGTATGTTCTGTTCTCTTCTAATCAGACAAATAAGGCGATGACTTTCTGCGAACAGTATTTCTTATAACTCAGCAGTATAATGCATCATAAAACAATATCATTCATTCACAATAAATCAGCAGTCTAATGTAATGCAAATCAGTTTAACAAATGCAATAGTTATCACCTCCTTCTAATTCAGGAGAATAATGCAAACTAAAACTACATAATAACTCACAATCTTTAATTAAGGGTCTAACATGGCATAAAATAATATTATAATCTCACAGTTTCTTCAGCCAGGACACACGAGGGCGTGATATCCCATACTTATGTGTTGTACCGCGTTCCTCTCCTTCAGGGAACAGAAGTTATAGACATAACTATTCGCTTTCTAGATCCCGCATGAGACCCCAGTGGAGTCCACATTCAGGTCAGGCGTTTGTCTTTGTAGATTGTATGAAATCAGTAATAACAGAGAGGGCTACCCTATCCTTGGCAGCATGCTATAGTAACAAAGCTTAGCTGTTGCAGCTTGGTTAGGGTCGTTAGTCATCCTACACTTTCAAAATATAGCATAAGCAATAGGGACAAGGCAGAGCTGAGACGTGACAGCAGTGTTTGAGGACGATGTGACACACATCCACAGACCCTGACATAAAATTAATACACTGGAGGGAGCAGAGCTTAAGCTATTTTAAATGTCATTTCTTCTACAGGTTAACTACAACAGATACATTAAGAGGTTTATGCAATTCATACTGACATGTAGGGATGCACTGAGTAATATCAATGATCGTCTTTCACTACATTCACAGTCTGGATAATTCTGAAAGATCATTGTGACAATAAAAACTGAAGGTTTTGGCAAGATAACTGCCTTGTTTGCATGTAGGTGCTACCCAGCGTTGCAGACCACATCTACATGCCGTAGTCGTGCAGCAGTTTTTTTCCCCCTTTCACTTTGGGCCGTTTAACATTTATTCAATTATTCATAAAATCAGCCCCTGACTGTCACCAATAAGTTCTTGTTCTTTGGAACATCCCTACTGATTTGAGTCAGCATCTATGCCTAAAATCCAACATCAAACAAAATAATTATAAAACATATGACCTATAATGTTAGTTTTTAAGGTAAAAGCTGTGCTTAAAATCTATGTGTGAATGTATGAAATATTTTAGTTTTTCACTGGCAAGAAATAATATGAAAAGACTGAAGCTCACATGGTTTGTCTTGTTTTCCCAGACATGACTTAAGCCTCGTCTTTTTTAGCCGAATTTTTCTTCATGTCCAGGACTACAATTAATCCATGTCTGGGAAACTGGGTGATAGTGTTTGTCTGACTCTTAATACTTTCCCACTTCCACAGCTTGTTTCTGTTATTGCACCCAGGTGCATTGGTCCTAATTGGTAACGATGCAACAGTCTGACTCAATGTTTCACGTAGTTTGGAACAACAATGGAGCATTATGTTAATAGGGACGAGTGGGATATGTGGGGCTTTGAATACAAACAGGTCACTGTGGTACTCAGACTTAGTTTTTTTTAAAGGGACAGTCTGATTATTAGAAACGTATACCAGACTATTACCAGCTTATCTTTTACACACGCTCAGAATAACTCCTAAAAATCCACTGCTAGTAATGACACCTCCAGTTTGCACTGTGTGGCTCACAGCTCATGCTTGCCTGCTTGCACAATGAGATAACAGTGGCCTGTACAAATATGTTACACTACTGAGTGCACTCTTCTATATCATTTACTGTGTATAACAAAAGTTAGCAAGCTAGCTGTAAATTAGCTACATTGCACAAAACACGTGATGTGATAAAATAATTACGAATGATGAAATTTGATCCCGAAAACCCAATCACTCCTCCGTGGACGCTCACCTGATGTCAGTCAACTTCCAGTTTTGCCAGACAGGCTTCGTCTGATGAAACTGGAGGACTAATGCTAGCTAACGTTAGCTCGCCTGCTAGTACAAACATATTGCTCGATACTCGATGTAGAAGCTAGCTGTCTAACCTTAGCTTATTTGCTCACCTGTGCTAATTGTGCTGGCAAAATACTATCTGAACCACAGCATGTTTGCTTGGTTGTCCTCATTTCAAGTCTGTTTTTTACAGTGGCCCCTAGAGACAAAGCACGTACAAACTCCAAAACACATGCAAACTCCAAAACACTTGCAAACTCCAAAACACTTGCAAGCTCCAAAACACTTGCAAACTCCAAAACACTTGCAAACTCCAAAACACTTGCAAACTCCAAAACACTTGCAAACCCCAAAACACATGCAAATTCCAAAACACAACGGAATTGCTCCAGGACGCTAGGGGCAGTGTTGAGCTTTTGTTATCTAGTAACTACACAAGCCAGGAAGTACCAATGACCGGATTTTGGGCTGTATCCCAGGGTCAGGGTCTGCAGCCTTAAAGGCCGCATTGTAAGGCCGATTACGTCACAGCGACACGACGAAGGCTGTCCCACTTCAAAGGCTGCTCGAAATGCGGCCCTCAAATGCGTCCTTAATTTCCCTGAATTTTAAGGATGGGTCGGTGTAGCCTTCATGGCCCGACATATCCCAGATTTCATAGCGCGCCGGTGGTGTGGATAATTTTGCCGAAAAAAACGGCGGAAGCGGAGCCGCCGAAGAGTAAACTTTCAGAAGTAAGTACTGAATATTATGTCACTTATTTATGCACAAATGTTTTTATAATGAAGAACATTAAAACATTACTGTTATGTGACATTAACGATGTTTGTACTAACTTGGTTTTAAAGCCTTTACTTCAAAATATACGCCGTTCAATAGTTGACTTCAATCTTACAGAGAATGTGATGATTTTGTGGATAATTAAAGTCAGTCATATATCCACAAACACAACAAGCTGAAAGTCAGTGATGCTGCTCGGTTTGCAGTCCTGAGACTGTCACCTGTCTGTCTGTCCTGCACTCTCTCTCTGTTTCTTTCTCTCTGATTGTGTAATAAAAGTATGAACATTCATTTATAAGTTACACTTGTGTTTGAATCCTGCAGCTTATCACACATTTGATTTCCATGCGTGACAACTGCAAGTGTCCAGAGTGAGGACAGACTGAGGGACCCACTGCTGCACATCATCTGTGAGGCTTTGCACCCCTGATGATCCACCAGGACAAACTCAGGAGTGTGTGAGGAAGAGGAGGAGGAAGAGCCAGCAGCAGCTGACAGATGGAGAGAATAGACACTGTTCCCTGTTTGTGAAGGACTGCTAGGAAAGTTTAGAATAACTAATTGTCTGTCCTGAATCAGTCTTATTAGGTAATGTTCAAATAATTTTATCATTCCAGTATTTTCAGTGTGGGAGAAAGTACTCAGGGCCTTCAAGTTACACACTATGAAAGGCAGCAACAAGTTTAATATTCAGAAACCTAAAGTATGTATCAGCAGCAGAATGGAGCTAAAAATAAATGTTTGTTTCAGTTCTATGAAGCTTTGAGTATTTTGGATTAGTAGTACTGCTGTGTTTGTTGCATCATATTGCTGTAATTGTTTATATGCTTTATATATTCTGAGGTAAGTTGATCTATAGTGTTACATCATATTCTATAAGGATGTTATGTGTTTGTATACTTTCTGCCCAGTTTGACCCATTTAGCAGAAGTCAGCCTGTTTAAGGCTCTGATATCTATTCTGTATGACTTAAAGCAGTTATGACATGGTCTGATTTTCTCACCCAATAAAGGAATATTCAATATATCAGTCTACTCTTCATTTTATCAGAACAGTTATCACAGCTTGTACATTTTCTTTTTATAAATATATGTAAGCAATGAGCCAAATTTAGTAATGCCAACATACTGAAGGAACAACATTTGTCTCTTATATATGATACACCTATATATGCACTGTCAAAGATACTTGTCTTTGAGTGAAGATTTAAGGTGATAAGACATATAAATAACTGCAACTTGAATCTGTACTGAGGCTCAGTATTTGACACAGAGTTCATGTTCACTGCTGTAATAGCTAATAATGATTAATATAATAACTATAATATTGGCCATATTATATTTACATTACCAAAGTGATATGACTTTAGTCTCATGAACAACATTAGCTAATTGTTATTTACTAACTAATCTTAAATGACTGTTCAGTACAGAAATGAAGCCCAAAAATCATGTTTTACTGTCCTGTGGTCTCAGCCTCAGATACTTATCAAATCACACAAAGCTGTTGTAGAAACAAACAAACAAATGAACAAAACACGTTCTCCTTCATTTCTGTCAAACAAAGTTGTATGACACGTTTTAAAGCGGTTAGTATCATGGTTGCTAGGCAACCTGGGAAGCGCGACGGAGACTAGACCGTCCCATACAGACAAACTTGCCGTTTATTTTGCAAATCGAGCTCAACACTGCCCCTAGCGTCCTGGAGCACTTCCGTTGTGTTTTGGAATTTGCATGTGTTTTGGAGTTTGCATGTGTTTTGGAGTTTGCATGTGTTTTGGAGTTTGCAAGTGTTCTGGAGTTTGCAAGTGTTTTGGAGTTTGCATGTGTTTTGGAGTTTGTATGTGCTTTGTCTCTAGGGGCCACCGTAGTTTTTGAATACATGGTCTGAGTTCAAATCAGTGACTAACTCATTCTAAGTTACTGTTAGCTAGTGTTCCTCATTTCCACCGATAGGAACAGACAGACTGATATTAAGGGAACTCACTCAGGAAACATGACATGCTTTTAATTTATGCAAAAAATCCTACCTGCATCACACAGAAATCACTCCACAGGTTGCAACTGAGAGTCAGGAAGGTCTGTTATTACTAACAATGTCTGAATGATTTGTAATGTAACTTAAAAACATCTAACATTTGAAAACTGTCACATTTAACTAGCTTAATAATTAATTATAGCTTTGAATGAACAATTACTTGATGTTTTACATCACTGACCCTGGCCCATAACCTGCTAATCAAGCTTCTATAAAAAAGTTCACAGTCAGAACAATTTTATTTTCATATTTTCAACAACAGTAATATACCTAACGTGCTGAACTACCCTCTGTTGTGTATGAGATAAATGCAGTAGTAGGATGCGAGGGGTGTATGCATTGGTGTCTGGGGTCTCACCTGTTGCTCTGTGATGAGCCCGGTGTGCGTGCACACGTTGTCATTGGTGTAGTGCAGAGGCAGGCTCTGACACAGCTGTCCGAGCAGCATGGCCACTTCCTTCATTGTCCGCCAGCAGCGTACCAGCACCATCTGAGCCGTCACCCTATAGCCCTCACCACCTACAGCCAGCACACGCATGTAAATGCATGCCAACGGACCGGTAACCCATGGCAACGGAAGGTTAACCATGGCAACGCATGTAAATGCCTGCCAACGGAAGGTTAACCATGGCAACGCATGTAAATGCCTGCCAACGGAAGGTTAACCATGGCAACGGACCGGTAACCATGGCAACGGAAGGTTAACCATGGCAACGCATGTAAATGCATGCCAACGGACCGGTAACCACGGCAACGGAAGGTTAACCAATGGCAATGGAAGGTTAACCATGGCAACGGACCGGTAACCATGGCAAAGCCATGTACCTTCTTACTGCATAGCTGGGAGCTCCTTAAAGGCAGTATTTATGTGAGCCAGAAGCTGCAGACTGCTCTCACACTCCCTTTCAGACTTGTTTTAACTATGGATCTGTAGGTCAGTGAAACAGGATATCATTAATATGGTCATCCCAAGCACGCAGCTGTGGTTGTGAATGCAAAAGCGCCACCCACCTGTTGTTTAGATCATCTGATTGTAAGTGACAGCCAATCAAAAGAAAGCAGGCTAAAAGGAAGAAGAGCTTTGGGTGCCTAGAAAAGCCAAATAAAAACAAAATAATTATAAAGCATATGACCTATAATGTTAATTTTTAAGGTAAAAGCTGTGCTTAAAATCTATGTGTGAATGTATGAAATATTTTAGTTTTTCACTGGCAAGAAATAATATGAAAAGACTGAAGCTCACATGGTTTGTCTTGTTTTCCCAGACATGACTTAAGCCTCGTCTTTTTTAGCCGAATTTTTCTTCATGTCCAGGACTACAATTAATCCATGTCTGGGAAACTGGGTGATAGTGTTTGTCTGACTCTTAATACTTTCCCACTTCCACAGCTTGTTTCTGTTATTGCACCCAGGTGCATTGGTCCTAATTGGTAACGATGCAACAGTCTGACTCAATGTTTCACGTAGTTTGGAACAACAATGGAGCATTATGTTAATAGGGACGAGTGGGATATGTGGGGCTTTGAATACAAACAGGTCACTGTGGTACTCAGACTTAGTTTTTTTTTAAAGGGACAGTCTGATTATTAGAAACGTATACCAGACTATTACCAGCTTATCTTTTACACACGCTCAGAATAACTCCTAAAAATCCACTGCTAGTAATGACACCTCCAGTTTACACTGTGTGGCTCACAGCTCATGCTTGCCTGCTAGCACAATGAGATAACAGTGGCCTGTACAAATATGTTACACTACTGAGTGCACTCTTCTATATCATTTACTGTGTATAACAAAAGTTAGCAAGCTAGCTGTAAATTAGCTACATTGCACAAAACACGTGATGTGATAAAATAATTACGAATGATGAAATTTGATCCCGAAAACCCAATCACTCCTCCGTGGACGCTCACCTGATGTCAGTCAACTTCCACTTTTGCCAGACAGGTTTCATCTGATGAAACTGGAGGACTAATGCTAGCTAACGTTAGCTCGCCTGCTAGTACAAACATATTGCTCGATACTCGATGTAGAAGCTAGCTGTCTAACCTTAGCTTATTTGCTCACCTGTGCTAATTGTGCTGGCAAAATACTATCTGAACCACAGCATGTTTGCTTGGTTGTCCTCATTTCAAGTCTGTTTTTTACGGTGGCCCCTAGAGACAAAGCACGTACAAACTCCAAAACACATGCAAACTCCAAAACACTTGTAAACTCCAAAACACATGCAAACTCCAAATCACTTGCAAACTCCAAAACACATGCAAACTCCAAAACACTTGCAAACTCCAAAACACTTGCAAACCCCAAAACACTTGCAAACTCCAAAACACTTGCAAACTCCAAAACACATGCAAACTCCAAAACACTTGCAAACCCCAAAACACATGCAAATTCCAAAACACAACGGAATTGCTCCAGGACGCTAGGGGCAGTGTTGAGCTTTTGTTATCTAGTAACTACACAAGCCAGGAAGTACCAATGACCGGATTTTGGGCTGTATCCCAGGGTCAGGGTCTGCAGCCTTAAAGGCCGCATTGTAAGGCCGATTACGTCACAGCGACACGACGAAGGCTGTCCCACTTCAAAGGCTGCTCGAAATGCGGCCCTCAAATGCGTCCTTAATTTCCCTGAATTTTAAGGATGGGTCGGTGTAGCCTTCATGGCCCGACATATCCCAGATTTCATAGCGCGCCGGTGGTGTGGATAATTTTGCCGAAAAAAACGGCGGAAGCGGAGCCGCCAAAGAGTAAACTTTCAGAAGTAAGTACTGAATATTATGTCACTTATTTATGCACAAATGTTTTTATAATGAAGAACATTAAAACATTACTGTTATGTGACATTAACGATGTTTGTACTAACTTGGTTTTAAAGCCTTTACTTCAAAATATACGCCGTTCAATAGTTGACTTCAATCTTACAGAGAATGTGATGATTTTGTGGATAATTAAAGTCAGTCATATATCCACAAACACAACAAGCTGAAAGTCAGTGATGCTGCTCGGTTTGCAGTCCTGAATATCACAGCACAAGCAGGATTCACTGCACTGTTAATGTCAGCTATGTTATATTGCTGCCTCTGTTCGGTGGTGTCGAGCCAAACGGACTTTAACGTGTGTTTGAACGAGCTGACGGTTCACTCGTTAAGCTGAAAGAAAGATGCTTTAATCACAGGAGTCACACATGTGTCCACTGTACCATCTGGGAACTCTTCTTGTTTCGTAATAACACAATCCTCCTTCTCTTGTGCTGTTTTGTAGCAGTGTATACACCTGAGACTGTCACCTGTCTGTCTGTCCTGCACTCTCTCTCTGTTTCTTTCTCTCTGATTGTGTAATAAAAGTATGAACATTCATTTATAAGTTACACTTGTGTTTGAATCCTGCAGCTTATCACACATTTGATTTCCATGCGTGACAACTGCAAGTGTCCAGAGTGAGGACAGACTGAGGGACCCACTGCTGCACATCATCTGTGAGGCTTTGCACCCCTGATGATCCACCAGGACAAACTCAGGAGTGTGTGAGGAAGAGGAGGAGGCAGAGCCAGCAGCAGCTGACAGATGGAGAGAATAGACACTGTTCCCTGTTTGTGAAGGACTGCTAGGAAAGTTTAGAATAACTAATTGTCTGTCCTGAATCAGTCTTATTAGGTAATGTTCAAATAATTTTATCATTCCAGTGTTTTCAGTGTGGGAGAAAGTACTCAGGGCCTTCAAGTTACACACTATGAAAGGCAGCAACAAGTTTAATATTCAGAAACCTAAAGTATGTATCAGCAGCAGAATGGAGCTAAAAATAAATGTTTGTTTCAGTTCTATGAAGCTTTGAGTATTTTGGATTAGTAGTACTGCTGTGTTTGTTGCATCATATTGCTGTAATTGTTCATATGCTTTATATATTCTGAGGTAAGTTGATCTATAGTGTTACATCATATTCTATAAGGATGTTATGTGTTTGTATACTTTCTGCCCAGTTTGACCCATTTAGCAGAAGTCAGCCTGTTTAAGGCTCTGATATCTATTCTGTATGACTTAAAGCAGTTATGACATGGTCTGATTTTCTCACCCAATAAAGGAATATTCAGTATATCAGTCTACTCTTCATTTTATCAGAACAGTTATCACAGCTTGTACATTTTCTTTTTATAAATATATGTAAGCAATGAGCCAAATTTAGTAATGCCAACATACTGAAGGAACAACATTTGTCTCTTATATATGATACACCTATATATGCACTGTCAAAGATACTTGTCTTTGAGTGAAGATTTAAGGTGATAAGACATATAAATAACTGCAACTTGAATCTGTACTGAGGCTCAGTATTTGACACAGAGTTCATGTTCACTGCTGTAATAGCTAATAATGATTAATATAATAACTATAATATTGGCCATATTATATTTACATTACCAAAGTGATATGACTTTAGTCTCATGAACAACATTAGCTAATTGTTATTTACTAACTAATCTTAAATGACTGTTCAGTACAGAAATGAAGCCCAAAAATCATGTTTTACTGTCCTGTGGTCTCAGCCTCAGATACTTATCAAATCACACAAAGCTGTTGTAGAAACAAACAAACAAATGAACAAAACACGTTCTCCTTCATTTCTGTCAAACAAAGTTGTATGACACGTTTTAAAGCGGTTAGTATCATGGTTGCTAGGCAACCTGGGAAGCGCGACGGAGACTAGACCGTCCCATACAGACAAACTTGCCGTTTATTTTGCAAATCGAGCTCAACACTGCCCCTAGCGTCCTGGAGCACTTCCGTTGTGTTTTGGAATTTGCATGTGTTTTGGAGTTTGCATGTGTTTTGGAGTTTGCAAGTGTTCTGGAGTTTGCAAGTGTTTTGGAGTTTGCATGTGTTTTGGAGTTTGTATGTGCTTTGTCTCTAGGGGCCACCGTAGTTTTTGAATACATGGTCTGAGTTCAAATCAGTGACTAACTCATTCTAAGTTACTGTTAGCTAGTGTTCCTCATTTCCACCGATAGGAACAGACAGACTGATATTAAGGGAACTCACTCAGGAAACATGACATGCTTTTAATTTATGCAAAAAATCCTACCTGCATCACACAGAAATCACTCCACAGGTTGCAACTGAGAGTCAGGAAGGTCTGTTATTACTAACAATGTCTGAATGATTTGTAATGTAACTTAAAAACATCTAACATTTTAAAACTGTCACATTTAACTAGCTTAATAATTAATTATAGCTTTGAATGAACAATTACTTGATGTTTTACATCACTGACCCTGGCCCATAACCTGCTAATCAAGCTTCTATAAAAAAGTTCACAGTCAGAACAATTTTATTTTCAACAACAGTAATATACCTAACGTGCTGAACTACCCTCTATTGTGTATGAGATAAATGCAGTAGTAGGATGCGAGGGGTGTATGCATTGGTGTCTGGGGTCTCACCTGTTGCTCTGTGATGAGCCCGGTGTGCGTGCACACGTTGTCATTGGTGTAGTGCAGAGGCAGGCTCTGACACAGCTGTCCGAGCAGCATGGCCACTTCCTTCATTGTCCGCCAGCAGCATACCAGCACCATCTGAGCCGTCACCCTATAGCCCTCACCACCTACAGCCAGCACACGCATGTAAATGCATGCCAACGGACCGGTAACCCATGGCAACGGAAGGTTAACCATGGCAACGCATGTAAATGCCTGCCAACGGAAGGTTAACCATGGCAACGCATGTAAATGCCTGCCAACGGAAGGTTAACCATGGCAACGGACCGGTAACCATGGCAACGGAAGGTTAACCATGGCAACGCATGTAAATGCATGCCAACGGACCGGTAACCATGGCAATGGAAGGTTAACCAATGGCAATGGAAGGTTAACCATGGCAACGGACCGGTAACCATGGCAAAGCCATGTACCTTCTTACTGCATAGCTGGGAGCTCCTTAAAGGCAGTATTTATGTGAGCCAGAAGCTGCAGACTGCTCTCACACTCCCTTTCAGACTTGTTTTAACTATGGATCTGTAGGTCAGTGAAACAGGATATCATTAATATGGTCATCCCAAGCACGCAGCTGTGGTTGTGAATGCAAAAGCGCCACCCACCTGTTGTTTAGATCATCTGATTGTAAGTGACAGCCAATCAAAAGAAAGCAGGCTAAAAGGAAGAAGAGCTTTGGGTGCCTAGAAAAGCCAAATAAAACCAAAATAATTATAAAGCATATGACCTATAATGTTAACTTTTAAGGTAAAAGCTGTGCTTAAAATCTATGTGTGAATGTATGAAATATTTTAGTTTTTCACTGGCAAGAAATAATATGAAAAGATTGAAGCTCACATGGTTTGTCTTGTTTTCCCAGACATGACTTAAGCCTCGTCTTTTTTAGCCGAATTTTTCTTCATGTCCAGGACTACAATTAATCCATGTCTGGGAAACTGGGTGATAGTGTTTGTCTGACTCTTAATACTTTCCCACTTCCACAGCTTGTTTCTGTTATTGCACCCAGGTGCATTGGTCCTAATTGGTAACGATGCAACAGTCTGACTCAATGTTTCACGTAGTTTGGAACAACAATGGAGCATTATGTTAATAGGGACGAGTGGGATATGTGGGGCTTTGAATACAAACAGGTCACTGTGGTACTCAGACTTAGTTTTTTTTAAAGGGACAGTCTGATTATTAGAAACGTATACCAGACTATTACCAGCTTATCTTTTACACACGCTCAGAATAACTCCTAAAAATCCACTGCTAGTAATGACACCTCCAGTTTACACTGTGTGGCTCACAGCTCATGCTTGCCTGCTAGCACAATGAGATAACAGTGGCCTGTACAAATATGTTACACTACTGAGTGCACTCTTCTATATCATTTACTGTGTATAACAAAAGTTAGCAAGCTAGCTGTAAATTAGCTACATTGCACAAAACACGTGATGTGATAAAATAATTACGAATGATGAAATTTGATCCCGAAAACCCAATCACTCCTCCGTGGACGCTCACCTGATGTCAGTCAACTTCCACTTTTGCCAGACAGGTTTCATCTGATGAAACTGGAGGACTAATGCTAGCTAACGTTAGCTCGCCTGCTAGTACAAACATATTGCTCGATACTCGATGTAGAAGCTAGCTGTCTAACCTTAGCTTATTTGCTCACCTGTGCTAATTGTGCTGGCAAAATACTATCTGAACCACAGCATGTTTGCTTGGTTGTCCTCATTTCAAGTCTGTTTTTTACGGTGGCCCCTAGAGACAAAGCACGTACAAACTCCAAAACACATGCAAACTCCAAAACACATGCAAGCTCCAAAACACTTGTAAACTCCAAAACACATGCAAACTCCAAATAACTTGCAAACTCCAAAACACATGCAAACTCCAAAACACATGCAAACTCCAAAACACTTGCAAACCCCAAAACACATGCAAACTCCAAAACACTTGCAAACCGCAAAACACATGCAAACTCCAAAACACATGCAAACTCCAAAACACTTGCAAATTCCAAAACACTTGTAAACTCCAAAACACATGCAAACTCCAAAACACTTGCAAATCCCAAAACACAACGGAAGTGCTCCAGGACGCTAGGGGCAGTGTTGAGCTTTTGTTACCTAGTAACTACACAAGCCAGGAAGTACCAATGACCGGATTTTGGGCTGTATACCAGGGTCAGGGTCTGCAGCCTTAAAGGCCGCATTGTAAGGCCGATTACGTCACAGCGACACGACGAAGGCTGTCCCAATTCAAAGGCTGCTCGAAATGCGGCCCTCAAATGCGTCCTTAATTTCCCTGAATTTTAAGGATGGGTCGGTGTAGCCTTCATGGCCCGACATATCCCAGATTTCATAGCGCGCCGGTGGTGTGGATAATTTTGCCGAAAAAAACGGCGGAAGCGGAGCCGCCGAAGAGTAAACTTTCAGAAGTAAGTACTGAATATTATGTCACTTATTTATGCACAAATGTTTTTATAATGAAGAACATTAAAACATTACTGTTATGTGACATTAACGATGTTTGTACTAACTTGGTTTTAAAGCCTTTACTTCAAAATATACGCCGTTCAATAGTTGACTTCAATCTTACAGAGAATGTGATGATTTTGTGGATAATTAAAGTCAGTCATATATCCACAAACACAACAAGCTGAAAGTCAGTGATGCTGCTCGGTTTGCAGTCCTGAATATCACAGCACAAGCAGGATTCACTGCACTGTTAATGTTAGCTATGTTATATTGCTGCCTCTGTTCGGTGGTGTCGAGCCAAACGGACTTTAACGTGTGTTTGAACGAGCTGACGGTTCACTCGTTAAGCTGAAAGAAAGATGCTTTAATCACAGGAGTCACACATGTGTCCACTGTACCATCTGGGAACTCTTCTTGTTTCGTAATAACACAATCCTCCTTCTCTTGTGCTGTTTTGTAGCAGTGTATACACCTGAGACTGTCACCTGTCTGTCTGTCCTGCACTCTCTCTCTGTTTCTTTCTCTCTGATTGTGTAATAAAAGTATGAACATTCATTTATAAGTTACACTTGTGTTTGAATCCTGCAGCTTATCACACATTTGATTTCCATGCGTGACAACTGCAAGTGTCCAGAGTGAGGACAGACTGAGGGACCCACTGCTGCACATCATCTGTGAGGCTTTGCACCCCTGATGATCCACCAGGACAAACTCAGGAGTGTGTGAGGAAGAGGAGGAGGAAGAGCCAGCAGCAGCTGACAGATGGAGAGAATAGACACTGTTCCCTGTTTGTGAAGGACTGCTAGGAAAGTTTAGAATAACTAATTGTCTGTCCTGAATCAGTCTTATTAGGTAATGTTCAAATAATTTTATCATTCCAGTGTTTTCAGTGTGGGAGAAAGTACTCAGGGCCTTCAAGTTACACACTATGAAAGGCAGCAACAAGTTTAATATTCAGAAACCTAAAGTATGTATCAGCAGCAGAATGGAGCTAAAAATAAATGTTTGTTTCAGTTCTATGAAGCTTTGAGTATTTTGGATTAGTAGTACTGCTGTGTTTGTTGCATCATATTGCTGTAATTGTTTATATGCTTTATATATTCTGAGGTAAGTTGATCTATAGTGTTACATCATATTCTATAAGGATGTTATGTGTTTTTATACTTTCTGCCCAGTTTGACCCATTTAGCAGAAGTCAGCCTGTTTAAGGCTCTGATATCTATTCTGTATGACTTAAAGCAGTTATGACATGGTCTGATTTTCTCACCCAATAAAGGAATATTCAGTATATCAGTCTACTCTTCATTTTATCAGAACAGTTATCACAGCTTGTACATTTTCTTTTTATAAATATATGTAAGCAATGAGCCAAATTTAGTAATGCCAACATACTGAAGGAACAACATTTGTCTCTTATATATGATACACCTATATATGCACTGTCAAAGATACTTGTCTTTGAGTGAAGATTTAAGGTGATAAGACATATAAATAACTGCAACTTGAATCTGTACTGAGGCTCAGTATTTGACACAGTGTTCATGTTCACTGCTGTAATAGCTAATAATGATTAATATAATAACTATAATATTGGCCATATTATATTTACATTACCAAAGTGATATGACTTTAGTCTCATGAACAACATTAGCTAATTGTTATTTACTAACTAATCTTAAATGACTGTTCAGTACAGAAATGAAGCCCAAAAATCATGTTTTACTGTCCTGTGGTCTCAGCCTCAGATACTTATCAAATCACACAAAGCTCTTGTAGAAACAAACAAACAAATGAACAAAACACGTTCTCCTTCATTTCTGTCAAACAAAGTTGTATGACACGTTTTAAAGCGGTTAGTATCATGGTTGCTAGGCAACCTGGGAAGCGCGACGGAGACTAGACCGTCCCATACAGACAAACTTGCCGTTTATTTTACAAATCGAGCTCAACACTGCCCCTAGCGTCCTGGAGCACTTCCGTTGTGTTTTGGAATTTGCATGTGTTTTGGAGTTTGCATGTGTTTTGGAGTTTGCATGTGTTTTGGAGTTTGCATGTGTTTTGGAGTTTGCAAGTGTTCTGGAGTTTGCAAGTGTTTTGGAGTTTGCATGTGTTTTGGAGTTTGTATGTGCTTTGTCTCTAGGGGCCACCGTAGTTTTTGAATACATGGTCTGAGTTCAAATCAGTGACTAACTCATTCTAAGTTACTGTTAGCTAGTGTTCCTCATTTCCACCGATAGGAACAGACAGACTGATATTAAGGGAACTCACTCAGGAAACATGACATGCTTTTAATTTATGCAAAAAATCCTACCTGCATCACACAGAAATCACTCCACAGGTTGCAACTGAGAGTCAGGAAGGTCTGTTATTACTAACAATGTCTGAATGATTTGTAATATAACTTAAAAACATCTAACATTTGAAAACTGTCACATTTAACTAGCTTAATAATTAATTATAGCTTTGAATGAACAATTACTTGATGTTTTACATCACTGACCCTGGCCCATAACCTGCTAATCAAACTTCTATAAAAAAGTTCACAGTCAGAACAATTTTATTTTCATATTTTCAACAACAGTAATATACCTAACGTGCTGAACTACCCTCTATTGTGTATGAGATAAATGCAGTAGTAGGATGCGAGGGGTGTATGCATTGGTGTCTGGGGTCTCACCTGTTGCTCTGTGATGAGCCCGGTGTGCGTGCACACGTTGTCATTGGTGTAGTGCAGAGGCAGGCTCTGACACAGCTGTCCGAGCAGCATGGCCACTTCCTTCATTGTCCGCCAGCAGCACACCAGCACCATCTGAGCCGTCACCCTATAGCCCTCACCACCTACAGCCAGCACACGCATGTAAATGCCTGCCAACGGAAGGTTAACCATGGCAACGGACCGGTAACCCATGGCAACGGAAGGTTAACCATGGCAACAGAAGGTTAACCATGGCAACGGAAGGTTAACCATGGCAACGCATGTAAATGCCTGCCAACGGAAGGTTAACCATGGCAACGGACCGGTAACCCATGGCAACAGACCGGTAACCCATGGCAACGGAAGGTTAACCATGGCAACGGAAGGTTAACCATGGCAACGCATGTAAATGCCTGCCAATGGAAGGTTAACCATGGCAACGGACCGGTAACCATGGCAACGGAAGGTTAACCATGGCAACGCATGTAAATGCATGCCAACGGACCGGTAACCATGGCAACGGAAGGTTAACCAATGGCAATGGAAGGTTAACCATGGCAACGGACCGGTAACCATGGCAAAGCCATGTACCTTCTTACTGCATAGCTGGGAGCTCCTTAAAGGCAGTATTTATGTGAGCCAGAAGCTGCAGACTGCTCTCACACTCCCTTTCAGACTTGTTTTAACTATGGATCTGTAGGTCAGTGAAACAGGATATCATTAATATGGTCATCCCAAGCACGCAGCTGTGGTTGTGAATGCAAAAGCGCCACCCACCTGTTGTTTAGACCATCTGATTGTAAGTGACAGCCAATCAAAAGAAAGCAGGCTAAAAGGAAGAAGAGCTTTGGGTGCCTAGAAAAGCGCTATGTAAATGCAATCCATTATTATTATTATTATTATTATTAAGAGTTGAAGCAGATAAAGTCTAAGAACATGGAGTTGGAAATGAGCATAATAGATTTTATAGAAATGTATCAATACCTGTGAAAGGAACGTTGTTATTAGTAAAGTGTCAAATGCAATGGAAAGAAAAATACAAGATTGAAAAGAAGAAAAGTATGAGAGATTTAAAAAAATAATTGTGATGTGCAGTAGAGAGTTATTAATCTAAAGAATTGTGTGCAGTATATAGTGTGCTATATTAAATGTGTGGGGTCTTGCAGGAATGATTAGCTCGAGCTCTTCAGTCCTTCCTTTAAGCAGCAGAGAGTCCAGAGGGAGATTGGTATGAAGACTTACTGAGACATGTAGTAAAGACAAAAACAAAAAATAATTCACTGAAACTGTGGCAGCAGTGGCAGCAGCAACAACAAACATGGTGAGAGTGCCGTCGAACCCGGGGCCATCGGGGGAGAAGTTAGCTATTTGGGTCACTGTCACGGCCGAGCCATACATGTAATTAGACTTGGGAAACTTCTCTCTCCGCACATGGAAGTTTTTTCTGGGAAACGGGCTAGGCTGCAAACAGGAAGTTGACATCTAAATAAAGTGCACCCCCCCTTTGCCCCCTCCTGCCCCGCGCAGGAAGCTTGCTCGGCCCTTTTTAAACAGTTACACAGACGGGAACCTTCGAAAGGGAAGCGTGTTGCCATGGTTACCGGTCCGTCGCCATGGTTACCGGTCCGTTGCAATGCGTTTACATGCGTTGCCATGGTTAATCCAAATAGAGGTAGAGCTCTGTCCAAACAGAGGCTGTCCCACTGGATTATAGAAGCTATCTCACTGGTGAGAGCTCATTCCACCAGGGGGATGGCAACCTCATGGGCTCTTTTTAAAGGGGTGCCTGTAGCTGATATTTGTATGGCAACTAGTTGGGCATCACCGCACACTTTTATGCGGTTTTATTGGTTGGACGTTACAGCCCCTTCGGTGGCTCATGCTGTCATTTCTGCTGGGTCTACCACTCACTAAGGATGTGGTGGTCCGATTCCGGTTCGGTGGCTGCTCTGTGGGGCGTGTATATATGTCCCATACTTATGTGTTGTACCGAGTGAATTGACTGAAAGGGAACGAATAGTTATGTCTATAACTTCTGTTCCCTGAAGGATAGGAACGAGTTACAACACAAGGTGGCCCCACTGAGCAGTTTGGCTCGGTGAAGAGCGGCTATCGAACTGAGGGATGACTGTGATGACAGCGGCTATATGTGCAGGCGGGGCCGTGCGCGTGTCATCACACGTCATCTGCCTTAAAGGCGTGAATAAAGGTTTTGTTACGGATTCAAATATTGGGGATGGATACAAGAGGAAAAACCACAATAACAACACTGGTCCGGCCGGGTTGAGTCAAACGATGATTTTAATGATCACACGCGTGGGAGATGGACACCGTACGCAGACAGCATCAGATCTCAAAAT
This sequence comes from Perissodus microlepis, assembly GCF_051167445.1. NCBI lineage: Eukaryota > Metazoa > Chordata > Actinopteri > Cichliformes > Cichlidae > Perissodus > Perissodus microlepis. The sequence continues at coordinate 1,901,412 of NC_140473.1, read as the reverse complement.
GGTGGAGCATTGATCAAACTCTTATAGCCTCTAGTGGCCCCCACCTAATCATAAAAGCCTAAACATTCACATTCTTTCTCTCACACAGCGCCTAAGCTACGACCTTGGCTCCCTGTTTATCTGCTCCTGCTGAGATGGGGCAGAAAACTCCAGTATGTTCTGTTCTCTTCTAATCAGACAAATAAGGCGATGACTTTCTGCGAACAGTATTTCTTATAACTCAGCAGTATAATGCATCATAAAACAATATCATTCATTCACAATCAACCAGCAGTCTAATGTAATGCAAATCAGTTTAACAAATGCAATAGTTATCACCTCCTTCTAATTCAGGAGAATAATGCAAACTAAAACTACATAATAACTCACAATCTTTAATTAAGGGTCTAACATGGCATAAAATAATATTATAATCTCACAGTCCCCCTGATGAGCTCTTTAGAATAAAGAGCTCACCTACACCCTGCAATCCAGTGTGGTCGGGTTCATTTCTTCTTACGCCTGAGGCCCTTTGTCCCCCTGTTGGGCGAACCATATGTGAGATGACCTCTGTGTTTGCGCAGTCCAGATGCAAGAGAAACTATTATTACCACAGTAGCAGGTACAGATGACCTTCCCCAGTTCTCCCACAGCTTTATTTTGGTGCTACCTTATACCCTTCAGACGTACTCAGACTAGAACCTCTGTCCAAGGAGCTTTTAGCCTTTATTTTATTGCTGCAGCCACCAGTGTCTTCCAGTCGGGTGATCCTCTGCTCTTCTTTCTTCAACCTCAGGGGTTAGACAACCCTTCAGTCATTGCACAGATCAGGGGATTATTCTGCCCCGATTTCAAACAACGATCTGTGTATCCTCGGGTCCTGTGTATCCTGTGTATCCCCCAGAAAAAGGAACAGGAACGTGTCCCCCTTTTGACCAAGAGCCTCTCGAACCTCGTTGGTCTGGTGTTCCTGGATTTCCGCCAACCCCTTCATGGTTATTGCTGTGTTTATGGGATCCATCCTTTTGAGGGGACTAATCGGAGCCCAAACGCCATGACACTTGAACCCAGTTGGTGTCTTGGCCGTCACTGTGTCTGTCTCTGCTGCGAAGGATCCTCGCATATCTGTGACCTCGTCTGGTGTCTGTTCCTTTCTCTGTAAGAGACAGAAAACCAAAACACCTCTCTGCCTAGCCCTAATAATCTAATGTTGTTATCTACTGATCTTCTGGTGATTCAAAATTGGTTTAGGATTTTCAGAATGTCCCAGGGACTTATTCTAATCATATCCTATGTGTGTGTAAGCGTGTTTGCATTTAGCCCTCTGCACTCAAAGTCAATACCTGCAATATATCAGTCCGGACCATCACGCCGAACGAAGCTTATGACCTTCAAAAGACCAAGTGCCAACTCATTATAAGCACATTTGCAAGGTGTGTCTGAAAATTATTAAAACCACTCATTCTAACAAAAGACATCAAAAACAAATTAGCCATTTTTAATTCTAACATCTGTCCCCCCCTTTTCACAAAAATCATGTGTCTCCTTCCGCCTACCGTCCCACGGTTTCCTCTCCAGTGTGGTACTCAGCTTCTCGTGAACACAGGCATTTTATCTTCTACACGCTATTCAGTTCATTTCAATGATTAACGCTTAAACATGGAAATAATGATTTATGCTTCTCACTGGTTCTCTAAAAAAGTCTGGAGACCTCTTGGGTCACTATTAGCTTAAGCTTTACCATACCTAAGTTATTAAAACACAAATGAAGTCATAAAAATGTTCATATAACCCTTGTTTGATGTTAAAACTCAACTTCCCCCCCTTTTTTGACACATACCTATGTGTCAAATCAACGGAGCTAGAAAATTAAAAGAAAAGGTTAGTGACCTCATATCTTAGAAAGTATCAGACCTTCTCTTATTCAGTGTCGTTGCTCCAGTCCTGTCATCCTGTGTTAGGGAATGAAATCAATTTAATTGACATGTTAGATCTGTTCAACTCCTGGCTCCGCCCAGAGCCTGCGTCCGCAGAATTGCCAAGAAACAAAACCTGTATTAATATGAACTTCACTTGAATATGAACTTGTTGACTACTTCTGACACAGCAAAGGAACATTCTCTCCTTCCCGAGGACAGGCACTGACTCCCACTTATCTCCTGGAGCCAACTGTCCCTTATGGAGACACAACAGCTACAAGGTTTTGCAGATTGTTAAGTTGATCTGTGTGTAATGCTCTGAATCAGGTATGTAATATTAAATGAATGTTGTTTAATCAACTGCCACTACTTAAAACTTAGCAAAAGGTATAACTGAATAAAAGATCACAAAGAATAACATGATATCAGTGTTATGTAAGCGCGTGCGGCCTTCCATGCCCGAAGTCACCCCAGTCCATAGATCAGCCAAACATCGCGCTGACTGTAGCTTTTAACCCTTATTAACTTGAGCACAACTCTATAATGAGCAACAAACTGCAATATGTATAAAAATGATCATGGTTACACCTGCAATGAAAGATCATATGATTATCCTGACACCTTCAAATAAAAGATTAACCTGAGGTTATAACAATCACTGGAACACAAATGTTAATGTAATGTCAATAGCTTCAATAAATGATTAATGCAATGCTTGTTATATGATTCTGATGTAACAATAATGCTGATGCTAAAATAACAGTAAAACACCCCCTTTTATCCCGTTTATAAACTTCACACATAAACGTTTTTAAATTTTATTTCCCCCTGTTTTTCCCTCACTGACCACAGCAGGGGAATCTATGTTTTGATTCAGCCGTGAATGCAGCTCACCTGATTCATCACTGAGCCCCACCGTCACTGGCGTCTGACAGGGTGGTGCTGCATATTCTTCCTCTAATGTCACTATTTTCAATCTGTTAATTAGAGTGCTTAAACATGAAGTAGACTACGTCCACAACAAGTCAATACAGCTGTAAATGTGGCCAATTAACAATCTATTACCAATCCATAACAAAAAATAGCTTTTATTTTATGCATGCTGTTAGTCAACCACTCACCCAGAGGATCTCCAACCCAGAAAATTCCTTCTCCTCATTTAATAAGTCAGTCCTCCTTCCATGCCCTGGTAACTGGTCCATCCAGAGCCATATCATCTCGAAATATACATACCACAAGCCAAACCACACCTTGGTCACACCAACCCTTTTCTGCCTTGAAGATGTCCAACGCCATCTTAGTCTGGACCAGGGTTTTAATAGTTTTGCAATTTTCATTCGTTTTTATTTTTATTTAGTTTCGAGTTCAGATTTTCAATTTTATATCAGTTTTAATTAGTTTTTACCAATTGTTTGCTAGTTTAGTTTAGTTTTTATTTTTTGAAAATCCTTAGTTTCAGTTTAGTTTTGATTAGTTTCAGTTATAGTTTAGTTGTGTTTGCAAAAATTAAGTGGGTATTGAGACTATTAACTCTTGCAGCACCGGGTGTTCGTAATTTTGGTTCAAGTGAATTGATAAATTTTTTGAAGGCAATTGACTCACACAGTTATGTAGATATCCCAGTCCTGTTGTCTCGGGATGCATCACGCTGCCTTGCCTGGGGTTAGCTTCTGTTTTCTGGGGATGAGGGTTGAGTGTGCTCCCTTACCTTCTCAAGGTAAGCCAGGTTAGCCTTCTTGTGTGAGCTTTTCAAGTGCACTTCAAGGTTTGTGGGATTTTTTTCCCTTTAGAAGTGTCCCTCATAATTTGTCTCTTTCCACTACAAGACACTTGCTTTATCCAAAACACAGTCATATTCAAAGTAATCCCAAATTGGACTCTGGCGCTTTCTCCCGACTTTTCCTGACATGATTCTGTGGGTGGACGGAGCAGCAACACAGACGACTCGACTAACGTACTTGCCACCTGCTGGCATAATGAGATGGCAAGAAAAAATCTGGAAACTAAACTTCATTTTCACCCTTGACTATTGTAGGACACGCACACATCAATGAAAACTAAACACATTTTTGCTATAAATTCAGTTAATTTTAGTTAGTTTTGTGAACACTCATTACAGTTTTAGTTAGTTTTCCTTTTTTGTTTTTATTTTTATTTCCGTTAACGAAAATGTTTTTTCACTTCTAGTTTTCGTTATTTCGTTAGTTTTCGTTAACGATAATAACCTTGCTCTGCACACTGGAATAAACATAAACAACATGATTAAAATTTTGCTACGTGTTATTTCACCATCTTATCGATTCCAACTCTACATCCGCATGTGGTTTGGCACATTATATTTATCTAGAACTCCACTCTGTCTCTAAATGTTTGAAGAATTTTTCATGTTTGGGGTCAAATTTTGAGAATTTGACCATACGTGAAATTAACGGTGTTAACACCCCCATGGGGGCTTACCTTTCCCACTTCTGATGATATTCCTCCCTATTCTTTGCAAGTACCCCCTGTTGGTGGCGAGAAACTGTTGGTGTGGTCAAGTGGGTGCTGTAAAAACAAAAGCTCAGGACAGAACAGCTATCAGTCATGTACTTACCCACAAAATTAGCATATAATGAATTTCATATTGATCCTCTGAGTGTAATGGTACATTTTAATTTGATTTTACCAAAGCTAAACACAATAATTTGTCTTCATTTTGCTCTTGTTCTCGTGCAGCACCACCTCTCAGCACATGCCCCTGTCGGTTATATCTCTACTTTTCTAAATTATTGACTATTTCAATGAAAGGACCTAAATGACGGGGACCAGTGTTTATTGTTACATATCTCCATTTTGAATGTGACAAGTCTACCATTTCCCTGTTATCCATAGACATTAATAGAGGTTTTTTTTGGCTTTTTTCCTCTATAACAGTTAATTGACTTTTTACAGTGGCCTGCTATGGTTAATAATAACATGTTCAGTCATGAGTGAAATCAAACCTTTTCTTCAATTTAGCATTTAACCTTCCCAACAATATAATGTGATACATTAATCGAAACACAGCTACTAAAACACAATTTTCTTAATGCAAACATCAGTAACTCAAAATTAGCAACCAAAGGGTTCAGTCTGCAGTTCACACTCATGTGAAGCTACAGCCTCCCCCTTTAGTCTCTGTCATCCTTCTGTTCTTGCAAAAACAAAACAAAGCAAGACAAAACATCCACCTTTTTTTTTTTTTGTAGGCTGGGTGAATTGTTTGTGGACATTTACTAATCCTAAAGTCGGCACCGTTTTTGTCTCAGTATCAAGTCCATTAAAACTTTTAGTCGTCAGTCCATCACAGTCCAGTCACATGCATACATCCACACACATTCATACCAGAAGTTGCTGATAATGGAGTCTCACGCGCAACCTATTCGAGCCTCCATCACCAGCAAGATGACGTCATCATTTTAAAGGAAAACAGTTCCTTGTTTTTTTTTGACTGGACTGACTCGCTGCAATCCTTTTAGGCTCAGGACTTCTCATGTGATCAATGTCCCATATAAGCTAATTTCTCCCAAGCCCATTATAATCATGGAGAAAAACACTTTGCGACTGTTTCCAGTAAGAATATTTTATAGCGCTTTAAAGTTCAATCTCTCAGGCCTGGATTAAAGAGCTGATTTGTTAAATCAGGAACTCACAAAATACCAAAATATCACCACCGGTGGATCACACCTCTCAGATGTTCTTATTCAGTGCACTGTAACAAAAGTAAAAACAAACGTAACCAATAAAATACTCATAAAGTAACAAATACTGGGGCCCATTGCAAACATGTCCAAGCATAAAACCATCTTTCTCTCTCTTAGAGAAAGAAAACAATCCAAACCTGACTGATAAAATCAACCTAGTGTTAAGCAAAACCCAAAAATCAACCAAAACTTCACCAGGAAGTTTTTCTCCCTCCCGGGACAATATTGTGTAGGAACACAGGGACCGTAACTCCTTTTTGCCCTGAAAAAATGTTGGATTTACTTGATTCAATAGTGGACACTGGTTGCACACAAATGTTTTGCTTTGGCAGAAACTTAAACAACTGAGTTAAATCAACACAACCTTTTCATATTCAGTAAACCTGTGCATTTTGTGTTCATAAAACACGATTGAAACATGTTCAGATGGAGTAAGTTGAGATCCTGGAATATTTTGATCCTTCACCATTCTGTCAGTTTATTTCAACACTATTCAATAACTTTTATCCAACTACTACTTGGTCACTTAAATACTACATGTTGTCTTCATATAACATACGGTTCAACAAAGTCTAGATCCTGGTTACCATAAAAATTGAATGGGTCTACAACAACTACCATCCTCCTATCTTTATCCTGGTTGCACCAGGGCTGGGAAATAACCCTGAAGTGATAGGTTACGAGGCAGGGTACACCCGGACAGCTGACCAGTCTATCAGATAGAAACAAACAGCCATTCACACTCACATTCATGGATAATTTAGAATCATCAATTAACCTAGCTCTAATAGCTACATGACTTTTCACTGTGGCAGGAAACCAGAATACCCAGAGAGAAACCACCGCAAACTAGCCAGACTGTGGACTTGCACCCAGGACCTTCTTGCTGTGGAGCAACAGCACCAACCAGCATGCCAACAATGTAGGAAATACAGGAAAGCTATGATTTCCTGTATTTGATGTAGAATTATTTTGTTCTTGCCCTTGACAGGTTAATCCACAATAAATAGCAATAGCATGCATGTGGTGTGTGTGTCGCTGTCTGCCTCTTATAACTCCAGTGATTTTCCTGTAGTTTGAAATCTTATGCGGTGTTGTGAATTCCGTGAGTTCAGCAACTAACCACTCTTATTAGATTGTATCGTGTCATCTCAATGAGAACAAATTGAGTTGTTGAATTTCGTACAGATCTTTTAAAGCCTGAGGCAACTGTGTTAAACGCACGCGAGATGCTTACGTAAATCCAAGGGCTGGCCCCTTTTTTTTCTTTTTTTTCTTTCTTTTTTTTTTCAGTGTGTTCCTCCTTCAATTAAATCTCAATTACAAAAATGTGGCGCTCCGGAATAAGGCTCACACCGTTAATTCATCATTTTCACTCTGTACCACTGCTCCTTATCAGGCTGTGTGAAGCACAGTAAACAATTCAGTCGAGGCCTTAAGCCATAAACAGACATCACGCACAGACATTGTTTTCATAACCAAACTGCCTTAGACCTTGTCCCCTAAATCTACACAAACGCCCTCTGGGTGACATGAAATGCATTTAACCAATAAACAATCAATGGCTACTTGTTGTTGTAACAGATTCCGTATTTGGATGTTTGTGAGCAGCATTTTGCGTGTCAGCATAAGCATTTGTTAGTAAAGCATTCTTCATTGCATCAGCGTGTGTATGTGTATCACTCTTCATTGCATCAGCGTGTGTATGTGTATCACTCTTCATTGCATCAGCGTGTGTATGTGTGTGTGTGTGGATCACTTCTCAGTGAATTGACTCGGCGCGTGTGTGTGTGTGTCAGTTCTCACTCAATCAACGAGTGCATATGTGTTCATATGTGTGTTTCTCTTCATTCTGAGTCAGTGCATGTAGATGTGTGTGTTTGTGTTCATCACTTTCCTGTTCTGGTGTTCTGGGTAAACCACGGCCTGAGGCGTGCCCTGGGGTCCTGCCCTCCTCCATTTCAGTCTGTTTGCATTCATTGATGCTGCTGCTCAAAGTTCTGTCCATACTTGTTCTGGCCCCAATTGAGGCAGTCCTTTTCTCCAGTGTCCTGCATCTTCTCCTTGTCCAGCTCCTCCTTAACTTGACCCTTTTGCTTCTGTAGCTCCTTCAGGGCTTGCTCCTGCTGTAGGAGCTTCTTGTCAGGTTTGGCGAGCTCCTGCTCCAGCAAGCTCCGGCCTGGTTTCAAGTCCTGTGTCTGGGACTCCAAGCCTGACTGATGGGTTCGATTAGCAGCCAGCTCCTCCTGAGCCATGCTCAGTTTCTGCTCTGATGCCTCGAGCTCTTACTGAGGGCAGAAACCTCAGAGTCTTTTCCGTACACGTCAGATTGAAGTTTATTGATGTTTTCCTTGCTTTGCTCCACGGCCTTCTGCAGCTCTGCTGTCCGGCTCTTCTCAGAGGTCAGCTCCTGGCCGAGCCCCGACACCTGTGCCTTCAGCTTATTTTCTTCTTGTGCTTTTGTCCATTCTGAGGTGCCTCCTGACCTCAGTTACTCCTCCTGTCTCTGGCACGCCCTTTTTGCTGCCCGATCATCCGTGTTGGTCCGTCACTGTCCTGCACAGTTTTAATGCAGAGTTGTTAAGGTCAGCATTCTTTTGCTCGCCCTCACTTTTCCTCTGGGCTTAATGGGCGTCTCGTCACAGCTCTGTCAGCTGAAGCTGTCTGGAAATCTCCCCCGTGTAGTGAAACGGGCCTTGGATTTAACGCTCTCCGTCTCCACTGCATGAGATCGTTTTCCTGCAGCAGTGTTGACATTTGCAGGTTGTTGTTGTGGGTCCAGCTGCTGTAGCGTTTGGTCAGGGTCACATCAAAGATGGTAGAGGGGAGAGCAAAGATGGTAGAGGGGAGAGCAGGAGTCCAGGTCAGCCTCGGCAAAGCAGCCTGTAATCAAGCATAAAGAAAAAAACAAAAACAAAACAAAAACAGACGAACAGGAAAATGATGTTGTGTTGGCTGTGTTATTCAGAGAGGGGAGAAACACCGGGCCAGGCCCTGTGTCAGCCTTCTCTCCCCCTTTTTTTGTTTTTTCTCACCATATAATCAACTCATAACCCACCAAGCTGACAGGACAACACAGGTACATGTTAAAATTGTTAAGATCATGTTTAAAAGCCCAAAAAGGAATTTTCTTTCATTCAGTAATCACTTGTATTAATCAATCAGCAGAAAACATGTCACAGTTTGAATCTTCTAACCACTAAATTTGTCGTGTCATCACTGGTTGGTCAGACCAGTGTCTTTTTTTGAAGTTAAGTTGTTGTCCTGCAACCCAGAGAGTTTATTTGTTAGTAGTGGATAAACTTTATCATTCAGCAACAGGTGTATGTTAAGTTTCGCTGCTTTAGCCTTGCTGGAAAATCTTCACGTGTTCATGAATGTAAGCTGTTTCTTCATTGCGTGTGTGTGCGTTTGTAGGTGGGTTAATTTAACTTTTTTCTCAAACGAGGCATTCCTCTAACACGTGCCTTCGTCATACATTTCTCTGGTTGTGTGTGTGTTTTTATTTTGTTTCCCAAATTTTGATTTCCCACCTTAAATAACAGCATTCCATGTCTTCAGCCAGGAGTTAGAGCTTGCTTGTGAGATTCAGGGACACATGGTGCCAATAACAATTCAGCCAAAAACTTGCCTGAAAATTTCCAGTGATGGTAACCGATAACTGGAGGAGGAGATGTCCTTTAAGCTTCTTTTCAGGGTGGGGACAAAGCTGGGGCCAAGCTGTAAACTTTTGGGCCAAAGCTTGGCCTGTCTGTCGTCCCAATTCTGTTTATGCTTTTGCCGCTGTACTCAGGTTTCCAGGTTGAGAGAAATCCACCTGTATTAACACACTAAAACATTCACTTAGTATTTCTTTTCTGAAAACATCCACTCGCTTCATCTGCGTAGATTTTACTCTCTCTCTCTCTTGGTGCATACTTCACACAGTCAGGCAGTTGCCTTCTATGGGCATGCAGAGTTCCTGTCACACACACACACAGCTGAAATTCGTGCTTGATCACACCCTATATTATGATCAAACCAACAGTAAATCAGATGTAACCGCTTATATTATTGAACTGAAACAAGAACCACTTAAAAAGTCTTATAAATCCTGCTTCACACCACAAAACTGAAACAAATCACAGCTGTATTTATCACTCAATCTCACTCTGCCGACTGAAGTGTCGGTCTAAATCATGCACGATTTGTCTCTTCTATATCAAAACCCAGCCAAACATCAAACATTCACCCTAGTCATTCAAAACCTTATTTGTAATATTATAATCAGCAAAATCAGCGTTTTAATTACAGGCTTGTATCATTGTTTGCAAATCATAATTTTAAAACTCAATAACACGCTAAACAGGAAGCAAAAGTCCTCTGTGCGCTTCACAGCAGCCACCTCATTTGCATGTTCACACACTGTCTAAAAATAGCTCGCAGCGCTGCAGCGCGCTGTCGTCACACACAGCTCTATTATTTTATATTACAAAGACGTCTTATATTTACAATCACTCTCAGGCCTGACAGATTTAGCGCCTACACAATTTTGACAAATTTAAGTTAACGGGTCCAACCGAAAAAGTCCAACTTTTTTGTGATCAATTAACCAGTATCTGTCCAACAGTTTCTGGCCTCATCTCTAAAGTCCCTAACTCAATTTAAAAGTGTCCAACACCCAAGGTCCAACCTTTGCTGCCCAAAAAAGCGCAGATACCGTTCCAAACGGTAAGGAGACTCTAACTCCTAGCTTATTCCAGGATGCCCTGTACCCCACAGTTAAGCCAAACTGAACTAACCCTGTTCGCCGACAGGTCAAGGTCGCGCGTCCACGGCCAGGAGGGAGCGTAACCTCCGGGCTATGCGCTTCTTAGCAGTCCAACTGCCGTTCTCGAAAAATTTATAATACTTTGAAACAACAGTCAACACCCCAAAACAAGTGTATGACTGACGCAGGTCCAACCTGTCTGACCAATGGGGACTCTAACCCACAAAATGACCAATTCCCTATCAAACTAAATTCACTCAGCAGTCCAACTGCTTTAACTTCAATCAGCAGTCCAACTGCTTTAACTTCAATCAGCAGTCCAACTGCTTTAACTTCAATCAGCAGTCCAACTGCTTTAACTTCAATCAGCAGTCCAACTGCTCTAACTACTCAGTACTGTCACAGTTCTCATGAGACTTTTCATCAAAATCAAAACAGACATCTACCAGTAACTTCAGTGAGTAGACTTTAATTTTATCATGTCCAATTTGGCACACTTTGGAAATAGATTCAACAGGTAGTGCCTTACCTTTGTATAAGCCGGCTTATGCCCACTCACGTCAGACCACTGGCTTGTGCCTGTCCGTTCGACAACCTCGGACCGTCCAAACCTCCAACTTCCACCCAATACCACAGGACGAGCCCCCAAACTGTTACGGATTCAAATATTGGGGATGGATACAAGAGGAAAAACCACAATAACAACACTGGTCCGGCCGGGTTGAGTCAAACGATGATTTTAATGATCACACGCGTGGGAGATGGACACCGTACGCAGACAGCATCAGATCTCAAAATGGTGGAGCATTGATCAAACTCTTATAGCCTCTAGTGGCCCCCACCTAATCATAAAAGCCTAAACATTCACATTCTTTCTCTCACACAGCGCCTAAGCTACAACCTTGGCTCCCTGTTTATCTGCTCCTGCTGAGATGGGGCAGAAAACTCCAGTATGTTCTGTTCTCTTCTAATCAGACAAATAAGGCGATGACTTTCTGCGAACAGTATTTCTTATAACTCAGCAGTATAATGCATCATAAAACAATATCATTCATTCACAATAAATCAGCAGTCTAATGTAATGCAAATCAGTTTAACAAATGCAATAGTTATCACCTCCTTCTAATTCAGGAGAATAATGCAAACTAAAACTACATAATAACTCACAATCTTTAATTAAGGGTCTAACATGGCATAAAATAATATTATAATCTCACAGTTTCTTCAGCCAGGACACACGAGGGCGTGATATCCCATACTTATGTGTTGTACCGCGTTCCTCTCCTTCAGGGAACAGAAGTTATAGACATAACTATTCGCTTTCTAGATCCCGCATGAGACCCCAGTGGAGTCCACATTCAGGTCAGGCGTTTGTCTTTGTAGATTGTATGAAATCAGTAATAACAGAGAGGGCTGCCCTATCCTTGGCAGCACGCTATAGTAACAAAGCTTAGCTGTTGCAGCTTGGTTAGGGTCGTTAGTCATCCTACACTTTCAAAATATAGCATAAGCAATAGGGACAAGGCAGAGCTGAGACGTGACAGCAGTGTTTGAGGACGATGTGACACACATCCACAGACCCTGACATAAAATTAATACACTGGAGGGAGCAGAGCTTATGCTATTTTAAATGTCATTTCTTCTACAGGTTAACTACAACAGATAAATTAAGAGGTTTATGCAATTCATACTGACATGTAGGGATGCACTGAGTAATATCAATGATCGTCTTTCACTACATTCACAGTCTGGATAATTCTGAAAGATCATTGTGACAATAAAAACTGAAGGTTTTGGCAAGATAACTGCCTTGTTTGCATGTAGGTGCTACCCAGCGTTGCAGACCACATCTACATGCTGTAGTCGTGCAGCAGTTTTTTCCCCCTTTCACTTTGGGCCGTTTAACATTTATTCAATTATTCATAAAATCAGCCCCTGACTGTCACCAATAAGTTCTTGTTCTTTGGAACATCCCTACTGATTTGAGTCAGCATCTATGCCTAAAATCCAACATGAAACAAAATAATTATAAAACATATGACCTATAATGTTAATTTTTAAGGTAAAAGCTGTGCTTAAAATCTATGTGTGAATGTATGAAATATTTTAGTTTTTCACTGGCAAGAAATAATATGAAAAGACTGAAGCTCACATGGTTTGTCTTGTTTTCCCAGACATGACTTAAGCCTCGTCTTTTTTAGCCGAATTTTTCTTCATGTCCAGGACTACAATTAATCCATGTCTGGGAAACTGGGTGATAGTGTTTGTCTGACTCTTAATACTTTCCCACTTCCACAGCTTGTTTCTGTTATTGCACCCAGGTGCATTGGTCCTAATTGGTAACGATGCAACAGTCTGACTCAATGTTTCACGTAGTTTGGAACAACAATGGAGCATTATGTTAATAGGGACGAGTGGGATATGTGGGGCTTTGAATACAAACAGGTCACTGTGGTACTCAGACTTAGTTTTTTTTAAAGGGACAGTCTGATTATTAGAAACGTATACCAGACTATTACCAGCTTATCTTTTACACACGCTCAGAATAACTCCTAAAAATCCACTGCTAGTAATGACACCTCCAGTTTGCACTGTGTGGCTCACAGCTCATGCTTGCCTGCTAGCACAATGAGATAACAGTGGCCTGTACAAATATGTTACACTACTGAGTGCACTCTTCTATATCATTTACTGTGTATAACAAAAGTTAGCAAGCTAGCTGTAAATTAGCTACATTGCACAAAACACGTGATGTGATAAAATAATTACGAATGATGAAATTTGATCCCGAAAACCCAATCACTCCTCCGTGGACGCTCACCTGATGTCAGTCAACTTCCAGTTTTGCCAGACAGGCTTCGTCTGATGAAACTGGAGGACTAATGCTAGCTAACGTTAGCTCGCCTGCTAGTACAAACATATTGCTCGATACTCGATGTAGAAGCTAGCTGTCTAACCTTAGCTTATTTGCTCACCTGTGCTAATTGTGCTGGCAAAATACTATCTGAACCACAGCATGTTTGCTTGGTTGTCCTCATTTCAAGTCTGTTTTTTACAGTGGCCCCTAGAGACAAAGCACGTACAAACTCCAAAACACTTGCAAACTCCAAAACACTTGCAAACTCCAAAACACATGCAAACTCCAAAACACTTGCAAACCCCAAAACACATGCAAACTCCAAAACACAACGGAATTGCCCCAGGACGCTAGGGGCAGTGTTGAGCTTTTGTTATCTAGTAACTACACAAGCCAGGAAGTACCAATGACCGGATTTTGGGCTGTATCCCAGGGTCAGGGTCTGCAGCCTTAAAGGCCGCATTGTAAGGCCGATTACGTCACAGCGACACGACGAAGGCTGTCCCACTTCAAAGGCTGCTCGAAATGCGGCCCTCAAATGCGTCCTTAATTTCCCTGAATTTTAAGGATGGGTCGGTGTAGCCTTCATGGCCCGACATATCCCAGATTTCATAGCGCGCCGGTGGTGTGGATAATTTTGCCGAAAAAAACGGCGGAAGCGGAGCCGCCAAAGAGTAAACTTTCAGAAGTAAGTACTGAATATTATGTCACTTATTTATGCACAAATGTTTTTATAATGAAGAACATTAAAACATTACTGTTATGTGACATTAACGATGTTTGTACTAACTTGGTTTTAAAGCCTTTACTTCAAAATATACGCCGTTCAATAGTTGACTTCAATCTTACAGAGAATGTGATGATTTTGTGGATAATTAAAGTCAGTCATATATCCACAAACACAACAAGCTGAAAGTCAGTGATGCTGCTCGGTTTGCAGTCCTGAATATCACAGCACAAGCAGGATTCACTGCACTGTTAATGTTAGCTATGTTATATTGCTGCCTCTGTTCGGTGGTGTCGAGCCAAACGGACTTTAACGTGTGTTTGAACGAGCTGACGGTTCACTCGTTAAGCTGAAAGAAAGATGCTTTAATCACAGGAGTCACACATGTGTCCACTGTACCATCTGGGAACTCTTCTTGTTTCGTAATAACACAATCCTCCTTCTCTTGTGCTGTTTTGTAGCAGTGTATACACCTGAGACTGTCACCTGTCTGTCTGTCCTGCACTCTCTCTCTGTTTCTTTCTCTCTGATTGTGTAATAAAAGTATGAACATTCATTTATAAGTTACACTTGTGTTTGAATCCTGCAGCTTATCACACATTTGATTTCCATGCGTGACAACTGCAAGTGTCCAGAGTGAGGACAGACTGAGGGACCCACTGCTGCACATCATCTGTGAGGCTTTGCACCCCTGATGATGCACCAGGACAAACTCAGGAGTGTGTGAGGAAGAGGAGGAGGAAGAGCCAGCAGCAGCTGACAGATGGAGAGAATAGACACTGTTCCCTGTTTGTGAAGGACTGCTAGGAAAGTTTAGAATAACTAATTGTCTGTCCTGAATCAGTCTTATTAGGTAATGTTCAAATAATTTTATCATTCCAGTGTTTTCAGTGTGGGAGAAAGTACTCAGGGCCTTCAAGTTACACACTATGAAAGGCAGCAACAAGTTTAATATTCAGAAACCTAAAGTATGTATCAGCAGCAGAATGGAGCTAAAAATAAATGTTTGTTTCAGTTCTATGAAGCTTTGAGTATTTTGGATTAGTAGTACTGCTGTGTTTGTTGCATCATATTGCTGTAATTGTTTATATGCTTTATATATTCTGAGGTAAGTTGATCTATAGTGTTACATCATATTCTATAAGGATGTTATGTGTTTGTATACTTTCTGCCCAGTTTGACCCATTTAGCAGAAGTCAGCCTGTTTAAGGCTCTGATATCTATTCTGTATGACTTAAAGCAGTTATGACATGGTCTGATTTTCTCACCCAATAAAGGAATATTCAGTATATCAGTCTACTCTTCATTTTATCAGAACAGTTATCACAGCTTGTACATTTTCTTTTTATAAATATATGTAAGCAATGAGCCAAATTTAGTAATGCCAACATACTGAAGGAACAACATTTGTCTCTTATATATGATACACCTATATATGCACTGTCAAAGATACTTGTCTTTGAGTGAAGATTTAAGGTGATAAGACATATAAATAACTGCAACTTGAATCTGTACTGAGGCTCAGTATTTGACACAGAGTTCATGTTCACTGCTGTAATAGCTAATAATGATTAATATAATAACTATAATATTGGCCATATTATATTTACATTACCAAAGTGATATGACTTTAGTCTCATGAACAACATTAGCTAATTGTTATTTACTAACTAATCTTAAATGACTGTTCAGTACAGAAATGAAGCCCAAAAATCATGTTTTACAGTCCTGTGGTCTCAGCCTCAGATACTTATCAAATCACACAAAGCTCTTGTAGAAACAAACAAACAAATGAACAAAACACGTTCTCCTTCATTTCTGTCAAACAAAGTTGTATGACACGTTTTAAAGCAGTTAGTTTCATGGTTGCTAGGCAACCTGGGAAGCGCGACGGAGACTAGACGTCCCATACAGACAAACTTGCCGTTTATTTTACAAATCGAGCTCAACACTGCCCCTAGCGTCCTGGAGCACTTCCGTTGTGTTTTGGAATTTGCGTGTGTTTTGGAGTTTGCATGTGTTTTGGAGTTTGCATGTGTTTTGGAGTTTGCAAGTGTTCTGGAGTTTGCAAGTGTTTTGGAGTTTGCATGTGTTTTGGAGTTTGTATGTGCTTTGTCTCTAGGGGCCACCGTAGTTTTTGAATACATGGTCTGAGTTCAAATCAGTGACTAACTCATTCTAAGTTACTGTTAGCTAGTGTTCCTCATTTCCACCGATAGGAACAGACAGACTGATATTAAGGGAACTCACTCAGGAAACATGACATGCTTTTAATTTATGCAAAAAATCCTACCTGCATCACACAGAAATCACTCCACAGGTTGCAACTGAGAGTCAGGAAGGTCTGTTATTACTAACAATGTCTGAATGATTTGTAATGTAACTTAAAAACATCTAACATTTGAAAACTGTCACATTTAACTAGCTTAATAATTAATTATAGCTTTGAATGAACAATTACTTGATGTTTTACATCACTGACCCTGGCCCATAACCTGCTAATCAAGCTTCTATAAAAAAGTTCACAGTCAGAACAATTTTATTTTCATATTTTCAACAACAGTAATATACCTAACGTGCTGAACTACCCTCTGTTGTGTATGAGATAAATGTAGTAGTAGGATGCGAGGGGTGTATGCATTGGTGTCTGGGGTCTCACCTGTTGCTCTGTGATGAGCCCGGTGTGCGTGCACACGTTGTCATTGGTGTAGTGCAGAGGCAGGCTCTGACACAGCTGTCCGAGCAGCATGGCCACTTCCTTCATTGTCCGCCAGCAGCATACCAGCACCATCTGAGCCGTCACCCTATAGCCCTCACCACCTACAGCCAGCACACGCATGTAAATGCATGCCAACGGACCAGTAACCCATGGCAACGGAAGGTTAACCATGGCAACGCATGTAAATGCCTGCCAACGGAAGGTTAACCATGGCAACGGACCGGTAACCATGGCAACGGAAGGTTAACCATGGCAACGCATGTAAATGCATGCCAACGGACCGGTAACCATGGCAACGGAAGGTTAACCAATGGCAATGGAAGGTTAACCATGGCAACGGACCGGTAACCATGGCAAAGCCATGTACCTTCTTACTGCATAGCTGGGAGCTCCTTAAAGGCAGTATTTATGTGAGCCAGAAGCTGCAGACTGCTCTCACACTCCCTTTCAGACTTGTTTTAACTATGGATCTGTAGGTCAGTGAAACAGGATATCATTAATATGGTCATCCCAAGCACGCAGCTGTGGTTGTGAATGCAAAAGCGCCACCCACCTGTTGTTTAGATCATCTGATTGTAAGTGACAGCCAATCAAAAGAAAGCAGGCTAAAAGGAAGAAGAGCTTTGGGTGCCTAGAAAAGCCAAATAAAAACAAAATAATTATAAAGCATATGACCTATAATGTTAATTTTTAAGGTAAAAGCTGTGCTTAAAATCTATGTGTGAATGTATGAAATATTTTAGTTTTTCACTGGCAAGAAATAATATGAAAAGACTGAAGCTCACATGGTTTGTCTTGTTTTCCCAGACATGACTTAAGCCTCGTCTTTTTTAGCCGAATTTTTCTTCATGTCCAGGACTACAATTAATCCATGTCTGGGAAACTGGGTGATAGTGTTTGTCTGACTCTTAATACTTTCCCACTTCCACAGCTTGTTTCTGTTATTGCACCCAGGTGCATTGGTCCTAATTGGTAACGATGCAACAGTCTGACTCAATGTTTCACGTAGTTTGGAACAACAATGGAGCATTATGTTAATAGGGACGAGTGGGATATGTGGGGCTTTGAATACAAACAGGTCACTGTGGTACTCAGACTTAGTTTTTTTTAAAGGGACAGTCTGATTATTAGACAAGTATACCAGACTATTACCAGCTTATCTTTTACACACGCTCAGAATAACTCCTAAAAATCCACTGCTAGTAATGACACCTCCAGTTTGCACTGTGTGGCTCACAGCTCATGCTTGCCTGCTAGCACAATGAGATAACAGTGGCCTGTACAAATATGTTACACTACTGAGTGCACTCTTCTATATCATTTACTGTGTATAACAAAAGTTAGCAAGCTAGCTGTAAATTAGCTACATTGCACAAAACACGTGATGTGATAAAATAATTACGAATGATGAAATTTGATCCCGAAAACCCAATCACTCCTCCGTGGACGCTCACCTGATGTCAGTCAACTTCCAGTTTTGCCAGACAGGCTTTGTCTGATGAAACTGGAGGACTAATGCTAGCTAACGTTAGCTCGCCTGCTAGTACAAACATATTGCTCGATACTCGATGTAGAAGCTAGCTGTCTAACCTTAGCTTATTTGCTCACCTGTGCTAATTGTGCTGGCAAAATACTATCTGAACCACAGCATGTTTGCTTGGTTGTCCTCATTTCAAGTCTGTTTTTTACAGTGGCCCCTAGAGACAAAGCACGTACAAACTCCAAAACACTTGCAAACTCCAAAACACTTGCAAACTCCAAAACACATGCAAACTCCAAAACACTTGCAAACCCCAAAACACATGCAAATTCCAAAACACAACGGAATTGCCCCAGGACGCTAGGGGCAGTGTTGAGCTTTTGTTATCTAGTAACTACACAAGCCAGGAAGTACCAATGACCGGATTTTGGGCTGTATCCCAGGGTCAGGGTCTGCAGCCTTAAAGGCCGCATTGTAAGGCCGATTACGTCACAGCGACACGACGAAGGCTGTCCCACTTCAAAGGCTGCTCGAAATGCGGCCCTCAAATGCGTCCTTAATTTCCCTGAATTTTAAGGATGGGTCGGTGTAGCCTTCATGGCCCGACATATCCCAGATTTCATAGCGCGCCGGTGGTGTGGATAATTTTGCCGAAAAAAACGGCGGAAGCGGAGCCGCCAAAGAGTAAACTTTCAGAAGTAAGTACTGAATATTATGTCACTTATTTATGCACAAATGTTTTTATAATGAAGAACATTAAAACATTACTGTTATGTGACATTAACGATGTTTGTACTAACTTGGTTTTAAAGCCTTTACTTCAAAATATACGCCGTTCAATAGTTGACTTCAATCTTACAGAGAATGTGATGATTTTGTGGATAATTAAAGTCAGTCATATATCCACAAACACAACAAGCTGAAAGTCAGTGATGCTGCTCGGTTTGCAGTCCTGAGACTGTCACCTGTCTGTCTGTCCTGCACTCTCTCTCTGTTTCTTTCTCTCTGATTGTGTAATAAAAGTATGAACATTCATTTATAAGTTACACTTGTGTTTGAATCCTGCAGCTTATCACACATTTGATTTCCATGCGTGACAACTGCAAGTGTCCAGAGTGAGGACAGACTGAGGGACCCACTGCTGCACATCATCTGTGAGGCTTTGCACCCCTGATGATCCACCAGGACAAACTCAGGAGTGTGTGAGGAAGAGGAGGAGGAAGAGCCAGCAGCAGCTGACAGATGGAGAGAATAGACAGACTGTTCCCTGTTTGTGAAGGACTGCTAGGAAAGTTTAGAATAACTAATTGTCTGTCCTGAATCAGTCTTATTAGGTAATGTTCAAATAATTTTATCATTCCAGTGTTTTCAGTGTGGGAGAAAGTACTCAGGGCCTTCAAGTTACACACTATGAAAGGCAGCAACAAGTTTAATATTCAGAAACCTAAAGTATGTATCAGCAGCAGAATGGAGCTAAAAATAAATGTTTGTTTCAGTTCTATGAAGCTTTGAGTATTTTGGATTAGTAGTACTGCTGTGTTTGTTGCATCATATTGCTGTAATTGTTCATATGCTTTATATATTCTGAGGTAAGTTGATCTATAGTGTTACATCATATTCTATAAGGATGTTATGTGTTTGTATACTTTCTGCCCAGTTTGACCCATTTAGCAGAAGTCAGCCTGTTTAAGGCTCTGATATCTATTCTGTATGACTTAAAGCAGTTATGACATGGTCTGATTTTCTCACCCAATAAAGGAATATTCAATATATCAGTCTACTCTTCATTTTATCAGAACAGTTATCACAGCTTGTACATTTTCTTTTTATAAATATATGTAAGCAATGAGCCAAATTTAGTAATGCCAACATACTGAAGGAACAACATTTGTCTCTTATATATGATACACCTATATATGCACTGTCAAAGATACTTGTCTTTGAGTGAAGATTTAAGGTGATAAGACATATAAATAACTGCAACTTGAATCTGTACTGAGGCTCAGTATTTGACACAGAGTTCATGTTCACTGCTGTAATAGCTAATAATGATTAATATAATAACTATAATATTGGCCATATTATATTTACATTACCAAAGTGATATGACTTTAGTCTCATGAACAACATTAGCTAATTGTTATTTACTAACTAATCTTAAATGACTGTTCAGTACAGAAATGAAGCCCAAAAATCATGTTTTACTGTCCTGTGGTCTCAGCCTCAGATACTTATCAAATCACACAAAGCTGTTGTAGAAACAAACAAACAAATGAACAAAACACGTTCTCCTTCATTTCTGTCAAACAAAGTTGTATGACACGTTTTAAAGCAGTTAGTTTCATGGTTGCTAGGCAACCTGGGAAGCGCGACGGAGACTAGACGTCCCATACAGACAAACTTGCCGTTTATTTTGCAAATCGAGCTCAACACTGCCCCTAGCGTCCTGGAGCACTTCCGTTGTGTTTTGGAATTTGCGTGTGTTTTGGAGTTTGCATGTGTTTTGGAGTTTGCATGTGTTTTGGAGTTTGCATGTGTTTTGGAGTTTGCAAGTGTTCTGGAGTTTGCAAGTGTTTTGGAGTTTGCATGTGTTTTGGAGTTTGTATGTGCTTTGTCTCTAGGGGCCACCGTAGTTTTTGAAGACATGGTCTGAGTTCAAATCAGTGACTAACTCATTCTAAGTTACTGTTAGCTAGTGTTCCTCATTTCCACCGATAGGAACAGACAGACTGATATTAAGGGAACTCACTCAGGAAACATGACATGCTTTTAATTTATGCAAAAAATCCTACCTGCATCACACAGAAATCACTCCACAGGTTGCAACTGAGAGTCAGGAAGGTCTGTTATTACTAACAATGTCTGAATGATTTGTAATGTAACTTAAAAACATCTAACATTTGAAAACTGTCACATTTAACTAGCTTAATAATTAATTATAGCTTTGAATGAACAATTACTTGATGTTTTACATCACTGACCCTGGCCCATAACCTGCTAATCAAACTTCTATAAAAAAGTTCACAGTCAGAACAATTTTATTTTCAACAACAGTAATATACCTAACGTGCTGAACTACCCTCTATTGTGTATGAGATAAATGCAGTAGTAGGATGCGAGGGGTGTATGCATTGGTGTCTGGGGTCTCACCTGTTGCTCTGTGATGAGCCCGGTGTGCGTGCACACGTTGTCATTGGTGTAGTGCAGAGGCAGGCTCTGACACAGCTGTCCGAGCAGCATGGCCACTTCCTTCATTGTCCGCCAGCAGCACACCAGCACCATCTGAGCCGTCACCCTATAGCCCTCACCACCTACAGCCAGCACACGCATGTAAATGCATGCCAACGAACCGGTAACCTATGGCAACGGAAGGTTAACCATGGCAACGCATGTAAATGCCTGCCAACGGAAGGTTAACCATGGCAACGCATGTAAATGCCTGCCAACGGAAGGTTAACCATGGCAATGGACCGGTAACCATGGCAACGGAAGGTTAACCATGGCAACGCATGTAAATGCATGCCAACGGACCGGTAACCATGGCAATGGAAGGTTAACCAATGGCAATGGAAGGTTAACCATGGCAACGGACCGGTAACCATGGCAAAGCCATGTACCTTCTTACTGCATAGCTGGGAGCTCCTTAAAGGCAGTATTTATGTGAGCCAGAAGCTGCAGACTGCTCTCACACTCCCTTTCAGACTTGTTTTAACTATGGATCTGTAGGTCAGTGAAACAGGATATCATTAATATGGTCATCCCAAGCACGCAGCTGTGGTTGTGAATGCAAAAGCGCCACCCACCTGTTGTTTAGATCATCTGATTGTAAGTGACAGCCAATCAAAAGAAAGCAGGCTAAAAGGAAGAAGAGCTTTGGGTGCCTAGAAAAGCCAAATAAAACCAAAATAATTATAAAGCATATGACCTATAATGTTAATTTTTAAGGTAAAAGCTGTGCTTAAAATCTATGTGTGAATGTATGAAATATTTTAGTTTTTCACTGGCAAGAAATAATATGAAAAGACTGAAGCTCACATGGTTTGTCTTGTTTTCCCAGACATGACTTAAGCCTCGTCTTTTTTAGCCGAATTTTTCTTCATGTCCAGGACTACAATTAATCCATGTCTGGGAAACTGGGTGATAGTGTTTGTCTGACTCTTAATACTTTCCCACTTCCACAGCTTGTTTCTGTTATTGCACCCAGGTGCATTGGTCCTAATTGGTAACGATGCAACAGTCTGACTCAATGTTTCACGTAGTTTGGAACAACAATGGAGCATTATGTTAATAGGGACGAGTGGGATATGTGGGGCTTTGAATACAAACAGGTCACTGTGGTACTCAGACTTAGTTTTTTTTAAAGGGACAGTCTGATTATTAGAAACGTATACCAGACTATTACCAGCTTATCTTTTACACACGCTCAGAATAACTCCTAAAAATCCACTGCTAGTAATGACACCTCCAGTTTGCACTGTGTGGCTCACAGCTCATGCTTGCCTGCTAGCACAATGAGATAACAGTGGCCTGTACAAATATGTTACACTACTGAGTGCACTCTTCTATATCATTTACTGTGTATAACAAAAGTTAGCAAGCTAGCTGTAAATTAGCTACATTGCACAAAACACGTGATGTGATAAAATAATTACGAATGATGAAATTTGATCCCGAAAACCCAATCACTCCTCCGTGGACGCTCACCTGATGTCAGTCAACTTCCACTTTTGCCAGACAGGTTTCATCTGATGAAACTGGAGGACTAATGCTAGCTAACGTTAGCTCGCCTGCTAGTACAAACATATTGCTCGATACTCGATGTAGAAGCTAGCTGTCTAACCTTAGCTTATTTGCTCACCTGTGCTAATTGTGCTGACAAAATACTATCTGAACCACAGCATGTTTGCTTGGTTGTCCTCATTTCAAGTCTGTTTTTTACGGTGGCCCCTAGAGACAAAGCACGTACAAACTCCAAAACACATGCAAACTCCAAAACACATGCAAGCTCCAAAACACTTGTAAACTCCAAAACACATGCAAACTCCAAAACACATGCAAACTCCAAAACACATGCAAACTCCAAAACACTTGCAAACCCCAAAACACATGCAAACTCCAAAACACTTGCAAACCGCAAAACACATGCAAACTCCAAAACACATGCAAACTCCAAAACACATGCAAATTCCAAAACACTTGTAAACTCCAAAACACATGCAAACTCCAAAACACATGCAAACTCCAAAACACTTGCAAACTCCAAAACACATGCAAACTCCAAAACACTTGCAAATCCCAAAACACATGCAAACTCCAAAACACTTGCAAACCCCAAAACACATGCAAATTCCAAAACACAACGGAAGTGCTCCAGGACGCTAGGGGCAGTGTTGAGCTTTTGTTACCTAGTAACTACACAAGCCAGGAAGTACCAATGACCGGATTTTGGGCTGTATACCAGGGTCAGGGTCTGCAGCCTTAAAGGCCGCATTGTAAGGCCGATTACGTCACAGCGACACGACGAAGGCTGTCCCACTTCAAAGGCTGCTCGAAATGCGGCCCTCAAATGCGTCCTTAATTTCCCTGAATTTTAAGGATGGGTCGGTGTAGCCTTCATGGCCCGACATATCCCAGATTTCATAGCGCGCTGGTGGTGTGGATAATTTTGCCGAAAAAAACGGCGGAAGCGGAGCCGCCGAAGAGTAAACTTTCAGAAGTAAGTACTGAATATTATGTCACTTATTTATGCACAAATGTTTTTATAATGAAGAACATTAAAACATTACTGTTATGTGACATTAACGATGTTTGTACTAACTTGGTTTTAAAGCCTTTACTTCAAAATATACGCCGTTCAATAGTTGACTTCAATCTTACAGAGAATGTGATGATTTTGTGGATAATTAAAGTCAGTCATATATCCACAAACACAACAAGCTGAAAGTCAGTGATGCTGCTCGGTTTGCAGTCCTGAATATCACAGCACAAGCAGGATTCACTGCACTGTTAATGTTAGCTATGTTATATTGCTGCCTCTGTTCGGTGGTGTCGAGCCAAACGGACTTTAACGTGTGTTTGAACGAGCTGACGGTTCACTCGTTAAGCTGAAAGAAAGATGCTTTAATCACAGGAGTCACACATGTGTCCACTGTACCATCTGGGAACTCTTCTTGTTTCGTAATAACACAATCCTCCTTCTCTTGTGCTGTTTTGTAGCAGTGTATACACCTGAGACTGTCACCTGTCTGTCTGTCCTGCACTCTCTCTCTGTTTCTTTCTCTCTGATTGTGTAATAAAAGTATGAACATTCATTTATAAGTTACACTTGTGTTTGAATCCTGCAGCTTATCACACATTTGATTTCCATGCGTGACAACTGCAAGTGTCCAGAGTGAGGACAGACTGAGGGACCCACTGCTGCACATCATCTGTGAGGCTTTGCACCCCTGATGATCCACCAGGACAAACTCAGGAGTGTGTGAGGAAGAGGAGGAGGAAGAGCCAGCAGCAGCTGACAGATGGAGAGAATAGACAGACTGTTCCCTGTTTGTGAAGGACTGCTAGGAAAGTTTAGAATAACTAATTGTCTGTCCTGAATCAGTCTTATTAGGTAATGTTCAAATAATTTTATCATTCCAGTGTTTTCAGTGTGGGAGAAAGTACTCAGGGCCTTCAAGTTACACACTATGAAAGGCAGCAACAAGTTTAATATTCAGAAACCTAAAGTATGTATCAGCAGCAGAATGGAGCTAAAAATAAATGTTTGTTTCAGTTCTATGAAGCTTTGAGTATTTTGGATTAGTAGTACTGCTGTGTTTGTTGCATCATATTGCTGTAATTGTTCATATGCTTTATATATTCTGAGGTAAGTTGATCTATAGTGTTACATCATATTCTATAAGGATGTTATGTGTTTTTATACTTTCTGCCCAGTTTGACCCATTTAGCAGAAGTCAGCCTGTTTAAGGCTCTGATATCTATTCTGTATGACTTAAAGCAGTTATGACATGGTCTGATTTTCTCACCCAATAAAGGAATATTCAGTATATCAGTCTACTCTTCATTTTATCAGAACAGTTATCACAGCTTGTACATTTTCTTTTTATAAATATATGTAAGCAATGAGCCAAATTTAGTAATGCCAACATACTGAAGGAACAACATTTGTCTCTTATATATGATACACCTATATATGCACTGTCAAAGATACTTGTCTTTGAGTGAAGATTTAAGGTGATAAGACATATAAATAACTGCAACTTGAATCTGTACTGAGGCTCAGTATTTGACACAGTGTTCATGTTCACTGCTGTAATAGCTAATAATGATTAATATAATAACTATAATATTGGCCATATTATATTTACATTACCAAAGTGATATGACTTTAGTCTCATGAACAACATTAGCTAATTGTTATTTACTAACTAATCTTAAATGACTGTTCAGTACAGAAATGAAGCCCAAAAATCATGTTTTACTGTCCTGTGGTCTCAGCCTCAGATACTTATCAAATCACACAAAGCTGTTGTAGAAACAAACAAACAAATGAACAAAACACGTTCTCCTTCATTTCTGTCAAACAAAGTTGTATGACACGTTTTAAAGCGGTTAGTATCATGGTTGCTAGGCAACCTGGGAAGCGCGACGGAGACTAGACCGTCCCATACAGACAAACTTGCCGTTTATTTTACAAATCGAGCTCAACACTGCCCCTAGCGTCCTGGAGCACTTCCGTTGTGTTTTGGAATTTGCATGTGTTTTGGAGTTTGCATGTGTTTTGGAGTTTGCATGTGTTTTGGAGTTTGCAAGTGTTCTGGAGTTTGCAAGTGTTTTGGAGTTTGCATGTGTTTTGGAGTTTGTATGTGCTTTGTCTCTAGGGGCCACCGTAGTTTTTGAATACATGGTCTGAGTTCAAATCAGTGACTAACTCATTCTAAGTTACTGTTAGCTAGTGTTCCTCATTTCCACCGATAGGAACAGACAGACTGATATTAAGGGAACTCACTCAGGAAACATGACATGCTTTTAATTTATGCAAAAAATCCTACCTGCATCACACAGAAATCACTCCACAGGTTGCAACTGAGAGTCAGGAAGGTCTGTTATTACTAACAATGTCTGAATGATTTGTAATGTAACTTAAAAACATCTAACATTTTAAAACTGTCACATTTAACTAGCTTAATAATTAATTATAGCTTTGAATGAACAATTACTTGATGTTTTACATCACTGACCCTGGCCCATAACCTGCTAATCAAGCTTCTATAAAAAAGTTCACAGTCAGAACAATTTTATTTTCATATTTTCAACAACAGTAATATACCTAACGTGCTGAACTACCCTCTGTTGTGTATGAGATAAATGCAGTAGTAGGATGCGAGGGGTGTATGCATTGGTGTCTGGGGTCTCACCTGTTGCTCTGTGATGAGCCCGGTGTGCGTGCACACGTTGTCATTGGTGTAGTGCAGAGGCAGGCTCTGACACAGCTGTCCGAGCAGCATGGCCACTTCCTTCATTGTCCGCCAGCAGCACACCAGCACCATCTGAGCCGTCACCCTATAGCCCTCACCACCTACAGCCAGCACACGCATGTAAATGCCTGCCAACGGAAGGTTAACCATGGCAACGGAAGGTTAACCATGGCAACGCATGTAAATGCCTGCCAACGGAAGGTTAACCATGGCAACGCATGTAAATGCCTGCCAACGGAAGGTTAACCATGGCAACGGACCGGTAACCCATGGCAACGGACCGGTAACCCATGGCAACGGAAGGTTAACCATGGCAACGGAAGGTTAACCATGGCAACGCATGTAAATGCCTGCCAACGGAAGGTTAACCATGGCAACGCATGTAAATGCCTGCCAACGGAAGGTTAAACATGGCAATGCATGTAAATGCCTGCCAACGGAAGGTTAACCATGGCAACGGACCGGTAACCATGCCAACGGACCGGTAACCATGGCAACGGACCGGTAACCATGGCAAAGCCATGTACCTTCTTACTGCATAGCTGGGAGCTCCTTAAAGGCAGTATTTATGTGAGCCAGAAGCTGCAGACTGCTCTCACACTCCCTTTCAGACTTGTTTTAACTATGGATCTGTAGGTCAGTGAAACAGGATATCATTAATATGGTCATCCCAAGCACGCAGCTGTGGTTGTGAATGCAAAAGCGCCACCCACCTGTTGTTAAGACCATCTGATTGTAAGTGAAAGCCAATCAAAAGAAAGCAGGCTAAAAGGAAGAAGAGCTTTGGGTGCCTAGAAAAGCGCTATGTAAATGCAATCCATTATTATTATTATTATTATTATTATTATTATTATTATTATTATTATTATTATTATTAATAAGAGTTGAAGCAGATAAAGTCTAAGAACATGGAGTTGGAAATGAGCATAATAGATTTTATAGAAATGTATCAATACCTGTGAAAGGAACGTTGTTATTAGTAAAGTGTCAAATGCAATGGAAAGAAAAATACAAGATTGAAAAGAAGAAAAGTATGAGAGATTTAAAAAAATAATTGTGATGTACAGTAGAGAGTTATTAATCTAAAGAATTGTGTGCAGTATATAGTGTGCTATATTAAATGTGTGGGGTCTTGCAGGAATGATTAGCTCGAGCTCTTCAGTCCTTCCTTTAAGCAGCAGAGAGTCCAGAGGGAGATTGGTATGAAGACTTACTGAGACATGTAGTAAAGACAAAAACAAAAAATAATTCACTGAAACTGTGGCAGCAGTGGCAGCAGCAACAACAAACATGGTGAGAGTGCCGTCGAACCCGGGGCCATCGCGGGAGAAGTTAGCTATTTGGGTCACTGTCACGGCCGAGCCATACATGTAATTAGACTTGGGAAACTTTCTCTCCGCACATGGAAGTTTTTTCTGGGAAACGGGCTAGGCTGCAAACAGGAAGTTGACATCTAAATAAAGTGCACCCCCCCTTTGCCCCCTCCTGCCCCGCGCAGGAAGCTTGCTCGGCCCTTTTTAAACAGTTACACAGACGGGAACCTTCGAAAGGGAAGCGTGTTGCCATGGTTACCGGTCCGTCGCCATGGTTACCGGTCCGTTGCAATGCGTTTACATGCGTTGCCATGGTTAATCCAAATAGAGGTAGAGCTCTGTCCAAACAGAGGCTGTCCCACTGGATTATAGAAGCTATCTCACTGGTGAGAGCTCATTCCACCAGGGGGATGGCAACCTCATGGGCTCTTTTTAAAGGGGTGCCTGTAGCTGATATTTGTATGGCAACTAGTTGGGCATCACCGCACACTTTTGTGCGGTTTTATTGGTTGGACGTTACAGCCCCTTCGGTGGCTCATGCTGTCATTTCTGCTGGGTCTACCACTCACTAAGGATGTGGTGGTCCGATTCCGATTCGGTGGCTGCTCTGTGGGGCGTGTATATATGTCCCATACTTATGTGTTGTACCGAGTGAATTGACTGAAAGGGAACGAATAGTTATGTCTATAACTTCTGTTCCCTGAAGGATAGGAACGAGTTACAACACAAGGTGGCCCCACTGAGCAGTTTGGCTCGGTGAAGAGCGGCTATCGAACTGAGGGATGACTGTGATGACAGCGGCTATATGTGCAGGCGGGGCCGTGCGCGTGTCATCACACGTCATCTGCCTTAAAGGCGTGAATAAAGGTTTTGTTACGGATTCAAATATTGGGGATGGATACAAGAGGAAAAACCACAATAACAACACTGGTCCGGCCGGGTTGAGTCAAACGATGATTTTAATGATCACACGCGTGGGAGATGGACACCGTACGCAGACAGCATCAGATCTCAAAATGGTGGAGCATTGATCAAACTCTTATAGCCTCTAGTGGCCCCCACCTAATCATAAAAGCCTAAACATTCACATTCTTTCTCTCACACAGCGCCTAAGCTACGACCTTGGCTCCCTGTTTATCTGCTCCTGCTGAGATGAGGCAGAAAACTCCAGTATGTTCTGTTCTCTTCTAATCAGACAAATAAGGCGATGACTTTCTGCGAACAGTATTTCTTATAACTCAGCAGTATAATGCATCATAAAACAATATCATTCATTCACAATCAACCAGCAGTCTAATGTAATGCAAATCAGTTTAACAAATGCAATAGTTATCACCTCCTTCTAATTCAGGAGAATAATGCAAACTAAAACTACATAATAACTCACAATCTTTAATTAAGGGTCTAACATGGCATAAAATAATATTATAATCTCACAGTTTCTTCAGCCAGGACACACGAGGGCGTGATATCCCATACTTATGTGTTGTACCGCGTTCCTCTCCTTCAGGGAACAGAAGTTATAGACATAACTATTCGCTTTCTAGATCCCGCATGAGACCCCAGTGGAGTCCACATTCAGGTCAGGCGTTTGTCTTTGTAGATTGTATGAAATCAGTAATAACAGAGAGGGCTGCCCTATCCTTGGCAGCACGCTATAGTAACAAAGCTTAGCTGTTGCAGCTTGGTTAGGGTCGTTAGTCATCCTACACTTTCAAAATATAGCATAAGCAATAGGGACAAGGCAGAGCTGAGACGTGACAGCAGTGTTTGAGGACGATGTGACACACATCCACAGACCCTGACATAAAATTAATACACTGGAGGGAGCAGAGCTTATGCTATTTTAAATGTCATTTCTTCTACAGGTTAACTACAACAGATAGATTAAGAGGTTTATGCAATTCATACTGACATGTAGGGATGCACTGAGTAATATCAATGATCGTCTTTCACTACATTCACAGTCTGGATAATTCTGAAAGATCATTGTGACAATAAAAACTGAAGGTTTTGGCAAGATTTGTTTGCATGTAGGTGCTACCCAGCGTTGCAGACCACATCTACATGCTGTAGTCGTGCAGCAGTTTTTTTCCCCCTTTCACTTTGGGCCGTTTAACATTTATTCAATTATTCATAAAATCAGCCCCTGACTGTCACCAATAAGTTCTTGTTCTTTGGAACATCCCTACTGATTTGAGTCAGCATCTATGCCTAAAATCAAACATGAAACAAAATAATTATAAAACATATGACCTATAATGTTAATTTTTAAGGTAAAAGCTGTGCTTAAAATCTATGTCTGAATGTATGAAATATTTTAGTTTTTCACTGGCAAGAAATAATATGAAAAGACTGAAGCTCACATGGTTTGTCTTGTTTTCCCAGACATGACTTAAGCCTCGTCTTTTTTAGCCGAATTTTTCTTCATGTCCAGGACTACAATTAATCCATGTCTGGGAAACTGGGTGATAGTGTTTGTCTGACTCTTAATACTTTCCCACTTCCGCAGCTTGTTTCTGTTATTGCACCCAGGTGCATTGGTCCTAATTGGTAACGATGCAACAGTCTGACTCAATGTTTCACGTAGTTTGGAACAACAATGGAGCATTATGTTAATAGGGACGAGTGGGATATGTGGGGCTTTGAATACAAACAGGTCACTGTGGTACTCAGACTTAGTTTTTTTTTAAAGGGACAGTCTGATTATTAGAAAAGTATACCAGACTATTACCAGCTTATCTTTTACACACGGTCAGAATAACTCCTAAAAATCCACTGCTAGTAATGACACCTCCAGTTTGCACTGTGTGGCTCACAGCTCATGCTTGCCTGCTAGCACAATGAGATAACATTGTGTCAAGATGGCGCCTGTGTTTGGCTTTGCCGCTTGTGCCGCTAGTACAGCTCCCTGGTATAGTTTTATACTGGCCGCTATTGTCACTTGCAATATTATTTTTACCGTCCTGTGTTTTGATTTTGTCTCTGCCACCAATACTTATGATCGGGGCATGATGTTGTATATCAAAGATTCAATGGAGAGCTACTGTGACAGCTGGGACAGTTACAGGAAATTTTTCCCTCCACCCTTTGTGTGTTCCTCACCTGACTGCATGTTACCGTACATATCGGTGGGATTTAACACGAAGAAAAGAAGAAGTAGGGGAACCAGGGCCGGTGTCCAGGTGCGACTGAGAAGGTACCGAAGATTAGCTTCTTGGATGTGGGAAGAATCCCGGTGCCTACGACCAATTCATCTACTGTCACCTGGTGCCGACGCTACACTTCAGTTCCCAGCTCGGAATCTATGGTCTGATGGCCCCATGTTCACTTGGCGTCCCTCCTTCGATCGCCGTTTTGATGGCAGAGGTGATGTACCACTATGGATATTAGCTTCTGCTAGCCCTGAAGTCCCCGCCCGGCGTAACAGGTGTAGAGGTGCGCACAGGTGTTTAATTCGAGTGCCACTGCAGTCAGCTGTTGACTGCACCAACCAAACGTCTTCAATCAGGTTTGCCCTGCTCAACACTCGCTCAGTCACAAACAAATCGTTTATTTTAAACGATCTTTTTATAAAGGAATCTCTCAACTTCTTGTGTTTAACTGAGACGTGGCAACAAAACATGGATTATATACATCTGAAGGAAATTTGTTCGACTGGCTGCTCCGTCATCGGAACTCCACGTCTTTCGGGACGTGGCGGAGGTCTTGCTGTTGTGCACCAGGACAGATTCACATGCAGACTGACGAACTCGGATTCTTTTACTTCATTTGAAGTTCAGATGATCAAGGTCGGCTCTTTGCGCACCTTTTATTGTATTTTAATCTACCGACCTCCTGGCCCTGCCGGAGTCTTTTTAACTGAATTTAACGACCTCCTATCATCCATTATTAAATTAGAGAAGGTGGTAATGTTGGGAGATTTTAACCTTCATATTGATGATGCATCCTGTAATATGGCTGCTGACTTCATGACTATCACAGAGTCTTTTAATTTTATGCAGCATGTTTCTGGCCCTACACATGTAAAGGGTCACACATTGGACCTTGTTTTCTCCTTGGGTTTAAATATAAATGACATTCGTGTGGAAAATGTCCATGTGAGTGACCATAGCTGCATATATTTTAACTTGTCGTTTTATTTGGATCCCCCGGCTCCCAAAATAACGATTGAAAGGCGAATCATAAACCAGAACGCCGGCAAAAGTTTCTCTGCCATGTTCGACGCTGAAATGACTTACAATGATTTGGACTCTCTTGTCTCATCCTTTAATAACCAGTGTAATTCTATTTTAGACATAGTGGCACCTCTGAAAAAAAGTACTGTCCTACGTTTGAAATCTCATCCTTGGTTAAATGAAAACATTCGTAATTTCAGGAGATACTGTCGCAAGCTAGAACGTTTGTGGAAGGCTTCCAAGCTTGAGGTTTATAAGTTACACCTTAAAGAATCTATCCTCTTGCTAAATGACATGTGGAAAAATGCCAGAACAGAGTATTTTTCACACCTCATAGCTTCAAAAAAGAAAGATCCTAAATTCTTGTTTAAAACAATTAAGAGTATTGTTTCTCCTGATGCTCCTTGTGCACCAGTTCACTCAACATCCGAATGCAATAAGTTTATGAACTATTTCAGAAATAAGGTCATTGCCATCAGGTCTAATATCTCTCCATCATCTTCTCAATATCAAACTTTTAACTTGCTCTCCTCTGATACTTGGTCCTCTTTTACTCCTGTTACATTACAAGACATCAGAGGCCTGCTTTGTCATATAAAACAGACTTCAAGCCCCCTTGATGTCCTTCCATCTTCATTTTTCACTAGTGTGTTTGATTCAATTGGCCCCTGTATTGTGGAAATGATAAATACTTCTCTTCATACTGGCTCAGTCCCCAGCTTCTTTAAACAAGCTATTGTTGAGCCAATATTAAAGAAACCCCAGCTGGATCCATCTCTTCCTAACAGTTATAGGCCAATATCCAAATTGCCTTTTATATCGAAGATTTTAGAAAAAGTAGTACTAGAACAACTTAACTATTTCCTGGATAAAAATGCTGTTATGGACACTTTCCAGTCTGGTTTTCGTAAATTGCATTCCACTGAAACGGCCTTACTTAGAGTATCTAGTGATATCTTGATGGCAGCAGACTCTGGAGAATATACAGTGCTGGTCCTGTTGGATCTCAGCTCTGCTTTTGACACTGTAGATCACAGTATCATGATAAACAGACTCGAGAACTTGTTTGGGATTACTGGTGTTGTTTTAAAATGGTTTATATCATATCTGTCTGAGAGATCTTTTACTGTTTGCATGAATCATGTCACATCAGAATCAACAGTTTTGCCGTGTGGGGTACCTCAGGGATCTGTCCTGGGTCCAATTCTCTTTTTACTTCATGTATTTCCCCTAGGCCAAATTATTAAGCGCTATAAATATATCTCCTATCATCTCTATGCTGACGACATCCAACTATACTGTTCCTTCAAAATGTCTGAGTTTTATAAATTGTCTAATTTAAGTAATTGCCTGACAGAAATCAACAAATGGTTATATGACAATTTTCTCCAACTAAACTCTGATAAAACAGAAACTCTAATTATTGCTCCAGACCACATGGTCCCAGAAATTAGACAGCATATCAGCTTCTTAGACCCTTATGTAAAATCAAGCCTTAGAAATCTCGGTGTCATATTTGACAGCTCGATGTCGCTCGAGCAGCATTCTAAGCAGCTGGTCCGAAACTGTTTTTATCATTTACGGAATATTTCTAAACTCAGACTAATGGTATCAAAGCTTGAACTTGAGATGATTATTCATGCTTTTATTTCTTCTCGTTTAGACTACTGTAATGGCCTTTTTACTTGTTTTAACAAATCAGCCTTAAATCGTCTTCAGACTGTGCAGAATGCTGCAGCACGTCTCGTAACAGGCACCAAGAGAAGATCGCATATCACTCCAGTCTTGGCCTCCCTTCACTGGTTGCCTGTAAGTTTTAGGTTTCATTTTAAAATTTTAGTTCTAACCTTTAGGGCCCTACATGGTCAGGCTCCTCAATATTTATCTGACCTGCTGAAACCACATACATCTTCTCGGGCTTTAAGGTCATTAGATCAGAGACTGCTGGTGGTACCGCGCACTCGTTTTAAAACTCGTGGTGATCGGGCCTTTCAGACTGTGGCACCACGGTTGTGGAATTCTCTCCCACTGTCTCTTCGCTGCACGGACTCCATTGATTCTTTTAAGAAACAGCTGAAGACATTTTTATTTAGAAAAGCATTTGATTAATTTCTTCTTATGCTGTTTTTATAGTTTTATTGTTTTACATTGTTTTATTTACTGTTATATTGTTTTTATATTCCCATTTCCTGTGTTGTAAAGCACTTTGTGATTTTTATCTGTGAAAAGCGCTATATAAATAAATTTTACTTACTTACTTACTTACTTACAGTGGCCTGTACAAATATGTTACACTACTGAGTGCACTCTTCTATATCATTTACTGTGTATAACAAAAGTTAGCAAGCTAGCTGTAAATTAGCTACATTGCACAAAACACGTGATGTGATAAAATAATTACGAATGATGAAATTTGATCCCGAAAACCCAATCACTCCTCCGTGGACGCTCACCTGATGTCAGTCAACTTCCAGTTTTGCCAGACAGGCTTCATCTGATGAAACTGGAGGACTAATGCTAGCTAACGTTAGCTCGCCTGCTAGTACAAACATATTGCTCGATACTCGATGTAGAAGCTAGCTGTCTAACCTTAGCTTATTTGCTCACCTGTGCTAATTGTGCTGGCAAAATACTATCTGAACCACAGCATGTTTGCTTGGTTGTCCTCATTTCAAGTCTGTTTTTGAATACACGGTCTGAGTTCAAATCAGTGACTAACTCATTCTAAGTTACTGTTAGCTAGTGTTCCTCATTTCCACCGATAGGAACAGACAGACTGATATTAAGGGAACTCACTCAGGAAACATGACATGCTTTTAATTTATGCAAAAAATCCTACCTGCATCACACAGAAATCACTCCACAGGTTGCAACTGAGAGTCAGGAAGGTCTATTATTACTAACAATGTCTGAATGATTTGTAATGTAACTTAAAAACATCTAACATTTGAAAACTGTCACATTTAACTAGCTTAATAATTAATTATAGCTTTGAATGAACAATTACTTGATGTTTTACATCACTGACCCTGGCCCATAACCTGCTAATCAAACTTCTATAAAAAAGTTCACAGTCAGAACAATTTTATTTTCATATTTTCAACAACAGTAATATACCTAACGTGCTGAACTACCCTCTGTTGTGTATGAGATAAATGTAGTAGTAGGATGCGAGGGGTGTATGCATTGGTGTCTGGGGTCTCACCTGTTGCTCTGTGATGAGCTTGGTGTGCGTGCACACGTTGTCATTGGTGTAGTGCAGAGGCAGGCTCTGACACAGCTGTCCGAGCAGCATGGCCACTTCCTTCATTGTCCGCCAGCAGCACACCAGCACCATCTGAGCCGTCACCCTATAGCCCTCACCACCTACAGCCAGCACACGCATGTAAATGCATGCCAACGGACCGGTAATCCATGGCAACGGACTGGTAACCCATGGCAACGGAAGGTTAACCATGGCAACGGAAGGTTAACCATGGCAACGCATGTAAATGCCTGCCAACGGAAGGTTAACCATGGCAACAGACTGGTAACCATGGCAACAGAAGGTTAACCATGGCAACGGAAGGTTAACCATGGCAACGCGTGTAAATGCCTGCCAACGGAAGGTTAACCATGGCAACGCATGTAAATGCCTGCCAACGGAAGGTTAACCATGGCAACGGACCGGTAACCCATGGCAACGGAAGGTTAACCATGGCAACGGACCGGTAACCCATGGCAACGCATGTAAATGCCTGCCAACGGAAGGTTAACCATGGCAACGCATGTAAATGCCTGCCAACGGAAGGTTAACCAATGGCAACGGAAGGTTAACCATGGCAACGGACCGGTAACCATGGCAACGGAAGGTTAACCAATGGCAATGGAAGGTTAACCATGGCAACGGACCGGTAACCATGGCAAAGCCATGTACCTTCTTACTGCATAGCTGGGAGCTCCTTAAAGGCAGTATTTATGTGAGCCAGAAGTTGCAGACTGCTCTCACACTCCCTTTCAGACTTGTTTTAACTATGGATCTGTAGGTCAGTGAAACAGGATATCATTAATATGGTCATCCCAAGCACGCAGCTGTGGTTGTGAATGCAAAAGCGCCACCCACCTGTTGTTTAGACCATCTGATTGTAAGTGACAGCCAATCAAAAGAAAGCAGGCTAAAAGGAAGAAGAGCTTTGGGTGCCTAGAAAAGCGCTATGTAAATGCAATCCATTATTATTATTATTATTAAGAGTTGAAGCAGATAAAGTCTAAAAACATGGAGTTGGAAATGAGCATAATAGATTTTATAGAAATGTATCAATACCTGTGAAAGGAACGTTGTTATTAGTAAAGTGTCAAATGCAATGGAAAGAAAAATACAAGATTCAAAAGAAGAAAAGTATGAGAGATTTAAAAAAATAATTGTGATGTGCAGTAGAGAGTTATTAATCTAAAGAATTGTGTGCAGTATATAGTGTGCTATATTAAATGTGTGGGGTCTTGCAGGAATGATTAGCTCGAGCTCTTCAGTCCTTCCTTTAAGCAGCAGAGAGTCCAGAGGGAGATTGGTATGAAGACTTACTGAGACATGTAGTAAAGACAAAAACAAAAAATAATTCACTGAAACTGTGGCAGCAGTGGCAGCAGCAACAACAAACATGGTGAGAGTGCCGTCTAACCCGGGGCCATTGGGGGAGAAGTTAGCTATTTGGGTCACTGTCACGGCCGAGCCATACATGTAATTAGACTTGGGAAACTTCTCTCTCCGCACATGCAAGTTTTTTCTGGGAAACGGGCTAGGCTGCAAACAGGAAGTTGACATCTAAATAAAGTGCACCCCCCCTTTGCCCCCTCCTGCCCCGCGCAGGAAGCTTGCTCGGCCCTTTTTAAACAGTTACACAGACGGGAACCTTCGAAAGGGAAGCGTGTTGCCATGGTTACCGGTCCGTCGCCATTGGTTACCGGTCCGTCGCCATGGTTACCGGTCCGTTGCAATGCGTTTACATGCGTTGCCATGGTTATACCAAATAGAGGTAGAGCTCTGTCCAAACAGAGGCTGTCCCACTGGATTATAGAAGCTATCTCACTGGTGAGAGCTCATTCTACCAGGGGGATGGCAACCTCATGGGCTCTTTTTAAAGGGGTGCCTGTAGCTGATATTTGTATGGCAACTAGTTGGGCATCACCGCACACTTTTGTGCGCTTTTATTGGTTGGACGTTACAGCCCCTTCGGTGGCTCATGCTGTCATTTCTGCTGGGTCTACCACTCACTAAGGATGTGGTGGTCCGATTCCGGTTCGGTGGCTGCTCTGTGGGGCGTGTATATATGTCCCATACTTATGTGTTGTACCGAGTGAATTGACTGAAAGGGAACGAATAGTTATGTCTATAACTTCTGTTCCCTGAAGGATAGGAACGAGTTACAACACAAGGTGGCCCCACTGAGCAGTTTGGCTCGGTGAAGAGCGGCTATCGAACTGAGGGATGACTGTGATGACAGCGGCTATATGTGAAGGCGGGGCCGTGCGCGTGTCATCACACGTCATCTGCCTTAAAGGCGTGAATAAAGGTTTCTTCAGCCAGGACACACGAGGGCGTGATATCCCATACTTATGTGTTGTACCGCATTCCTCTCCTTCAGGGAACAGAAGTTATAGACATAACTATTCGCTTTCTAGATCCCGCATGAGACCCCAGTGGAGTCCACATTCAGGTCAGGCGTTTGTCTTTGTAGATTGTATGAAATCAGTAATAACAGAGAGGGCTGCCCTATCCTTGGCAGCACGCTATAGTAACAAAGCTTAGCTGTTACAGCTTGGTTAGGGTCGTTAGTCATCCTACACTTTCAAAATATAGCATAAGCAATAGGGACAAGGCAGAGCTGAGACGTGACAGCAGTGTTTGAGGACGATGTGACACACATCCACAGACCCTGACATAAAATTAATACACTGGAGGGAGCAGAGCTTATGCTATTTTAAATGTCATTTCTTCTACAGGTTAACTACAACAGATAGATTAAGAGGTTTATGCAATTCATACTGACATGTAGGGATGCACTGAGTAATATCAATGATCGTCTTTCACTACATTCACAGTCTGGATAATTCTGAAAGATCATTGTGACAATAAAAACTGAAGGTTTTGGCAAGATAACTGCCTTGTTTTCATGTAGGTGCTACCCAGCGTTGCAGACCACATCTACATGCTGTAGTCGTGCAGCAGTTTTTTTCCCCCTTTCACTTTGGGCCGTTTAACATTTATTCAATTATTCATAAAATCAGCCCCTGACTGTCACCAATAAGTTCTTGTTCTTTGGAACATCCCTACTGATTTGAGTCAGCATCTATGCCTAAAATCCAACATCAAACATGAAACAAAATAATTATAAAACATATGACATATAATGTTAATTTTTAAGGTAAAAGCTGTGCTTAAAATCTATGTGTGAATGTATGAAATATTTTAGTTTTTCACTGGCAAGAAATAATATGAAAAGACTGAAGCTCACATGGTTTGTCTTGTTTTCCCAGACATGACTTAAGCCTCGTCTTTTTTAGCCGAATTTTTCTTCATGTCCAGGACTACAATTAATCCATGTCTGGGAAACTGGGTGATAGTGTTTGTCTGACTCTTAATACTTTCCCACTTCCACAGCTTGTTTCTGTTATTGCACCCAGGTGCATTGGTCCTAATTGGTAACGATGCAACAGTCTGACTCAATGTTTCACGTAGTTTGGAACAACAATGGAGCATTATGTTAATAGGGACGAGTGGGATATGTGGGGCTTTGAATACAAACAGGTCACTGTGGTACTCAGACTTAGTTTTTTTTTAAAGGGACAGTCTGATTATTAGAAAAGTATACCAGACTATTACCAGCTTATCTTTTACACACGGTCAGAATAACTCCTAAAAATCCACTGCTAGTAATGACACCTCCAGTTTGCACTGTGTGGCTCACAGCTCATGCTTGCCTGCTAGCACAATGAGATAAGAGTGGCCTGTACAAATATGTTACACTACTGAGTGCACTCTTCTATATCATTTACTGTGTATAACAAAAGTTAGCAAGCTAGCTGTAAATTAGCTACATTGCACAAAACACGTGATGTGATAAAATAATTACAAATGATGAAATTTGATCCCGAAAACCCAATCACTCCTCCGTGGACGCTCACCTGATGTCAGTCAACTTCCAGTTTTGCCAGACAGGTTTCATGTGATGAAACTGGAGGACTAATGCTAGCTAACGTTAGCTCGCCTGCTAGTACAAACATATTGCTCGATACTCGATGTAGAAGCTAGCTGTCTAACCTTAGCTTATTTGCTCACCTGTGCTAATTGTGCTGGCAAAATACTATCTGAACCACAGCATGTTTGCTTGGTTGTCCTCATTTCAAGTCTGTTTTTTACGGTGGCCCCTAGAGACAAAGCACGTACAAACTCCAAAACACATGCAAACTCCAAAACACTTGCAAGCTCCAAAACACTTGCAAACTCCAAAACACATGCAAACTCCAAAACACATGCAAACTCCAAAACACATGCAAACTCCAAAACACATGCAAACTCCAAAACACTTGCAAACTCCAAAACACATGCAAACTCCAAAACACTTGCAAACTCCAAAACACATGCAAACTCCAAAACACTTGCAAACTCCAAAACACATGCAAACTCCAAAACACATGCAAACTCCAAAACACTTGCAAACTCCAAAACACATGCAAGCTCCAAAACACTTGCAAACTCCAAAACACATGCAAACTCCAAAACACATGCAAACTCCAAAACACTTGCAAACTCCAATACACTTGCAAACCCCAAAACACTTGCAAACCCCAAAACACATGCAAATTCCAAAACACAACGGAAGTGCTCCAGGACGCTAGGGGCAGTGTTGAGCTTTTGTTACCTAGTAACTACACAAGCCAGGAAGTACCAATGACCGGATTTTGGGCTGTATACCAGGGTCAGGGTCTGCAGCCTTAAAGGCCGCATTGTAAGGCCGATTACGTCACAGCGACACGACGAAGGCTGTCCCAATTCAAAGGCTGCTCGAAATGCGGCCCTCAAATGCGTCCTTAATTTCCCTGAATTTTAAGCATGGGTCGGTGTAGCCTTCATGGCCCGACATATCCCAGATTTCATAGCGCGCCGGTGGTGTGGATAATTTTGCCGAAAAAAACGGCGGAAGCGGAGCCGCCGAAGAGTAAACTTTCAGAAGTAAGTACTGAATATTATGTCACTTATTTATGCACAAATGTTTTTATAATGAAGAACATTAAAACATTACTGTTATGTGACATTAACGATGTTTGTACTAACTTGGTTTTAAAGCCTTTACTTCAAAATATACGCCGTTCAATAGTTGACTTCAATCTTACAGAGAATGTGATGATTTTGTGGATAATTAAAGTCAGTCATATATCCACAAACACAACAAGCTGAAAGTCAGTGATGCTGCTCGGTTTGCAGTCCTGAATATCACAGCACAAGCAGGATTCACTGCACTGTTAATGTCAGCTATGTTATATTGCTGCCTCTGTTCGGTGGTGTCGAGCCAAACGGACTTTAACGTGTGTTTGAACGAGCTGACGGTTCACTCGTTAAGCTGAAAGAAAGATGCTTTAATCACAGGAGTCACACATGTGTCCACTGTACCATCTGGGAACTCTTCTTGTTTCGTAATAACACAATCCTCCTTCTCTTGTGCTGTTTTGTAGCAGTGTATACACCTGAGACTGTCACCTGTCTGTCTGTCCTGCACTCTCTCTCTGTTTCTTTCTCTCTGATTGTGTAATAAAAGTATGAACATTCATTTATAAGTTACACTTGTGTTTGAATCCTGCAGCTTATCACACATTTGATTTCCATGCGTGACAACTGCAAGTGTCCAGAGTGAGGACAGACTGAGGGACCCACTGCTGCACATCATCTGTGAGGCTTTGCACCCCTGATGATCCACCAGGACAAACTCAGGAGTGTGTGAGGAAGAGGAGGAGGAAGAGCCAGCAGCAGCTGACAGATGGAGAGAATAGACACTGTTCCCTGTTTGTGAAGGACTGCTAGGAAAGTTTAGAATAACTAATTGTCTGTCCTGAATCAGTCTTATTAGGTAATGTTCAAATAATTTTATCATTCCAGTGTTTTCAGTGTGGGAGAAAGTACTCAGGGCCTTCAAGTTACACACTATGAAAGGCAGCAACAAGTTTAATATTCAGAAACCTAAAGTATGTATCAGCAGCAGAATGGAGCTAAAAATAAATGTTTGTTTCAGTTCTATGAAGCTTTGAGTATTTTGGATTAGTAGTACTGCTGTGTTTGTTGCATCATATTGCTGTAATTGTTTATATGCTTTATATATTCTGAGGTAAGTTGATCTATAGTGTTACATCATATTCTATAAGGATGTTATGTGTTTGTATACTTTCTGCCCAGTTTGACCCATTTAGCAGAAGTCAGCCTGTTTAAGGCTCTGATATCTATTCTGTATGACTTAAAGCAGTTATGACATGGTCTGATTTTCTCACCCAATAAAGGAATATTCAATATATCAGTCTACTCTTCATTTTATCAGAACAGTTATCGCAGCTTGTACATTTTCTTTTTATAAATATATGTAAGCAATGAGCCAAATTTAGTAATGCCAACATACTGAAGGAACAACATTTGTCTCTTATATATGATACACCTATATATGCACTGTCAAAGATACTTGTCTTTGAGTGAAGATTTAAGGTGATAAGACATATAAATAACTGCAACTTGAATCTGTACTGAGGCTCAGTATTTGACACAGAGTTCATGTTCACTGCTGTAATAGCTAATAATGATTAATATAATAACTATAATATTGGCCATATTATATTTACATTACCAAAGTGATATGACTTTAGTCTCATGAACAACATTAGCTAATTGTTATTTACTAACTAATCTTAAATGACTGTTCAGTACAGAAATGAAGCCCAAAAATCATGTTTTACAGTCCTGTGGTCTCAGCCTCAGATACTTATCAAATCACACAAAGCTGTTGTAGAAACAAACAAACAAATGAACAAAACACGTTCTCCTTCATTTCTGTCAAACAAAGTTGTATGACACGTTTTAAAGCGGTTAGTATCATGGTTGCTAGGCAACCTGGGAAGCGCGATGGAGACTAGACCGTCCCATACAGACAAACTTGCCGTTTATTTTGCAAATCGAGCTCAACACTGCCCCTAGCGTCCTGGAGCACTTCCGTTGTGTTTTGGAATTTGCATGTGTTTTGGAGTTTGCATGTGTTTTGGAGTTTGCAAGTGTTTTGGAGTTTGCATGTGTTTTGGAGTTTGTATGTGCTTTGTCTCTAGGGGCCACCGTAGTTTTTGAATACATGGTCTGAGTTCAAATCAGTGACTAACTCATTCTAAGTTACTGTTAGCTAGTGTTCCTCATTTCCACCGATAGGAACAGACAGACTGATATTAAGGGAACTCACTCAGGAAACATGACATGCTTTTAATT
Organism: Perissodus microlepis; assembly: GCF_051167445.1. NCBI lineage: Eukaryota > Metazoa > Chordata > Actinopteri > Cichliformes > Cichlidae > Perissodus > Perissodus microlepis. The sequence goes on along the minus strand of NC_140473.1, from coordinate 1,858,802 downwards.
TATGCAAAAAATCCTACCTGCATCACACAGAAATCACTCCACAGGTTGCAACTGAGAGTCAGGAAGGTCTATTATTACTAACAATGTCTGAATGATTTGTAATGTAACTTAAAAACATCTAACATTTGAAAACTGTCACATTTAACTAGCTTAATAATTAATTATAGCTTTGAATGAACAATTACTTGATGTTTTACATCACTGACCCTGGCCCATAACCTGCTAATCAAACTTCTATAAAAAAGTTCACAGTCAGAACAATTTTATTTTCATATTTTCAACAACAGTAATATACCTAACGTGCTTAACTACCCTCTGTTGTGTATGAGATAAATGCAGTAGTAGGATGCGAGGGGTGTATGCATTGGTGTCTGGGGTCTCACCTGTTGCTCTGTGATGAGCCCGGTGTGCGTGCACACGTTGTCATTGGTGTAGTGCAGAGGCAGGCTCTGACACAGCTGTCCGAGCAGCATGGCCACTTCCTTCATTGTCCGCCAGCAGCACACCAGCACCATCTGAGCCGTCACCCTATAGCCCTCACCACCTACAGCCAGCACACGCATGTAAATGCATGCCAACGGACCGGTAACCCATGGCAACGGACCGGTAACCCATGGCAACGGAAAGTTAACCATGGCAACGGAAGGTTAACCATGGCAACGCATGTAAATGCCTGCCAACGGAAGGTTAACCATGGCAACGGGCCGGTAACCATGGCAACGTAAGGTTAACCTTGGCAACGGAAGGTTAGCCATGGCAACGCATGTAAATGCATGCCAACAGACTGGTAACCATGGCAACGGAAGGTTAACCAATGGCAACGGAAGGTTAACCATGGCAACGGACCGGTAACCATGGCAAAGCCATGTACCTTCTTCCTGCATAGCTGGGAGCTCCTTAACCCTTGTGCTCCCCTTCGGGGCAGCCCCAGACCCCGGGGGTCCCAGAGTACCCCACCCTCAGTAGAGACAGGTGAATGAAAATGAAAAAAAACCAGAACGATCATTTGGGGTCGTCAAGTGCCCCAGAGCGATTCTAATGGGTTTCGTCAGGGGATCAGGAAAGAAAACGTAGCACTTGGGGGCCGCGCACAGAAGCTGCTCCGGCAGCGTGGGGGTCATTGATACCCCAGTACATGAAAATGAAGCATAATCACAATAATGATAATAATAATAATAATAAGAAGAAGAAGAAGAAGAAGAAGAAAAAAACAACACACAGACGCTTCTGAGTTTTATTTTATTTTATTTGAAATTACACTCACGATACAACTGAGGCAATCTGGAAGGCAAAATAAAAGTCAACAACGGGGTTGAATCAGCCTTTCAAGACAAACGAATCTCAGTAGATATGTCAAGAACAGGTTTTCTATTTTTTTTGTTGTTTTATAGCGACTTCATAGAACAGCTACAGCATAGGCAAACATTCAGTAAGTAAGTAAGTAAGTAAGTAAGTAAGTACATAGACTGCATTGGAACTAGAAATCCTAGAAAACAAGTGAAATGAAACTCAGCCTTCATAGTTTAACAAGGAGAAACGGGGTGGGTTTAGCTAAGCGAACATTGACAGTGTACGTACAATTTAACTGAGAATATCCAAGGGCTCCACCGAGCCCCATGAGAACATAAGATGTAAAGTACGCTCCTGCGCCAAATAATCCCAAGCAAGGGAGGCCGAAGAATTTACACCGCTCCTTCAATTCGATCCTCTCCTCTTCTTCCCTTTTTCTTTGTTCTTCCTCCTTTCTCCCCTTCAGCCTTTCTCCTTCGAGTTTCTTCTGGGCCGCATCTCGTTGGTGTAGTGGTTTCCTCCACTGAAATCCACCATTTCACCTATTTCATCCAGAAGACAGCCCCGGAGTGTCGATCACAGCGATATTTCTTCCGTCTTTGCCCTCTGCCTCTTTTCTGAGACAGCCGTCGGTGACAGACTCGGGCAAAACGTCTTCTTTGAAAGCGATCGCATCCCCCAGGATGGTGTTTCCGGACGCACTCTTTCCCGATCCTGTTTTACCGACCAGAAGGAGTCTCAGTTCTTCACGGGTCGCAGAGCCTGCGGGGTTGGGGAAATGATGGTAACATTTGAATCATTTCAGAAAAAACCCCCCCCATAAAACACTACGTTACAATTCAATTCAATTCAATTCAATTTATTTATATAGCGCCAAATCACAACAAAAGTCGCCTCAAGGCGCTTCATAGATACAGAGAAAAACCCAACAATCATATGACCCCCTATGAGCAAGCACTTTGGCGACAGTGGGAAGGAAAAACTCCCTTTTAACAGGAAGAAACCTCCGGCAGAACCAGGCTCAGGGAGGGGCGGCCATCTGCTGCGACCGGTTGGGGTGAGAGAAGGAAGACAGGATAAAAGACATGCTGCGGAAGAGAGACAGAGGTTAATAACAGATATGATTCAATGCAGAGAGGTCTATTAATACATAGTGAGTGAGAAAGGTGACTGGAAAGGAAAAACTCAATGCATCATGGGAATCCCCCGGCAGCCTACGTCTATTGCAGCATAACTAAGGGAGGATTCAGGGTCACCTGGTCCAGCCCTAACTATATGCTTTAGCAAAAGGGAAAGTTTTAAGCCTAATCTTAAAAGTAGAGATAGTTTCTGTCTCCCGAATCCAAACTGGAAGCTGGTTCCACAGAAGAGGGGCCTGAAAACTGAAGGCTCTGCCTCCCATTCTACTTTTAAATACTCTAGGAACAACAAGTAGGCCTGCAGAGCGAGAGCGAAGTGCTCTAATAGGGTGATATGGTACTACAAGGTCATTAAGATAAGATGGGGCCTGATTATTTAAGACCTTGTATGTGAGGAGCAGGATTTTGAATTCAATTCTGGACTTAACAGGAAGCCAATGAAGGGAAGCCAAAGCAGGAGAAATATGCTCTCTCCTTCTAGTCCCTGTCAGTACTCTTGCTGCAGCATTTTGGATTAGCTGAAGGCTTTTCAGTGAGTTTTTTGGACATCCTGATAATAATGAATTACAGTAGTCCAGCCTGGAAGTAATAAATGCATGAACTAGTTTTTCAGCGTCACTCTGAGACAGGATATTTCTAATTTTAGAGATGTTGCGCAGATGTTACACTAGGCTATTCTTTTGTTATCTTTGTATTGATGTTGACAGCAAGCAGTTTGTCCACATAAAGCGAGTACCACAAGAAGCTCACAACCCTGGGATTGCACTTTACCTTTGTATCGATGTTGACAGCGAGCAGTTTGCCCACATAACGCCAGTAGCACAAGCAGCACACATCCCTGGATCCGGCCTTTGGTCGCCAATATTTTCAGTAAGCTAAGAAAAGAAGAAAGAAAAAAGAGGTGAAATTAAGGCACATTCAAGGAAAGTATTTCAGATCAGATTAGCAAGTTAAACCACACTGAAAATATGCGGCCTCATACGGCGTGCGGCGCGCGGTGAGAGATGCCAAACGCCGGTACCGGGAGCGTGTGGAGTCCCGCTTCCACCAGGGCGACACACGGAGTATGTGGCACGGACTACGCACCATTACGGACTACAAAGCCAGGGACACTGCGCCGATCAACGCCGACTCTGCATTCACCAACGAGCTGAATCAGTTCTACGCCCGTTTCGAGGTTAGCCAGGCGGCTAATGTTATCTACCGCCTGAATACCGAGGACAGTGACGTCATCAGCGAGAGACCGGTGACCAGCATCGCGGAGCATGACGTCCGAGCGGCATTGAGGAGAGTGAACACAAGGAAAGCGGCGGGGCCAGACGGCATCACCGGCCGTCTGCTGCGCTGCTGTGCTGACCAGCTAGCAGGTGTGTTCACTTACATCTTCAACGAGTCCCTGGCGAAGTCTGTGGTCCCCACATGCTTCAAAAGATCCACCATTATCCCTGTGCCCAAGAACAGCAAACCCTCATCCCTGAACGATTACCGGCCAGTTGCACTGACCTCGGTAGTAATGAAGGTGTTTGAGAGGCTGCTGAAGAACATCATCTCCTCCTCCATCCCAGACACCACAGATCTGCTGCAGTTCACCTACCGATCCAACAGATCCACAGAGGATGCCATCGCCCACGTCCTGCACACCACCCTCAGCCACGTGGACAAGAAACAGGGTAACTATGTGCGAATGCTGTTTGTTGATTACAGTTTAGCGTTTAACACAATAGTGCCCTGCAGACTGTTCACAAAGCTCAGGGATCTGGGACTTAACAGCCGTCTATGTGCATGGGTGTTGGACTTCCTCACTGGCAGAACTCAGGTGGTGAGGGTGGGTAGATGCGTCTCGAACAGCATCACCATCAACACAGGAGCACCTCAGGGATGTGTCCTCTCGCCACTGCTCTACTCCCTCTACACTTCAGACTGTGTGGCCACCCATGGCTCCAACACCATTGTGAAGTTTGCTGACGACACAGTGGTGTTGGGTGCCATCTCCAACAACGATGAGGCGGCCTACATGGGTGAAGTGAAGAATCTGGCATCATGGTGCCAGGACAACCACCTCCAGCTGAACGTCGGCAAGACCAAGGAGCTGGTGGTGGACTTCAGAAGGGGTCAGCACAGAGACTACAAGCCCATTATCATCAATGGAGCTCCAGTGGAGAGGGTGCAGTCCTTCAAATATCTTGGTGTCCACATCTCCTCAGACCTGACATGGGCTGCCCACATTCAGGTCCAGACCAAAAAGGCTAGGCAGTGCCTGTATCACCTACGACAACTGAGGAAGTTCAGGGTCTCTCCAAAGATCCTCAGGATTTTCTATACAGGCGCTGTGGAGAGCATCCTCACACAGAACATGACATCGTGGTTTGGGAACAGCTGTGTGAAGGACCAAAAAGCTCTCCAGAGAGTGATCCGTACAGCAGAACGCTGCTGCAGGATTGCTCTCCCCCCGCTTCAGGACACCTACACCAGGAGATGCCGGACTAGAGCAGCGCAGATACTGAAGGACCCGTCCCATCCTGGCAACAAACTGTTCCAACTTCTGCAATCTGGTAGAAGGTTCCGCATCATCCGGGCAAGGACAGAGAGACTCAAGAGGAGCTTCTATCCCCAAGCCATCCGGGCCCTAAACACACACACACACCCGCCCTCTCACATCATCTATAATTGACTGAGACAGGACTCTCTTCCAGACACTCTAAACCAGGCACAATGTACATTCCAAATTCCTTTAATTTTAAATATGTTTATATTGTCTATTCTGTAAAATAGTCAGATGTCTATTCATATTAATGTACAGAATTCACCTGCTTGCTGCTACTACTGCACATTCACCCAATGTATATACTATTTATATATATATATATATAATGTTCTTCCTCTACCCCCCCCCATTTTTGCACATGTCGAGGAGCGTGTCAGGCTACATTTCACTGTGTGTTATACTTGTATAACTATGCATGTGACAAATAAAGAACCTTGAACCTTGAACCTTGAAATACACGTTGAATAAATCATGGCCCCAAACTGGTTGGTTGTCCCATGTGTTTCCCCCGTAGCTGCTCCGGGCGCACACTCAATGAGCCCTGGTTTCGCGACGCAGGCGTAGCAACAACCTCCTTCTACTCCTCACTGCCTCCTGTGTGTGTGTGTGTGTGTGTGTGTGTGGGAGGTACTGGGTTCCTCAAAGACGGTGGTGTTCGCAAAACCCGCCCTCCCCAAAGCTAAGGGCTCGTCAGCGGGGCCCGTGAGAGCGAGGGTCCGAGGTCCAAACGGAAGGGGTGTGTTCGCGTAACCCGCCCTCCGCAGACCTAAGCGTATGCTACCGAGGCGCTTGAGAACGATGGAGAGGGAGCAAGGAGGAGGAGGAGGCACGGAGAGCCCGAGGTCCAACTGGAGGGCGGTGTTCGCGTAATAGGCAGGCCAAACAGCTTCTCTTTCACTAGCGAGGCACTTGAGAACGATGTAGAGGGAGCAAGGAGGATGAGGAGCAACGGAGAGCCCGAGGTCCAACTGGAGGGCGGTGTTCACATAATAGACAGGCCAAACAGCTTCTCTTTCACTAGCGAGGCACTTGAGAACGATGTAGAGGGAGCAAGGAGGACGAGGAGTCGTGGAGAGCCCTAGGTCCAACTGGAGGGCGGTGTTCGCGTCATAGGAAGGCCAAACAGCTTCTCTTTCACTAGCGAGGCGCTTGAGAACGATGTAGAGGGAGCAAGGAGGACGAGGAGTCGCGGAGAGCCCTAGGTCCAACTGGAGGGCGGTGTTCGCGTCATAGGAAGGCCAAACAGCTTCTCTTTCACTAGCGAGGCGCATGACAATGGTAGAGAAGGAGCAAGGAGGACGAGGAGCAACGGAGATCCCGAGGTCCTCACCGAAGGGGGTGTTCGCGAAACCGGCCCTCCGCAGACATAAGCGTACTCTAGCGAGGAGCATAAACGGAGGGCGGTGTTCGCGTACTAGGCAGGCCAAACAGCTGCGCTTTCACTAGCGAGGCACTTGAGAATGATGTAAAGGGGGCAAGGAAGACGAGGAGCAACAGAGATCCCAAGGTCCTAACCGAAGGGGGTGTTCGTGAAACCGGCCCTCCGGAGACCTAAGCGTACGCTAGCGAGGAGCATGAGAACGATGTAGAGGGAGCAAGGATGAGGAGGAGGCAAGGAGTTTCTGAAGTCCAAACGGAGGGCAGTGTTTGCGTAATAGGCAGGCCAAGCAGCTGCTCTTTCACTAGCGAGGCACTTGAGAATGATGTAAAGGGGGCAAGGAAGACGAGGAGCAACGGAGATCCCAAGGTCCTAACCGAAGGGGGTGTTCGTGAAACCGGCCCTCCGGAGACCTAAGCGTACGCTAGCGAGGAGCATGAGAACGATGTAGAGGGAGCAAGGATGAGGAGGAGGCAAGGAGTTTCTGAAGTCCAAACGGAGGGCGGTGTTTGCGTAATAGGCAGGCCAAGCAGCTGCTCTTTCACTAGCGAGGCACTTGAGAGCAATGTAGAGGGGGCAAGGAAGACGGGGAACAACGGAGATCCCAAGGTCTTCACCGAAGGGGGTGTTCGCGAAACCCACCCTCTGCAAACCTAAGCGTACTCTAGCGAGGAGCGTGACAAGGATGTAGAGGGAGCAAGGAGGACGAGGAGGCACGGAGAGCCTGAGGTCCAACTGGAGGGCAGTGTTCGCGTAATAGGCAGGCCACGCAGCTGCTCTTTCACTAGCGAGGCGCAGGAGAACAATGGAGAAGGAGCAAGGAAGACGAGGAGCAACGGAGAGCCCGAGGTCCTCACTTAGGCCCATTTACGCGTAACCCAAGGCCCATCCGGCAAAGCGCTCACCTGCGAGGAGCAGAAGAATGGAGCAGAAGGAGGTCGCAGGACGGGGAGGCAGGGAGAGTCCGAAGTCCTCACTTAGGCCGGTTTATGCGAACACTGCCGAGAAGGAGACATTGATGATGATGATGATGATGATGTGAAGTTGAGAGTTGTTTGCTCCGGCGGTTCGGGGTCCCTCCAGACCCCAGTGTTTGCCATCGTAAGTTACGAATGTGCATTGGGGTTGCGAAATACCCCATCGTGGGTACACTTTGACCCCATAGTAATCGTGGAGTAGAGAGCATCCCCGGTCCTCGCGAAGGCCGGTTTACGCGTAACCCAAGGCCCATAAGGCTAAGCACTCACCTGCGAGGAGCAGGAGAACGGAGCAGAAGGAGGAAGGAGGACTAGGAGGCAGGGAGAGTCCGAGGTCCTCACTTAGGCCCGTTTACGCGAACAATGCCGAGAAGGAGACGACGATGATGATGATGATGATGATGATGTGAAGTTGAGAGTTGTTTCCTCCGGCGGTTCGGGGTCCCTCCAGACCCCAGTGTTTGCCATCGTAAGTTACGAATGTGCATTGGGGTTGCGAAATACCCCATCGCGATTACTAAGGGGTCACAGTGTACCCACGGAGTAGAAAGCACCCCCAGTCCTCGCGAAGGCCGGTTTATGCGTAACCCGGGGCCCAGCAGCTAAGCACTTGCCTGCGAGGAGCAGGAGAATGGAACAGAAGGAGGTAGGAGGACTAGGAGGCAGGGAGAGTTTGAGGTCCCCGCTTAGGCCAGTTTACGTGTAACCCGGGGCTCATCCAGCTAAGTGCTCGCCTTCGAGGAGCAGGAGAACGGAGCAGAAGGAGGTAGGAGGACAAGGACGCAGGGAGAGTCCAAGGTCCTCATGGAGGCCGGTTTACGCAAACACTGCCCTTTGCAAAGCTAAGCGTCCGACAGCGAGGAGCAGGAGAACCGAGGAGAAGGAGGAAGGAGGACGCTGAGGCAGGGAGAGTCTGAGGTCCTCACTTAGGCCGGTTTACGCGTAACCTGGGGCCCATCCGGCTAAGCGCTCTCCTGCGAGGAGCAGGAGAACGGAGCAGAAAGAGGAAGGTGGACTAGGAGGCAGGGAGAGTCCAAGGTCCTCGTTTAGGGTGGTTTACGTGAACACTGCCGAGAAGGAGATGATGATGATGATGATGATGATGACGATGATGATGATGATGATGTGAAGTTGAGAGTTGTTTCCTCCGGCGGTTTGGGGTCCCTCCAGACCCCAGTGTTTGCCATCGTAACTTACGAATGTGCATTGGGGTTGCGAAATACCCCATCGTGATTACTAAGGGGTCACACAGTACCCACGGAACACAGAGCGCCCGAGGTCCCCACTGAGGCCGGTTTACGCGTAACTCGGGGCCCATCCGCCTGAGCGCTCGCCTGCGAGGAACAGGAGAACGGAGCAGAAGGAGGTAGGAGGACTAGGAGGCAGAGATAGTCCGAGGTCCTCACGGAAGCTGGTTTACGTGAACACTGCCCTCTGCAAAGCTAAGCGTCTGACAGCGAGGCGCAGGAGAACGGAGCAGAAGGAGGAAAGAGGACAGGGAGGCAGAGAGAGTCCGCGGTCCTCACTTAGGCCGGTTTATACGTAACCCGGGGCAAATCTGGCAAGGTGCTCGCATTCGAGGAGCAGGAGAACGGAGCAGAAGGGGGTAGGAGGACTACGAGGCAGGGAGAGTCCGAGGTCCCCACTTAGGCCTGTTTACGCGAATACCGCCCTCTGTAAAGCTGAGCGTTCGGAAGGGGCAGAAGGACCAAGGAGAAGGAGGACGAGAAGGAGGCGATGATGATGATGATGATGATGATAATGATGATGACGATGATGTGAAGTTGAGAGTTGTTTGCCCCGGTGGTTCGGGGTCCCTCCAGACCCCAGTGTTTGCCATCATAACTTACGAATGTGCGTTGGGGTGGCGAAATACCCCCCATTGTGGCTACTAAGGGGTCGGCAAATACCCCCGAGGTGATGAGACCGGGGTAACGAAATACCCCCCATTGTGGCTACTAAGGGGTCGGCAAATACCCCCGAGGTGATGAGACAGGGGTAACGAAATACCCGATGCGAGTAACGCGGGGTAGCGAAATACCCGATGCGAGTAACGCGGGGTAGCGAAATACCCCACCGCAACATCGGTAAAGGTAGCGATATACGAGTTACTAAGCGTGTCGGGGTTGCGGACAAATTGCCAGACAGAAAGACAGAAAGAGAGCACACCCCCGACAAGGACATGTCCTGCACCAGGCCGTGGGTGGCGAGGAGGGATCGAGGCGTAGCAGCATCAACGGCATCAACATCTGTGTCAGCGTCGCAAACCTCTTGGGGAAACCGCGGCTCCTTCAGCGGAAGAAACTTAGGCGCATCGTGCACTGCTGCTGCTGCTGCTCCTGCTACTCTATTACGACCCGCTACATTTCATTATCAAGGCCTAGCCAGCAAAGACGCAGAAGACAACACGGTCGCCGGTGGTCACGTAATAGACAGGTCCGAACACGAAACCTTCTCCAGAAAGACAGAAGAAGAAGAAGAAGAAGTCAGTGTCCATCTAACTGACGAGGTTGAACATGACGAGAAAATTGCCTTTGTTTGGGCCGAGGCGCAAGCATCCGGCTTTGAAATCTCATCGCAAAATTACCAGGGTGACGACTCGGAAGATGACTCGGAAAAAGAGTCGCAAGATGACAAGGAGCACTCTGAGGCCGAGCTTCGTGACAAGGATGCTATGGGGGGCACTGAGGATGGTGGTGATGATGGTCGCAATGATAATTATGGTGAAGACGACGACGTAGATTAGCTGTAGGCGATTGCCACGAAGGTGACGGCGATGACGGTGATGACGATTACCACGAAGATGGTAGCGATGAAGATGACACCGACGACTACGATGGAGAAGAAGAAGAAGAAGAAAAAGAAGAGGACAAGCAATCGTTGCGGTCGATTTATCCCAAACCCCGCGACCTCGAGCAGCGAGGAGGTCACGTGTTTACGCCTACTGTGGAGGTCATGTATTTCCGGCTACTGTGGAGGTCACGTGCTTCCGGCTACTGTGGAGGTCACCTGCTTCCGCCTACTGTGGAGGTCACGTGTTTCCGGTTACTGTGGAGGTCCCAATATGGCGCTCCCCAGTGGCTGCAGCCAGACCCTTCTCCAATGTTTCTGCGCAGACGCAGTGCATGCGCACAACACCAAACCCACATTAACTTCTTTTTCTCTCACCCATCTGGAATACTTCTTAAGGCTATGGTTATGGTTATCCCCTTCGTATATTTTATTTATATATGTCTCTGTATTTATATATGTGTGTGTATATATATAATATTCTGCTCACGCTCTGTAACTTCTGTCGGTGCTGTGCTTTTGGAAACCGAATTTCCCAGAGGAACCCACCCGAGGGATTAATAAAGTTTTATCTTATCTTATCTTATCTCTTATCTATACTGAACATAAACAACTGTGTTAGTGTGACGCCCTGCATAATTGAAGGATTACGATAAACTTCAGTTCTTACTGAATCTATAACATTGCCTTGATCTGCCTACATCATTTTAAAATGCATTTTTTAAATAGTTTGTGTTGTTAAATGAGTTTTGTGTCACTGTGCACAGTGAAAAACTCACCTGATGTAGTGGTAAGGCCATGTTCACCACTAGATGGTGACAACCTGGCACAGGTATTTTCTATACACACTAAATTTCACACTGAAAAGCCTTGGTGGGAATTTTTGTTTGCATAGAAAGTCAAGGAAAAAATGTCCTGAGGTTTTCCAGTGTTTTCAAAATTGTGTTTTTCAGATACACATCAAAACTTCACACAGACAAACACACACACAAAACAACAAAATATGTCAAATTACATAAGATAAGATAAGATAACCTTTATTAGTCCCACACGTGGGAAATTTGTTTTGTTACAGCGGTGGACAGTGCAAAGTTACATGGAGAATTAGAAAAAAGAAAAACATCTCATTTGTAAAAAAATAAACCAAAACCATCCTTCAGCTGCTTTCAATCACATCTCCGAGTCTCTGTGAGCAGACGCAGCTTGTGCTCGTCTTCAGGGTGAAGCTTGACGTGCTAATAAAAGAAAACATGTTTGCAGCTCAATTTCAAAACACTGTGTGGGTTTCTCTGGTTCATTTGTGCAACTGTTTCTTGGTAAATTATACAAGAACAGGAAACATAAAAATGGCTGTTGTCATCCAACATGCCCATAAAAGGCTTCATGATATACTGCTGCTGTTCACCTGCTTGTCTTACTCTGCTGGACTTTTCAGAAGTCGTCTGTTTCACATATAGAGTGCTGTTTCTTATTATTTTAATGTGCTGAATCCAAACCCGACAATTAAAATATCTGATTAGCTGCTGTCTCCAAGACATTTATTTTTACACTACATGTTGTTTGGATGAGTTTTTCATATGTGTTTGGTAATATCTGACCTTTCTTCATTATGAAACAATAATCAGAGAAAGGTCAACACAGATTAGTCTTAATATGAAACATTAGAAAGCACAGCAGGGTTATTGCAGCCCCGCCCTCACATTGTGAGCAATGCTGTGACATTTCTCAGTTACAATAATGTGACATAACTTCTGCCAAGTAGCTTCTGTGTTTGGTAGCGTTGGTGTCACTGTGTCTGTAAACACGATAACTGGAAACAGGCATGTAGAGTGGCCCAGTGTTAACAATCCATTCAGAAGTTGCCTGGCGTCCACTGAGGTCATCAAAGTCCGTCCACCTTCTTCCACTTATCAGGGTCGTGGGGGGCTGGAGCCTATCACAGCTGTGATAGGGCGAGAGGCGGGGTCAACCCTGGACAGGTCGCCAGCCCGTGGCAGGGCTAACACACAGACAACCATTCACACCGATCCCCACTAACTGCATGTCTTTAGACTGTGGGAGGAAGCTGGAGAGAACATGCAGACTCCACACAAAGACCCCGGCCTGATGAGGTTAGGGTCCTGAGTTCGATACCCTAAAGTGAACGCAGGACAGAGGAAGGGATGGGTGATGTTCATGTGTGCCCAGGTGTATGATGTGGCTCTTTGCGGTGACACAGTAAAAAATGTGGCTCTTTGTCTGTGACTGGTTGGCTGCCCCTCATGTATTTCAGTAATGTCTTTTTCTCCCGTCTCCTCCTCTCGTTTACATGCTTTGCCCTTGTGACCCATTCCTTCTGTCACGTGTGTTTTCCCCCCCAGCCATCATGTTCTGCTTGTGCTTAGTTATGTCCATGTCTCATCTCTAGTCCCCTTTTCCCTCTGTATGTATTCACAGTGTACGTGTTCCTCGTCGGTTCGTCATGCTAAGTCTGCGTGTCTTATTCCGTCATGTGTCATGTATCACTCCAAATCTCACTGACTTTAACTGATAATAACTGTTTGCTGAGTGTTATGTCTAAAAGGTATTGCACAATCGCCTCTAGTAGAGGATCAGGTTTGTTTTCCACTGATAATGGATTTTATTTTATTTTATTTTATTTTATTATTTTTTTTGGTGTCCCGTTTGGATCTTTAGCCATCAGAATTGTTGTCTTAAGGCCAAGAAAGATGCCAAGCGGATTTATTTTACCAAGTGGATCATCATGGCCTTGCCATATTGGTCCATTTGATTGACCTTTATTATAATTATGTATTTATTTTATTTTCGGTTGCTACAAACGGGACAGACGTGACTGGGTGATAGGACAGGGAGAAAGAATGAAAGAAAGAGAGGGAGAGAAAGAAAACCAAAGGGGAGAAGAGACGGTGAGAAGGGGGGGAAGAAAGGAAAATAATGACAATGGATTTTAACATGACTGACCAACAGTGTTGTGTAAGTTACTTTAAATTAGTAACTTAGTTACATTACTAGTTACTTCTATCAAAAGTAACTCAGTTACTTCAAGTTACTCGTTACTTTCAGAGTAACTAGTTACTAGGGAAAGTAACTTTGGTTTTACTCAGAATTCTCTTGTTAATGTGTTGCTTCCGTAACTGGATACCCAGCAAGATTGCCAGTCTTCTAGCTTGCTTACTTGCCACAAGTGCACTGTGCCACCTACCAATAGAAAGGAAAAAATAATGTGCACATTTCCACGAGAGAAATCCCACGCCTGGACCGTCATTGACCGCTGCATGATTCTAGCCTGCTTTTTGCATCCAACACAAAAACTGCAGTCATGGTGCTTTGATTGTACTCAGAACTCGGAAATTCTGCCTTCTGAATAGGAAGATGTAGGTAACACCAGACTGCAGATGAGCTGCTTACAGGGCTGGACTGGGACAAAAAAAAAATCGTCCCGGGGAATTTGACTAGAGACCGGCCCACCATTATAGGAAAAATCATAAAGACTTTGAATGAAAATAAACACTGTTGTGACAGTGATGTACACTGTTCTGATGGTATATATGTATCAATCTATCAATCGTTTGTTGCAAGACTCAGATAATTATTTTTTTTAAAAGCTAGACATTTTAAATGAGAATAAGAAAGTATTTCCTTGTGCCCCCCTCTCCCTGTTAATGCCCTACCTGGGCCCCTGACAAAACTTTGCTAGACCCGCCCCTGCACAGTTACCAGCTGTCAGCTACATAGAAAAAGGATCCTGGTGTTATTTGTCTCTCAGAAACAGTTCATAACTTCCCTTCAACTCATTCATGTCACCTAAAAGGTAAACCTGTTTCTCCATCACCTGTTCAGCTCTGATGATTCAGTAAGAACATCTCCTGGTTTCATCTTCATGTTTCCCTCTCACCAGATAACCAAACCGACATCATGACCAGCAGCTTACAGCTGTGGCTCCAGCAAACATCAGCTGATACTAGAAATTAATATTAAATAAATTCTAAAATCAGCTGATCAAGCTTAAACGTGCTGCTGTTGTTTAGCGCGACATCCGCGGTTTCCTCTTTCTGGCGCAAAGTGGGCGATAAATAAACAAGAGAGAAAAGCCGATCAGCTGATCATTGATCAGTTTCATGATTGAAGTAGAAACAGGAGAGGAGAGAATGAGAGAAGAAGAGGCAGCTGTGCTGCATAAACACAGAATAAATCCAGCTTTTTGTCTTTTTCATTGTAGCTGAAGTCCGGGACAAACTGTTCCTTTTCACCTCAATACGAAAGGCATGATATTTTCTCTGAATACGAGACGATTCTGTTTTTTACGGGACGGTTGGCAAATCTAATAATTAACCATATGAACAAAATAAAGTTCATCATCAGTAACATAGCACCACCCAGCTGTATAGAAACTCCGTCATGCTAGCTAGCACGCAGTACGAAAAAGTCAGCATAATGAAAATAAACTCCACCTAAACTTGGTTTATATGTGACTCAGATACACTGCAGGTCATAACTTCTTACCTGAAGTTCAGTTCACCTGATACTCAGACCGGCGGCTGCTTCGGGTCTCTCCTCTTGCCTCCCTTTTCCTTCATCCACCTGCTGGCTTCCACCACTTGCTAATGTTATTGAATCTGTGGAAGCTCCGCGATAGCCACCACACGAAGTAACGAATAACGAGCCTATTTAAATCCCAGTAACGAGTAACGCGTTCCTGGTTTTGGCATAATAACTAGTTACCGTGCTCGTTACCACAATAATAACATAGTTACTGTAACGCGTTACTTAATAACGCGTTAGTCCCAACACTGCTGACCAAAGATTGTGGAGCACGTCCATGTAGGATCTTATAAATACAACGAGCAAACTTAAATGTTTTAAAATGTTCAAAACTTAATATATTATATTTCTGAAGTATGACGGAAGGGAAAAGTTACATTTTTTCATATTTTAAAAAAATCCAATTTCATATGATCAAATTTATGTCAAAATGTTCATATTTATTCTCTCCTATGTCATGTGTGAGTACTGTACTGTAAATGTCATATATATCAGATGATACTGATAACCTAATGCTAATAACTATGCAGAGGTCTCTAGGCCTCGACTTTTATGGAGCATGTGAAGTTTGGGGCACAGTGGACAAAGAACAGTTTCTCAGCAGGTTCAACAGGTTGCTACAACACAGGCCGATGAAGTATTGCACTCACTCATCCAAACTGGCAAACATGTAACATACACCCTAAGACTGATCCTGCTTTTTACTCGTTTGCTATGATTTAATTTGATATTATGTAGCCTTGGAGACAGTTTGCATAGATTAGAATGTTAGATTCCTGTGATGTCATCAATGCCCGATGTTTTGTTTTAATGTCTTGTGATAGTTCTAAGTGCAGAAAAAGTCAGAGTTCAAGTGAGTTTAGTCCAATTTTGATCCAGTTTCTGACATGTGGTCAAAATCTTGGCCGACCTTTACCACACCACGTGCTGTGGGTGTGTGTAAATATCTAGGTGAGTAAAGTCCTTTACCTGTTAAATTCATCTTAATTTCGGGCTTTTACTTCAGGTGTTTTGATTCAGTAGTAACCAAATGATCTTTGTACAAACTGCAGACCGCCACTCTGATCCCTGGTTCCTCAGGATAGAGGACAGGACGTCAGATGGGCGAATCAAAAGCTCCAAACGGAAAGATTGTGCCACAGAAAGACTGGAAAAAGCTTCCCAAAGAAGCAAGGACAGCAAAAGTCCGGTTGGCCTCAGCCATCTTGTCTTGGAGAAGTGTAAGTGAGACATTCAGAGATTTTTTGCTTTATAGTTATTGATCATCTGTAGGCCTGTGTGGAGTTCAGAGGTCTAATTGGTTTTGGTTTTTGCAGCTGCTTTCAGAAAGAAGAGCAGCAAAGGAAAGTCAAGCAGCGATGGAACAAAACAACCACGCAGTAAAAAGAGCAAGACATCAAGCTCACAGGAGGAGGCCAGCTGCTCCGTCTATGAGTCAGATACACACAGCACATACAAAAGTCACAGTAAAGGTAAGAAGTACATAGGTAAGTTCACACCACACCTGCAGTGATAGAGCCTCTTTCCCAAGCTCTCAGAGTTTAGCTGGTATCCATCTGCTAATCACTAGGAAGCTTCTAACAAAGACTGTATGAATGTGTACATTGAGGCAAAGTCAGCTTTCCTACATACAACTAATCACAACCCCTGTGTTTGTTTTGTCTCTCTGTAGAGGACTTTGAAGAAAAATACGAAGAGCAGGATAAGCTGGGTGAAGGAGGCTTTGGGACTGTCTTCTTTGGAAAACGCAGAGAAGACAATTTCCCAGTATGGCTTCTTATGTGTGCACTTTACAATTCTTCTAGTTCCTCCTGTTCTCTTTTTCTAAAACACATTTTCTCTGTAATGCAGGTGGTGATTAAGCATGTTGCTCAGTTTTTAGTCAGCTACCTACCAGTGGTAAGAAATGTTTGTCTTTTTCTGTTGTTTTCCCCCAACGTGTACCTCAAACAACCTAATGTTTGAACAATGACCTTGATGTTCTGTTTCTCAAGCTTTTTAAAAGTTGTGGAAGTGGAGTGGGTAGGGGTGAGCTGCCGTTTCTTTTGATCACCCGTTTTCTCCTGTTTTGAATTAGTTAAGGAGGTCAGACTCTGTCTATATTTTTGACTTTGTTTTGGTAAGGTCAGGGGTGCGGGATTTGTGTAGATTAGTTTTGTTTATTATTTTGGCCTTGGCTCACCCTGAAGTGTTGACACTCCCGTTTTGTTGTTCCTTTTTTTCCACATTGTAAATAAATCACATTGTAAATAAATCACATTGTAACGAACGGATTTGTTTCCTGTGGCTGCTTGGGTCTTGGGGGGGGGAAGCGAGTGCCTCACTCATGTTATTGCCTGGCCCTAGACAGGTCGTAACAATTGTAAGGTCGAGACCCTACAATAATGCAGAAAAACTCCAACACCCTAGAGCAAGCACTTTGGCGACAGTGGGAAGGAAAAACTCACTTTTAAAAGAGAGAAACCTCCGGCAGACCAAGGCTCTGGGATGGGGTGGCCATCTGCCTCGGCCAGTTGGTGATGAGGGAAGGAAGTTGGGAGAAGAGTGTTTCTTTTTAACCACTCTGGTTTGAAAAGTTCATTTAGATGCCCAATCTAAATGAATATTTTAAGCCAATTTAAGAGTTTGTCACATAATTACATGCACGTGTCAGTTCAATTTTAGCGTGCACACGAGAAAACCCTAAAGATGATGTTTGGTCTCCTCAGTTTGCCATGTTTTTTGAAGGTTGCCATGATTAGTTTTTCAACCAATGAGCTGCTTGACCTCAGTATTGAAGGAGGCCACGTTTCTTGGAGTTCAGTGTATATTGTCAGGCTGAGTTGTTCAATGTTCTCCAAGGACATTTTGTAGTTTTTGGACACAATTTTGTTCCACATCTTACCGTTAAGCCTCTGTATAGTAAACTCAACTATATCTGGATCTGCTGACTTATTTCTTTGGTTCATAGTGTGCATTACCACATCTTCAATGACATTTTTCACCACTTCCTTGTACTCTTGCCTGTTTTTAGAGACACTGAGTACTCTTCTTGGTAATGCAAACAGGTGTTTGGTGAAGGTTGGGACAGTAAAGTTATCGAGCTGTTCCCTCAGATTAAAAATCAAATACTTTTCCTTGCAGTTGTGTGCTATGCAAAGATCCTTGAGAATGGCCTTGTCAAGATTTTTCAGCTGTTTTGGGGACAGATCCAAATGTTTCATTGTTTCAATTTCAGGCCAGATTTTCTGAATCAGGCGATCGCTGATGCAGTCAGGAGTGAGGCGCTCTGTAAAGAGCTTGTATTTAGAGGAGACTTTTTCTATGGCCTGTGAAACCACCAACTGGATCAGTCTGTTCACACACAACTTATCCTCCATTTTCAGTGCTTTCTCCCATGGTGATATTTCAGCCTTTGTCTCCTGTATTTGGTTGAGCTCATCTGCGCTCAGATACATCTGGAGGATGTATCTCTCTGGGGTTACCGTTTCTACTGTCTCTGTCTTTGCCTCCGCTAATTCTTTTGTCTGTTCGTCCGTTTTTTTCTGCATTTCTTTTGTGTCCGTCACCACTTTCTGCTCTTCCAGGACTTTCTTATTTTCTTCCTCCAGGACTTTCTTCTCCTGCTCCAGATTCTCTCTGTGTGTTTTCTCATGCCACAGAGTTTCTTCCAGAGAGGCCTCATGTTTCTGAAGCTGTGCGAGTTCAGCAGACAGACTTTCCTTCTCCTGTTTGAGGATCAGGATTTCGCTGTCCCTCTGCTGAAGCTGCTGTTTCAGACAGTTCATCTCAGGGTCAAAGGTGATGATCTCTTCCTGATCTGAACAAGCCAGTTCCTCTTTTTCTTCTCCAGCTTGGATCTTATATTGTTCCAGCTTGGCACACATCATTGAAATTTGGGCCATCATGTGTTTGATTTGTTCCCTGGCTGTCTTTGAATCCTCTTTTAAAGGTTGATTTTCAGACAGAGCTTTTAGGAAGGCTTTTCTAACCTGAATAAGGTCGTACTGTCACGGGTTGCTTAGAGGATCCACTCGCAGGACTCCTGGGTAGCGTTCAAACAGAGATTGTTTATTACAGATCTTCACCAAGTGTGTGTACAGACAGTGCGAGGTTAGTGCTATATACAAGACGTGAGGGGCAGGGGTCCAGGGCTCCAGGGAAAACGGGGAAATCACACACGCGTTCAGAACAGCCTCTCTCCACTCCGCTAGCGACCTGTCACTCCTTCCACACTCCATACGGGGAAACACGGGGACGGGTCCGGGGAATCTAGGAACAAAGGAACACGTTAAGTCTCTGAGACAGAGGCACGGGAAACTTGAGCTAGGTGTGTACTGACAAGAGCCTTCACAACAATCCAGCGTTGAACAGCTGATCTCCTCCTTCTAATATACCAGCTGGTCTGATGAGGCCCTGATTCCAGGTGAGAGATGGTGGTGTGGAGCGTTGTAGCGATGGCATCTTCAGTTTATCTGTTAGCTCTGTATGCGAACTGGAGCGGGTAGAGTGTGGATGGCAAGCAGGACATGATGTGACGTCGGACCAGTTTCTCGAAGCACTTCATTATAACAGGTGTTAGAGCAACTGGTCGGTAGTCGTTGAGGCTGCTAATGTTAGTACGCTTTGGCAGTGGGACAATTGTGGCTGACTTTAGGCACGGCGGGATGCAGGACTGGGACAGTGAAGTGTTGAAGATCTTAGTGAAGACCCCAGCCAGCTGGTCTGCACACTCTTTTAGGACCTTTGCGGTTACCCCATCTGGTCCGGCGGCCTTCCTGGGGTCCACTGCCCTCAGTGTGCGCCTCACCTCATATTCCTGCACTATGAGGCTTGGGCTGCTGCTGCTGTCCGATGTTTTTGCTGCTGCTGCCTCTGGTCCCTTCACCTCAAAGCGTGCGAAGAAGTGGTTCAGCTCCTCCGCAAGCTCCGCGTTACCCTCAGTCAACGTGGTATTGCAAGGTTTGTAGTTGGTTAAGTGCTGAACTCCCTGCCATACCTGTCGTGAGTTGTTGGTGCTGAAGTGGTCTTCGATCCTTCTCTTGTACGCTGCCTTGGCCTCTCTGATGCCTCTTTTCAACTCAGATCTGGCTGCACTGTACTGCATACCATCACCGGATCTAAAAGCGGCATCACGTTGCTTCAGCAGGACCTGGACCTCTTTAGTCATCCAGGGTTTCTGGTTGGAATACACCCGGAGACGTTTGTCCACAGTGACACTGTTGACACAGAAGTTAATATATGAGAGCACTGATGCTGTGTGCTCTTCAATGTCCTGATGTTCGAACACGCTCCAGTCCGTGTTTTCAAAACAGTCCTGCAGCTGATGTGATGCACCTTCTGGCCAGGTTTTCACAGTTTTTGTGACTGGGGGGGCTCTTCTCCTAATGGGAGTGTATGCAGGGATCAGCAGCATGGACATGTGGTCTGACAAACCTAGATGTGGTAGAGGGGTTGCTCTGTAGCCTTTTTGGATGTTGCTGTAGGCTTTGTCCAGTGTGTTTTTCCCCCTCGTTGCACATTTAATATGCTGTTCAAATCTGGGGAATACTGACCTTAAATCAGCATGGTTGAATTCCCCAGCTATAATGTGCACTGCATTTGGATGGGAGTTCTGCTGGTTGCTTATTGTCTTGTCCAGCTCCTCCACGGCCGACTTAGCATTACCATCGGGTGGTACATACACGGCCGTTACCATGACAACAGTAAACTCGCGAGGTATGTAGACGGGTCTGCACTTCACAGTCAAAGACTGAGGGAAGCAGAACAAAAGTTCATCCAGTGAGTCGCTCGTGACTGTAAGTAAGAAACGTGCTTGTCCAGTGTGCGGTTTCACCTGCTATTAAGGATTTGAGTTGACTGTGATGTCACGGCCTGATTCTCTTGCCTTTCATCTTTGAAACTAACCCCGCCCACAGCAACGCTCCCTATTGGCTGATTGAAAATAGGTAACGCCCACAAAGAACAGTCTGTCAGAATTTCTGACGTCATGGCCCGATTCTCTTGCCTTTCATGTTTGAAACGGGCCATCTGGCTCATTACAGTCTCGTATTGATTATTGGCTAATTTCTGATCCTTTATCTGAATATGTTTCTACATCAAAAATGTTGCCAACACCCTTGACAGATCATAAAACATTTTTTTTGGAGATATGTTTGTATGCCAGTAAACCGTCTAAAAGAGTGAATTCATATTGGAAATTAAATAATTCTCTTCTACTGAATGATTCTTTGGTAAAGGAAATTAAAACAAAAATAGATGAGTATTGGAACAAGGCATGTGTTGAAAATGCTTTTTGTAAAAATTGGGAGCTTTTGAAATTTGAATTGACGTCCCTTTTAATGAAAAGGGGAGCTGAAACAGTTAAAAATAGAAAAAAGGAAGAGTCAGAAATAATTTCTGAAATTATCACTTTGTCTAGATCACCTGATAATTTATCTGAAGACAACCGGAACAGACTTCAAATTCTACAATTAAAATTAGATAATATATATATTTACAAGGCAAAAGGTGCCTTTGTGCGATCAAGAAGGAAATGGCTTGAAGAGGGAGAACAAAACTCTAGCTATTTTTTCAAATTAGAAAAACACCATAATGCTCTTGCCAGCATGACTAAACTTTGTTCAGATGGGGTCATCACACAAGACCCTCAAGTGATTTCCAAGACTTGTGAACTTTTCTATAAAATTTTATATAAATCTAATCTTTCTACAGAAGCCATGGAAGAATTCTATAATTCCTTAGGTAATATTAAAACAATTAGTGACAATAATAAAACCATGTGTGATGCCCCCATCACAATACTAGACATTGAAGGTGCTATTAATAAAATGAAACTTAATAAGAGTCCAGGGAATGACGGTTTGACTTCTGAATTTTACAAATTATTTTCAAAGGACTTATCACGCTTTTTACATAAAGTATATATTGAAAGCATTGATAATGAAAAGCTCCCTCCTTCTTTGACTCAGGGGGTAATTACTTTGATTCCAAAACCTCAAAAAGACACCATTTTGATAGAAAATTGGAGACCTATTTCACTGCTGAATAACGATTATAAAATAATTGCTATGTGTTTGGCTAAAAAGTTAAAATGTGCACTTAATGATATCATTGATGAAACACAGTCTGGTTTTATGACTGGCAGACACATAACTAACAACATAAGACTGGTAATTGATATTTTGGATCATTCAGATTTAATCACAGATAATAGTTTCATTCTTTTTTGGATTTTTATGAAGCTTTCGACTCCATTGAACATGAATTCATGTTCAGAGCACTTGATATTTTTGGTTTTGGAAATATCTTTAAAAAATCAATTCAAACTTTATCTGCAGATGCAAATAGCTCAATCAAACTCCCATTTGGTACAACGAAAAGATTTGATATCAACTGTGGGATCCAGCAAGGTTGTCCAATTTCTGCACATCTTTTCCTTCTTCCTATGCAGTTACTCTCTATTCATTTTAAAAACAGCAGTGTAGTGGGTCTCTCTATTGCTGGCAGAGCATTATCTATTACTCAACTAGCGGATGACACAACACTTTTTTTAAAGGATAAATATCAAGTTGATGAAGTGCTCAAAGTTGTCAATACTTAAAGATGGCGCTGGAGTGACGGCAGCCTTTCCAAGTAGCTCTGCAACACTGCACCTTTTTCTTAACTTTAACTTTTTTTAGACTAGGCTTTCAAACTTTATTTCACCTTCCTCTAGTTACTCTACTTATACCTCTTAGATATAGCGATACAAGATGGATAATGCACTTTTTAAAACTTCTGAAACCAGCTCCTTCATCTATTCGAGAGCGGAGCTGCTGGCACTAAGAACAAAGGGACAGACCGGCATGCGACACAACATCCCGGCTGAGATAAAGAGGAGCTACAGAGGCTGCAAAGCTGGAGCGAGGAGAGCGGATCACCGGAGGCGATTCAAACCATCAATCCCGACAGTGATAATGGGCAACGTGAACTCGTTACAGAATAAGATTGATGAACTGTGCGCTCTGAACAACCACAGACTATACCGTGAGTGCAGCTTGTTTATCTTCACGGAGACGTGGCTAACCGAGCTAACGCCACAGGCTAACGTAGACCTATGCGGTTTCACATCCGTGAGAGCCGATAGGGACACGCAGGCCAGCGGAAAAAGCAGAGGTGGGGGACTCATTGTCTACGTTAACAACAGATACTGTAACCCTGGACACATCTCCGTTAAAGTTTCGGTATGCCGTCCGGACCTGGAGCTGCTAGCTGTTAGCTTGCGGCCATATTATCTACCTCGGGAGTTCAGTCATGTGATCTGTGTGTGTGTTTACATCCCTCCGAGGGCTGACTCAACAGCTGCCTGTGAGAAAATACACACAGTCACAGCAAGACTTCAGACACAAAACCCGGAGGCTTTCATTATTATATCTGGAGACTTTAATCATGCCACACTGGATTCTACTCTGGCTGCTTTTCACCAGTTTGTGAATTGTCCCACAAGGAGCAACAGGACAATTGACCTACTGTATGCCAATGTGAGAGATGTATACAGAGCCAGCCCCCTCCCCCCACTAGGGAAGTCAGACCACAACCTGGTTTACCTACAGCCACAATACACACCCCTCGTCCAAAGGCAGCCTGTCACAACGCGCTCCATCCGGAGATGGACCCCAGAAAAGGAGGATGCTCTGAGAGACTGCTAACACGACAGACTGGGATGTGCTTCTGAGCCCACATGGTGAGGACATAGAGGGGGCGACACACTGTCTTACAGACTACCTCAACTTTTGTGTGGACACAGTCGCCCCTGCTAAGACGGTACGGTGTTATCCTAATAACAAACCGTGGGTAACACAGGAAGTCAAAGCTGTCCTCAACATGAAGAAGAAGGCTTTCAGGAGCAAAGTGAAGGAGGAGATGAAAGCAGCACAGCAGGAGGTGAAACGCTGCCTGAGGGAAGCAAAGGACACCTACAGGAGGAAGGTGGAGCAGAAGTTGGAGAGGAACAATATGAGGGAGGTCTGGAATGGTGTGAAAACCATCACAGGCCACAACACCAAGAAAAGCACAGTGGGGGGGACTGTGGAGAAGGCAAACGAACTCAACAACTTCTTCAACAGGTTTGACCAGCCCACAACCCCCCCACCCTCACCTTTACTACAGAGTCCTCTCCCCACTCTCCTACCTCCCTCGCTTCCCCCCCTTCCTGACACTATGACACCCCCCTCCTCCAATCCCTCTCTCAGCAGCAAGACATCTTCTCCCCCCCCCTCCTCCCAAACATCTCCCAGTGTCACAGTGGATCAGGTCAGGAGCCAACTGAGGAAGCTTCGCCCCAGAAAGGCAGCAGGCCCAGACAAGGTGTGTCCTAGGATGCTAAAGGCATGTGCTGCTAAACTTGGGGAGCCGCTACAACGAGTCTTCAACCTCAGTCTGCGACTGGGGAGAGTGCCCGCCCTATGGAAGACATCCTGCATCGTCCCGGTCCCCAAAAGGAACCGGCCCAATGAGCTGAATGACTTCCGACCGGTGGCACTGACGTCACATCTTATGAAGACTCTAGAGCGGCTCTTCCTCAACCTCCTCCGACCACAGGTACAACATGCCCAGGACCCACTACAGTTTGCATACAAGGCGGATGTCGGAGTGGAGGATGCCATCCTGTACCTCCTGCATAGAGCCCACTCACACCTGGATGGGGGAAAAGGCACGGTCAGGATCCTGTTTCTTGACTTTTCCAGTGCCTTTAATACCATCCGGCCCTGTATGCTTCAGGAAAAACTGAACAGGATGGAGGTGGACCCCTGCCTGGTGGCTTGGATCTCCGACTACCTCACCGACAGACCACAGTACGTCAGGCTGAAGGACATCACGTCTGACACTGTGGTCAGCAGCACAGGAGCACCACAGGGAACTGTGCTGTCCCCACTTCTCTTCACCCTGTACACCTCTGACTTCTGCTACAACTCTGAATTATGCCACATTCAGAAGTTTGCAGATGACACAGCCATCATGGGGTGTATCTGGGATGATCAGGAAGAGGAGTACAGAAGTCTGGTGAGGAACTTTGTCGCATGGAGTCACACAAAACCACCTGCAACAAAACCACCTGCAACTCAACACCTCAAAGACTAAGGAACTGGTTGTGGACTTCGGGAGGTCCAGAGAAGGTCCACTGCCAGTTCAGATAGAGGGGGAGGAGGTGGAGGTGGTCAACAAGTACAAGTACCTCGGGCTGTGGGTGGACAACAAACTGGACTGGTCATGCAACACAGAGCACCTGTATAAAAAAGCCCAAAGCCGACTGTACTTCCTCAGGAGGCTGAGGTCTTTTAACATCTGCAGGAAGCTCCTGAGGATGTTTTACCAGTCAGTGGTTGCTGGAGTACTTTTCTATGCTGTGGTGTGCTGGGGGAGCAGCACAGCAAAGAAGGACTCATCCAGGCTGGAGAAACTGATCAGGAAGGCGGGCTCTGTGGTCGGCATGAAGCTGGACACTCTGGTAACAGTGGCAGAGAAAAGGACACTAAAAAACTGCTGGACATTATGAACAATGCTGGGCATCCTCTGCACACGGCCATTAACAACCAGAAGAGTCTGTTCAGTGACAGGTTGCTTCTCCCCAAGACAAGAACCAACAGACTTAAAAACTCCTTTGTCCCACACGCCATCAAACTGTTTAACTCCTCTCTGGAGGGGAGAGGGAGGGGAGACAGGAGGACAGAGGAGGGGGGAACAACTAAGCTGTAGTGCCTCTTCACCTCACTGTGCAATACCTTTTGTGCAATACTTTTGTTAATAGTCAACGGTGCAATAGACTCCATACTTGAAATGTGCAATTCACTTGTATTTTTATTTTTATTCCTATTTATTCTATTTATCCCCTTCGTATATTTTATTTATATATGTCTCTGTATTTATATATGTGTGTGTGTATATATATATATATATATATATAATATTCTGTAACTGTAACTTCTGTCGGTGCTGTGTTTTTGGAAACCGAATTTCCCAGAGGAACCCACCCGAGGGATTAATAAAGTTTTATCTTATCTTATCTTATCTTATCTTATCTTATCTTATCTTATCTTAATTTCTCAATAGCCTCTGGTCTTAAACTCAACATTCCAAAATGTGAACGTCTCCCTGTTAAATTCTGCACAGATACTATTATATCAGGTGTTCCTGTTAAAAATAATGTTAAATATCTTGGTATTATCATTCAAAGAGACCAAGATGCCAGATTATCTGAAAATTTTGACCCTCTTATAACTGCAATACAACATAGATTTAATCTTTGGCTTCAACGAGATTTATCCATTACTGGAAGATCCTTGGTAGCCAAAGTTGAAGGCCTCTCCCGATTTATTTATGCAACTATGGCACTTGATGTTTCGAAAGAATTATGCACAAAAATTGATAAAATATTTGGTCGACACCCCCATCTCCTAGTAGACTTAATTTTTGGCCTGTTAGCCAGAGATGGGACTGAAACACCTCAGAGCTATGCTAAAAAGTGGGCTTTGTGGATGGCTTTGTCAACCTGGATTTATTTAAATCCAGGTTGAAGACTCACCTATTCTCAGCTGCATTTGAATAAAGCACCAAATCCACACTTTTAAGCTTAAATTTCAAAACTTACATTTAACTACTGATTTTATCTACTCTTCTGATTTTATCTGTTTTGATTTTATATACTGTTTTGTTTGTTTGTTTGTTAATTAGTTTGTTTGTTTGTTTGCTTGTTTTAATCAATTTTAAATCATGCTTTTTATTTGTTTTTGTTTCTAATGTCTCTGTAAAGCACTTTGAATCACCTTGTTGTTGAATTGTGCTATACAAATAAACTTGCCTTGCCTTGCCTTGCTGCTCTTCTTTCTGAAAGCAGCTGCAAAAACCAAAACCAATTAGACCTCTGAACTCCACACAGGCCTACAGATGATCAATAACTATAAAACAAAAAATCTCTGAATGTCTCACTTACACTTCTCCAAGACAAGATGGCTGAGGCCAACCGGACTTTTGCTGTCCTTGCTTCTTGGGGAAGCTTTTTCCAGTCTTTCTGTGGCACAATCTTTCCGTTTGGAGCTCTTGATTCGCCCATCTGACGTCCTGTCCTCTATCCTGAGGAACCAGGGATCAGAGTGGCGGTCTGCAGTTTGTACAAAGATCACTTGGTTACTACTGAATCAAAACACCTGAAGTAAAAGCCCCAAATTAAGATGACTTTAACAGGTAAAGGACTTTACTCACCTAGATATTTACGCACACCCACAGCACGTGGTGTGGTAAAGGTCGGCCAAGATTTTGACCACATGTCAGAAACTGGATCAAAATTGGACTAAACTCACTTGAACTCTGACTTTTTCTGCACTTAGAACTATCACAAGACATTAAAACAAAACATCGGGCATTGATGACATCATAGGAATCTAACATTCTAATCTATGCAAACTGTCTCCAAGGCTACATAATATCAAATTAAATCATAGCAAAGGAGTAAAAAGCAGGATCAGTCTTAGGGTGTATGTTACATGTTTGCCAGTTTGGATGAGTGAGTGCAGTACTTCATCGGCCTGTGTTGTAGCAACCTGTTGAACCCGCTGAGAAACTGTTCTTTGTCCACTGTGCCCCAAACTTCACATGCTCCATAAAAGTCGAGGCCTAGAGACCTCTGCATAGTTATTAGCATTAGGTTATCAGTATCATCTGATATATATGACATTTACAGTACAGTACTCACACATGACATAGGAGAGAATAAATATGAACATTTTGACATAAATTTGATCATATGAAATTGGATTTTTTTTTTAAATATGAAAAAATTTAACTTTTTCCTTCCGTCATACTTCAGAAATATAATATGTTAATTTTTTGAACATTTTAAAACATTTAAGTTTGCTCGTTGTATTTATAAGATCCTACATTGACGTGCTCCACAATCATTGGTCAGTCATGTTAAAATCCATTATCAGTGGAAAACAAACCTGATCCTCTACTAGAGGCGATTGTGCAATACCTTTTAGACATAACACTCAGCAAACAGTTATTATTAGTTAAAGTCAGTGAGATTTGGAGTGATACATGACACATGACGGAATAAGACACGCAGACTTAGCATGGCGAACCGACGAGGAACACGTACACTGTGAATACATACAGAGGGAAAAGGGGACTTAGAGATGGGACATGGACATAACTAAGCACAAGCAATTCAATTCAATTCAATTCAATTTTATTTATATAGCGCCAAATCACAACAAAAGTCGCCTCAAGGCGCTTCATAGATACAGAGAAAAACCCAACAATCATATGACCCCCTATGAGCAAGCACTTTGGCGACAGTGGGAAGGAAAAACTCCCTTTTAACAGGAAGAAACCGCCGGCAGAACCAGGCTCAGGGAGGGGCGGCCATCTGCTGCGACCGGTTGGGGTGAGAGAAGGAAGACAGGATAAAAGACATGCTGTGGAAGAGAGACAGAGGTTAATAACAGATATGATTCAATGCAGAGAGGTCTATTAATACATAGTGAGTGAGAAAGGTGACTGGAAAGGAAAAACTCAATGCATCTTGGGAATCCCCCGGCAGCCTACGTCTATTGCAGCATAACTAAGGGAGGATTCAGGGTCACCTGGTCCAGCCCTAACTATATGCTTTAGCAAAAAGGAAAGTTTTAAGCCTAATCTTAAAAGTAGAGATTGTGTCTGTCTCCCGAATCCAAACTGGAAGCTGGTTCCACAGAAGAGGGGCCTGAAAACTGAAGGCTCTGCCTCCCATTCTACTTTTAAATACTCTAGGAACAACAAGTAGGCCTGCAGAGCGAGAGCGAAGTGCTCTAATAGGGTGATATGGTACTACAAGGTCATTAAGATAAGATGGGGCCTGATTATTTAAGACCTTGTATGTGAGGAGCAGGATTTTGAATTCAATTCTGGATTTAACAGGAAGCCAATGAAGGGAAGCCAAAACAGGAGAAATATGCTCTCTCCTTCTAGTCCCTGTCAGTACTCTTGCTGCAGCATTTTGGATTAGCTGAAGGCTTTTCAGTGAGTTTTTTGGACATCCTAATAATAATGAATTACAGTAGTCCAGCCTGGAAGTAATAAATGCATGAACTAGTTTGTCAGCGTCACTCTGAGACAGGATATTTCTAACTTTAGAGATGTTGCGCAAATGGAAGAAAGCAGTCTTACATATTTGTTTAATATGTGCGTTGAAGGACATGTCCTGGTCAAAAATGACTCCAAGGTTCCTCACAGCGTTACTGGAGGCCAAGGTAATGCCATCCAGAGTATGAATCTGGTTAGATACCATATTTCTAAGATTTTCAGGGCCGAGTACAATAACCTCAGTTTTATCTGAATTAAGAAGCAGAAAGTTAGCGGCCATCCAGGTCTTTATGTCTTTAAGACATTCCTGCAGTTTAACTAATTGGTGTGTGTCATCTGGCTTCATGGACAGATAGAGCTGGGTGTCATCTGCATAGCAGTGAAAATGTATGCTATGTCTTCTAATGATGCTGCCTAAGGGAAGCATGTATAATGTAAACAGAATTGGTCCTAGCACTGAACCCTGTGGAACTCCATAATTAACCTCAGTGTGTGAAGAGGACTCTCCATTTACATGCACAAATTGGAGTCTATTAGATAGATATGATACAAACCACTGCAGTGCAGTACCTGTAATACCTACAGCATGTTCTAATCGCTCTAATAGGATATTATGGTCGACAGTATCGAACGCTGCACTGAGGTCTAGCAGGACAAGCACAGAGATGAGTCCACTGTCAGAGGCCATAAGAAGATCATTTGTAACCTTCACTAAAGCTGTTTCTGTGCTGTGATGAGCTCTGAAACCTGACTGAAACTCTTCAAATAAACCATTCCTCTGCAGATGATCTGTTAGCTGTTTGACAACTACTCTTTCAAGGATGTTTGATATGAAAGGAAGGTTAGAGATTGGCCTATAATTAGCTAAGACTGCTGGGTCTAGAGATGGCTTTTTGAGTAAAGGTTTAACCACAGCCAGCTTGAAGGCCTGTGGTACATAGCCGACCATTAGAGATAGGTTGATCATATTTAAGATCGAAGAATTAATCAATGGCAGGACTTCTTTGAGCAGTTTTGTAGGAATGGGGTATAAAAGACACGTTGATGGTTTGGAGGAAGTAATTACTGAAGTTAACTCAGAAAGATCAATTGGAGAAAAAGAGTCTAACTTAACATCAATGGTACTAAGAGTAGCTGTAGATAATATTACATCTGTGGGATGATTACTGGTAATTTTTTCTCTAATGATAAAAATTTTATTTGTGAAGAAGTTCATGAAGTCATTACTAGTTAACGTTAAAGGGATGGTTGGCTCAACAGAGCTCTGACTCTTTGTCAGCCTGGCTACAGTGCTGAAGAGAAACCTGGGGTTGTTCTTATTTTCTTCAATCAGTGATGAATAGTAAGATGTTCTGGCTTTGCGGAGGGCTTTCTTATAAAGCAGCAAACTATTTCTCCAGGCTAAATGATGATCCTCTAAATTTGTGACACGCCATTTCCTCTCCAGATTACGAGTCATCTGCTTTAGGGTACGTGTTTGAGAATTATACCACGGAGTCAGGTACTTCTGATTAGAGACCTTAGTTTTCACTGGAGCTACAGTATCCAGAGTCGTACGTACTGAGGAGGTGAAATTATTAACAAGATAATCAACCTCTGTTGGGGTAGCGTTCAGATAGCTGCTCTGCTCTGTGTTGGTACAGGGCATTGAAGATGATAACAGTGGGTGGATTATATTCTTAAACTTAGTTACAGCGCTTTCAGAAAGACATCTACTTTGATAAAATCTACTCTCCACCGCTGTGTAATCAATTATTGTAAATGTAAATGTTATCAGGAAATGATCAGACAGGAGAGGGTTTTCAGGAAACACTGTTAAATGTTCAGTTTCTATGCCATATGTTAAAACAAGATCTAGAGTGTGATTAAAGTGGTGGGTGGGTTCTTTTACATTTTGAGAGAAGCCAATTGAGTCTAATAACAGACTAAATGCCATGTTGAGGCTGTCATTTTTAGCATCTACATGGATGTTAAAATCACCCACAATAATTATTTTATTTGAGCTCAGAACTAAATTAGATATAAAGTCTGAGAAATCAGACAGAAACTCTGTGTAAGGCCCAGGTGGACGATAGATGATAACAAGTAAGACTGGTTTCTGAGTTTCACAGCTGGGGTGGACAATGTTAAGCATCAGGCTTTCAAATGAATTAAAAGTCTGTCTTGGTCTTTCATTAATTAATAGGCTGGTGTGAAAAATTGCTGCCACACCGCCCCCTCGGCCTGTGCTTCGAGGTTTCTGGTAGTTAGAATGACTCGGGGGTGTTGATTCATTTAAACTAACATAATCATCCTGCTGCAACCAGGTTTCTGTAAGGCAGAGTAAATCAATTTGTTGATCAATTATTAAGTCATGTACTAACAGAGACTTGGAGGAGAGAGACGTAATATTTAATAATCCACATTTCACTGTTTTACTCTTTGGTTCAGATGTGGATACTGTATTGTTCTTTCTTTTTGATTGTTTATGTTTAAGTTGTTTGTTGCTGGTTTTTAGTTTGTTTTTTGTCTTTTTGGAAGCTGACACAGTCTCTATGGAGATGGGTTTTTGGGGGGGTAGCAGGAGGAGAGAAGCTGCAGAGAGGCGTGTAAGACTGCAACTCTGCTTCCTGGTCCCAACTCTGGATAGTCATATTTTGGGGGGTTTAATAAATTTGTCCATATTTCTAGAAATGAGAGCTGCTCCATCCAAAGTGGGATGGATGCCGTCTCTCCTAACAAGACCAGGTTTCCTCCAGAAGGTTTGCCAATTATCTATGAAGCCCACATCGTTTCTGGGACACCACTCAGACAGCCAGCAATTTAAGGAGAACATGCGGCTAAACATGTCACTCCTGGTCTGATTGGGGAGGGGACCAGAGAAAACTACAGAGTCCGACATTGTTTTAGCAAAGTTGCACATCGATTCAATATTGATTTTAGTGACCTCCGATTGGCGTAACCGGGAGTCATTACTGCCAACGTGAATTATGATTTTACTGAATTTACGTTTACCCTTAGCCAGCAGTTTTAAATTTCCTTCAATGTCGCCTGCTCTGGCCCCTGGAAGACAATTGACTATGGTTGCCAGTGTCTCTAGCTTCACATGTCTGAGAACAGAATCACCAATTACCAGAGTTTGACCCCCGGCGGGTGTGTCACCGAGTGGGGAAAAACGGTTAGACACATGAACGGGTTGGTGGTGTACCTGGGGCTTCTGTTTAGGACTATGCTTCCTCCTCACCGTGACCCAGCCGCCCTCTTTCCCCAGCTGCTTGGGGTCTGCCGGGGAACAGCTAGCGGGGCCTACGCTATCTTCGGCTGCACCAGCTACAGGGGCCTGGCTAGCTACGGGTGAATGAAGGGTGCGAAGCCGAGTCTCCAATTCAGTAATCCTGGCTTCCAGAGCTGCAAATATGCTACATTTGTTACAGATATCATTACTGCTAAAGGAGGCCGAGGAGTAACTAAACATCTGACACAATGAGCAAGAAAGTGCAGGAGGGACAGGTGAAGTAGCCATGGTGCTAACGAGTCAGCTACGAGCTAAGCTAAGCTAGCGAAACAGTACAGAGACAGTGAGTGAATACTTTGGCTATAAATTAGGTAGTGAGTACACAGAAAGTGTGCTTCGGATGAAGCACGTGAAGATTATACTATGAAAGAAGAATGTATTTAAAAGTTGTTAATTAAATTGCTAAGCAAATAAGCTACTCAGAAACACCACTGTGTTTGAGCAGGAACAGGAAGTGATACTCTACCGCAGAGCGAGCGAACACCAAGTCACAGCGCCACCAAAGTGGGCCAGAATGATCCAGCAGAACATGATGGCTGGGGGGGAAAACACACGTGACAGAAGGAATGGGTCACAAGGGCAAAGCATGTAAACGAGAGGAGGAGACGGGAGAAAAAGACATTACTGAAATACATGAAGGGCCAGGGCTGGGACAGCCAACCAGTCACAGACAAAGAGCCACATCATGCACCTGGGCACACATGAACATCACCCATCCCTTCCTCTGTCCTGCGTTCAGTTTAGGGTATCGAACTCAGGACCCTAGCCTCATCAGGCCGGGGTCTTTGTGTGGAGTCTGCATGTTCTCTCCAGCTTCCTCCCACAGTCTAAGGACATGCACTTGGTGGGGGTCTTATCGCCCCGTTCACATTCACACAGAGATGAATTGAAGATCACCTTGTGGTTAGTGCCTTCTATTCGATGTACAGACTGAATAATAACACCTTCTAATTAGTTCTGTCTCCTATTGGTGCTCTTCTACGAGTAGTCAGTGCTTGATGGCTTACTAAGCTTAACTTTTTTCCATAACATTGATAACAAACACACACAAAACAACAACAACATATGTTATCTAAAAAAAACTTGATTGGACCACAGTTTTGATGTTCATCCTACATGTTTATTGAGATTGTCTAGTGTCTGCGACGGTATCTTCTCCCACGTCTGCGGACACCTGAGGCCTTGTGGGGTCTCCTGTGTCTGCGGGCGGGGCGAGAGGGCCTCGCATGTTTGCGTCTATACCTGCGTCGTGGCATTGTCCAAAACGGCGGTACCTGCTCCACGTCACGGGTTCTATTTATGGACTCACCTGGCAACTTTAGTGATGTCACTGCTGATGTTGTCACTGTTGGTGTGACCTCATGACCCATTCATGCCATCTGAACTGTGGTGTAATTATGAGGTCACAGGGGGACGTGAATTTATTCACAAAGTTGATAGAGAGTTTGGGTCATAACTCAAAGACGCAATGATGCAGTCAAATCATTTGGAATTAAATATCTCTGTCAGGGCGCCCCAGGGTGGCTGTGGCCACAATGTAGCTTGCCATCACCAGTGTGTGAATGGGTGGATGACTGGATGTGTAAAGTGCTTTGGGGTCCTTAGGGACTAGTAAAGCGCTATACAAATACAGGCCATTTACCATCTGTAAATTACAAGATTTAGAGGGTTCTGACATCACAGTCATCTTTCTGACATGACATCCAGTCTCTCTGCTGTGATGTCAAATATCAATGCCAGATTCGCTTCTCTGTTGTGATGTCAGATATCAATGCCAGATTCACTTCTCTGTTGTGATGTCAAATATCAATGCCAGATTGGTCTCTCTGTTGTGATGTCAAATATCAATGCCAGATTCGTCTCTCTGTTGTGATGTCAAATATCAATGCCAGATTCGTGTCTCTGTTGTGATGTCAAATATCAATGCCAGATTGGTCTCTCTGTTGTGATGTCAAATATCAACGCCAGATTCAATTCTCTGTTGTGATGTCAAATATCAATGCCAGATTCAATTCTCTGTTGTGATGTCAAATATCAATGCCAGATTCAATTCTCTGTTGTGATGTCAAATATCAATGCCAGATTCGTCTCTCTGTTGTGATGTCAAATATCAATGCCAGATTCGTGTCTCTGTTGTGATGTCAAATATCAATGCCAGATTGGTCTCTCTGTTGTGATGTCAAATATCAACGCCAGATTCAATTCTCTGTTGTGATGTCAAATATCAACGCCAGATTCTTCTCTCTGTTGTGATGTCAAATATCAACGCCAGATTCAATTCTCTGTTGTGATGTCAAATATCAATGCCAGATTCAATTCTCTGTTGTGATGTCAAATATTAATGCCAGATCCGTATCTCTGTTGTGATGTCAAATATCAATGCCAGATTCAATTCTCTGTTGTGATGTCAAATATCAATGCCAGATTCAATTCTCTGTTGTGATGTCAAATATCAATGCCAGATTCAATTCTCTGTTGTGATGTCAAATATTAATGCCAGATTCGTCTCTCTGTTGTGATGTCAAATATCAATGCCAGATTCGTGTCTCTGTTGTGATGTCAAATATCAATGCCAGATTCTTCTCTCTGTTGTGATGTCAAATATCAATGCCAGATTCTTCTCTCTGTTGTGATGTCAAATATCAATGCCAGATTCAATTCTCTGTTGTGATGTCAAATATCAATGCCAGATTCTTCTCTCTGTTGTGATGTCAAATATCAATGCCAGATTCGTCTCTCTGTTGTGATGTCAAATATCAATGCCAGATTCGTCTCTCTGTTGTGATGTCAAATATCAATGCCAGATTCGTCTCTCTGTTGTGATGTCAAATATTAATGCCAGATTCGTCTCTCTGTTGTGATGTCAAATATCAATGCCAGATTCGTGTCTCTGTGGGAAAAAGACTTTGTGACACGAGTGCGGGAAAAAGACTTTGTGACACGCAGGCAGAACAAAGACTTTGTGACACGCGCTTGGGAAAAAGACTTTGTGACACGCAGGCAGAACAAAGACTTTGTGACACGCGCTTGGGAAAAAGACTTTGTGACACGCGCTTGGGAAAAAGACTTTGTGACACGCGCGTGGGAAAAAGACTTTGTGACACGCAGGCAGAACAAAGACTTTGTGACACGCGCGCGGGAAAAAGACTTTGTGATACGCAGGCAGAACAAAGACTTTGTGACACGCAGGCAGAACAAAGACTTTGTGACACGCGCGTGGGAAAAAGACTTTGTGACACGCAGGCAGAACAAAGACTTTGTGACACGCAGGAAGAACAAAGACTTTGTGACACGCAGGAAGAACAAAGACTTTGTGACACAAGTGCGGGAAAAAGACTTTGTGAGACGCGCGCGGGAAAAAGACTTTGTGACACGCAGGCAGAACAAAGACTTTGTGACACGCAGGAAGAACAAAGACCTTGTGACACGCAGGACAAACAAAGACTTTGTGACACAAGTGCGGGAAAAAGACTTTGTGAGACGCGCGCGGGAAAAAGACTTTGTGACACGCAGGCAGAACAAAGACTTTGTGACACGCAGGAAGAACAAAGACCTTGTGACACGCAGGACGAACAAAGACTTTGTGACACAAGTGCGGGAAAAAGACTTTGTGAGACGCGCGCGGGAAAAAGACTTTGTGACACGCAGGCAGAACAAAGACTTTGTGACACGCAGGAAGAACAAAGACCTTGTGACACGCAGGACAAACAAAGACTTTGTGACACAAGTGCGGGAAAAAGACTTTGTGAGACGCGCGCGGGAAAAAGACTTTGTGACACGCAGGCAGAACAAAGACTTTGTGACACGCAGGAAGAACAAAGACCTTGTGACACGCAGGACAAACAAAGACTTTGTGACACAAGTGCGGGAAAAAGACTTTGTGAGACGCGCGCGGGAAAAAGACTTTGTGACACGCAGGCAGAACAAAGACTTTGTGACACGCAGGAAGAACAAAGACCTTGTGACACGCAGGACGAACAAAGACTTTGTGACACAAGTGCGGGAAAAAGACTTTGTGAGACGCGCGCGGGAAAAAGACTTTGTGACACGCAGGCAGAACAAAGACTTTGTGACACGCAGGAAGAACAAAGACCTTGTGACACGCAGGACGAACAAAGACTTTGTGACACAAGTGCGGGAAAAAGACTTTGTGAGACGCGCGCGGGAAAAAGACTTTGTGACACGCAGGCAGAACAAAGACTTTGTGACACGCAGACAGAACAAAGACTTTGTGACACGCAGGCAGAACAAAGACTTTGTGACACGCAGGCAGAACAAAGACTTTGTGACACGCAGGCAGAACAAAGACTTTGTGACACGCAGGCAGAACAAAGACTTTGTGACACGCGCGTGGGAAAAAGACTTTGTGACACGCGCGCGGGAAAAAGACTTTGTGACACGCAGGCAGAACAAAGACTTTGTGACACGCAGGCAGAACAAAGACTTTGTGACACGCGCGCTGGAAAAAGACTTTGTGACACGCAGGCAGAACAAAGACTTTGTGACACGCAGGCAGAACAAAGACTTTGTGACACGCGCGCTGGAAAAAGACTTTGTGACACGCAGGTAGAACAAAGACTTTGTGACACGCAGGCAGAACAAAGACTTTGTGACACGCAGGCAGAACAAAGACTTTGTGACACGCAGGCAGAACAAAGACTTTGTGACACGCGCGTGGGAAAAAGACTTTGTGACACGCGCGCGGGAAAAAGACTTTGTGACACGCAGGCAGAACAAAGACTTTGTGACACGCAGGCAGAACAAAGACTTTGTGACACGCGCGCTGGAAAAAGACTTTGTGACACGCAGGCAGAACAAAGACTTTGTGACACGCAGGCAGAACAAAGACTTTGTGACACGCGCGCTGGAAAAAGACTTTGTGACACGCAGGCAGAACAAAGACTTTGTGACACGCGCGCTGGAAAAAGACTTTGTGACACGCAGGTAGAACAAAGACTTTGTGACACGCAGGCAGAACAAAGACTTTGTGACACGCGGGCAGAACAAAGACTTTGTGACACGCGGGCAGAACAAAGACTTTGTGAAACGCGCGTGGGAAAAAGACTTTGTGACAAGCAGGCAGAACAAAGACTTTGTGACACGCGCGCGGGAAAAAGACTTTGTGACAAGCAGGCAGAACAAAGACTTTGTGACACGCGCGTGGGAAAAAGACTTTGTGACACGCGCGCTGGAAAAAACTTTGTGACACGCAGGCAGAACAAAGACTTTGTGACACGCAGGCAGAACAAAGACTTTGTGACACGCAGGCAGAACAAAGACTTTGTGACACGCGCGTGGGAAAAAAGACTTTGTGACACGCGCGCGGGAAAAAGACTTTGTGACACGCAGGCAGAACAAAGACTTTGTGACACGCGCGCGGGAAAAAGACTTGGTGACACGCAGGCAGAACAAAGACTTTTTGACACGCAGGCAGAAAAAAGACTTTGGGCGCTCATGCATGTACCGGCTCACTCCTGGTGGCCGATTGGCGGGGCCGGGCGCCTGTGGCCCGGCTGGGCTCCTTCCGGGGGGTGGGATGCCCTCAGGCCTCTGGCCTCTGGGCCTGAAGCTCGGTCCTCTCTGGCACAGCTGGCTGCCGGCGGAGGCCGCGGGCACGCCACTGCAACCCCCTCTGGCCTCTGCTCCGTAGCTGCGGGGTGACCTCTCGTTTGGGGCTCTACTCAGCTCTTCCCAGGAGGGTGGCACGGTCCCCCCCCCCTTTGGTGGTCCTCCTCGGGTCCTTGTACTCTGGGGCCTCTGGATATCTGGGGCCTGGATCTCCTCCATACCTGCCTCATACCCTGGTGGACGGGGCTATGGCTCCCCACACTCCCTAGCAGATCGTTACATGGAGAAACCTTTGGAATACAAGCATGCTGATCCACACAGGTATGCACACAGGTGTACACACGGGTGTTCACAGACGCGGACTACACCTTTCTTGGCTGCTGCCTCAAAGCGTGCTGCACAATATCGTTTATTATTTAGTATCTACTGTTATCTACTGCTAGCTAGTTTATTGTGATGGTGCTGTTTTTATTATGTTGCTCTTTGTTGTTTGCTTTCTCTTCTGTTTTTTTTCTCCATACAGGTGATCCAGGCGTTTTGTTTGTTTGTTTGTTTGTTTTTTCCTTTCTTCCCCCCCTTCTCACCGTCTCTTCTCCCCTTTGGTTTTCTTTCTCTCCCTCTCTTTCTTTCATTCTTTCTCCCTGTCCTATCCCCCAGTCACGTCTGTCCCGTTTGTAGCAATCGAAAATAAAATAAATACATAATTATAATAAAGGTCAATCAAATGGACCAATATGGCAAGACCATGATGATCCACTTGGTAAAATAAATCCGCTTGGCATCTTTCTTGGCCTTAAGACAACAATTCTGATGGCTAAAGATCCAAACGGGACACAAAAAAAAAAAAAAAAAGAAAAAGACTTTGTGACACGCGCGGGAAAAAGACTTTGTGACACGCAGGCAGAACAAAGACTTTGTGACACGCAGGCACAAGAAAGACTTTGTGACACGAGTGCGGGAAAAAGACTTTGTGAGACGCGCGCGGGA
Source organism: Perissodus microlepis (assembly GCF_051167445.1). Classification (NCBI taxonomy): domain Eukaryota; kingdom Metazoa; phylum Chordata; class Actinopteri; order Cichliformes; family Cichlidae; genus Perissodus; species Perissodus microlepis. Next base: position 1,820,233 of record NC_140473.1, on the reverse strand, counting down.
AAAAGACTTTGTGACTCGCAGGCAGGACAAAGACTTTGTGACTCGCTGGCAGAACAAAGACTTTGTGACACGCAGGCAGAAGAAAGACTTTGTGACATGCAGGCAGAAGAAAGACTTTGTGACACGCGCGCGGGAAAAACACTTTATGACACGCAGGCAGAACAAAGACTTTGTGACACGCAGGCAGAACAAAAAGACTTTTTGACACGCGCGCGGGAAAAAGACTTTGTGACACGCAGGCAGGAGAAAGACTTTGTGACTCGCTGGCAGAACAAAGAGTTTGTGACACGCAGGCAGAACAAAGACTTTGTGAGACGCGCGTGGGAAAAAGACTTTGTGACACGCAGGCAGAACAAAGACTTTGTGACACGCGCGGGAAAAAGACTTTGTGACACGCAGGCAGAACAAACACTTTGTGACACGCAGGCAGAAGAAAGACTTTGTGACACGCAGGCAGAACAAAGACTTTGTGAGACGGGCGCGGGAAAAAGACTTTGTGACACGCAGGCAGGACAAAGACTTTGTGACTCGCTGGCAGAACAGAGTTTGTGACACGCAGGCAGAACAAAGACTTTGTGACACGCGCGTGGGAAAAAGACTTTGTGACACGCAGGCAGAACAAAGACTTTGTGACACGCAGGCAGAAGAAAGACTTTGTGACATGCAGGCAGAAGAAAGACTTTGTGACACGCGCGCGGGAAAAACACTTTATGACACGCAGGCAGAACAAAGACTTTGTGACACGCAGGCAGAACAAAGACTTTGTGACACGCAGGCAGAACAAAGACTTTGTGACATGCAGGCAGAAGAAAGACTTTGTGACACGCAGGCAGAACAAAGACTTTGTGACATGCAGGCAGAAGAAAGACTTTGTGACACGCGCGCGGGAAAAACACTTTATGACACGCAGGCAGAACAAAGACTTTGTGACACGCACGTGGGAAAAAGACTTTGTGACACGCAGGCAGAACAAAGACTTTGTGACACGCAGGCAGAACAAAGACTTTGTGACATGCAGGCAGAAGAAAGACTTTGTGACACGCGCGCGGGAAAAACACTTTATGACACGCAGGCAGAACAAAGACTTTGTGACACGCAGGCAGAACAAAGACTTTGTGACACGCAGGCAGAACAAAGACTTTGTGACATGCAGGCAGAAGAAAGACTTTGTGACACGCAGGCAGAACAAAGACTTTGTGACATGCAGGCAGAAGAAAGACTTTGTGACACGCAGGCAGAACAAAGACTTTGTGACACGCGCGCGGGAAAAACACTTTATGACACGCAGGCAGAACAAAGACTTTGTGACATGCAGGCAGAAGAAAGACTTTGTGACACGTGCGCGGGAAAAAGACTTTGTGACACGCAGGCAGAACAAAGACTTTGTGACACGCAGGCAGAACAAAGACTTTGTGACACGCAGGCAGAACAAAGGCTTTGTGACACGCAGGCAGAACAAAGACTTTGTGACACGCAGGCAGAACAAAGACTTTGTGACACGCAGGCAGAACAAAGACTTTGTGACACGCAGGCAGAACAAAGACTTTTTGACACGCAGGCAGAACAAAGACTTTGTGACACGCAGGCAGAACAAAGACTTTGTGACACGCAGGCAGAACAAAGACTTTGTGACACGCGCGCGGGAAAAAGACTTTGTGACACGCAGGCAGAACAAAGACTTTGTGACACGCAGGCAGAAGAAAGACTTTGTGACATGCAGGCAGAACAAAGACTTTGTGACACGCGCGTGGGAAAAACACTTTATGACACGCAGGCAGAACAAAGACTTTGTGACATGCAGGCAGAAGAAAGACTTTGTGACACGCGCGCGGGAAAAAGACTTTGTGACACGCAGGCAGAACAAAAAGACTTTTTGACACGCGCGCGGGAAAAAGACTTTGTGACACGCAGGCAGGAGAAAGACTTTGTGACACGCTGGCAGAACAAAGAGTTTGTGACACGCAGGCAGAACAAAGACTTTGTGAGACGCGCGTGGGAAAAAGACTTTGTGACACGCAGGCAGAACAAAGACTTTGTGACACGCGCGGGAAAAAGACTTTGTGACACGCAGGCAGAACAAAGACTTTGTGACACGCAGGCAGAACAAAGACTTTGTGACACGCAGGCAGAACAAAGACTTTTTGACACGCAGGCAGAACAAAGACTTTGTGACACGCAGGCAGAACAAAGACTTTGTGACACGCGCGCGGGAAAAAGACTTTGTGACACGCAGGCAGAACAAAGACTTTGTGACACGCAGGCAGAAGAAAGACTTTGTGACATGCAGGCAGAACAAAGACTTTGTGACACGCGCGCGGGAAAAAGACTTTGTGACACGCAGGCAGAACAAAGACTTTGTGACACGCAAGGCAGAACAAAGACTTTGTGACACGCAGGCAGAACAAAGACTTTGTGACACGCGCTTGGGAAAAAGACTGTGACACGCAGGCAGAACAAAGACTTTGTGACACGCGCGCGGGAAAAAGACTTTGTGACACGCAGGCAGAACAAAGACTTTGTGACACGCGCGCGGGAAAAAGACTTTGTGACACGAGTGCGGGAAAAAGACTTTGTGACACGCAGGCAGAACAAAGACTTTTTGACATGCAGGCAGAAGAAAGACTTTGTGACACGCACGCGGGAAAAAGACTGTGACACGCAGGCAGAACAAAGACTTTGTGACACGCGCGCGGGAAAAAGACTTTGTGACACGCAGGCAGAACAAAGACTTTGTGACACGCAGGCAGAACAAAGACTTTGTGACACGCAGGCAGAACAAAGACTTTGTGACACGCGCGTGGGAAAAAGACTTTGTGACACGAGTGCGGGAAAAAGACTTTGTGACACGCAGGCAGAACAAAGACTTTGTGACACGCAGGCAGAACAAAGACTTTGTGACACGCAGGCAGAAGAAAGACTTTGTGACACGCAGGCAGAACAAAGACTTTGTGACGCGCGCGGGAAAAACACTTTGTGACACGCAGGCAGAACAAAGACTTTGTGACACGCAGGCAGAAGAATGACTTTGTGACACGCGCGCGGGAAAAAGACTTTGTGACACGCAGGCAGAACAAAGACTTTGTGACACGCAGGCAGAACAAAGACTTTTTGACACGCAGGCAGAACAAAGACTTTGTGACACGCAGGCAGAACAAAGACTTTGTGACACGCAGGCAGAACAAAGACTTTTTGACACGCAGGCAGAACAAAGACTTTGTGACACGCAGGCAGAACAAAGACTTTGTGACACGCAGGCAGAACAAAGACTTTGTGACACGCAGGCAGAACAAAGACTTTGTGACACGCAGGCAGAAGAAAGACTTTGTGACATGCAGGCAGAAGAAAGACTTTGTGACACGCGCGCGGGAAAAAGACTTTGTGACACGCAGGCAGAACAAAGACTTTGTGACACGCGCGCGGGAAAAAGACTTTGTGACACGCAGGCAGAACAAAGACTTTGTGACACGCAGGCAGAACAAAGACTTTGTGACACGCAGGCAGAACAAAGACTTTGTGACACGCAGGCAGAACAAAGACTTTGTGACGCGCGCGGGAAAAACACTTTGTGACACGCAGGCAGAAAAAAGACTTTGTGACACGCAGGCAGAAGAATGACTTTGTGACACGCGCGCGGGAAAAAGACTTTGTGACACGCAGGCAGAACAAAGACTTTGTGACACGCAGGCAGAACAAAGACTTTTTGACACGCGCGCGGGAAAAAGACTTTGTGACACGCAGGCAGAACAAAGACTTTGTGACACGCAGGAAGAACAAAGACTTTGTGACACGCAGGCAGAACAAAGACTTTGTGACACGCAGGCAGAACAAAGACTTTGTGACACGCAGGCAGAACAAAGACTTTGTGACACGCGCGTGGGAAAAAGACTTTGTGACACGAGTGCGGGAAAAAGACTTTGTGACACGCAGGCAGAACAAAGACTTTGTGACACGCAGGCAGAACAAAGACTTTGTGACACGCAGGCAGAAGAAAGACTTTGTGACACGCAGGCAGAACAAAGACTTTGTGACGCGCGCGGGAAAAACACTTTGTGACACGCAGGCAGAACAAAGACTTTGTGACACGCAGGCAGAAGAATGACTTTGTGACACGCGCGCGGGAAAAAGACTTTGTGACACGCAGGCAGAACAAAGACTTTGTGACACGCAGGCAGAACAAAGACTTTTTGACACGCAGGCAGAACAAAGACTTTGTGACACGCAGGCAGAACAAAGACTTTGTGACACGCAGGCAGAACAAAGACTTTGTGACACGCAGGCAGAACAAAGACTTTTTGACACGCAGGCAGAACAAAGACTTTGTGACACGCAGGTAGAACAAAGACTTTGTGACACGCAGGCAGAACAAAGACTTTGTGACACGCGCGCGGGAAAAAGACTTTGTGACACGCAGGCAGAACAAAGACTTTGTGACACGCAGGCAGAAGAAAGACTTTGTGACACGCGCGCGGGAAAAAGACTTTGTGACACGCAGGCAGAACAAAGACTTTGTGACACGCGCGCGGGAAAAAGACTTTGTGACACGAGTGCGGGAAAAAGACTTTGTGACACGCAGGCAGAACAAAGACTTTGTGACACGCAGGCAGAACAAAGACTTTGTGACACGCAGGCAGAACAAAGACTTTGTGACGCGCGCGGGAAAAACACTTTGTGACACGCAGGCAGAAAAAAGACTTTGTGACACGCAGGCAGAAGAATGACTTTGTGACACGCGCGCGGGAAAAAGACTTTGTGACACGCAGGCAGAACAAAGACTTTGTGACACGCAGGCAGAAGAAAGACTTTTTGACACGCGCGCGGGAAAAAGACTTTGTGACACGCAGGCAGAACAAAGACTTTGTGACACGCAGGAAGAACAAAGACTTTGTGACACGCAGGCAGAACAAAGACTTTGTGACACGCGCGCTGGAAAAAGACTTTGTGACACGCAGGCAGAACAAAGACTTTGTGACACGCAGGCAGAACAAAGACTTTGTGACACGCAGGCAGAACAAAGACTTTGTGACACGCGCGTGGGAAAAAGACTTTGTGACACGCGCGCGGGAAAAAGACTTTGTGACACGCAGGCAGAACAAAGACTTTGTGACACGCGCTTGGGAAAAAGACTTTGTGACACGCAGGCAGAACAAAGACTTTGTGACACGCGCGCGGGAAAAAGACTTTGTGACACGCGCGCGGGAAAAAGACTTTGTGACACGCAGGCAGAACAAAGACTTTGTGACACGCAGGCAGAACAAAGACTTTGTGACACGCAGGCAGAACAAAGACTTTGTGACACGCGCGTGGGAAAAAGACTTTGTGACACGCGCGCGGGAAAAAGACTTTGTGACACGCAGGCAGAACAAAGACTTTGTGACACGCGCTTGGGAAAAAGACTTTGTGACACGCGCGCCGTAAAAAGACTTTGTGACACGCAGGCAGAACAAAGACTTTGTGACACGCAGGCAGAACAAAGACTTTGTGACACGCAGGCAGAACAAAGACTTTGTGACACGCGCTTGGGAAAAAGACTTTGTGAGACGCGCGCGGGAAAAAGACTTTGTGACACACAGGCAGAACAAAGACTTTGTGACACGCGCGCTGGAAAAAGACTTTGTGACACGCAGGTAGAACAAAGACTTTGTGACACGCAGGCAGAACAAAGACTTTGTGACACGCAGGCAGAACAAAGACTTTGTGACACGCAGGCAGAACAAAGACTTTGTGACACGCGCGTGGGAAAAAGACTTTGTGACACGCGCGCGGGAAAAAGACTTTGTGACAAGCAGGCAGAACAAAGACTTTGTGACACGCGCGTGGGAAAAAGACTTTGACACGCGCGCTGGAAAAAGACTTTGTGACACGCAGGCAGAACAAAGACTTTGTGACACGCGCGCGGGAAAAAGACTTTGTGACACGCAGGCAGAACAAAGACTTTGTGACACGCGCGCGGGAAAAAGACTTGGTGACACGCAGGCAGAACAAAGACTTTGTGACACGCAGGCAGAAAAAAGACTTTGGGCGCTCATGCATGTACCGGCTCACTCCTGGTGGCCGATTGGCGGGGCCGGGCGCCTGTGGCCCGGCTGGGCTCCTTCCGGGGGGTGGGATGCCCTCAGGCCTCTGGCCTCTGGGCCTGAAGCTCGGTCCTCTCTGGCACAGCTGGCTGCCGGCGGAGGCCGCGGGCACGCCACTGCAACCCCCTCTGGCCTCTGCTCCGTAGCTGCGGGGTGACCTCTCGTTTGGGGCTCTACTCAGCTCTTCCCAGGAGGGTGGCACGGTCCCCCCCCCCCTTTGGTGGTCCTCCTCGGGTCCTTGTACTCTGGGGCCTCTGGATATCTGGGGCCTGGATCTCCTCCATACCTGCCTCATACCCTGGTGGACGGGGCTATGGCTCCCCACACTCCCTAGCAGATCGTTACATGGAGAAACCTTTGGAATACAAGCATGCTGATCCACACAGGTATGCACACAGGTGTACACACGGGTGTTCACAGACGCGGACTACACCTTTCTTGGCTGCTGCCTCAAAGCACATTGTGCGCTGTCTATCTTGCGTGCTGCACAATATCGTTTATTATTTAGTATCTACTGTTATCTACTGCTAGCTAGTTTATTGTGATGGTGCTGTTTTTATTATGTTGCTCTTTGTTGTTTGCTTTCTCTTCTGTTTTTTTTCTCCATACAGGTGATCCAGGCGTTTTGTTTGTTTGTTTGTTTGTTTTTTCCTTTCTTCCCCCCCTTCTCACCGTCTCTTCTCCCCTTTGGTTTTCTTTCTCTCCCTCTCTTTCTTTCATTCTTTCTCCCTGTCCTATCCCCCAGTCACGTCTGTCCCGTTTGTAGCAATCGAAAATAAAATAAATACATAATTATAATAAAGGTCAATCAAATGGACCAATATGGCAAGACCATGATGATCCACTTGGTAAAATAAATCCGCTTGGCATCTTTCTTGGCCTTAAGACAACAATTCTGATGGCTAAAGATCCAAACGGGACACAAAAAAAAAAAAAAAAAGAAAAAGACTTTGTGACACGCGCGGGAAAAAGACTTTGTGACACGCAGGCAGAACAAAGACTTTGTGACACGCAGGCAGAAGAAAGACTTTGTGACACGAGTGCGGGAAAAAGACTTTGTGAGACGCGCGCGGGAAAAAGACTTTGTGACTCGCAGGCAGGACAAAGACTTTGTGACTCGCTGGCAGAACAAAGACTTTGTGACACGCAGGCAGAAGAAAGACTTTGTGACATGCAGGCAGAAGAAAGACTTTGTGACATGCAGGCAGAAGAAAGACTTTGTGACACGCGCGCGGGAAAAACACTTTATGACACGCAGGCAGAACAAAGACTTTGTGACACGCGCGCGGGAAAAAGACTTTGTGACACGCAGGCAGAACAAAAAGACTTTTTGACACGCACGCGGGAAAAAGACTTTGTGACACGCAGGCAGGAGAAAGACTTTGTGACTCGCTGGCAGAACAAAGAGTTTGTGACACGCAGGCAGAACAAAGACTTTGTGACACGCGCGGGAAAAAGACTTTGTGACACGCAGGCAGAACAAAGACTTTGTGACACGCAGGCAGAAGAAAGACTTTGTGACACGCAGGCAGAACAAAGACTTTGTGAGACGGGCGCGGGAAAAAGACTTTGTGACACGCAGGCAGGACAAAGACTTTGTGACTCGCTGGCAGAACAAAGAGTTTGTGACACGCAGGCAGAACAAAGACTTTGTGACACGCGGCAGAACAAAGACTTTGTGACACGCGCGCGGGAAAAAGACTTTGTGACACGCAGGCAGGACAAAGACTTTGTGACTCGCTGGCAGAACAAAGAGTTTGTGACACGCAGGCAGAACAAAGACTTTGTGACACGCGCGTGGGAAAAAGACTTTGTGACACGCAGGCAGAACAAAGACTTTGTGACACGCGCGTGGGAAAAAGACTTTGTGACACGCAGGCAGAACAAAGACTTTGTGACACGCGCGTGGGAAAAAGACTTTGTGACACGCAGGCAGAACAAAGACTTTGTGACACGCGCGTGGGAAAAAGACTTTGTGACACGCAGGCAGAAGAAAGACTTTGTGACATGCAGGCAGAAGAAAGACTTTGTGACACGCAGGCAGAACAAAGACTTTGTGACACGCAGGCAGAAGAAAGACTTTGTGACATGCAGGCAGAAGAAAGACTTTGTGACACGCAGGCAGAACAAAGACTTTGTGACACGCGCGTGGGAAAAAGACTTTGTGACACGCAGGCAGAACAAAGACTTTGTGACACGCAGGCAGAAGAAAGACTTTGTGACATGCAGGCAGAAGAAAGACTTTGTGACACGCGCGCGGGAAAAACACTTTATGACACGCAGGCAGAACAAAGACTTTGTGACACGCAGGCAGAACAAAGACTTTGTGACACGCAGGCAGAACAAAGACTTTGTGACACGCGCGCGGGAAAAACACTTTATGACACGCAGGCAGAACAAAGACTTTGTGACATGCAGGCAGAAGAAAGACTTTGTGACACGCGCGCGGGAAAAACACTTTATGACACGCAGGCAGAACAAAGACTTTGTGACATGCAGGCAGAAGAAAGACTTTGTGACACGTGCGCGGGAAAAAGACTTTGTGACACGCAGGCAGAACAAAGACTTTGTGACACGCAGGCAGAACAAAGGCTTTGTGACACGCAGGCAGAACAAAGACTTTGTGACACGCGGGCAGAACAAAGACTTTTTGACACGCAGGCAGAACAAAGACTTTGTGACACGCAGGCAGAACAAAGACTTTGTGACACGCAGGCAGAACAAAGACTTTGTGACACGCAGGCAGAACAAAGACTTTTTGACACGCAGGCAGAACAAAGACTTTGTGACACGCAGGCAGAACAAAGACTTTGTGACACGCAGGAAGAACAAAGACTTTGTGACACGCGCGCGGGAAAAAGACTTTGTGACAGGCAGGCAGAACAAAGACTTTGTGACACGCAGGCAGAAGAAAGACTTTGTGACATGCAGGCAAAACAAAGACTTTGTGACACGCGCGTGGGAAAAACACTTTATGACACGCAGGCAGAACAAAGACTTTGTGACATGCAGGCAGAACAAAGACTTTGTGACACGCGCGCGGGAAAAAGACTTTGTGACACACAGGCAGAACAAAGACTTTGTGACACGCAAGGCAGAACAAAGACTTTGTGACACGCGCTTGGGAAAAAGACTTTGTGACACGCAGGCAGAACAAAGACTTTGTGACACGCAGGCAGAACAAAGACTTTGTGACACGCAGGCAGAACAAAGACTTTGTGACACGCAGGCAGAACAAAGACTTTGTGACACGCAGGAAGAACAAAGACTTTTTGACACGCAGGCAGAACAAAGACTTTGTGACACGCAGGCAGAACAAAGACTTTGTGACACGCAGGAAGAACAAAGACTTTGTGACACGCGCGCGGGAAAAAGACTTTGTGACACGCAGGCAGAACAAAGACTTTGTGACACGCAGGCAGAAGAAAGACTTTGTGACATGCAGGCAAAACAAAGACTTTGTGACACGCGCGTGGGAAAAACACTTTATGACACGCAGGCAGAACAAAGACTTTGTGACATGCAGGCAGAAGAAAGACTTTGTGACACGCGCGCGGGAAAAAGACTTTGTGACACACAGGCAGAACAAAGACTTTGTGACACGCAGGCAGAACAAAGACTTTGTGACACGCAGGCAGAACAAAGACTTTGTGACACGCGCGCGGGAAAAAGACTTTGTGACACGAGTGCGGGAAAAAGACTTTGTGACACGCAGGCAGAACAAAGACTTTGTGACATGCAGGCAGAAGAAAGACTTTGTGACACGCGCGCGGGAAAAAGACTGTGACACGCAGGCAGAACAAAGACTTTGTGACACGCGCGCGGGAAAAAGACTTTGTGACACGCAGGCAGAACAAAGACTTTGTGACACGCAGGCAGAACAAAGACTTTGTGACACGCAGGCAGAACAAAGACTTTGTGACACGCGCGTGGGAAAAAGACTTTGTGACACGAGTGCGGGAAAAAGACTTTGTGACACGCAGGCAGAACAAAGACTTTGTGACACGCAGGCAGAACAAAGACTTTGTGACACGCAGGCAGAACAAAGACTTTGTGACACGCAGGCAGAACAAAGACTTTGTGACACGCAGGCAGAACAAAGACTTTGTGACACGCAGGCAGAAGAAAGACTTTGTGACACGCAGGCAGAACAAAGACTTTGTGACGCGCGCGGGAAAAACACTTTGTGACACGCAGGCAGAACAAAGACTTTGTGACACGCAGGCAGAAGAATGACTTTGTGACACGCGCGCGGGAAAAAGACTTTGTGACACGCAGGCAGAACAAAGACTTTTTGACACGCAGGCAGAACAAAGACTTTTTGACACGCAGGCAGAACAAAGACTTTGTGACACGCAGGCAGAACAAAGACTTTGTGACACGCAGGCAGAACAAAGACTTTGTGACACGCAGGCAGAACAAAGACTTTTTGACACGCAGGCAGAACAAAGACTTTGTGACACGCAGGCAGAACAAAGACTTTGTGACACGCAGGCAGAACAAAGACTTTGTGACACGCGCGCGGGAAAAAGACTTTGTGACACGCAGGCAGAACAAAGACTTTGTGACACGCAGGCAGAAGAAAGACTTTGTGACATGCAGGCAGAAGAAAGACTTTGTGACACGCGCGCGGGTAAAAGACTTTGTGACACGCAGGCAGAACAAAGACTTTGTGACATGCAGGCAGAAGAAAGACTTTGTGACACGCGCGCGGGAAAAAGACTTTGTGACACGCAGGCAGAACAAAGACTTTGTGACACGCAGGCAGAACAAAGACTTTGTGACACGCAGGCAGAACAAAGACTTTGTGACACGCAGGCAGAACAAAGACTTTGTGACACGCGCGCGGGAAAAAGACTTTGTGACACGAGTGCGGGAAAAAGACTTTGTGACACGCAGGCAGAACAAAGACTTTGTGACACGCAGGCAGAACAAAGACTTTGTGACACGCGCGTGGGAAAAAGACTTTGTGACACGCGCGCGGGAAAAAGACTTTGTGACACGCAGGCAGAACAAAGACTTTGTGACACGCAGGCAGAAGAAAGACTTTGTGACATGCAGGCAAAACAAAGACTTTGTGACACGCGCGTGGGAAAAACACTTTATGACACGCAGGCAGAACAAAGACTTTGTGACATGCAGGCAGAAGAAAGACTTTGTGACACGCGCGCGGGAAAAAGACTTTGTGACACACAGGCAGAACAAAGACTTTGTGACACGCAAGGCAGAACAAAGACTTTGTGACACGCGCGTGGGAAAAACACTTTATGACACGCAGGCAGAACAAAGACTTTGTGACATGCAGGCAGAAGAAAGACTTTGTGACACGCGCGCGGGAAAAAGACTTTGTGACACACAGGCAGAACAAAGACTTTGTGACACGCAAGGCAGAACAAAGACTTTGTGACACGCGCGCGGGAAAAAGACTTTGTGACACGCAGGCAGAACAAAGACTTTGTGACACGCAGGCAGAACAAAGACTTTGTGACACGCGCGCGGGAAAAAGACTTTGTGACACGAGTGCGGGAAAAAGACTTTGTGACACGCAGGCAGAACAAAGACTTTGTGACATGCAGGCAGAAGAAAGACTTTTTGACACGCGCGCGGGAAAAAGACTGTGACACGCAGGCAGAACAAAGACTTTGTGACACGCGCGCGGGAAAAAGACTTTGTGACACGCAGGCAGAACAAAGACTTTGTGACACGCAGGCAGAACAAAGACTTTGTGACACGCAGGCAGAACAAAGACTTTGTGACACGCGCGTGGGAAAAAGACTTTGTGACACGAGTGCGGGAAAAAGACTTTGTGACACGCAGGCAGAACAAAGACTTTGTGACACGCAGGCAGAACAAAGACTTTGTGACACGCAGGCAGAACAAAGACTTTGTGACACGCAGGCAGAACAAAGACTTTGTGACACGCAGGCAGAACAAAGACTTTGTGACACGCAGGCAGAAGAAAGACTTTGTGACACGCAGGCAGAACAAAGACTTTGTGACGCGCGCGGGAAAAACACTTTGTGACACGCAGGCAGAACAAAGTCTTTGTGACACGCAGGCAGAAGAATGACTTTGTGACACGCGCGCGGGAAAAAGACTTTGTGACACGCAGGCAGAACAAAGACTTTGTGACACGCAGGCAGAACAAAGACTTTTTGACACGCAGGCAGAACAAAGACTTTTTGACACGCAGGCAGAACAAAGACTTTGTGACACGCGCGCGGGAAAAAGACTTTTTGACACGCAGGCAGAACAAAGACTTTGTGACACGCAGGCAGAACAAAGACTTTGTGACACGCAGGCAGAACAAAGACTTTGTGACACGCGCGCGGGAAAAAGACTTTGTGACACGCAGGCAGAACAAAGACTTTGTGACACGCAGGCAGAAGAAAGACTTTGTGACATGCAGGCAGAAGAAAGACTTTGTGACACGCGCGCGGGTAAAAGACTTTGTGACACGCAGGCAGAACAAAGACTTTGTGACATGCAGGCAGAAGAAAGACTTTGTGACACGCGCGCGGGAAAAAGACTTTGTGACACGCAGGCAGAACAAAGACTTTGTGACACGCAGGCAGAACAAAGACTTTGTGACACGCAGGCAGAACAAAGACTTTGTGACACGCGCGCGGGAAAAAGACTTTGTGACACGCGCGCGGGAAAAAGACTTTGTGACACGAGTGCGGGAAAAAGACTTTGTGACACGCAGGCAGAACAAAGACTTTGTGACACGCAGGCAGAACAAAGACTTTGTGACACGCAGGCAGAACAAAGACTTTGTGACACGCAGGCAGAACAAAGACTTTTTGACACGCGCGGGAAAAAGACTTTGTGACACGCAGGCAGGAGAAAGACTTTGTGACTCGCTGGCAGAACAAAGAGTTTGTGACACGCAGGCAGAACAAAGACTTTGTGAGACGCAGGCAGAACAAAGACTTTGTGACACGCAGGCAGAACAAAGACTTTGTGACACGCGCGGGAAAAAAATACTTTGTGACACGCAGGCAGAACAAAGACTTTGTGACACGCAGGCAGAACAAAGACTTTGTGAGACGGGCGCGGGAAAAAGACTTTGTGACACGCAGGCAGGACAAAGACTTTGTGACTCGCTGGCAGAACAAAGAGTTTGTGACACGCAGGCAGAACAAAGACTTTGTGACACGCGCGTGGGAAAAAGACTTTGTGACACGCAGGCAGAACAAAGACTTTGTGACACGCAGGCAGAAGAAAGACTTTGTGACATGCAGGCAGAAGAAAGACTTTGTGACACGCGCGCGGGAAAAACACTTTATGACACGCAGGCAGAACAAAGACTTTGTGACACGCAGGCAGAACAAAGACTTTGTGACACGCAGGCAGAACAAAGACTTTGTGACATGCAGGCAGAAGAAAGACTTTGTGACACGCAGGCAGAACAAAGACTTTGTGACATGCAGGCAGAAGAAAGACTTTGTGACACGCGCGCGGGAAAAACACTTTATGACACGCAGGCAGAACAAAGACTTTGTGACATGCAGGCAGAAGAAAGACTTTGTGACACGCGCGCGGGAAAAACACTTTATGACACGCAGGCAGAACAAAGACTTTGTGACATGCAGGCAGAAGAAAGACTTTGTGACACGTGCGCGGGAAAAAGACTTTGTGACACGCAGGCAGAACAAAGACTTTGTGACACGCAGGCAGAACAAAGACTTTGTGACACGCAGGCAGAACAAAGACTTTGTGACACGCAGGCAGAACAAAGACTTTGTGACACGCAGGCAGAACAAAGACTTTGTGACACGCAGGCAGAACAAAGGCTTTGTGACACGCAGGCAGAACAAAGACTTTGTGACACGCAGGCAGAACAAAGACTTTGTGACACGCAGGCAGAACAAAGACTTTGTGACACGCAGGCAGAACAAAGACTTTTTGACACGCAGGCAGAACAAAGACTTTGTGACACGCGCGCGGGAAAAAGACTTTGTGACACGCGCGCGGGAAAAAGACTTTGTGACACGCAGGCAGAACAAAGACTTTGTGACACGCAGGCAGAAGAAAGACTTTGTGACATGCAGGCAGAACAAAGACTTTGTGACACGCGCGTGGGAAAAACACTTTATGACACGCAGGCAGAACAAAGACTTTGTGACATGCAGGCAGAAGAAAGACTTTGTGACACGCGCGCGGGAAAAAGACTTTGTGACACGCAGGCAGAACAAAGACTTTGTGACACGCAAGGCAGAACAAAGACTTTGTGACACGCAGGCAGAACAAAGACTTTGTGACACGCGCGCGGGAAAAAGACTTTGTGACACGCAGGCAGAACAAAGACTTTGTGACACGCAAGGCAGAACAAAGACTTTGTGACACGCAGGCAGAACAAAGACTTTGTGACACGCGCGCGGGAAAAAGACTTTGTGACACGCAGGCAGAACAAAGACTTTGTGACACGCAGGCAGAACAAAGACTTTGTGACACGCGCGCGGGAAAAAGACTTTGTGACACGCAGGCAGAACAAAGACTTTGTGACACGCAGGCAGAACAAAGACTTTGTGACACGCAGGCAGAACAAAGACTTTGTGACACGCAGGCAGAAGAAAGACTTTGTGACACGCAGGCAGAACAAAGACTTTGTGACGCGCGCGGGAAAAATACTTTGTGACACGCAGGCAGAACAAAGACTTTGTGACACGCAGGCAGAAGAATGACTTTGTGACACGCGCGCGGGAAAAAGACTTTGTGACACGCAGGCAGAACAAAGACTTTGTGACACGCAGGCAGAACAAAGACTTTTTGACACGCAGGCAGAACAAAGACTTTTTGACACGCAGGCAGAACAAAGACTTTGTGACACGCAGGCAGAACAAAGACTTTGTGACACGCAGGCAGAACAAAGACTTTGTGACACGCAGGCAGAACAAAGACTTTTTGACACGCAGGCAGAACAAAGACTTTGTGACACGCAGGCAGAACAAAGACTTTGTGACACGCGCGCGGGAAAAAGACTTTGTGACACGCAGGCAGAACAAAGACTTTGTGACACGCGCGCGGGAAAAAGACTTTGTGACACGCAGGCAGAACAAAGACTTTGTGACACGCAGGCAGAACAAAGACTTTGTGACACGCAGGCAGAACAAAGACTTTGTGACACGCGCGCGGGAAAAAGACTTTGTGACACGCAGGCAAAAGAAAGACTTTGTGACATGCAGGCAGAAGAAAGACTTTGTGACACGCGCGCGGGTAAAAGACTTTGTGACACGCAGGCAGAACAAAGACTTTGTGACATGCAGGCAGAAGAAAGACTTTGTGAGACGCGCGCGGGAAAAAGACTTTGTGACACGCAGGCAGAACAAAGACTTTGTGACACGCGCGCGGGAAAAAGACTTTGTGACACGCAGGCAGAACAAAGACTTTGTGACACGCAGGCAGAACAAAGACTTTGTGACACGCAGGCAGAACAAAGACTTTGTGACACGCAGACAGAACAAAGACTTTGTGACACGCGCGCGGGAAAAAGACTTTGTGACACGAGTGCGGGAAAAAGACTTTGTGACACGCAGGCAGAACAAAGACTTTGTGACACGCAGGCAGAACAAAGACTTTGTGACACGCAGGCAGAACAAAGACTTTGTGACGCGCGCGGGAAAAACACTTTGTGACACGCAGGCAGAAAAAAGACTTTGTGACACGCAGGCAGAACAAAGACTTTGTGACACGCAGGCAGAACAATGACTTTGTGACACGCGCGCGGGAAAAAGACTTTGTGACACGCAGGCAGAACAAAGACTGTGTGACACGCAGGCAGAACAAAGACTTTGTGACACGCGCGCGGGAAAAAGACTTTGTGACACGCAGGCAGGACAAAGACTTTGTGACTCGCCACAAGGAGCAATAAATAAAATTGAATTGAATTGAATTGAATTGCTTGTGCTTAGTTATGTCCATGTCTCATCTCTAGTCCCCTTTTCCCTCTGTATGTATTCACAGTGTACGTGTTCCTCGTCGGTTCGCCATGCTAAGTCTGCGTGTCTTATTCCGTCATGTGTCATGTATCACTCCAAATCTCACTGACTTTAACTAATAATAACTGTTTGCTGAGTGTTATGTCTAAAAGGTATTGCACAATCGCCTCTAGTAGAGGATCAGGTTTGTTTTCCACTGATAATGGATTTTAACATGACTGACCAATGATTGTGGAGCACGTCAATGTAGGATCTTATAAATACAACGAGCAAACTTAAATGTTTTAAAATGTTCAAAAAATTAACATATTATATTTCTGAAGTATGACGGAAGGAAAAAGTTAAATTTTTTCATATTTAAAAAAAAAATCCAATTTCATATGATCAAATTTATGTCAAAATGTTCATATTTATTCTCTCCTATGTCATGTGTGAGTACTGTACTGTAAATGTCATATATATCAGATGATACTGATAACCTAATGCTAATAACTATGCAGAGGTCTCTAGGCCTCGACTTTTATGGAGCATGTGAAGTTTGGGGCACAGTGGACAAAGAACAGTTTCTCAGCAGGTTCAACAGGTTGCTACAACACAGGCCGATGAAGTACTGCACTCACTCATCCAAACTGGCAAACATGTAACATACACCCTAAGACTGATCCTGCTTTTTACTCCTTTGCTATGATTTAATTTGATATTATGTAGCCTTGGAGACAGTTTGCATAGATTAGAATGTTAGATTCCTATGATGTCATCAATGCCCGATGTTTTGTTTTAATGTCTTGTGATAGTTCTAAGTGCAGAAAAAGTCAGAGTTCAAGTGAGTTTAGTCCAATTTTGATCCAGTTTCTGACATGTGGTCAAAATCTTGGCCGACCTTTACCACACCACGTGCTGTGGGTGTGCGTAAATATCTAGGTGAGTAAAGTCCTTTACCTGTTAAAGTCATCTTAATTTGGGGCTTTTACTTCAGGTGTTTTGATTCAGTAGTAACCAAGTGATCTTTGTACAAACTGCAGACCGCCACTCTGATCCCTGGTTCCTCAGGATAGAGGACAGGACGTCAGATGGGCGAATCAAGAGCTCCAAACGGAAAGATTGTGCCACAGAAAGACTGGAAAAAGCTTCCCCAAGAAGCAAGGACAGCAAAAGTCCGGTTGGCCTCAGCCATCTTGTCTTGGAGAAGTGTAAGTGAGACATTCAGAGATTTTTTGTTTTATAGTTATTGATCATCTGTAGGCCTGTGTGGAGTTCAGAGGTCTAATTGGTTTTGGTTTTTGCAGCTGCTTTCAGAAAGAAGAGCAGCAAGGCAAGGCAAGGCAAGTTTATTTGTATAGCACAATTCAACAACAAGGTGATTCAAAGTGCTTTACAGAGACATTAGAAACAAAAACAAATAAAAAGCATGATTTAAAATTCATTAAAACAAGCAAACAAACAAACAAACTAATTAACAAACAAACGAACAAACAAAACAGTATATAAAATCAAAACAGATAAAATCAGAAGAGTAGATAAAATCAGTAGTTAAATGTAAGTTTTGAAATTTAAGCTTAAAAGTGTGGATTTGGTGCTTTATTCAAATGCAGCTGAGAATAGGTGAGTCTTCAACCTGGATTTAAATAAATCCAGGTTGACAAAGCCATCCACAAAGCCCACTTTTTAGCATAGCTCTGAGGTGTTTCAGTCCCATCTCTGGCTAACAGGCCAAAAATTAAGTCTACTAGGAGATGGGGGTGTCGACCAAATATTTTATCAATTTTTGTGCATAATTCTTTCGAAACATCAAGTGCCATAGTTGCATAAATAAGTCGGGAGAGGCCTTCAACTTTGGCTACCAAGGATCTTCCAGTAATGGATAAATCTCTTTGAAGCCAAAGATTAAATCTATGTTGTATTGCAGTTATAAGAGGGTCAAAATTTTCAGATAATCTGGCATCTTGGTCTCTTTGAATGATAATACCAAGATATTTAACATTATTTTTAACAGGAACACCTGATATAATAGTATCTGTGCAGAATTTAACAGGGAGACGTTCACATTTTGGAATGTTGAGTTTAAGACCAGAGGCTATTGAGAAATTAAGATAAGATAAGATAAGATAAGATAAGATAAGATAAGATAAGATAAGATAAGATAAGATAAAACTTTATTAATCCCTCGGGTGGGTTCCTCTGGGAAATTCGGTTTCCAAAAACACAGCACCGACAGAAGTTACAGTTACAGAATATTATATATATATATATATATATATATATACACACACACATATATAAATACAGAGACATATATAAATAAAATATACGAAGGGGATAAATAGAATAAATAGGAATAAAAATAAAAATACAAGTGAATTGCACATTTCAAGTATGGAGTCTATTGCACCGTTGACTATTAACAAAAGTATTGCACAAAAGGTATTGCACAGTGAGGTGAAGAGGCACTACAGCTTAGTTGTTCCCCCCTCCTCTGTCCTCCTGTCTCCCCTCCCTCTCCCCTCCAGAGAGGAGTTAAACAGTTTGATGGCGTGTGGGACAAAGGAGTTTTTAAGTCTGTTGGTTCTTGTCTTGGGGAGAAGCAACCTGTCACTGAACAGACTCTTCTGGTTGTTAATGGCCGTGTGCAGAGGATGCCCAGCATTGTTCATAATGTCCAGCAGTTTTTTAGTGTCCTTTTCTCTGCCACTGTTACCAGAGTGTCCAGCTTCATGCCGACCACAGAGCCCGCCTTCCTGATCAGTTTCTCCAGCCTGGATGAGTCCTTCTTTGCTGTGCTGCTCCCCCAGCACACCACAGCATAGAAAAGTACTCCAGCAACCACTGACTGGTAAAACATCCTCAGGAGCTTCCTGCAGATGTTAAAAGACCTCAGCCTCCTGAGGAAGTACAGTCGGCTTTGGGCTTTTTTATACAGGTGCTCTGTGTTGCATGACCAGTCCAGTTTGTTGTCCACCCACAGCCCGAGGTACTTGTACTTGTTGACCACCTCCACCTCCTCCCCCTCTATCTGAACTGGCAGTGGACCTTCTCTGGACCTCCCGAAGTCCACAACCAGTTCCTTAGTCTTTGAGGTGTTGAGTTGCAGGTGGTTTTGTGTGACTCCATGCGACAAAGTTCCTCACCAGACTTCTGTACTCCTCTTCCTGATAATCCCAGATACACCCCATGATGGCTGTGTCATCTGCAAACTTCTGAATGTGGCATAATTCAGAGTTGTAGCAGAAGTCAGAGGTGTACAGGGTGAAGAGAAGTGGGGACAGCACAGTTCCCTGTGGTGCTCCTGTGCTGCTGACCACAGTGTCAGACGTGATGTCCTTCAGCCTGACGTACTGTGGTCTGTCGGTGAGGTAGTCGGAGATCCAAGCCACCAGGCAGGGGTCCACCTCCATCCTGTTCAGTTTTTCCTGAAGCATACAGGGCCGGATGGTATTAAAGGCACTGGAAAAGTCAAGAAACAGGATCCTGACCGTGCCTTTTCCCCCACCCAGGTGTGAGTGGGCTCTATGCAGGAGGTACAGGATGGCATCCTCCACTCCGACATCCGCCTTGTATGCAAACTGTAGTGGGTCCTGGGCATGTTGTACCTGTGGTCGGAGGAGGTTGAGGAAGAGCCGCTCTAGAGTCTTCATAAGATGTGACGTCAGTGCCACCGGTCGGAAGTCATTCAGCTCATTGGGCCGGTTCCTTTTGGGGACCGGGACGATGCAGGATGTCTTCCATAGGGCGGGCACTCTCCCCAGTCGCAGACTGAGGTTGAAGACTCGTTGTAGCGGCTCCCCAAGTTTAGCAGCACATGCCTTTAGCATCCTAGGACACACCTTGTCTGGGCCTGCTGCCTTTCTGGGGCGAAGCTTCCTCAGTTGGCTCCTGACCTGATCCACTGTGACACTGGGAGATGTTTGGGAGGAGGGGGGGGGAGAAGATGTCTTGCTGCTGAGAGAGGGATTGGAGGAGGGGGGTGTCATAGTGTCAGGAAGGGGGGGAAGCGAGGGAGGTAGGAGAGTGGGGAGAGGACTCTGTAGTAAAGGTGAGGGTGGGGGGGTTGTGGGCTGGTCAAACCTGTTGAAGAAGTTGTTGAGTTCGTTTGCCTTCTCCACAGTCCCCCCCACTGTGCTTTTCTTGGTGTTGTGGCCTGTGATGGTTTTCACACCATTCCAGACCTCCCTCATATTGTTCCTCTCCAACTTCTGCTCCACCTTCCTCCTGTAGGTGTCCTTTGCTTCCCTCAGGCAGCGTTTCACCTCCTGCTGTGCTGCTTTCATCTCCTCCTTCACTTTGCTCCTGAAAGCCTTCTTCTTCATGCTGAGGACAGCTTTGACTTCCTGTGTTACCCACGGTTTGTTATTAGGATAACACCGTACCGTCTTAGCAGGGGCGACTGTGTCCACACAAAAGTTGAGGTAGTCTGTAAGACAGTGTGTCGCCCCCTCTATGTCCTCACCATGTGGGCTCAGAAGCACATCCCAGTCTGTCGTGTTAGCAGTCTCTCAGAGCATCGTCCTTTTCTGGGGTCCATCTCCGGATGGAGCGCGTTGTGACAGGCTGCCTTTGGACGAGGGGTGTGTATTGTGGCTGTAGGTAAACCAGGTTGTGGTCTGACTTCCCTAGTGGGGGGAGGGGGCTGGCTCTGTATACATCTCTCACATTGGCATACAGTAGGTCAACTGTCCTGTTGCTCCTTGTGGCGAGTCACAAAGTCTTTGTCCTGCCTGCGTGTCACAAAGTCTTTTTCCCGCGCGCGTGTCACAAAGTCTTTGTTCTGCCTGCGTGTCACAAAGTCTTTGTTCTGCCTGCGTGTCTCAAAGTCTTTTTCCCGCGCGCGTGTCACAAAGTCTTTGTTCTGCCTGCGTGTCACAAAGTCTTTCTTCTGCCTGCGTGTCTCAAAGTCTTTGTCCTGCCTGCGTGTCACAAAGTCTTTTTCCCACGCGCGTGTCACAAAGTCTTTGTTCTGCCTGCGTGTCACAAACTCTTTGTTCTGCCAGCGAGTCACAAAGTCTTTGTTCTGCCTGCGTGTCACAAAGTCTTTGTTCTGCCTGCGTGTCACAAAGTCTTTTTCCCACGCGCGTGTCACAAAGTCTTTTTTCTGCCTGCGTGTCACAAAGTCTTTGTTCTGCCTGCGTGTCACAAAGTCTTTTTCCCACGCGCGTGTCACAAAGTCTTTGTTCTGCCTGCGTGTCACAAACTCTTTGTTCTGCCAGCGAGTCACAAAGTCTTTGTTCTGCCTGCGTGTCACAAAGTCTTTGTTCTGCCTGCGTGTCACAAACTCTTTGTTCTGCCTGCGTGTCACAAAGTCTTTTTCCCACGCGCGTGTCACAAAGTCTTTGTTCTGTCTGCGTGTCACAAACTCTTTGTTCTGCCAGCGAGTCACAAAGTCTTTGTCCTGCCAGCGAGTCACAAAGTCTTTGTCCTGTCTGCGTGTCACAAAGTCTTTTTCCCGCGCGCGTGTCAAAAAGTCTTTGTTCTGCCTGCGTGTCACAAAGTCTTTTTCCCGCGCGCGTGTCACAAAGTCTTTCTTCTGCCTGCATGTCACAAAGTCTTTGTTCTGCCTGCATGTCACAAAGTCTTTGTTCTGCCTGCATGTCACAAAGTCTTTGTTCTGCCTGCGTGTCACAAAGTCTTTCTTCTGCCTGCGTGTCACAAAGTCTTTGTTCTGCCTGCGTGTCACAAAGTCTTTCTTCTGCCTGCGTGTCACAAAGTCTTTCTTCTGCCTGCGTGTCACAAAGTCTTTGTTCTGCCTGCGTTTCACAAAGTCTTTCTTCTGCCTGCATGTCACAAAGTCTTTGTTCTGCCTGCGTGTCACAAAGTCTTTTTCCCACGCGCGTCTCACAAAGTCTTTGTTCTGCCTGCGTGTCACAAACTCTTTGTTCTGCCAGCGAGTCACAAAGTCTTTGTTCTGCCTGCGTGTCACAAAGTCTTTTTCCCACGCGCGTGTCACAAAGTCTTTGTTCTGCCTGCGTGTCACAAAGTCTTTTTCCCACGCGCGTGTCACAAACTCTTTGTTCTGCCAGCGAGTCACAAAGTCTTTGTTCTGCCTGCGTGTCACAAAGTCTTTTTCCCACGCGCGTGTCACAAACTCTTTGTTCTGCCAGCGAGTCACAAAGTCTTTGTTCTGCCTGCGTGTCACAAAGTCTTTTTCCCACGCGCGTGTCACAAACTCTTTGTTCTGCCAGCGAGTCACAAAGTCTTTGTCCTGCCTGCGTGTCACAAAGTCTTTTTCCCACGCGCGTGTCACAAACTCTTTGTTCTGCCAGCGAGTCACAAAGTCTTTGTTCTGCCTGCGTGTCACAAAGTCTTTTTCCCGCGCGCGTCTCACAAAGTCTTTGTTCTGCCTGCGTGTCACAAAGTCTTTTTCCCGCGCGTGTCACAAAGTCTTTGTTCTGCCTGCGTATCACAAAGTCTTTTTCCCGCGCGCGTCTCACAAAGTCTTTGTTCTGCCTGCGTGTCACAAAGTCTTTTTCCCGCGCGCGTCTCACAAAGTCTTTGTTCTGCCTGCGTGTCACAAAGTCTTTCTTCTGCCTGCGTGTCACAAAGTCTTTGTTCTGCCTGCGTGTCACAAAGTCTTTTTCCCGCGCGTGTCACAAAGTCTTTGTCCTGCCTGCGTGTCACAAAGTCTTTTTCCCGCGCGCGTCTCACAAAGTCTTTTTCCCGCACTCGTGTCACAAAGTCTTTTTTTTTTTTTTTTTTTTTTTGGTGTCCCGTTTGGATCTTTAGCCATCAGAATTGTTGTCTTAAGGCCAAGAAAGATGCCAAGCGGATTTATTTTACCAAGTGGATCATCATGGCCTTGCCATATTGGTCCATTTGATTGACCTTTATTATAATTATGTATTTATTTTATTTTCGATTGCTACAAACGGGACAGACGTGACTGGGGGATAGGACAGGGAGAAAGAATGAAAGAAAGAGAGGGAGAGAAAGAAAACCAAAGGGGAGAAGAGACGGTGAGAAGGGGGGGAAGAAAGGAAAAAACAAACAAACAAACAAACAAAACGCCTGGATCACCTGTATGGAGAAAAAAAACAGAAGAGAAAGCAAACAACAAAGAGCAACATAATAAAAACAGCACCATCACAATAAACTAGCTAGCAGTAGATAACAGTAGATACTAAATAATAAACGATATTGTGCAGCACGCAAGATAGACAGCGCACAATGTGCTTTGAGGCAGCAGCCAAGAAAGGTGTAGTCCGCGTCTGTGAACACCCGTGTGTACACCTGTGTGCATACCTGTGTGGATCAGCATGCTTGTATTCCAAAGGTTTCTCCATGTAACGATCTGCTAGGGAGTGTGGGGAGCCATAGCCCCGTCCACCAGGGTATGAAGCAGGTATGTAGGAGATCCAGGCCCCAGATATCCAGAGGCCCCAGAGTACAAGGACCCGAGGAGGACCACCAAAGGGGGGGGGGGGACCGTGCCACCCTCCTGGGAAGAGCTGAGTAGAGCCCCAAACGAGAGGTCACCCCGCAGCTACGGAGCAGAGGCCAGAGGGGGTTGCAGTGGCGTGCCCGCGGGCTCCGCCGGCAGCCAGCTGTGCCAGAGAGGACCGAGCTTCAGGCCCAGAGCCCAGAGGCCTGAGGGCATCCCACCCCCCGGAGGGAGCCCAGCCGGGCCACAGGCGCCCGGCCCCGCCAATCGGCCACCTGGAGTGAGCCGGTACATGCATGAGCGCCCAAAGTCTTTTTTCTGCCTGCGTGTCACAAAGTCTTTTTTCTGCCTGCGTGTCACCAAGTCTTTTTCCCGCGCGCTTGTCACAAAGTCTTTGTTCTGCCTGCGTGTCACAAAGTCTTTTTCCCACGCGCGTGTCACAAAGTCTTTTTCCCAAGCGCGTGTCACAAAGTCGTTGTTCTGCCTGCGTGTCACAAAGTCTTTTTCCCGCACTCGTGTCACAAAGTCTTTGTCCCGCACTCGTGTCACAAAGTCTTTTTCCCGCACTCGTGTCACAAAGTCTTTTTCCCACAGAGACACGAATCTGGCATTAATATTTGACATCACAACAGAGAATTGAATCTGGCATTGATATTTGACATCACAACAGAGAATTGAATCTGGCATTGATATTTGACATCACAACAGAGAGATGAATCTGGCATTGATATTTGACATCACAACAGAGAGGTCGAGTCTGGCATTAATATTTGACATCACAACAGAGAGACGAATCTGGCATTGATATTTGACATCACAACAGAGAGACGAATCTGGCATTGATATTTGACATCACAACAGAGAGACGAATCTGGCATTGATATTTGACATCACAACAGAGAGATGAATCTGGCATTGATATCTGACATCACAACAGAGAGATGAATCTGGCATTGATATTTGACATCACAACAGAGAGATGAATCTGGCATTGATATCTGACATCACAACAGAGAGATGAATCTGGCATTGATATTTGACATCACAACAGAGAAGCGAATCTGGCATTGATATTTGACATCACAACAGAGAGACCAATCTGGCATTGATATTTGACATCACAACAGAGAGATGAATCTGGCATTGATATCTGACATCACAACAGAGAGATGAATCTGGCATTGATATCTGACATCACAACAGAGAGATGAATCTGGCATTGATATTTGACATCACAACAGAGAGATGAATCTGGCATTGATATCTGACATTACAACAGAGAGACCAATCTGGCATTGATATTTGACATCACAACAGAGAAGCGAATCTGGCATTGATATTTGACATCACAACAGAGAGACCAATCTGGCATTGATATTTGACATCACAACAGAGAAGCGAATCTGGCATTGATATTTGACATCACAGCAGAGAGACTGGATGTCATGTCAGAAAGATGACTGTGATGTCAGAACCCTCTAAATCTTGTAATTTACAGATGGTAAATGGCCTGTATTTGTATAGCGCTTTACTAGTCCCTAAGGACCCCAAAGCACTTTACACATCCAGTCATCCACCCATTCACACACTGGTGATGGCAAGCTACATTGTAGCCACAGCCACCCTGGGGCGCCCTGACAGAGATATTTAATTCCAAATGATTTGACTGCATCATTGCGTCTTTGAGTTATGACCCAAACTCTCTATCAACTTTGTGAATAAATTCACGTCCCCCTGTGACCTCATAATTACACCACAGTTCAGATGGCATGAATGGGTCATGAGGTCACACCAACAGTGACAACATCAGCAGTGACATCACTAAAGTTGCCAGGTGAGTCCATAAATAGAACCCGTGACGTGGAGCAGGTACCGCCGTTTTGGACAATGCCACGACGCAGGTATAGACGCAAACATGCGAGGCCCTCTCGCCCCGCCCGCAGACACAGGAGACCCCACAAGGCCTCGGGTGTCCGCAGACGTGGGAGAAGATACCGTCGCAGACACTAGACAATCTCAATAAACATGTAGGATGAACATCAAAACTGTGGTCCAATCAAGTTTTTTTTAGATAACATATGTTGTTGTTGTTTTTTGTGTGTTTGTTATCAATGTTGTGGAAAAAAGTTAAGCTTAGTAAGCCATCAAGCACTGACTACTCGTAGAAGAGCACCAATAGGAGACAGAACTAATTAGAAGGTGTTATTATTCAGTCTGTACATCGAATAGAAGGCACTAACCACAAGGTGATCTTCAATTCATCTCTGTGTGAATGTGAACGGGGCGATAAGACCCCCACCAACTGCATGTCCTTAGACTGTGGGAGGAAGCTGGAGAGAACATGCAGACTCCACACAAAGACCCCGGCCTGATGAGGCTAGGGTCCTGAGTTCGATACCCTAAACTGAAAGCAGGACAGAGGAAGGGATGGGTGATGTTCATGTGTGCCCAGGTGCATGATGTGGCTCTTTGTCTGTGACTGGTTGGCTGTCCCAGCCCTGGCCCTTCATGTATTTCAGTAATGTCTTTTTCTCCCGTCTCCTCCTCTCGTTTACATGCTTTGCCCTTGTGACCCATTCCTTCTGTCACGTGTGTTTTCCCCCCCAGCCATCATGTTCTGCTGGATCATTCTGGCCCACTTTGGTGGCGCTGTGACTTGGTGTTCGCTCGCTCTGCGGTGGAGTATCACTTCCTGTTCCTGCTCAAACACAGTGGTGTTTCTGAGTAGCTTATTTGCTTAGCAATTTAATTAACAACTTTTAAATACATTCTTCTTTCATAGTATAATCTTCACGTGCTTCATCCGAAGCACACTTTCTGTGTACTCACTACCTAATTTATAGCCAAAGTATTCACTCACTGTCTCTGTACTGTTTCGCTAGCTTAGCTTAGCTCGTAGCCGACTCGTTAGCACCATGGCTACTTCACCTGTCCCTCCTGCACTTTCTTGCTCATTGTGTCAGATGTTTAGTTACTCCTCGGCCTCCTTTAGCAGTAATGATATCTGTAACAAATGTAGCATATTTGCAGCTCTGGAGGCCAGGATTACTGAATTGGAGACTCGGCTTCGCACCCTTCATTCACCCGTAGCTAGCCAGGCCCCTGTAGCTGGTGCAGCCGAAGATAGCGTAGGCCCCGCTAGCTGTTCCCCGGCAGACCCCAAGCAGCTGGGGAAAGAGGGCGGCTGGGTCACGGTGAGGAGGAAGCATAGTCCTAAACAGAAGCCCCAGGTACACCACCAACCCGTTCATGTGTCTAACCGTTTTTCCCCACTCGGTGACACACCCGCCGGGGGTCAAACTCTGGTAATTGGTGATTCTGTTCTCAGACATGTGAAGCTAGAAACACTGGCAACCATAGTCAATTGTCTTCCAGGGGCCAGAGCAGGCGACATTGAAGGAAATTTAAAACTGCTGGCTAAGGGTAAACGTAAATTCAGTAAAATCATAATTCACGTCGGCAGTAATGACACCCGGTTACGCCAATCGGAGGTCACTAAAATCAATATTGAATCGATGTGCAACTTTGCTAAAACAATGTCGGACTCTGTAGTTTTCTCTGGTCCCCTCCCCAATCAGACCAGGAGTGACATGTTTAGCCGCATGTTCTCCTTAAATTGCTGGCTGTCTGAGTGGTGTCCCAGAAACGATGTGGGCTTCATAGATAACTGGCAAACCTTCTGGAGGAAACCTGGTCTTGTTAGGAGAGACGGCATCCATCCCACTTTGGATGGAGTAGCTCTCATTTCTAGAAATATGGACAAATTTATTAAACCCCCCAAAATATGACTATCCAGAGTTGGGACCAGGAAGCAGAGTTGCAGTCTTACACGCCTCTCTGCAGCTTCTCTCCTCCTGCTACCCCCCCAAAAACCCATCTCCATAGAGACTGTGTCAGCTTCCAAAAAGACAAAAAACAAACTAAAAACCAGCAACAAACAACTTAAACATAAACAATCAAAAAGAAAGAACAGTACAGTATCCACATCTGAACCAAAGAGTAAAACAGTGAAATGTGGATTATTAAATATTAGGTCTCTCTCCTCCAAGTCTCTGTTAGTACATGACTTAATAATTGATCAACAAATTGATTTACTCTGCCTTACAGAAACCTGGTTGCAGCAGGATGATTATGTTAGTTTAAATGAATCAACACCCCCGAGTCATTCTAACTACCAGAAACCTCGAAGCACAGGCCGAGGGGGCGGTGTGGCAGCAATTTTTCACACCAGCCTATTAATTAATGAAAGACCAAGACAGACTTTTAATTCATTTGAAAGCCTGATGCTTAACATTGTCCACCCCAGCTGTGAAACTCAGAAACCAGTCTTACTTGTTATCATCTATCGTCCACCTGGGCCTTACACAGAGTTTCTGTCTGATTTCTCAGACTTTATATCTAATTTAGTTCTGAGCTCAAATAAAATAATTATTGTGGGTGATTTTAACATCCATGTAGATGCTAAAAATGACAGCCTCAACATGGCATTTAGTCTGTTATTAGACTCAATTGGCTTCTCTCAAAATGTAAAAGAACCCACCCACCACTTTAATCACACTCTAGATCTTGTTTTAACATATGGCATAGAAACTGAACATTTAACAGTGTTTCCTGAAAACCCTCTCCTGTCTGATCATTTCCTGATAACATTTACATTTACAATAATTGATTACACAGCGGTGGAGAGTAGATTTTATCAAAGTAGATGTCTTTCTGAAAGCGCTGTAACTAAGTTTAAGAATATAATCCACCCACTGTTATCATCTTCAATGTCCTGTACCAACACAGAGCAGAGCAGCTATCTGAACGCTACCCCAACAGAGGTTGATTATCTTGTTAATAATTTCACCTCCTCACTACGTACGACTCTGGATACTGTAGCTCCAGTGAAAACTAAGGTCTCTAATCAGAAGTACCTGACTCCGTGGTATAATTCTCAAACACGTACCCTAAAGCAGATGACTCGTAATCTGGAGATGAAATGGCGTGTCACAAATTTAGAGGATCATCATTTAGCCTGGAGAAATAGTTTGCTGCTTTATAAGAAAGCCCTCCGCAAAGCCAGAACATCTTACTATTCATCACTGATTGAAGAAAATAAGAACAACCCCAGGTTTCTCTTCAGCACTGTAGCCAGGCTGACAGAGTCAGAGCTCTGTTGAGCCAACCATCCCTTTAACGTTAACTAGTAATGACTTCATGAACTTCTTCACAAATAAAATTTTTATCATTAGAGAAAAAATTACCAGTAATCATCCCACAGATGTAATATTATCTACAGCTACTCTTAGTACCATTGATGTTAAGTTAGACTCTTTTTCTCCAATTGATCTTTCTGAGTTAACTTCAATAATTACTTCCTCCAAACCATCAACGTGTCTTTTAGACCCCATTCCTACAAAACTGCTCAAAGAAGTCCTGCCATTGATTAATTCTTCGATCTTAAATATGATCAACCTATCTCTAATGGTCGGCTATGTACCACAGGCCTTCAAGCTGGCTGTGGTTAAACCTTTACTCAAAAAGCCATCTCTAGACCCAGCAGTCTTAGCTAATTATAGGCCAATCTCCAACCTTCCTTTCATATCAAAAATCCTTGAAAGAGTAGTTGTCAAACAGCTAACAGATCATCTGCAGAGGAATGGTTTATTTGAAGAGTTTCAGTCAGGTTTCAGAGCTCATCACAGCACAGAAACAGCTTTAGTGAAGGTTACAAATGATCTTCTTATGGCCTCTGACAGTGGACTCATCTCTGTGCTTGTCCTGCTAGACCTCAGTGCAGCGTTCGATACTGTCGACCATAATATCCTATTAGAGCGATTAGAACATGCTGTAGGTATTACAGGTACTGTGCTGCAGTGGTTTGTGTCATATCTATCTAATAGACTCCAATTTGTGCATGTAAATGGAGAGTCCTCTTCACACACTGAGGTTAATTATGGAGTTCCACAGGGTTCAGTGCTAGGACCAATTCTGTTTACATTATACATGCTTCCCTTAGGCAGCATCATTAGAAGACATAGCATACATTTTCACTGCTATGCAGATGACACCCAGCTCTATCTGTCCATGAAGCCAGATGACACACACCAATTAGTTAAACTGCAGGAATGTCTTAAAGACATAAAGACCTGGATGGCCGCTAACTTTCTGCTTCTTAATTCAGATAAAACTGAGGTTATTGTACTCGGCCCTGAAAATCTTAGAAATATGGTATCTAACCAGATTCATACTCTGGATGGCATTACCTTGGCCTCCAGTAACGCTGTGAGGAACCTTGGAGTCATTTTTGACCAGGACATGTCCTTCAACGCACATATTAAACAAATATGTAAGACTGCTTTCTTCCATTTGCGCAACATCTCTAAAATTAGAAATATCCTGTCTCAGAGTGACGCTGAAAAACTAGTTCATGCATTTATTACTTCCAGGCTGGACTACTGTAATTCATTATTATCAGGATGTCCAAAAAACTCACTGAAAAGCCTTCAGCTAATCCAAAATGCTGCAGCAAGAGTACTGACAGGGACTAGAAGGAGAGAGCATATTTCTCCTGTTTTGGCTTCCCTTCATTGGCTTCCTGTTAAATCCAGAATTGAATTCAAAATCCTGCTCCTCACATACAAGGTCTTAAATAATCAGGCCCCATCTTATCTTAATGACCTTGTAGTACCATATCACCCTATTAGAGCACTTCGCTCTCGCTCTGCAGGCCTACTTGTTGTTCCTAGAGTATTTAAAAGTAGAATGGGAGGCAGAGCCTTCAGTTTTCAGGCCCCTCTTCTGTGGAACCAGCTTCCAGTTTGGATTCGGGAGACAGACACAATCTCTACTTTTAAGATTAGGCTTAAAACTTTCCTTTTTGCTAAAGCATATAGTTAGGGCTGGACCAGGTGACCCTGAATCCTCCCTTAGTTATGCTGCAATAGACGTAGGCTGCCGGGGGATTCCCATGATGCATTGAGTTTTTCCTTTCCAGTCACCTTTCTCACTCACTATGTATTAATAGACCTCTCTGCATTGAATCATATCTGTTATTAACCTCTGTCTCTCTTCCACAGCATGTCTTTTATCCTGTCTTCCTTCTCTCACCCCAACCGGTCGCAGCAGATGGCCGCCCCTCCCTGAGCCTGGTTCTGCCGGAGGTTTCTTCCTGTTAAAAGGGAGTTTTTCCTTCCCACTGTCGCCAAAGTGCTTGCTCATAGGGGGTCATATGATTGTTGGGTTTTTCTCTGTATCTATGAAGCGCCTTGAGGCGACTTTTGTTGTGATTTGGCGCTATATAAATAAAATTGAATTGAATTGAATTGAATTGAATTTTGATAAATTGCTGTGATTCAATCTGAAACCAAATTTGAGTCTATTCTGAAAACAAGACATTTCTAATTCACCTCAGACTTTTGAGCTGTAGTCTACATTGTAATGATAGTGTATGGTTATTGATTAGAGCAGATGATATGAGACTATCAGGAGAGACTGTTAAAAAGCTATGAGCTGTCTTGATGCAGAGAAAGTGGAGTTTGTCATCCTGGAGCTGCTGCCAAGATGAATGATGCTCTGCCTCTGTGCTCAAGTTCAGACATAGGCTTTAAGCAACCATGAGCCACTGATAAGCGTGATAGATTAATAAGCATGTATAAAGTGGACTTGTTAAACAGCTCTGATAGGAGAAAGTCAATGAGCACGCAATAAAGTGGACTTGTTAGGGACAGTTTACCATCAGCCTTGATAAAGTTGAACTTATTTTGTATTGAAAGACAGACTTTAAAGTAGATTCTTATTTGAAACTGGTGATAAAATCCAGGTCAGATACAGTTACATACAAGCATACAGTACACACTACTGCTCAAAGGTCAGAGGTCAGTTAGAAAAGTCCCTGCTTTTAATAGAAAATTGGCTTTAATGTAACATCACATGAAGGTTATCAGTAATGTTTCACAGCTTTAATCAAATCCTTCATCATCCATAATTGTGATGGAAAAATGTCTGCAAGCGTGCAGGAGCCCATTTATAGAGACAATCAGTCCTGTGTTATAATGTTCATTGAAGTTTATCAGGTCAGACGACCAACAGATGATAAGAAATATAATCTTACTAATTATTAGAGTTGAAAAGTACTTTGCTAAGCAAAATTCAATGAGGTTAGGCTTGAGCTTGAGACGTTAACATAAAAGGTTCAGTTGGTGATGCATGAAAGAAAATAATTTTCTTCTAAAAATCTATTGGAGAATTCTGATTGTAAGAAATGAAAAATATTCAAAGACTGAAACTGTTGAAAAAAGTGAAGGTTTTGTGCAGCCGGGTGTTGCAGCCCCTTTAGAGGAAAATGTAAACTTGGCTTCATGAGATTAAAAACAAACACTGGGATGATCCAGACACATTTATTGTTTCTTTAATCACCACAATAGTTTCAGTTTGTGCAAAAATCTTTAAAAAGCTGTTTTGAGTGATAAGTTAGGCTTTAACGTGTTAAGCTTGCATTAGATAAGACAATGTACCACCCCATATGGAAAAGAAATAGTAAAAACTTATATGTGATTACTCATGAAAGTGGCCACGTTCATGAGTAAATCATATAAGGCTTACATGATTTACTCATGAAAGTGGCCACTTTCTCATTACTTTCATATATTGTTTCAGTAAGTATCCAAAACATACAAGTTTCATTATATAATTTTTCAAGGGATCTTATATCTGTTTTCACTCTTATCTGCTTTTCATACAAGTTTCACACAAGACAGATACAAACTTTATAAGATTTATATATATCTTTTCCATATGGGACTGAACACAGGAGGGATTATTGCTGAAAATGGGTCTCTGAACACCTCTGTAGATATTCTATTAAAAATCATTGATGATTTGTGATCAGTGTTAATATTAAGCATTTATATGATTATTTTGATAAATTGCTGTGATTCAATCTGAAACCAAATTTGAGTCTATTCTGAAAACAAGACATTTCTAATTCACCTCAGACTTTTGAGCTGTAGTCTACATTGTAATGATAGTGTATGGTTATTGATTAGAGCAGATGATATGAGACTATCAGGAGAGACTGTTAAAAAGCTATGAGCTGTCTTGATGCAGAGAAAGTGGAGTTTGTCATCCTGGAGCTGCTGCCAAGATGAATGATGCTCTGCCTCTGTGCTCAAGTTCAGACATAGGCTTTAAGCAACCATGAGCCACTGATAAGCGTGATAGATTAATAAGCATGTATAAAGTGGACTTGTTAAACAGCTCTGATAGGAGAAAGTCAATGAGCACGCAATAAAGTGGACTTGTTAGGGACAGTTTACCATCAGCCTTGATAAAGTTGAACTTATTTTGTATTGAAAGACAGACTTTAAAGTAGATTCTTATTTGAAACTGGTGATAAAATCCAGGTCAGACACAGTTACATACAAGCATACAGTACACACTACTGCTCAAAGGTCAGAGGTCAGTTAGAAAAGTCCCTGCTTTTAATAGAAAATTGGCTTTAATGTAACATCACATGAAGGTTATCAGTAATGTTTCACAGCTTTAATCAAATCCTTCATCATCCATAATTGTGATGGAAAAATGTCTGCAAGCGTGCAGGAGCCCATTTATAGAGACAATCAGTCCTGTGTTATAATGTTCATTGAAGTTTATCAGGTCAGACGACCAACAGATGATTAGAAATATAATCTTACTAATTATTAGAGTTGAAAAGTACTTTGCTAAGCAAAATTCAATGAGGTTAGGCTTGAGCTTGAGACGTTAACATAAAAGGTTCAGTTGGTGATGCATGAAAGAAAATAATTTTCTTCTAAAAATCTATTGGAGAATTCTGATTGTAAGAAATGAAAAATATTCAAAGACTGAAACTGTTTCACACAGTAGAAATTTTTATTCATCGTTTATATTGTTTTTTTTTCTGATTTTAGTGTTTATTTGTGAGTGTAGTTTTTATTTGCATGATTTTATTCTGTTTGTATCACATTGTTTCAGTGTGTTATTTTACATTGTTTTAATCCACTGTGGATTGGCTGGCAATGGGACAAATTAGCTGATAGTGATCACATGTTGAGGCATGGGTGTGTCCAGAGGTTTCCTTTCAGCTGTTTAAAGGTCGTATTAAAAGGAAGCAAGCTGAGCACTGGAAGGAGAGAGGCCCTAGATTGGAAGAGGAACGCATGAAGGCCAGGTGGAAAAGAGGGAGCCGCTGCGTGATCATGGGGGGTGCGACGCCTCGTCTGGAGACCGGTCAGCGTGATGTGGTGACCCAGTCCCGACAGCAGGAACGGCGACAGTAGGAGACAATGTGTGTGAGTGACATCAGGGCAGATGTATACCACTGCCTGCATTTGTGAGTAGTGTCTCACTGTTTTTCACTGGGTGCAGCCGTGTTGGGAGAGGGTCGCCATGGCTATAAGCCAGGGCAGCTTCCAGGATGATGGTTCTGGCTCCTATTTGTTTTTACTTACAGGTGATGACGTGAGGGGAGCCGCGGTGGTATCGAGCGACGGACTCCAATGCAGAATTCGAACTGGGCTGGGATGTGATGGACCCAGTGGACGGACGAGACTGGGACAGGAGGCTCCTCGTCTGCCTGACACAAGGCTGGCGTGGACCCCGCTCAGCAAGAGGAATTTCTGTCCAGCTCAAGAACACACAAGGAATATTCGTCCTGGGTTGGGGGACTGGGTGGGATTTCTGTGCATGAAGAGAATTGTATTTTGACCAGTTTTAGAATAATCTTATCCAGTCTCAGTGGGAATTTTAGCATATCGAGAAAATTTCATTGTATACTTTATTTCTTAGTATCTGGTTTGTTTTATTCCTGCTGTCCACCTCGTGGAATAAACATGAATGAAACAATACTTTCCTGTCAAAAACAATATTTTAGTCAGGGCTAGCGGAAAGTTTCATATATATCATGAACATCTTTCCTCTTTGTCTTCCTATAGTTTAGTTTCATTTTCTTACCCCAACCGGTGGAGGCAGATGGCCCCTCCCTGATTCTGGTTCTGCCGAAAATGGAGTTTTTCCTTCCCACTGTTGCCAAGTTCTTGCTCATAGGGGGTCATTTGATTGTTGGGGCTTTCTCTGTATTATTGCACAACCTTTATCTTACCATATATTTCAAGTTTATATGTTGTGAATTGGCTTGATTTAAATCAAATTGAACTCATTCAATTAAAACCAAATATAACTTGTAATCCAATCTATTCAAATGTAAAGTCATCTCACTCAATTTGGACTAGCACTGAAAAATACACTGACATCCTCTGTTTCCCAATTAGCAGATCAGAGGTTGATGTTTTATTCATGACTCAATACTTGAATGGTTTTATCCTGTTTATAAATAAACATTTAAAAAGGACGTTGCTTCATTGTCTGATTCATTCTTTGTCTGTGTCGGTCCTTAATACACATACATACATATACATACATAAACTTGAAATGAATTAATCCACCTGTTCACAGGAGATCACAGGAAGATGACACCAAACATCAGAAGATCTTATTGTGCGCTACAGTAAAAGGGTGGTTTCTTGGGGCTAAAAGCACATAAACTACAGCAGAAGCTCACATAAAGCAGCAAATAAGCAGGCAGCACTTGATCTGCTAATGCACGTTTCACACTTTTATTGTTGCCTCATTCACTAACAGTTCAATGGTGCAAGATTACCATACACAGAATTAGGATATCTGCATGACACATCTATGCTGTACAGCGAATGGATTATAATTATTACAAATACAGTAAACATATTTACATTTTAGTTCAAGCTCCATACAACATAGATATTTACAAAGTATGAAAATGAAACCGGTCTGACAAATAATAAACAGCGTTAATGACGTTTTTTTTTTTCTTTTCTTTTGGTGAACAAATCTGAAAGGGGGCGGGGTTAACTGATATTAATTGTCAGAGGGGGAAGGTGGAAAATATCATGGCTAGTTTTGTTTGAAAGGCATCAACAGAAAAACACACACAGAAAAAAGTGATGAGGTGAAGAAAGACACAATAAGTCTGCTGTCGTTTTAGATGTCACCAGCTACTTTGTATAGTCCTATATCTCTGATATTAGAAAAAATTAAAATGAGTTCAAATACACCTTTATTTTGATAGAGTTCAGATGGATGCCTCGCATGACTAATGAGTAGATCTCCAAAAAAAATAACAGACTTCTGATTCACTCAACCCGCTTTCTAATAAAGAGGAAGCACTAATGTAACTCACCTCCTCAGTCGAGGTGCAGGGGTTACATGTTAGGTCTCCTTTTCCTTCCCCCCCTCTCTTACATTCAAACCCTCTCTTAGTTCACACTAGAACAGGCCGCCACACCATCATTTGGTTTAATATGAGTGGAACAACTAAACCGCACAGACTTTAAATGATCAGTTAGTTGAACCTTTTATTAATATGTGCAAAGAGCTGCAAACTAATATTTAAACATTGCAAACAATAAATACACAATCCAAAATAAAAACACCTCTGCAAATGAAGTGGAAACGTTTGCTCTGGCAGCGCTTCGCATCAACATGTATATGAGGTACATTGCACTTTTGAGACTTGATCTGTGCATAGGTGCGTCTTTGATGTGCAGCTCAGAGATCCACAATCCAGCACGTTTCTGTTTCTCTGACCGTCAGGTTGGCTGACCCGAGGTCACGTCAGAGCTTTGTTTTCTATCTATATGTAACAGACAGTTGGTACCTCTCCTTCCACGCATTTCATACGACACAGCAGGCAGACTGCTGGTTGGTTGACCAGAGTTTTTCAATACCTTTCTGCATTAACACATCTCGAGAGGCGTAGGCGCCAAAAAGTGAATCCGAAGCCGAATGTAGCAGCTGCAGCACGGCACACAGAGCAAATATTTTCATGGGGTAGTATCAGAAATAAGACCTTTGAATATGTAGTCCCTTTAACTTCTTTCCTTCTATTAAACCATTCATTCATTCTTTTTCCTTACGTCCTTCTAACCTTTTCACTGTGTTTTCTTTGCGTCTTTACAACAAGAGTGTAAAGTTAATAGCAGTAAATGTCAAGGCTTTCTGATTCTCAGTGAGATAGAGCGAGCTAGAGGAGCAGAGAGGGATGTGTTAAATGAGGGTTAACTACCACACTCATCCCAGAACAGACTGCATGTACAAATCAAGTTCTCTCCTTAGTTCGTTTTCATCCTCCTAGTCCTCCTCCTCATCTCCTTGTAACCCTGTTAGTGAGTCAGTATTTTACTGACTCACTAACTGACACTGGCACTATCGGGGGTTTAGAGGCGGCGTATGTACACAGATTGAGGAGGATCTAAGTATGACGTGGATGACAGAGGAAATCGGGCGAGGCTCTCCTGTCAAAGTTCATTCTCACTTTGAGTTTTTGTTTCAGAGACGGTTCAGCCTGATGCAAATTCACTGCGAGAAGAAAAATACCCTATAAATCTATTAGCAGCTATAGTTTAGGTAGCAGAGCGTAAACTAACACGTCACTTGGAGATATCTGTAGATTTTTTCGTCATGGTTTCAAATGTAAGCTGGCTGATTTGGTTCATTTTTGTTTTTTGTTCTAAACTGAGCAAACCTGGTCTTCTCCTGAGGACTGCTGCAGGTGTCACGCGAGCATGTTAATTTAATAAAAAACCAACAGCAAAAAAACCCAAAATAGAATGAAACTCATTTCAGGAGACAAATAAAACCGATAGAGACATTTTCTTTTGTACAGATGATTGGCAAACGGAAAGTTTCTAAAGAGTTGTGCACACACAAGTAGACAACTACAACATGCTACTTAGTTAGGGGAGTTTGGGAATGACAACCAAGCGGAACAAAATTAGACCCAAACATTGTCATCGAAACGAAAACACAAAAAGCTGAGGGGAGGGAATAGAGAGGAGGAAAGCTGAGCTGGCAGCGGGGTTGCTGGGGGGAAGCGGGGAGGCAAAAGTTCTGTGGAACTTCAACGTTTCAGTCGCATGAAAAGAGACTTAAGCCACAAGTCTACTTACAAGAGAAAACCATCAAGAATCACAATGATGAATAAGTTTTAACACTTGGTATTTTCTGTATTTTCAAAGGCTTTTCAGAAAGGATGGAAGCGGTGGTTTTCCCGCGTACCGCTCCGCCCGATCAGTTCGTCGTCAGGCCGCCGCGCCGCCTCGCCAGCTTAGATCTGCAGGGAGAGTTTTACCTCTATCCTGCCTCCGACGTTTTTCTCACCTTGGTGGCCAGCTCCTTCTCACGATCCACCAGCTCTCCATGTCAGCGGAATCGTAGCCGCTGCTCTCGCTCGGCCTGATGGCGCTTTCAAAGGTGGTGCTTGAGATCTGCAAGGAGATGGAGGTGGACGTGGACAGAGTGCCCCAGCTCACGCTGGGGGACAGAGACTCGCTCAGGGACTTGGTGGTGGGAGCTGTTCCCACGGGAGCCGCCTCTCCCAGCTTCTCTCTCAGCGCCAGAAGGTGACGGGTCTTTTCATCCACCTGGACGAAAGATGGGGGCGAATGTGAGGTGGGGAGAAGAGGGGAGGGTTAGTCATGTAAAGTCTGTACTCTAAAAAACCCTTTTTAGAATAGCACTTTGGTCTTTGAGTTGCAGCTGCTCCATCTTCTCTAGCTCCCACTGGTGCTCTAGGATGAGGCTATCTAAGGAAAGAAGGAAACTTTGTAACAGGGCAGATATCTTTGATTGTGAAACAGAGATGGCCACAGTGCAGCAGCCCAGATTTACCAGTCAGGAGTTTTGGAGTATTCAGTCCCAAAGAGGTTCTTGAGAGAACGGGGTGGGGACAACTTGGCGTCTCGGGAGTAAAAGACCATGCAGATGTCTTTGGTGATAATGGCAGGCTGGATGCAATGGTCCAGCTGTAAAGAGGAGATAAAGGGTGTGTGTTAGACACGATGACATCAAGAGACTTAAAAACACGTAAAAAAACAGGTACAACACGGCGGAGCAGTGGCTGACCTCCAGATACGCAGATAAGGTCATGTAGATCTTCTCTCCATAGGGAGTTACGCAGTTGAGCAGGAGGGAGTTGTGCAGGGAGCTGTCCCACACTGCCTCAAAGCGATAGAAAGTGCTGAAAAAGACAGACAGAGGAAAAGTTAGCTTGACAGCATTATTTTTTATGAAGTCCTACTTGGTGCTAACATTACAGGGTCTCTGTTTACAGCAGTGTGTCATGTTGTTAAAAAAAGTGAGTGACGTGAGCACAGTTCTGACATATCAAGAAGTGAACGCAGTGACTGAAGCGGTGTTCACATTCATCCTTTAATCATGACAAAACGTGAGGAATTGCACTGAGGTGAGACCTTGACAACAGACAAATCAGGAGCCACAGAGTGTCAAGTGTCAGCCGACACCAATCGGGACAATGATAAGAAAGAAATTCATTTACAGACACGTGAAAAAGCAGTTTAAGGATCTGGATCTAGATTATTACACCACATCATCATTATACCTGTGATTCAGCAGCTGATGGAACCAACTTTAGCAGCAAAAACTTGAGGTAATCATTTTTTATTAGTGTTTCACAGCAGTGTGGACGGATTTCTGGCCCATTTGTCTTTACAATGTTTCTTCGGTTCATTAAAGTTTGCAGATATTTATTCATTCACAGCTTTCTTAACGTTCAGTCATGTTGAAGTCTCAACTTTGAGCCACTGCAGCACCACTCTGTTGTTGCTTTGCTGCTGCGCTCTGGAGTCACTGACCCAACGATGATCTCTTTGACTCTAGAGTACTTCATGGCTCACTCAGTGACCTGGACACTTTGCAGGTTCTTTGGCAGCAAAAAAGCTCAAATAATCATCACCCGAGCAAAACCGTTGGTATGACCTGTTTGTCTGATATGCCGTGTTTGGTTTTCACCAATGTTGAAGCTGTGCATTAGGGCTTAGGTTTTCAACTTTGCAAACCTAACCCATGCTGCCATGTTGTATTTAGAGGGAAAATGGTTTCTCCTGGAAGCCTTTCCAAACAGGCCATATTTGTTGAGTCTTTTTCTAATTGCACTGCCATGAACTCCAACATTTAGCATGCTAACTGTGGCCTGTAGAGCCTCAGATGTGTGGGGTGAATTTTCTGGGACGTCCACTCCTGGTAAGATTGGAAACAGTCTTTGAATTTTTTAACTTGCGAATAATCTTTCTTGCTGTAAAATGATGGACTTCAAAGCCTTCCCACATTCGTGGGTATCAACAACTGCTTCTCTAATCCTCACTATGTTACCACTTACCTGAATACGCCACACCAGCAAACTGACAGTAGTGGTTACACTTACTGATGATCTATTGCATTTGATTAGCACTTGGCTGATACTGACCCTCTTAACTAATTATGGAAATAGTCTTGGATGTACTTAGTTTTTTAAACACCACATCTGAATTTGGGCTCAGTGTTTGTTAAATAAATAATGACCTGGTATAATGTGTTATGTGTTGTTCATCTGAGGTTGCATTTACCTCATATTAAGACCTACTAAGGACCTGATTGTTTTTTTTTTATTATGTCCTGATACATAAAACCTGAGAGCTCACATAAATGCATATGCTCAGAATATACAGCACACATGGATACAAATGACTGCCTTGCAGCAGCAATCGTAAGACCATCACTATGAGCTCTATACAAGGTTGCACTGTTCCTGTTATTAACAGCAGGGGGCACTATCAGCCACAGACTGAGAGCCAGATATGCTCTGCTGGTGCCTCATTGGCCTCATTGTTACTGAGGTAAGACTTTATAGTGAGAAACAGCTGAGGGGGGAAACATTGATCTGGAAACATCTGAGTGTTACAGAGGATATACATAGCACTATGGTTCAGTGTCACACAATCACAAACAAATACAGAAAAGTACTAATAAGGGTGTTGCCTCCAAAGATCGCTTTTACTGGTTTGGAGCTTAGGAGGCTTAATATCGACAGGCATGAATGAAGACAGATCAGAACAGCTGTTTTATCACAGCATCCAGTACCAACACAACCATCCACACTCAAGAGCCTGTTGGCTTCAGAGTCAGCAGCTGAATGTCTAAAATATGAAATGTAATTTTTTGGTCCATCAGCTACAGCTACAGCATGAACTGCTTACAGAGGACGGGCCGCTCATCCAAGGCGCAGAACAAAGAAGCGCCGGGGGAACCGCGCTGGCATTAGGAACAGACTGAGACAGCAGGCGCATCGCGCACCACTGCCCAGTATCCTACTGGCCAACGTACAATCCATGGAGAACAAGCTCGATGACCTAAGAGCAAGGGTCACCTTCCAACGTGACATGAGGGACTGCAACATTCTGTGCTTCACGGAGACATGGCTGACCCCCACCGTGCCGGACCGTGCCGTAACTCCGTCGGATTCATTCTTTGTGCTCCGCGCGGACAGAACGGCAGAGTCGAACAAAACCAAAGGTGGAGGAGTGTGTTTCATGGTAAACAGAAAGTGGTGTGATGCCAGGAGCATTTCTACTCTCTCCAGCGGCTGCTCGCCACATCTGGAGTTCCTGAGCATTAAGTGCCGCCCTTTCTATCTGCCCCGTGAATTCACCTCGGTCATCGCCACGGTGGTCTACATCCCACCCCAAGCGGACACAGGTATGGCTTTGTCCGAATTACATGATGTGCTGAGCTCGCTTCAAAACAAGGACCCGGGCGCAGCCCTCATTGTAGCAGGAGACTTTAATAAAGCGAACCTCAGACAAGTCATGCCAAACTTTTACCAGCATGTCTCGTGTCCAACGAGAGGGGATCGAATTTTGGATCACTGCTACACACCATACAAGCAGGGCTACAAAGCTGTCTCACACCCGGCTTTTGGAAAGTCTGACCACAACGCCATCTTCCTCATTCCCCAGTATAAACAAAACATACGGAGGGAAGACGTAACCACGAGGGAGGTAAAACGGTGGACTGCCCAATCAGAAGCTACGCTACAGGACGCACTCAACGACGTCGACTGGGACATGTTCAGAGCATGCGCAGTCGACATCAACGAGTTTACGGAAGTAGCAGTATGCTTCGTCAATATGCTAGCGGAGGAGATTATCCCCACTGCAAGGGTCACCACATTCCCAAACCAGAAACCGTGGATGGTGTTGAAATCTCCCAGTTCTTTTAATCTTTGGGCTGAAGGAAGGACAATACTCGGTGTATAAATGCTCAATCAACAATCATTTATTTCCATACAATTCAACACTTATGAGCATTAGAACCATCATGATGGGGAGACCTGCCTGCAGAGGGTCACAGCGAGTCTCAAAATGGTGAATGGAAACTAAGCTACATACACAGCACACCATCTAAACTAAAGGATAATATATGTCCTACAGCTGTTATCATAATTCAACTACTTTGATTACATATATAAGGTAACATATGATAACAGAATAATATCACAATTCCCCCTTTGATCTCTTTTCTCAAAGAGATCACTTACAACATACACTCTAGTGTTGCAATGTCCACGTCTCCTTGGTCCTCAGGCCCTCCGTCCCCCTTTAACGGGTGGACCATATGTGGGATGACCTCTGTGTTTGTGCAGTTCAGATTCAAGAAAAACTATGATTACAACAACAAAGTACAGGTGACACTTCCATCACTCCCCAGTTCTCCCACAGCTTTATTTTGGTGCTCCAGTTTCCCACCCCCATTTTGATGCCCCCTTATACCTTTCAAATGTACTTAGACTAGAACCTCTGTCTAAGGAGCTTTTAACCTTTATTTTTATTGCTGCAGCTACCAGTATCTTCCAGTTGGGTGATTCTCAGCTTCTTTCTTCGACCTCCGGGGTTAGACAACCCTTTAATCGTTGCACAGATCAGGGGATTATTCTGCCCCGATGTCAAACAACGATCTGTGTATTTTGGGGTCACCGCCGTGTCCCCCTTTTTACCAAGAGCCTCTCGAACCTCGTTGGTCTGGTGTTCCTGGTTTTCGCCAACCCCTTCATGGTTATTGCTGTGTTTATGGGATCCATCTTCTCAAGGAGCCCAAACGTCATGACACTTGACCCCAGTTGCTGTCTCGGCAGTTCCTACATCTGTCTCTGCTGTGAAGGATCCTCATCTCTCCGTGACCTCGTCTGGTGTCTGTTCCTTTCTCTGCAAAGCAGAAAACCAAAACACCTCTCTCCCTAGCCTTGATAATCTAATATTGTTATCCATTGTTCTTCTAATGATTCAAATTTGGTTCAAAATATTATATTCAGGACCTATTCTAATCATAATCTATGTGTGTGTGAAAGAAATCAAAAATTCATGAACCATTTCTAAGTCTAACACATTATAAGCTTAAGTTTTGCCATAGCTAAATTATTAAACACACAAATAAAGTCATAAAATGTTCATAAAACCATTGTTTGATGTTCAGACTCAACTTCCCCCTTTTTGACACACTCCCATGTGTCAATTCATCGGAGCTAGAAAATTAAAAGAGAAGGTTAGTGACATCATATCTCAGAAAGTGTCAGAAATTCTTCTCTCGAGTACCGTTGCTCCAGCCTTGCCAACACTCATGTGAAGCTACAGTCTCCTCCTCCAGTCTCTCTTATCCTCCTGCTCCTGCAAAAACAAAACAAAGCGAAACATCCACCCTTCTCTTGCCGGCTGGGTGAATTGTTTGTCAGCATTTACTAATCCTAAAGTTGGTGCAGTCTTTGTCTCAGTCTCAAGTCAGTTAAAACTTTTAGTCGTCAGTCCATCACAGTCCAGTCACATGCATTCATTCACACACATTCATACCAGATGTTGCTGATAATGGAGTCTCACGCGCGACCTATTCGAGCCTCCATCACCAGCAAGATGACGTCATCATTTTAAAAGGAAACAATTCTTTGTTCTTTTGTTCTGGATTGACTTGCTGCAATCCTTTTAGACTCAGGACTTCTCATGTGATCAGTGTCCCATATAAGTGAATTTCTCTCAAGCCAATTACAATCATGGAGAAGCACACTTTGCAACTGTTTACAGTAATAATATTTTATAGCGCTTTAAATCTCAATCTTTCAGGCCTGGTTTAAAGAGCTGATTGTTAAATCATGAACTCACAAAATATCAACATATCACCACCGGTGGATCACACCTCTAAGATGTTTTTATCTCAGTGCACTGTAACAAAAACGAAAACAGACGTAACCAACAAAATACTACTAAAATTAACACATACTAGGGCCCATTGCAGACATGTCCAAGCATAAAAACCATCTCTCTCTCTGAGAGAAAGAACACAACCCAAAGCTCACTGATAAAATCAAGCTAGCGCTAAGCAAAACCAAAAAATCAACCAAAAATTCACAGGAACTTTTGCTTCCTGCCGGGACAATATTGTGTGGGAATGAGAACCTCAGGTGCCGTAACACCTTTTGTTCCTCCTTGGATTAAATCTCAATCACAGAAAATGCCTAAAACTTACCCTATTAATTCATCATTTTCACTCTGTGCCACTGTTCCTCATCAGGGCTGTGTGAAGCACAGCAAACAATTCAGTCGAGGCCTTGAGCCATAAACAGACATCACGCACAGACATTGTTTTCATAACCAAACCGTTTTAGACCTTATTCCTTAACTCTACATAAATGCTCTCTGGGTGACATATAACACATTCTAAGTAATCAATGGTAATCAATGGCTCCTCATAAAAATTATGTATTGGGATGTTTGTGTGCAGCATTTTGCATATCAGCATAAGCAAAGCATTCTTCATTGCATCAGCGTGTGTGTGTGTG
Organism: Perissodus microlepis; assembly: GCF_051167445.1. Lineage (NCBI taxonomy): Eukaryota > Metazoa > Chordata > Actinopteri > Cichliformes > Cichlidae > Perissodus > Perissodus microlepis. The sequence goes on along the minus strand of NC_140473.1, from coordinate 1,776,157 downwards.
CATCACTCTTCATTGCACAAGCGTGTGCATGTATATGTATGTGGATCACTTCTCAGTGAATCAGCATTCCTGTGTGTGTGTGTGTGTGTGTGTGTGTGTGTGTGCGTGTGTGTGTCATTTCTCACTCAATCAACGAGTGCACATGTGTTCATGTGTGTATTTCACTTCATTCTGAATCTGTGTATGTATAGACGTGTGTGTGTGTGTGTATGTTCATCACCTTCCTGTTCTGGTGTTCTGGGTAAACCACGGCCTGAGGCGTGCCCTGGGGTCCTGCCCTCCTCCTTTTCAGTCTGTTTGCGACCATTGCTGCTGCTGCTCAAAGTTCTGTCCATCCTGGTTCTGACCCCAATTGGGGCAGTCCTTTCTCCAGTGTCCATGCTCACCGCAGGTGAAACCTGCATCTTCTTCTGTGTTTTTTGTCCATTCTGAGGTGCCTTCTGACCTCAGTTACTCCTCCTGTCTCGGTCACGCCCTTTTCGCTGCCGTGTTGGTCCATCACTGTCCTGCACAGTGTGAATGCAGAGTTATCAAGGTCAGCATTCTTTTGCTCGGCCTTACTTTTCATTCGGGCTTGGCGGGCGTCTCGTCACCGCTCTGTCAGCTGAAGCTGTCTGAGAATTGTCCCCCGTGTAGTGAAACGGGCCTTGGTTTTAACGCTCTCCGTCTCTGCTGCATGAAATCGCATTCCTGCAGCACTTGTTGTGGGTCCAGCTGTTGCAGCATTTGGTCAGGGTCACGTAGAGGGGAGAGCAGGAGTCCAATTCAGCCTCGGCTTTCAGGGCCGGCAAAGCAGCCTGTAATTAAGCATAAAGAGAAAAAACAAAAACAAAACAAAACAAGAACAAACGAACAGGAAAATGATGTTGTGTTGGCTGTTATTCCGAGAGGGGAGAAACAACGGGGCCAGGCCCTGTGTCAGCCTTCTCTCCCCCTTTTTTTTGTTTTTTTCTCACCGTATAATCAACTCATAACCCACCAAGCTGACAGGACAACACAGGTACATGTTAAAATTCTTAAGATCATGTTAAAAAGCCCAAAAAAATTTTCTTTCATTCAGTAATCACTTGCATCAATCAATCAGCAGAAAACATGTCACAGTTTGAATCTTTTAACCACTAAATTTGTCGTGTCTTCACTGGTTGGTCAGACCAGTGTCTTTTTTTTTTTTTTAAGTTAAATTGTTGTCCTGCAACCCAGAGGGTTTCTTTGTCAGTAATGGATAAACTTCATCATTTAACAACAGAAGTATGTTAATTTTTTTTTTTTTTTTTTTTTTTTTTGCTTTAACCTTGCTGGAAAATCTTCACATGTTCATGAGTGTAAGCTGTTTTTTCATTGCATGTGTGTGCATTTGTAGGCAGGCAGGTTAATTTTAATTTTTTCTCAAACTAGGCGTTACCTTAAAAGGAGCCTTTCTCTCACATTTCTCTGCTTATGTATGTTTTTGTTTCACCTTTTGTTGTGATGCTCCGGACGCCTTCCCAACCTCCACAAGTCCGTTGGCCCCAAAATTCAACCCAATTTCCTGTGCTCTTAAAACCTTCATTTCTCCTCTAATTCTCTCCTCGCTGCTGTCTGTTTCACAGCTGCTGATTCGTGCTGGGTGTGGTTCCCATTACTTATAATTTTGCTTCGGCCGCTGTGCTTGTGGGGGCAGTTGGTCCAGGTCCGTAGCCACCTGTGTTAACACACTAAGAGATTTATTTAATTTCATTTTCATCACTGTTAAACAGATAAGCAGGCAACACGTCTACCTCGACAGCGTAAACTGCACGCCAGTCTCCCAACACATTCCTCTCTCTACTCCATAATTCTCCACTACACACCTCTTACTATCTCTCTTTTTTATTTATTTTTTGTGAATTACACCACAGAGTAATACACCCAATTATGCCCGTCTATCTCTATGTGGCTCCAAATTCCCTCTTTATTTAATTTCACACTCGTCAGGGGACAGGCAAACAGCAATTTCAACCACTGAAGCGAGGAATTCAACCTTTTTATATTTCACCTATGATAGAACTCAACCTTTAGATGTAAAAGCATTCTCTTGTTCTATTCCAGAATAAATGTGAACCCGTGATTACACGGCCGTTCCAGTGTTATTCTGTAGCTATACGGGAGTCCTCAGTTCCCAAGTCACCACCTCGGCATCCAGACGCCGCTGGGCCTGCCCGCGCGTCCACGAACAGGAGGGTCGCCACACCTTGAACAAAATTAGTTTCCACAGGTCCACTAGGCGTCAACCTTTAGATCTTAAAGCATTTTCTTCGCACTAATGTCCTCCTATTCAAACACATCAACCGTCACTGTCACTGTGTTTCACGCTTCACACACAGACCACACACCCAGAGCGCACCACCTTACACACACAACACCCAGAGCGCGCCTCACACACAACACCCAGAGCGCGCCTCACACACAACACTTCTCATCAGCGGAACTTTACACAGAAACCTCTGAGCTCAACTGTTAGAACCCCTTAAAGCACAACTGCACCATCGACCAGATACCCCTTTCTCTGCGCTTATGACCGCCACCACGGGGCAAAATCGCACCGTAAAAAGTGATGCATGTGTCCCCGAAGATATTACTGATATCATAAGCCAGGTTCTGCTTTACCTTTATTTCATGGCAAGTAAAATTTTACTTATATTTTATGACCGCAGCCCTCGAGGCTCAACCGACACCATAAACCACCGTCAAACCTCTATTCAATGTACTAAAATCAGCACCACTCACTACTGCACTTACGGCCGCACCACCGGAACACGGCCGTATCATAAACCAAACCTACGGACGTGTTGCGCTTTTGGCGTTGCCAGTGTTCAACTGCACCGTAAGCCAGCATCTGCTTTCCTTAATTCTATATTCAATTTTATAGCCGCATCCACGAGGACTTAACCGACACCATAAACCAACTTCAAAACCTCTATTCAATGTACTGGACTCATGGCCGCGTCTCCAAGAGATTCTAATGTATTATTGCTACAGAAGCCAGTCTTAGACAAAGTTAAATGTGGAAGGTAAAGTGGGCTGCAACTAGCTCAACGTAGTATGTCATTAGTTTCTCGGTAGAAGCAGTTTAACTGCGACTAGCTCAACGTAGTGTATTATTAGTTTCTCGGTAGAAGCAGTTTATCTAACACACTGGAATTCAGCCTCAACTTATGTTGTTAGTATCTTGCGCCAAAAACCAGACACCGACAAATTTAATGTGAAAATACGTGTAACTCAGCGAACAGATTAATTTGGAAAGCCCAATATGCACATTTGGTATTTATAATACAACAGGCTGTGCTTACCTTTCTGTTTTAGGCCGGCCTTCTGTTCGCCTCGCCCCACGATCTCACCACAGGCCAAATCTGCACCTCCTCAGCACACCAAAGATCCGGGTCACGGCACCAAGTTGTTGAAATCTCCCAGTTCTTTTAATCTTTGGGCTGAAGGAAGGACAATACTCGGTGTATAAATGCTCAATCAACAATCATTTATTTCCATACAATTCAACACTTATGAGCATTAGAACCATCATGATGGGGAGACCTGCCTGCAGAGGGTCACAGCGAGTCTCAAAATGGTGACGGGTTACACAGCCTCTTATAGCTCCTAGCGGCCCCCACCTAGTCGTAAAAGCCTAAACATTCACATTCTTTCTCTGTTACGGCGCCTAAGTTATGACCTCGGCTCCCTGTCTTTCTGCTCTCTGTAAGGTGGGGGTATGGAATGTGGTTTATCTCTTCTGCCCTAGACACCAAGTCTCCTGCCTACAACCTTCTTTTTATGATTCAACAATAAAGCATGTCAAGAAAACACTGTAACACATTCACAGCAGATCAAGGATACAGAGTGATGCACACTTATCTAATGAACTACAAAAATGATTATGTTCTTTTAACCCAAAAGTATGATGGAAACTAAGCTACATACACAGCACACCATCTAAACTAAAGGATAATATATGTCCTACAGCTGTTATCATAATTCAACTACTTTGATTACATATATAAGGTAACATATGATAACAGAATAATATCACAATGGACAGATCGATCCGCACTGCAGTAAACGCCAGGACCGCCTCCTACAACGCGGGTCTCGCCACTGGCGATATGAGCGCCTACAAAGCGGCCTCATACGGCGCGCGGCGCGCGGTGAGAGATGCCAAACGCCGGTACCGGGAGCGTGTGGAGTCCCGCTTCCACCAGGGCGACACACGGAGTATGTGGCACGGACTACGCACCATTACGGACTACAAAGCCAGGGACACTGCGCCGATCAACGCCGACTCTGCATTCACCAACGAGCTGAATCAGTTCTACGCCCGTTTCGAGGTTAGCCAGGCGGCTAACGCTATCTACCGCCTGAATACCGAGGACAGTGACGTCATCAGCGAGAGACCGGTGACCAGCATCGCGGAGCATGACGTCCGAGCGGCATTGAGGAGAGTGAACACAAGGAAAGCGGCGGGGCCAGACGGCATCACCGGCCGTCTGCTGCGCTGCTGTGCTGACCAGCTAGCAGGTGTGTTCACTTACATCTTCAACGAGTCCCTGGCGAAGTCTGTGGTCCCCACATGCTTCAAAAGATCCACCATTATCCCTGTGCCCAAGAACAGCAAACCCTCATCCCTGAACGATTACCGGCCAGTTGCACTGACCTCGGTAGTAATGAAGGTGTTTGAGAGGCTGCTGAAGAACATCATCTCCTCCTCCATCCCAGACACCACAGATCCGCTGCAGTTCGCCTACCGATCCAACAGATCCACAGAGGATGCCATCGCCCACGTCCTGCACACCACCCTCAGCCACGTGGACAAGAAACAGGGTAACTATGTGCGAATGCTGTTTGTTGATTACAGTTCAGCGTTTAACACAATAGTGCCCTGCAGACTGTTCACAAAGCTCAGGGATCTGGGACTTAACAGCCGTCTATGTGCATGGGTGTTGGACTTCCTCACTGGCAGAACTCAGGTGGTGAGGGTGGGTAGATGCGTCTCTAACAGCATCACCATCAACACAGGAGCACCTCAGGGATGTGTCCTCTCGCCACTGCTCTACTCCCTCTACACTTCAGACTGTGTGGCCACCCATGGCTCCAACACCATTGTGAAGTTTGCTGACGACACAGTGGTGTTGGGTGCCATCTCCAACAACGATGAGGCGGCCTACATGGGTGAAGTGAAGAATCTGGCATCATGGTGCCAGGACAACCACCTCCAGCTGAACGTCGGCAAGACCAAGGAGCTGGTGGTGGACTTCAGAAGGGGTCAGCACAGAGACTACAAGCCCATTATCATCAATGGAGCTCCAGTGGAGAGGGTGCAGTCCTTCAAATATCTTGGTGTCCACATCTCCTCAGACCTGACATGGGCTGCCCGCATTCAGGTCCAGACCAAAAAGGCTAGGCAGTGCCTGTATCACCTACGACAACTGAGGAAGTTCAGGGTCTCTCCAAAGATCCTCAGGATTTTCTATACAGGCGCTGTGGAGAGCATCCTCACACAGAACATGACATCGTGGTTTGGAAACAGCTGTGTGAAGGACCAAAAAGCTCTCCAGAGAGTGATCCGTACAGCAGAACGCTGCTGCAGGATTGCTCTCCCCCCGCTTCAGGACACCTACACCAGGAGATGCCGGACTAGAGCAACGCAGATACTGAAGGACCCGTCCCATCCTGGCAACAAACTGTTCCAACTTCTGCAATCTGGTAGAAGGTTCCGCATCATCCGGGCAAGGACAGAGAGACTCAAGAGGAGCTTCTATCCCCAAGCCATCCGGGCCCTAAACACACACACACCCGCCCTCTCACATCATCTATAATTGACTGAGACAGGACTCTCTTCCAGACACTCTAAACCAGGCACAATGTACATTCCAAATTCCTTTAATTTTAAATATGTTTATATTGTCTATTCTGTAAAATAGTCAGATGTCTATTCATATTAATGTACAGAATTCACCTGCTTGCTGCTACTACTGCACATTCACCCAATGTATATACTATTTATATATATATATATATATATATATATATATATATATATATAATGTTCTTCCTCTACCCCCCCATTTTTGCACATGTCGAGGAGCGTGTCAGGCTACATTTCACTGTGTGTTATACTTGTGTATACTTGTCTATGCATGTGACAAATACAGAACCTTGAACCTTGAACCTTGAGAAGCAGCCTAAAGCCCAACAGATTCATCTTTCCAGACTGAAAATATCTCAGAGTGGGGAGGAAGGGGAAGTGAGAGAGCTGGTCAGCCTCGTCCTCCAGACTGGCCAGAGCAGAGGACGCCAGGGAGTCGGTGTGCTCGGACAGCGTGTCCAACACTTTGCCGTTCACATAGCCGCTCATGAGGTAGCGGATCAACTCTATCTTACGGGTATAGTCTGGATGTGCGATATTGATGAACGGTGAGAGAGATTGAAGGGGAAAAGAAGAGGAAGGAGACAGAGTTGGGTAAGAGGATTATATAAATTGTGAGGAATGATTGAATAAGAGACGAAAAAAACAATCCAAAGGAGGCGAGAAATGACAAGGGAAAAAAAGTGGAAGGACACATGAGGCATGCTTATGTAACAAAAAATCAACATAAAATTATTGATGGCAAAGAACACATTGAAGTGACATGGAAACACTCGCCTGGTTTGGACAGAGGCATGGGAATAGGACAGTACTTCCTGGATGCTGTTGGAGGACTGTTGACATAATAAAAAATACCTTTTATTTATATATGCATATAAAATTAGCCAATGTGATTAGAATACAATCGTTTACACATTTCTAACAAAATGCTGCTGCATTAAATATGAATTATCACTGCATGACTGGATCTGCTGTTTGACCCCCACCAACCTGGTCCCGTCCTGATATTCTAACTCTGTAATATGCAACTTCTGTCAGTGTTCTGATACTGGAAACTGAATTTCCCGGAGGAACCACCCGAGGGATTAATAACGTTCTATCTAATCTACATCGACAACAGAAAAAGAAAATCTGCTGCTTGCAACAGCATTGTGTTAGAAGCATTTTTACTGGAGTGAATGCATTTAACTGTACTTGCATCATCTGTTAAAAGTACTTATATATTGCAATAAGACTGCAAAAAGCAAAGGGGACTGAATTCTATAGTATGTGGTATGTGTATAAGGTGACACATGTATGCAGTTTCCTGCCATTAGTGTAATGTAAACTTGGAATCATCACATATCTACAGGTATTTGTACTGAATGAAATGAGCTGTGGTGATTAAAAGCATCAGCAAAAGCATACTTACTAGTGGCCTTTTCTTCTTAGGTCTGGATCTTGATGCTTCTGGGACTGAAGATCACAGCCAAGTCACCAGTTTCATAAACAATAAACAAACAAAAAGCAAATAAACAAAACACTTTCAGAGATCGCACAACTTTTGTTTTCATCTGCATATGATAATGTTCCTTGAATCGAATCTACCATACACTACCATACACACTCTACTACAGTGTATCAAACTATTCTAAATACTTCCACAAACAATGACATACCCATCTTTGTCTTTTTGTGGCTTTCACCAAAAACTCTCCCCCTGGTGGATCCTGTGTTGACGTATGTGATTTTAGGAGAAAAACAAAAACAAAATCATTTTAAATGGTTACATTAAATGTAATAATATCAACATTCAATAGATTTGACTGTACATGTATCAACTGGTGTAAAATACATGTTCCTTGATCCTTGGTCAGGGAACATAAATTACTGTTGTTTCAGCCATCAGGTACTCCTCTAAAATTCAGCCTGGACTCCAAATATAAAGCATACAATACATACAAACATACAAATCACCTTTGCTGGTCTTGTTGCCTGCGTGCTCCACTTGCCCCTCTGAAGTGCTCAGTGGGTCATCCTGTCCCTTGTTGAGCTCAATCTTCTCCATCACATTCCTCACTTCCTCCACCTGCGTGGTCCTCACCTCCCGTGGCTCCATAATCGTTGCCTCCTCCTGGTTGTTGATCATTCGAGTTAGTTTACACAATGGGTCAAACTTTGAACTTTATCCTGCTTTACGCCTCCTGGTTTGTAGCAGACTAAGTATATATGACGTATGAAAGGGAACAGAGTGGAGTTAAAGTGTGAGGGTGAAGGAGAAGATGTTGTGACTCAGTGATGATGATGATGATGATGACCAAACGTCAGTCTACTGGAAGTGCAAAATGCTACAGACCCCTGACTCCACCAAAACATCGTGCTTAAGACTACATACCTTTTCTTCAAGGCCCGTGTACAATGTGCTCTTTAAACAAACTAAAGTAAAATGTGATCATTTCTGCCCAGATAACTAACATTTAAATATCCACAAAGGTTCCGATGCAACGTTATCTATACCCATCACTATTTTATTAAGCTACACCATCACTTGATTTTATGCCATTTACAGTGTGTAAGTACTTTAATACTACTTTAATTAACATAGATTCTCATTTACACATCACATGTATCAGTTACACATCACATGTATCAGTTACACATATATCAATGAAGGAAGAAAACAGGCACAAACAGATTGTCAGTTGTCTAAGTAGCTGCAATCTGCAGATCAGTCTTTTGATAACTTTGCTTTCTTTCTATCTTTAAGCGTGATAGCAGCAAAAGTGGCTGTCACTCAAGATTTGGAAAGGAAAAATAAGCCACCATATGTTGTTAACTACTGCTGAGGAAGAAACCAACACTTATAAATGATGTGCTGCTTATGTGAAAATGGGAGAAGGATTGATGATTGAATTTCTGTTTTTACAGTAAAATGGTCTTCTAACAGGTAAACATAAGAAAATATTTTTAGACACTAAACATAAATCATAACTTTAAAACTGCAGGATCTGAATCTTACCTTTACAAAGGTACTCATAACATCAGCCCATCCTCTGAAGGGATTCCTGAACATAGGCTGTTAGTCTGCAGCCAGGGGTTAATATTTCATATCCGAGTTCTCCTTTTTTACTCTTCTTCCCAAGAAGCAGTGCTGGTTTGTAGCCAAGGGCATGGAGTTTTTCAAGCTGCAATAAAGCATGATATTTATATTTATTGGACAGCCTGAGGCGTTCTTCAGTAAACTGGACTACCCCACAGCAGAGCTGGACTGGGACAAAAAATCAGCCCGGGCATTTTGACTAGAGACCGGCCCACCAGGTATTATAGGAAAAACCATAAAGCCTTTGAATGAAAACAAACGTCGTTGTGACAGTGATGTACACTGTCTTGTTGGTACATATGTATCAATCTAATAAACTTAAACCTACACCATCCTCCCTATTCTGCTATTCTAAACAGTACTTAGCCGAAACCCAAAGACTGCTTGGTTGAGTTAACTTCCTGAACTATCTACAACATATGGTGGAAACCTGAAATTAAGACAGAGAAGACTAGAGGTGAGACATGACCATTACTGAATATTAAAAATAATAAATGACAGATTTAGTGATATTTTCATCAACTATTTATTTACCACAAACCTGTTTCTCCATCACCTGTTCAGCTCTGATGATTCAGTAAGGACATCTCCTGGTTTCATCTTCATGTTTCCCTCTCACCAGATAACCAAACCGATATCGTGACCAGCAGCTTTTACAGCTGTGGCTCCAACAAACATCAGCTGATACTAGAAAGTAATATTAAATAAATTCTAACAACAGCTTATCAAGTTTAAAGGCGCTTCTGCTGTTTAACGCGACCTCCGCTAGTTTCCTCTTTCTGGCGCAAAGCGGGAGATAAACAAGCAAGAGAGACGGGACTTGTGGCAGAAACGCCGATCAGCTGATCATTGATCAGTTTCATGATTGAAGTAGCAGCAGGAGAGGGAGGGGGGAGAGTGAGAGAAGAAGAGGCAGCTGACAGCGTAAAGACACAGAATAACTCCAGCTTTGTGTCTTTTTTTATTGTAGCTGAAGTACGGGACAAATCGCGTTTATTTTCAGCTCAATACAAAACGCATAATATTAACTCTGAATACCAGAGGATTCCGTTTTTTATGGCACGGTTGGCAACTCTACTAAGTAACCATATGAATAAAATAAAGTTCACCAGTAACATCATAGCACCCACCCAACTGTACAGAAACTCCATCATGCTAGCTAGTACACAGTACCAGTTATTGTAACTGACTGTAGCACAACGTTAGCACAAGTTAGCACAACGAAAATAAACTACACCTAAACTTGGTTTGACCCAGATAGACTGCAGGTCATAACTTCTTACCTGAAGCTCATTTCACCTGACAGTCGGACTGGCGGCCGCCTTGGGTCTCTCCACCTCCGCCACCCCTTTCCCCCATCCACCTGCTGGCCTCCACCACTTGCTAATTTTACTGAATCCGTGTAAGCTCCACCATAGCCACTACCAAACAATTGAGTTATTTTTACACGTCTGCCAGCATCTGTCCAATCCGCCACCTTTCACTGTTTACACGGTTACGAAAAAAAGACAACAACAAAACATTGGCCCATTTAAAACGAAAAATGACCATCGGCCCACCGGGCAAATGCCCGGTATGCCCGATGGCCAGTCCAGCTATGCTGATGGGGACTGTGAGGGTTTGTAGTTAAATTCCTGCTCTTACAGGATCAGTGAGTGTCTGTTTAAAGATTATTAACATACTTTTACATCACTATGGAACACCAGCATTTCTGCAGAGGACAGAACCCCCTGCCTTAATCTACCATGATGCTCTGTGCTATGTTGTCATGGCAATATGAAGTCAAATAAATACAAATGTAGAAAAATGCACATTTAAAGGAGGACAAGAAGACAGGCAACTGGAAGAGCTTTTGAAGCAGGAAAACTTTTCTGGATTTCTCTTAATTTAACTGGAAATTTTGCTAATACAAGTCAAGGAGGAAACAAGGAGGCAGGTTGGATTATATTTGAGGACAGGACGCATGAAGGAGAAGCATGAGGAGAGAGAAACAGCAGAGCGATGGTGAAGAGCTAATCGTGGATCAAGTCGAAGAAGCAAGCATCAAAACTGTGAGTAAACATAACACACAAAGAGTTAAAAATTACTGTGCTGATTAAGGAAACATTAAATTTGGTTAGTTTGGGGTCTCGAGCTTCAGGTTTGTGGCTTCAGTTACCCTCAAAATTGAGGAAAGACAAAAAATGTTTCTTTTGAAAGGTTGTTGGAGGATTCTTAGTGTAAGAAATATCTGGGTGTTCATCTGCTTTTATTTAAAAACAAAAAAAGTTGAATTTTATTTAGTCACATTGGAAAGGGAAAATTGGAGGATCAGGACAATAACGTGGCCAAATTTACTGTTTCCTTAATCAGAACAATAATTTTGATCTGAACTAGAAATGTTGAAATGGGTTATTTTCTTTCTTCTCTACTGATCACTGTGTTACATGTTTAGTTACTTGTCAGTCTACATAGTTAATGGTACTTTTGAAAAAATGCAGTTTATTCTTAATTTTGTAGAAAAAGGCTCTGCACCTGTGAAAAACAAATCCAAACCCCCCAAATCACTGTAGATCAGAGTAGCTAAGCTCTGGTTAACTGCAATTATATTACAGGAGATTAAAAATATTAGGATGATTGAAAGAAACAAAGATTGCTTTAATGTCTGAAGATTTGACTTTCTTATTGAAAGAGACAAAAAATAATCCATGTGTGACACTGAGAAAAAACTAAAAGCTAAAAAGATCTGGAGGTCCAACTGTTGTTATACAAATGTGCAAACTTGATTTAATGACATTAGAAAGAAAAAATGGGATGTTTAAAAAGGTAATATATAAAAATGATTTTTATATTACTTGAAAAAATGATGTTGGTTAGTGCAGCTGTATTTGGAAAAACTGCTGGGTCACTAGTAAGATGAGATTTAATGTGATAAACTGAGGGAAGGTAATATAATCTGCACACTCGCTATTATTGTTGTAATCCACACACCACCATTATTGTTGCATCCATACACCAGCAAATATTTTATCAAACATTAATCATAATTGGTGATCAATGCAAGTTTTAAGCAATTATATTTATTTGCATTCAAAACCAATTTACAAAATATAAAAAAGAATCTTGTTTTTTTTTAAGAAAAAAAGACGTTTCTAACTGACTTCAGTTAGCTGAGCTGTAGAGGAGATTGATGAGCACGCAATAAAGTGAACTTGTTAGGGAGAGATTGCAATCAACTCAAATTTTGATGATAGACACAGATAAAAATGAGCGTTTTTTTAGACACTGGTGTGTGGACCAATCACATGATTATAAACCAGGTGAAAATTGACTTCAAACTTTTGAGCTGTAGTGTAGATTGATTACAATGATAGCGTATAGTTATCTATTACAGAAGAATGTATAGAAGTATGAGGACAGAAAGACACTGTTAAAAAGCTATGAGCTGTCTTGATGCAGAGAAAGTGGAGTTTGTCATCCTGGAGCTGCTGCCAAGATGAATGATGCTCTGCCTCTGTGCTCAAGTTCAGACATAGGCTTTAAGCAACCATGAGCCACTGATAAGCGTGATAGATTAATAAGCATGTATAAAGTGGACTTGTTAAACAGCTCTGATAGGAGAAAGTCAATGAGCACGCAATAAAGTGGACTTGTTAGGGACAGTTTACCATCAGCCTTGATAAAGTTGAACTTATTTTGTATTGAAAGACAGACTTTAAAGTAGATTCTTATTTGAAACTGGTGATAAAATCCAGGTCAGACACAGTTACATACAAGCATACAGTACACACTACTGCTCAAAGGTCAGAGGTCAGTTAGAAAAGTCCCTGCTTTTAATAGAAAATTGGCTTTAATGTAACATCACATGAAGGTTATCAGTAATGTTTCACAGCTTTAATCAAATCCTTCATCATCCATAATTGTGATGGAAAAATGTCTGCAAGCGTGCAGGAGCCCATTTATAGAGACAATCAGTCCTGTGTTATAATGTTCATTGAAGTTTATCAGGTCAGACGACCAACAGATGATAAGAAATATAATCTTACTAATTATTAGAGTTGAAAAGTACTTTGCTAAGCAAAATTCAATGAGGTTAGGCTTGAGCTTGAGACGTTAACATAAAAGGTTCAGTTGGTGATGCATGAAAGAAAATAATTTTCTTCTAAAAATCTATTGGAGAATTCTGATTGTAAGAAATGAAAAATATTCAAAGACTGAAACTGTTAAAAAAAGTGAAGGTTTTGTGCAGCCGGGTGTTGCAGCCCCTTTAGAGGAAAATGTAAACTTGGCTTCATGAGATTAAAAACAAACACTGGGATGATCCAGACACATTTATTGTTTCTTTAATCACCACAATAGTTTCAGTTTGTGCAAAAATCTTTAAAAAGCTGTTTTGAGTGATAAGTTAGGCTTTAACGTGTTAAGCTTGCATTAGATAAGACAATGTACCACCCCATATGGAAAAGAAATAGTAAAAACTTATATGTGATTACTCATGAAAGTGGCCACTTTCTCATTACTTTCATATATTGTTTTAGTAAGTATCCAAAACATACAAGTTTCATTATATAATTTTTCAAGGGATCTTATATCTGTTTTCACTCTTATCTGCTTTTCATACAAGTTTCACACAAGACAGATACAAACTTTATAAGATTTATATATATCTTTTCCATATGGGACTGAACACAGGAGGGATTATTGCTGAAAATGGGTCTCTGAACACCTCTGTAGATATTCTATTAAAAATCATTGATGATTTGTGATCAGTGTTAATATTAAGCATTTATAGGATTATTTTGATAAATTGCTGTGATTCAATCTGAAACCAAATTTGAGTCTATTCTGAAAACAAGACATTTCTAATTCACCTCAGACTTTTGAGCTGTAGTCTACATTGTAATGATAGTGTATGGTTATTGATTAGAGCAGATGATATGAGACTATCAGGAGAGACTGTTAAAAAGCTATGAGCTGTCTTGATGCAGAGAAAGTGGAGTTTGTCATCCTGGAGCTGCTGCCAAGATGAATGATGCTCTGCCTCTGTGCTCAAGTTCAGACATAGGCTTTAAGCAACCATGAGCCACTGATAAGCGTGATAGATTAATAAGCATGTATAAAGTGGACTTGTTAAACAGCTCTGATAGGAGAAAGTCAATGAGCACGCAATAAAGTGGACTTGTTAGGGACAGTTTACCATCAGCCTTGATAAAGTTGAACTTATTTTGTATTGAAAGACAGACTTTAAAGTAGATTCTTATTTGAAACTGGTGATAAAATCCAGGTCAGACACAGTTACATACAAGCATACTGTACACACTACTGCTCAAAGGTCAGAGGTCAGTTAGAAAAGTCCCTGCTTTTAATAGAAAATTGGCTTTAATGTAACATCACATGAAGGTTATCAGTAATGTTTCACAGCTTTAATCAAATCCTTCATCATCCATAATTGTGATGGAAAAATGTCTGCAAGCGTGCAGGAGCCCATTTATAGAGACAATCAGTCCTGTGTTATAATGTTCATTGAAGTTTATCAGGTCAGACGACCAACAGATGAGAAGAAATATAATCTTACTAATTATTAGAGTTGAAAAGTACTTTGCTAAGCAAAATTCAATGAGGTTAGGCTTGAGCTTGAGACGTTAACATAAAAGGTTCAGTTGGTGATGCATGAAAGAAAATAATTTTCTTCTAAAAATCTATTGGAGAATTCTGATTGTAAGAAATGAAAAATATTCAAAGACTGAAACTGTTGAAAAAAGTGAAGGTTTTGTGCAGCCGGGTGTTGCAGCCCCTTTAGAGGAAAATGTAAACTTGGCTTCATGAGATTAAAAACAAACACTGGGATGATCCAGACACATTTATTGTTTCTTTAATCACCACAATAGTTTCAGTTTGTGCAAAAATCTTTAAAAAGCTGTTTTGAGTGATAAGTTAGGCTTTAATGTGTTAAGCTTGCATTAGATAAGACAATGTACCACCCCATATGGAAAAGAAATGGTAAAAACTTATATGTGATTACTCATGAAAGTGGCCACGTTCATGAGTAAATCATATAAGGCTTACATGATTTACTCATGAAAGTGGCCACTTTCTCATTACTTTCATATATTGTTTTAGTAAGTATCCAAAACATACAAGTTTCATTATATAATTTTTCAAGGGATCTTATATCTGTTTTCACTCTTATCTGCTTTTCATACAAGTTTCACACAAGACAGATACAAACTTTATAAGATTTATATATATCTTTTCCATATGGGACTGAACACAGGAGGGATTATTGCTGAAAATGGGTCTCTGAACACCTCTGTAGATATTCTATTAAAAATCATTGATGATTTGTGATCAGTGTTAATATTAAGCATTTATAGGATTATTTTGATAAATTGCTGTGATTCAATCTGAAACCAAATTTGAGTCTATTCTGAAAACAAGACATTTCTAATTCACCTCAGACTTTTGAGCTGTAGTCTACATTGTAATGATAGTGTATGGTTATTGATTAGAGCAGATGATATGAGACTATCAGGAGAGACTGTTAAAAAGCTATGAGCTGTCTTGATGCAGAGAAAGTGGAGTTTGTCATCCTGGAGCTGCTGCCAAGATGAATGATGCTCTGCCTCTGTGCTCAAGTTCAGACATAGGCTTTAAGCAACCATGAGCCACTGATAAGCGTGATAGATTAATAAGCATGTATAAAGTGGACTTGTTAAACAGCTCTGATAGGAGAAAGTCAATGAGCACGCAATAAAGTGGACTTGTTAGGGACAGTTTACCATCAGCCTTGATAAAGTTGAACTTATTTTGTATTGAAGGACAGACTTTAAAGAAGATTCTTATTTGAAACTGGTGATAAAATCCAGGTCAGACACAGTTACATACAAGCATACTGTACACACTACTGCTCAAAGGTCAGAGGTCAGTTAGAAAAGTCCCTGCTTTTAATAGAAAATTGGCTTTAATGTAACATCACATGAAGGTTATCAGTAATGTTTCACAGCTTTAATCAAATCCTTCATCATCCATAATTGTGATGGAAAAATGTCTGCAAGCGTGCAGGAGCCCATTTATAGAGACAATCAGTCCTGTGTTATAATGTTCATTGAAGTTTATCAGGTCAGACGACCAACAGATGATAAGAAATATAATCTTACTAATTATTAGAGTTGAAAAGTACTTTGCTAAGCAAAATTCAATGAGGTTAGGCTTGAGCTTGAGACGTTAACATAAAAGGTTCAGTTGGTGATGCATGAAAGAAAATAATTTTCTTCTAAAAATCTATTGGAGAATTCTGATTGTAAGAAATGAAAAGTATTCAAAGACTGAAACTGTTTCACACAGTAGAAATATTTATTCATCGTTTATATTGTTTTTTTTTCTGATTTTAGTGTTTATTTGTGAGTGTAGTTTTTATTTGCATGATTTTATTCTGTTTGTATCACATTGTTTCAGTGTGTTATTTTACATTGTTTTAATCCACTGTGGATTGGCTGGCAATGGGACAAATTAGCTGATAGTGATCACATGTTGAGGCATGGGTGTGTCCAGAGGTTTCCTTTCAGCTGTTTAAAGGTCGTATTAAAAGGAAGCAAGCTGAGCACTGGAAGGAGAGAGGCCCTAGATTGGAAGAGGAACGCATGAAGGCCAGGTGGAAAAGAGGGAGCCGCTGCGTGATCATGGGGGGTGCGACGCCTCGTCTGGAGACCGGTCAGCGTGATGTGGTGACCCAGTCCCGACAGCAGGAACGGCGACAGTAGGAGACAATGTGTGTGAGTGACATCAGGGCAGATGTATACCACTGCCTGCATTTGTGAGTAGTGTCTCACTGTTTTTCACTGGGTGCAGCCGTGTTGGGAGAGGGTCGCCATGGCTATAAGCCAGGGCAGCTTCCAGGATGATGGTTCTGGCTCCTATTTGTTTTTACTTACAGGTGATGACGTGAGGGGAGCCGCGGTGGTATCGAGCGACGGACTCCAATGCAGAATTCGAACTGGGCTGGGATGTGATGGACCCAGTGGACGGACGAGACTGGGACAGGAGGCTCCTCGTCTGCCTGACACAAGGCTGGCGTGGACCCCGCTCAGCAAGAGGAATTTCTGTCCAGCTCAAGAACACACAAGGAATATTCGTCCTGGGTTGTGGGACTGGGTGGGATTTCTGTGCATGAAGAGAATTGTATTTTGACCAGTTTTAGAATAATCTTATCCAGTCTCAGTGGGAATTTTAGCATATCGAGAAAATTTCATTGTATACTTTATTTCTTAGTATCTGGTTTGTTTTATTCCTGCTGTCCACCTCGTGGAATAAACATGAATGAAACAATACTTTCCTGTCAAAAACAATATTTTAGTCAGGGCTAGCGGAAAGTTTCATATATATCATGAACATCTTTCCTCTTTGTCTTCCTTTCATTGTCTGATTCATTCTTTGTCTGTGTCGGTCCTTAATACACATACATACATATACATACATAAACTTGAAATGAATTAATCCACCTGTTCACAGGAGATCACAGGAAGATGACACCAAACATCAGAAGATCTTATTGTGCGCTACAGTAAAAGGGTTGTTTCTTGGGGCTAAAAGCACATAAACTACAGCAGAAGCTCACATAAAGCAGCAAATAAGCAGGCAGCACTTGATCTGCTAATGCACGTTTCACACTTTTATTGTTGCCTCATTCACTAACAGTTCAATGGTGCAAGATTACCATACACAGAATTAGGATATCTGCATGACACATCTATGCTGTACAGTGAATGGATTATAATTATTACAAATACAGTAAACATATTTACATTTTAGTTCAAGCTCCATACAACATAGATATTTACAAAGTATGAAAATGAAACCGGTCTGACAAATAATAAACAGCGTTAATGACGTTTTTTTTTTTCTTTTCTTTTGGTGAACAAATCTGAAAGGGGGCGGGGTTAACTGATATTAATTGTCAGAGGGGGAAGGTGGAAAATATCATGGCTAGTTTTGTTTGAAAGGCATCAACAGAAAAACACACACAGAAAAAAGTGATGAGGTGAAGAAAGACACAATAAGTCTGCTGTCGTTTTAGATGTCACCAGCTACTTTGTATAGTCCTATATCTCTGATATTAGAAAAAATTAAAATGAGTTCAAATACACCTTTATTTTGATAGAGTTCAGATGGCTGCCTCGCATGACTAATGAGTAGATCTCCAAAAAAAATAACAGACTTCTGATTCACTCAACCCGCTTTCTAATAAAGAGGAAGCACTAATGTAACTCACCTCCTCAGTCGAGGTGCAGGGGTTACATGTTAGGTCTCCTTTTCCTTCCCCCCCTCTCTTACATTCAAACCCTCTCTTAGTTCACACTAGAACAGGCCGCCACACCATCATTTGGTTTAATATGAGTGGAACAACTAAACCGCACAGACTTTAAATGATCAGTTAGTTGAACCTTTTATTAATATGTGCAAAGAGCTGCAAACTAATATTTAAACATTGCAAACAATAAATACACAATCCAAAATAAAAACACCTCTGCAAATGAAGTGGAAACGTTTGCTCTGGCAGCGCTTCGCATCAACATGTATATGAGGTACATTGCACTTTTGAGACTTGATCTGTGCATAGGTGCATCTTTGATGTGCAGCTCAGAGATCCACAATCCAGCACGTTTCTGTTTCTCTGACCGTCAGGTTGGCTGACCCGAGGTCACGTCAGAGCTTTGTTTTTCATCTATATGTAACAGACAGTTGGTACCTCTCCTTCCACGCATTTCATACGACACAGCAGGCAGACTGCTGGTTGGTTGACCAGAGTTTTTCAATACCTTTCTGCATTAACACATCTCGAGAGGCGTAGGCGCCAAAAAGTGAATCCGAAGCCGAATGTAGCAGCTGCAGCACGGCACACAGAGCAAATATTTTCATGGGGTAGTATCAGAAATAAGACCTTTGAATATGTAGTCCCTTTAACTTCTTTCCTTCTATTAAACCATTCATTCATTCTTTTTCCTTACGTCCTTCTAACCTTTTCACTGTGTTTTCTTTGCGTCTTTACAACAAGAGTGTAAAGTTAATAGCAGTAAATGTCAAGGCTTTCTGATTCTCAGTGAGATAGAGCGAGCTAGAGGAGCAGAGAGGGATGTGTTAAATGAGGGTTAACTACCACACTCATCCCAGAACAGACTGCATGTACAAATCAAGTTCTCTCCTTAGTTCGTTTTCATCCTCCTAGTCCTCCTCCTCATCTCCTTGTAACCCTGTTAGTGAGTCAGTATTTTACTGACTCACTAACTGACACTGGCACTATCGGGGGTTTAGAGGCGGCGTATGTACACAGATTGAGGAGGATCTAAGTATGACGTGGATGACAGAGGAAATCGGGCGAGGCTCTCCTGTCAAAGTTCATTCCCACTTTGAGTTTTTGTTTCACAGACGGTTCAGCCTGATGCAAATTCACTGCGAGAAGAAGAATACCCTATAAATCTATTAGCAGCTATAGTTTAGGTAGCAGAGCGTAAACTAACACGTCACTTGGAGATATCTGTAGATTTTTTCGTCATGGTTTCAAATGTAAGCTGGCTGATTTGGTTCATTTTTGTTTTTTGTTCTAAACTGAGCAAACCTGGTCTTCTCCTGAGGACTGCTGCAGGTGTCACGCGAGCATGTTAATTTAATAAAAAACCAACAGCAAAAAAACCCAAAATAGAATGAAACTCATTTCAGGAGACAAATAAAACCGATAGAGACATTTTCTTTTGTACAGATGATTGGCAAACGGAAAGTTTCTAAAGAGTTGTGCACACACAAGTAGACAACTACAACATGCTACTTAGTTAGGGGAGTTTGGGAATGACAACCAAGCGGAACAAAATTAGACCCAAACATTGTCATCGAAACGAAAACACAAAAAGCTGAGGGGAGGGAATAGAGAGGAGGAAAGCTGAGCTGGCAGCGGGGTTGCTGGGGGGAAGCGGGGAGGCAAAAGTTCTGTGGAACTTCAACGTTTCAGTCGCATGAAAAGAGACTTAAGCCACAAGTCTACTTACAAGAGAAAACCATCAAGAATCACAATGATGAATAAGTTTTAACACTTGGTATTTTCTGTATTTTCAAAGGCTTTTCAGAAAGGATGGAAGCGGTGGTTTTCCCGCGTACCGCTCCGCCCGATCAGTTCTTCGTCAGGCCGCCGCGCCGCCTCGCCAGCTTAGATCTGCAGGGAGAGTTTTACGTCTATCCTGCCTCCGACGTTTTTCTCACCTTGGTGGCCAGCTCCTTCTCACGATCCACCAGCTCTCCATGTCAGCGGAATCGTAGCCGCTGCTCTCGCTCGGCCTGATGGCGCTTTCAAAGGTGGTGCTTGAGATCTGCAAGGAGATGGAGGTGGACGTGGACAGAGTGCCCCAGCTCACGCTGGGGGACAGAGACTCGCTCAGGGACTTGGTGGTGGGAGCTGTTCCCACGGGAGCCGCCTCTCCCAGCTTCTCTCTGAGCGCCAGAAGGTGACGGGTCTTTTCATCCACCTGGACGAAAGATGGGGACGAATGTGAGGTGGGGAGAAGAGGGGAGGGTTAGTCATGTAAAGTCTGTACTCTAAAAAACCCTTTTTAGAATAGCACTTTGGTCTTTGAGTTGCAGCTGCTCCATCTTCTCTAGCTCCCACTGGTGCTCTAGGATGAGGCTATCTAAGGAAAGAAGGAAACTTTGTAACAGGGCAGATATCTTTGATTGTGAAACAGAGATGGCCACAGTGCAGCAGCCCAGATTTACCAGTCAGGAGTTTTGGAGTATTCAGTCCCAAAGAGGTTCTTGAGAGAACGGGGTGGGGACAACTTGGCGTCTCGGGAGTAAAAGACCATGCAGATGTCTTTGGTGATAATGGCAGGCTGGATGCAATGGTCCAGCTGTAAAGAGGAGATAAAGGGTGTGTGTTAGACACAATGACATCAAGAGACTTAAAAACACGTAAAAAAACAGGTACAACACGGCGGAGCAGTGGCTGACCTCCAGATACGCAGATAAGGTCATGTAGATCTTCTCTCCATAGGGAGTTACGCAGTTGAGCAGGAGGGAGTTGTGCAGGGAGCTGTCCCACACTGCCTCAAAGCGATAGAAAGTGCTGAAAAAGACAGAAAGAGGAAAAGTTAGCTTGACAGCATTATTTTTTATGAAGTCCTACTTGGTGCTAACATTACAGGGTCTCTGTTTACAGCAGTGTGTCATGTTGTTAAAAAAAGTGAGTGACGTGAGCACAGTTCTGACATATCAAGAAGTGAACGCAGTGACTGAAGCGGTGTTCACATTCATCCTTTAATCATGACAAAACGTGAGGAATTGCACTGAGGTGAGACCTTGACAACAGACAAATCAGGAGCCACAGAGTGTCAAGTGTCAGCCGACACCAATCGGGACAATGATTAGAAAGAAATTCATTTACAGACACGTGAAAAAGCAGTTTAAGGATCTGGATCTAGATTATTACACCACATCATCATTATACCTGTGATTCAGCAGCTGATGGAACCAACTTTAGCAGCAAAAACTTGAGGTAATCATTTTTTATTAGTGTTTCACAGCAGTGTGGACGGATTTCTGGCCCATTTGTCTTTACAATGTTTCTTCGGTTCATTAAAGTTTGCAGATATTTATTCATTCACAGCTTTCTTAACGTTCAATCATGTTGAAGTCTCAACTTTGAGCCACTGCAGCACCACTCTGTTGTTGCTTTGCTGCTGCGCTCTGGAGTCACTGACCCAACGATGATCTCTTTGACTCTAGAGTACTTCATGGCTCACTCAGTGACCTGGACACTTTGCAGGTTCTTTGGCAGCAAAAAAGCTCAAATAATCATCACCCGAGCAAAACCGTTGGTATGACCTGTTTGTCTGATATGCCGTGTTTGGTTTTCACCAATGTTGAAGCTGTGCATTAGGGCTTAGGTTTTCAACTTTGCAAACCTAACCCATGCTGCCATGTTGTATTTAGAGGGAAAATGGTTTCTCCTGGAAGCCTTTCCAAACAGGCCATATTTGTTGAGTCTTTTTCTAATTGCACTGCCATGAACTCCAACATTTAGCATGCTAACTGTGGCCTGTAGAGCCTCAGATGTGTGGGGTGAATTTTCTGAGACGTCCACTCCTGGTAAGATTGGAAACAGTCTTTGAATTTTTTAACTTGTGAATAATCTTTCTTGCTGTAAAATGATGGACTTCAAAGCCTTCCCACATTCGTGGGTATCAACAACTGCTTCTCTAATCCTCACTATGTTACCACTTACCTGAATACGCCACACCAGCAAACTGACAGTAGTGGTTACACTTACTGATGATCTATTGCATTTGATTAGCACTTGGCTGATACTGACCCTCTTAACTAATTATGGAAATAGTCTTGGATGTACTTAGTTTGTTAAACACCACATCTGAATTTGGGCTCAGTGTTTGTTAAATAAATAATGACCTGGTATAATGTGTTATGTGTTGTTCATCTGAGGTTGCATTTACCTCATATTAAGACCTACTAAGGACCTGATTGTTTTTTTTTTATTATGTCCTGATACATAAAACCTGAGAGCTCACATAACTGCATATGCTCAGAATATACAGCACACATGGATACAAATGACTGCCTTGCAGCAGCAATCGTAAGACCATCACTATGAGCTCTATACAAGGTTGCACTGTTCCTGTTATTAACAGCAGGGGGCACTATCAGCCACAGACTGAGAGCCAGATATGCTCTGCTGGTGCCTCATTGGCCTCATTGTTACTGAGGTAAGACTTTATAGTGCGAAACAGCTGAGGGGGGAAACATTGATCTGGAAACATCTGAGTGTTACAGAGGATATACATAGCACTATGGTTCAGTGTCACACAATCACAAACAAATACAGAAAAGTACTAATAAGGGTGTTGCCTCCAAAGATCGCTTTTACTGGTTTGGAGCTTAGGAGGCTTAATATCGACAGGCATGAATGAAGACAGATCAGAACAGCTGTTTTATCACAGCATCCAGTACCAACACAACCATCCACACTCAAGAGCCTGTTGGCTTCAGAGTCAGCAGCTGAATGTCTAAAATATGAAATGTAATTTTTTGGTCCATCAGCTACAGCTACAGCATGAACTGCTTACAGAGGACGGGCCGCTCATCCAAGGCGCAGAACAAAGAAGCGCCGGGGGAACCGCGCTGGCATTAGGAACAGACTGAGACAGCAGGCGCATCGCGCACCACTGCCCAGTATCCTACTGGCCAACGTACAATCCATGGAGAACAAGCTCGATGACCTAAGAGCAAGGGTCACCTTCCAACGTGACATGAGGGACTGCAACATTCTGTGCTTCACGGAGACATGGCTGACCCCCACCGTGCCGGACCGTGCCGTAACTCCGTCGGATTCATTCTTTGTGCTCCGCGCGGACAGAACGGCAGAGTCGAACAAAACCAAAGGTGGAGGAGTGTGTTTCATGGTAAACAGAAAGTGGTGTGATGCCAGGAGCATTTCTACTCTCTCCAGCGGCTGCTCGCCACATCTGGAGTTCCTGAGCATTAAGTGCCGCCCTTTCTATCTGCCCCGTGAATTCACCTCGGTCATCGCCACGGTGGTCTACATCCCACCCCAAGCGGACACAGGTATGGCTTTGTCCGAATTACATGATGTGCTGAGCTCGCTTCAAAACAAGGACCCGGGCGCAGCCCTCATTGTAGCAGGAGACTTTAATAAAGCGAACCTCAGACAAGTCATGCCAAACTTTTACCAGCATGTCTCGTGTCCAACGAGAGGGGATCGAATTTTGGATCACTGCTACACACCATACAAGCAGGGCTACAAAGCTGTCTCACACCCGGCTTTTGGAAAGTCTGACCACAACGCCATCTTCCTCATTCCCCAGTATAAACAAAACATACGGAGGGAAGACGTAACCACGAGGGAGGTAAAACGGTGGACTGCCCAATCAGAAGCTACGCTACAGGACGCACTCAACGACGTCGACTGGGACATGTTCAGAGCATGCGCAGTCGACATCAACGAGTTTACGGAAGTAGCAGTATGCTTCGTCAATATGCTAGCGGAGGAGATTATCCCCACTGCGAGGGTCACCACATTCCCAAACCAGAAACCGTGGATGGACAGATCGATCCGCACTGCAGTAAACGCCAGGACCGCCTCCTACAACGCGGGTCTCGCCACTGGCGATATGAGCGCCTACAAAGCGGCCTCATACGGCGTGCGGCGCGCGGTGAGAGATGCCAAACGCCGGTACCGGGAGCGTGTGGAGTCCCGCTTCCACCAGGGCGACACACGGAGTATGTGGCACGGACTACGCACCATTACGGACTACAAAGCCAGGGACACTGCGCCGATCAACGCCGACTCTGCATTCACCAACGAGCTGAATCAGTTCTACGCCCGTTTCGAGGTTAGCCAGGCGGCTAACGCTATCTACCGCCTGAATACCGAGGACAGTGACGTCATCAGCGAGAGACCGGTGACCAGCATCGCGGAGCATGACGTCCGAGCGGCATTGAGGAGAGTGAACACAAGGAAAGCGGCGGGGCCAGACGGCATCACCGGCCGTCTGCTGCGCTGCTGTGCTGACCAGCTAGCAGGTGTGTTCACTTACATCTTCAACGAGTCCCTGGCGAAGTCTGTGGTCCCCACATGCTTCAAAAGATCCACCATTATCCCTGTGCCCAAGAACAGCAAACCCTCATCCCTGAACGATTACCGGCCAGTTGCACTGACCTCGGTAGTAATGAAGGTGTTTGAGAGGCTGCTGAAGAACATCATCTCCTCCTCCATCCCAGACACCACAGATCCGCTGCAGTTCGCCTACCGATCCAACAGATCCACAGAGGATGCCATCGCCCACGTCCTGCACACCACCCTCAGCCACGTGGACAAGAAACAGGGTAACTATGTGCGAATGCTGTTTGTTGATTACAGTTCAGCGTTTAACACAATAGTGCCCTGCAGACTGTTCACAAAGCTCAGGGATCTGGGACTTAACAGCCGTCTATGTGCATGGGTGTTGGACTTCCTCACTGGCAGAACTCAGGTGGTGAGGGTGGGTAGATGCGTCTCTAACAGCATCACCATCAACACAGGAGCACCTCAGGGATGTGTCCTCTCGCCACTGCTCTACTCCCTCTACACTTCAGACTGTGTGGCCACCCATGGCTCCAACACCATTGTGAAGTTTGCTGACGACACAGTGGTGTTGGGTGCCATCTCCAACAACGATGAGGCGGCCTACATGGGTGAAGTGAAGAATCTGGCATCATGGTGCCAGGACAACCACCTCCAGCTGAACGTCGGCAAGACCAAGGAGCTGGTGGTGGACTTCAGAAGGGGTCAGCACAGAGACTACAAGCCCATTATCATCAATGGAGCTCCAGTGGAGAGGGTGCAGTCCTTCAAATATCTTGGTGTCCACATCTCCTCAGACCTGACATGGGCTGCCCACATTCAGGTCCAGACCAAAAAGGCTAGGCAGTGCCTGTATCACCTACGACAACTGAGGAAGTTCAGGGTCTCTCCAAAGATCCTCAGGATTTTCTATACAGGCGCTGTGGAGAGCATCCTCACACAGAACATGACATCGTGGTTTGGGAACAGCTGTGTGAAGGACCAAAAAGCTCTCCAGAGAGTGATCCGTACAGCAGAACGCTGCTGCAGGATTGCTCTCCCCCCGCTTCAGGACACCTACACCAGGAGATGCCGGACTAGAGCAACGCAGATACTGAAGGACCCGTCCCATCCTGGCAACAAACTGTTCCAACTTCTGCAATCTGGTAGAAGGTTCCGCATCATCCGGGCAAGGACAGAGAGACTCAAGAGGAGCTTCTATCCCCAAGCCATCCGGGCCCTAAACACACACACACCCGCCCTCTCACATCATCTATAATTGACTGAGACAGGACTCTCTTCCAGACACTCTAAACCAAGGCACAATGTACATTCCAAATTCCTTTAATTTTAAATATGTTTATATTGTCTATTCTGTAAAATAGTCAGATGTCTATTCATATTAATGTACAGAATTCACCTGCTTGCTGCTACTACTGCACATTCACCCAATGTATATACTATTTATATATATATATATATATATATATAATGTTCTTCCTCTACCCCCCCCCCCCCCCCCCATTTTTGCACATGTCGAGGAGCGTGTCAGGCTACATTTCACTGTGTGTTATACTTGTGTATACTTGTCTATGCATGTGACAAATAAAGAACCTTGAACCTTGAACCTTGAGAAGCAGCCTAAAGCCCAACAGATTCATCTTTCCAGACTGAAAATATCTCAGAGTGGGGAGGAAGGGGAAGTGAGAGAGCTGGTCAGCCTCGTCCTCCAGACTGGCCAGAGCAGAGGACGCCAGGGAGTCGGTGTGCTCGGACAGCGTGTCCAACACTTTGCCGTTCACATAGCCGCTCATGAGGTAGCGGATCAACTCTATCTTACGGGTATAGTCTGGATGTGCGATATTGATGAACGGTGAGAGAGATTGAAGGGGAAAAGAAGAGGAAGGAGACAGAGTTGGGTAAGAGGATTATATAAATTGTGAGGAATGATTGAATAAGAGACGAAAAAAACAATCCAAAGGAGGCGAGAAATGACAAGGGAAAAAAAGTGGAAGGACACATGAGGCATGCTTATGTAACAAAAAATCAACATAAAATTATTGATGGCAAAGAACACATTGAAGTGACATGGAAACACTCGCCTGGTTTGGACAGAGGCATGGGAATAGGACAGTACTTCCTGGATGCTGTTGGAGGACTGTTGACATAATAAAAAATACCTTTTATTTATATATGCATATAAAATTAGCCAATGTGATTAGAATACAATCGTTTACACATTTCTAACAAAATGCTGCTGCATTAAATATGAATTATCACTGCATGACTGGATCTGCTGTTTGACCCCCACCAACCTGGTCCCGTCCTGATATTCTAACTCTGTAATATGCAACTTCTGTCAGTGTTCTGATACTGGAAACTGAATTTCCCGGAGGAACCACCCGAGGGATTAATAACGTTCTATCTAATCTACATCGACAACAGAAAAAGAAAATCTGCTGCTTGCAACAGCATTGTGTTAGAAGCATTTTTACTGGAGTGAATGCATTTAACTGTACTTGCATCATCTGTTAAAAGTACTTATATATTGCAATAAGACTGCAAAAAGCAAAGGGGACTGAATTCTATAGTATGTGGTATGTGTATAAGGTGACACATGTATGCAGTTTCCTGCCATTAGTGTAATGTAAACTTGGAATCATCACATATCTACAGGTATTTGTACTGAATGAAATGAGCTGTGGTGATTAAAAGCATCAGCAAAAGCATACTTACTAGTGGCCTTTTCTTCTTAGGTCTGGATCTTGATGCTTCTGGGACTGAAGATCACAGCCAAGTCACCAGTTTCATAAACAATAAACAAACAAAAAGCAAATAAACAAAACACTTTCAGAGATCGCACAACTTTTGTTTTCATCTTCATATGATAATGTTCCTTGAATCGAATCTACCATACACTACCATACACACTCTACTACAGTGTATCAAACTATTCTAAATACTTCCACAAACAATGACATACCCATCTTTGTCTTTTTGTGGCTTTCACCAAAAACTCTCCCCCTGGTGGATCCTGTGTTGACGTATGTGATTTTAGGAGAAAAACAAAAACAAAATCATTTTAAATGGTTACATTAAATGTAATAATATCAACATTCAATAGATTTGACTGTACATGTATCAACTGGTGTAAAATACATGTTCCTTGATCCTTGGTCAGGGAACATAAATTACTGTTGTTTCAGCCATCAGGTACTCCTCTAAAATTCAGCCTGGACTCCAAATATAAAGCATACAATACATACAAACATACAAATCACCTTTGCTGGTCTTGTTGCCTGCGTGCTCCACTTGCCCCTCTGAAGTGCTCAGTGGGTCATCCTGTCCCTTGTTGAGCTCAATCTTCTCCATCACATTCCTCACTTCCTCCACCTGCGTGGTCCTCACCTCCCGTGGCTCCATAATCGTTGCCTCCTCCTGGTTGTTGATCATTCGAGTTAGTTTACACAATGGGTCAAACTTTGAACTTTATCCTGCTTTATGCCTCCTAGTTTGTAGCAGACTAAGTATATATGACGTATGAAAGGGAACAGAGTGGAGTTAAAGTGTGAGGGTGAAGGAGAAGATGTTGTGACTCAGTGATGATGATGATGATGATGACCAAACGTCAGTCTACTGGAAGTGCAAAATGCTACAGACCCCTGACTCCACCAAAACATCGTGCTTAAGACTACATACCTTTTCTTCAAGGCCCGTGTACAATGTGCTCTTTAAACAAACTAAAGTAAAATGTGATCATTTCTGCCCAGATAACTAACATTTAAATATCCACAAAGGTTCCGATGCAACGTTATCTATACCCATCACTATTTTATTAAGCTACACCATCACTTGATTTTATGCCATTTACAGTGTGTAAGTACTTTAATACTACTTTAATTAACATAGATTCTCATTCACACATCACATGTATCAGTTACACATATATCAATGAAGGAAGAAAACAGGCACAAACAGATTGTCAGTTGTCTAAGTAGCTGCAATCTGCAGATCAGTCTTTTGATAACTTTGCTTTCTTTCTATCTTTAAGCGTGATAGCAGCAAAAGTGGCTGTCACTCAAGATTTGGAAAGGAAAAATAAGCCACCATATGTTGTTAACTACTGCTGAGGAAGAAACCAACACTTATAAATGATGTGCTGCTTATGTGAAAATGGGAGAAGGATTGATGATTGAATTTCTGTTTTTACAGTAAAATGGTCTTCTAACAGGTAAACATAAGAAAATATTTTTAGACACTAAACATAAATCATAACTTTAAAACTGCAGGATCTGAATCTTACCTTTACAAAGGTACTCATAACATCAGCCCATCCTCTGAAGGGATTCCTGAACATAGGCTGTTAGTCTGCAGCCAGGGGTTAATATTTCATATCCGAGTTCTCCTTTTTTGCTCTTCTTCCCAAGAAGCAGTGCTGGTTTGTAGCCAAGGGCATGGAGTTTTTCAAGCTGCAATAAAGCATGATATTTATATTTATTGGACAGCCTGAGGCGTTCTTCAGTAAACTGGACTACCCCACAGCAGAGCTGGACTGGGACAAAAAATCAGCCCGGGCATTTTGACTAGAGACCGGCCCACCAGGTATTATAGGAAAAACCATAAAGCCTTTGAATGAAAACAAACGTCGTTGTGACAGTGATGTACACTGTCTTGTTGGTACATATGTATCAATCTAATAAACTTAAACCTACACCATCCTCCCTATTCTGCTATTCTAAACAGTACTTAGCCGAAACCCAAAGACTGCTTGGTTGAGTTAACTTCCTGAACTATCTACAACATATGGTGGAAACCTGAAATTAAGACAGAGAAGACTAGAGGTGAGACATGACCATTACTGAATATTAAAAATAATAAATGACAGATTTAGTGATATTTTCATCAACTATTTATTTACCACAAACCTGTTTCTCCATCACCTGTTCAGCTCTGATGATTCAGTAAGGACATCTCCTGGTTTCATCTTCATGTTTCCCTCTCACCAGATAACCAAACCGATATCGTGACCAGCAGCTTTTACAGCTGTGGCTCCAACAAACATCAGCTGATACTAGAAAGTAATATTAAATAAATTCTAACAACAGCTTATCAAGTTTAAAGGCGCTTCTGCTGTTTAACGCGACCTCCGCTAGTTTCCTCTTTCTGGCGCAAAGCGGGAGATAAACAAGCAAGAGAGACGGGACTTGTGGCAGAAACGCCGATCAGCTGATCATTGATCAGTTTCATGATTGAAGTAGCAGCAGGAGAGGGAGGGGGGAGAGTGAGAGAAGAAGAGGCAGCTGACAGCGTAAAGACACAGAATAACTCCAGCTTTGTGTCTTTTTTTATTGTAGCTGAAGTACGGGACAAATCGCGTTTATTTTCAGCTCAATACAAAACGCATAATATTAACTCTGAATACCAGAGGATTCCGTTTTTTATGGCACGGTTGGCAACTCTACTAAGTAACCATATGAATAAAATAAAGTTCACCAGTAACATCATAGCACCCACCCAACTGTACAGAAACTCCATCATGCTAGCTAGTACACAGTACCAGTTATTGTAACTGACTGTAGCACAACGTTAGCACAAGTTAGCACAACGAAAATAAACTACACCTAAACTTGGTTTGACCCAGATAGACTGCAGGTCATAACTTCTTACCTGAAGCTCATTTCACCTGACAGTCGGACTGGCGGCCGCCTTGGGTCTCTCCACCTCCGCCACCCCTTTCCCCCATCCACCTGCTGGCCTCCACCACTTGCTAATTTTACTGAATCCGTGTAAGCTCCACCATAGCCACTACCAAACAATTGAGTTATTTTTACACGTCTGCCAGCATCTGTCCAATCCGCCACCTTTCACTGTTTACACGGTTACGAAAAAAAGACAACAACAAAACATTGGCCCATTTAAAACGAAAAATGACCATCGGCCCACCGGGCAAATGCCCGGTATGCCCGATGGCCAGTCCAGCTATGCTGATGGGGACTGTGAGGGTTTGTAGTTAAATTCCTGCTCTTACAGGATCAGTGAGTGTCTGTTTAAAGATTATTAACATACTTTTACATCACTATGGAACACCAGCATTTCTGCAGAGGACAGAACCCCCTGCCTTAATCTACCATGATGCTCTGTGCTATGTTGTCATGGCAATATGAAGTCAAATAAATACAAATGTAGAAAAATGCACATTTAAAGGAGGACAAGAAGACAGGCAACTGGAAGAGCTTTTGAAGCAGGAAAACTTTTCTGGATTTCTCTTAATTTAACTGGAAATTTTGCTAATACAAGTCAAGGAGGAAACAAGGAGGCAGGTTGGATTATATTTGAGGACAGGACGCATGAAGGAGAAGCATGAGGAGAGAGAAACAGCAGAGCGATGGTGAAGAGCTAATCGTGGATCAAGTCGAAGAAGCAAGCATCAAAACTGTGAGTAAACATAACACACAAAGAGTTAAAAATTACTGTGCTGATTAAGGAAACATTAAATTTGGTTAGTTTGGGGTCTCGAGCTTCAGGTTTGTGGCTTCAGTTACTCTCAAAATTGAGGAAAGACAAAAAATGTTTCTTTTGAAAGGTTGTTGGAGGATTCTTAGTGTAAGAAATATCTGGGTGTTCATCTGCTTTTATTTAAAAACAAAAAAAGTTGAATTTTATTTAGTCACATTGGAAAGGGAAAATTGGAGGATCAGGACAATAACGTGGCCAAATTTACTGTTTCCTTAATCAGAACAATAATTTTGATCTGAACTAGAAATGTTGAAATGGGTTATTTTCTTTCTTCTCTACTGATCACTGTGTTACATGTTTAGTTACTTGTCAGTCTACATAGTTAATGGTACTTTTGAAAAAATGCAGTTTATTCTTAATTTTGTAGAAAAAGGCTCTGCACCTGTGAAAAACAAATCCAAACCCCCCAAATCACTGTAGATCAGAGTAGCTAAGCTCTGGTTAACTGCAATTATATTACAGGAGATTAAAAATATTAGGATGATTGAAAGAAACAAAGATTGCTTTAATGTCTGAAGATTTGACTTTCTTATTGAAAGAGACAAAAAATAATCCATGTGTGACACTGAGAAAAAACTAAAAGCTAAAAAGATCTGGAGGTCCAACTGTTGTTATACAAATGTGCAAACTTGATTTAATGACATTAGAAAGAAAAAATGGGATGTTTAAAAAGGTAATATATAAAAATGATTTTTATATTACTTGAAAAAATGATGTTGGTTAGTGCAGCTGTATTTGGAAAAACTGCTGGGTCACTAGTAAGATGAGATTTAATGTGATAAACTGAGGGAAGGTAATATAATCTGCACACTCGCTATTATTGTTGTAATCCACACACCACCATTATTGTTGCATCCATACACCAGCAAATATTTTATCAAACATTAATCATAATTGGTGATCAATGCAAGTTTTAAGCAATTATATTTATTTGCATTCAAAACCAATTTACAAAATATAAAAAAGAATCTTGTTTTTTTTAAGAAAAAAAGACGTTTCTAACTGACTTCAGTTAGCTGAGCTGTAGAGGAGATTGATGAGCACGCAATAAAGTGAACTTGTTAGGGAGAGATTGCAATCAACTCAAATTTTGATGATAGACACAGATAAAAATGAGCGTTTTTTTAGACACTGGTGTGTGGACCAATCACATGATTATAAACCAGGTGAAAATTGACTTCAAACTTTTGAGCTGTAGTGTAGATTGATTACAATGATAGCGTATAGTTATCTATTACAGAAGAATGTATAGAAGTATGAGGACAGAAAGACACTGTTAAAAAGCTATGAGCTGTCTTGATGCAGAGAAAGTGGAGTTTGTCATCCTGGAGCTGCTGCCAAGATGAATGATGCTCTGCCTCTGTGCTCAAGTTCAGACATAGGCTTTAAGCAACCATGAGCCACTGATAAGCGTGATAGATTAATAAGCATGTATAAAGTGGACTTGTTAAACAGCTCTGATAGGAGAAAGTCAATGAGCACGCAATAAAGTGGACTTGTTAGGGACAGTTTACCATCAGCCTTGATAAAGTTGAACTTATTTTGTATTGAAAGACAGACTTTAAAGTAGATTCTTATTTGAAACTGGTGATAAAATCCAGGTCAGACACAGTTACATACAAGCATACAGTACACACTACTGCTCAAAGGTCAGAGGTCAGTTAGAAAAGTCCCTGCTTTTAATAGAAAATTGGCTTTAATGTAACATCACATGAAGGTTATCAGTAATGTTTCACAGCTTTAATCAAATCCTTCATCATCCATAATTGTGATGGAAAAATGTCTGCAAGCGTGCAGGAGCCCATTTATAGAGACAATCAGTCCTGTGTTATAATGTTCATTGAAGTTTATCAGGTCAGACGACCAACAGATGATAAGAAATATAATCTTACTAATTATTAGAGTTGAAAAGTACTTTGCTAAGCAAAATTCAATGAGGTTAGGCTTGAGCTGGAGACGTTAACATAAAAGGTTCAGTTGGTGATGCATGAAAGAAAATAATTTTCTTCTAAAAATCTATTGGAGAATTCTGATTGTAAGAAATGAAAAATATTCAAAGACTGAAACTGTTGAAAAAAGTGAAGGTTTTATGCAGCCGGGTGTTGCAGCCCCTTTAGAGGAAAATGTAAACTTGGCTTCATGAGATTAAAAACAAACACTGGGATGATCCAGACACATTTATTGTTTCTTTAATCACCACAATAGTTTCAGTTTGTGCAAAAATCTTTAAAAAGCTGTTTTGAGTGATAAGTTAGGCTTTAATGTGTTAAGCTTGCATTAGATAAGACAATGTACCACCCCATATGGAAAAGAAATAGTAAAAACTTATATGTGATTACTCATGAAAGTGGCCACTTTCTCATTACTTTCATATATTGTTTTAGTAAGTATCCAAAACATACAAGTTTCATTATATAATTTTTCAAGGGATCTTATATCTGTTTTCACTCTTATCTGCTTTTCATACAAGTTTCACACAAGACAGATACAAACTTTATAAGATTTATATATATCTTTTCCATATGGGACTGAACACAGGAGGGATTATTGCTGAAAATGGGTCTCTGAACACCTCTGTAGATATTCTATTAAAAATCATTGATGATTTGTGATCAGTGTTAATATTAAGCATTTATATGATTATTTTGATAAATTGCTGTGATTCAATCTGAAACCAAATTTGAGTCTATTCTGAAAACAAGACATTTCTAATTCACCTCAGACTTTTGAGCTGTAGTCTACATTGTAATGATAGTGTATGGTTATTGATTAGAGCAGATGATATGAGACTATCAGGAGAGACTGTTAAAAAGCTATGAGCTGTCTTGATGCAGAGAAAGTGGAGTTTGTCATCCTGGAGCTGCTGCCAAGATGAATGATGCTCTGCCTCTGTGCTCAAGTTCAGACATAGGCTTTAAGCAACCATGAGCCACTGATAAGCGTGATAGATTAATAAGCATGTATAAAGTGGACTTGTTAAACAGCTCTGATAGGAGAAAGTCAATGAGCACGCAATAAAGTGGACTTGTTAGGGACAGTTTACCATCAGCCTTGATAAAGTTGAACTTATTTTGTATTGAAAGACAGACTTTAAAGTAGATTCTTATTTGATACTGGTGATAAAATCCAGGTCAGATACAGTTACATACAAGCATACAGTACACACTACTGCTCAAAGGTCAGAGGTCAGTTAGAAAAGTCCCTGCTTTTAATAGAAAATTGGCTTTAATGTAACATCACATGAAGGTTATCAGTAATGTTTCACAGCTTTAACCAAATCCTTCATCATCCATAATTGTGATGGAAAAATGTCTGCAAGCGCGCAGGAGCCCATTTATAGAGACAATCAGTCCTGTGTTATAATGTTCATTGAAGTTTATCAGGTCAGACGACCAACAGATGATAAGAAATATAATCTTACTAATTATTAGAGTTGAAAAGTACTTTGCTAAGCAAAATTCAATGAGGTTAGGCTTGAGCTTGAGACGTTAACATAAAAGGTTCAGTTGGTGATGCATGAAAGAAAATAATTTTCTTCTAAAAATCTATTGGAGAATTCTGATTGTAAGAAATGAAAAATATTCAAAGACTGAAACTGTTAAAAAAAGTGAAGGTTTTGTGCAGCCGGGTGTTGCAGCCCCTTTAGAGGAAAATGTAAACTTGGCTTCATGAGATTAAAAACAAACACTGGGATGATCCAGACACATTTATTGTTTCTTTAATCACCACAATAGTTTCAGTTTGTGCAAAAATCTTTAAAAAGCTGTTTTGAGTGATAAGTTAGGCTTTAACGTGTTAAGCTTGCATTAGATAAGACAATGTACCACCCCATATGGAAAAGAAATGGTAAAAACTTATATGTGATTACTCATGAAAGTGGCCACTTTCATGAGTAAATCATATAAGGCTTACATGATTTACTCATGAAAGTGGCCACTTTCTCATTACTTTCATATATTGTTTTAGTAAGTATCCAAAACATACAAGTTTCATTATATAATTTTTCAAGGGATCTTATATCTGTTTTCACTCTTATCTGCTTTTCATACAAGTTTCACACAAGACAGATACAAACTTTATAAGATTTATATATATCTTTTCCATATGGGACTGAACACAGGAGGGATTATTGCTGAAAATGGGTCTCTGAACACCTCTGTAGATATTCTATTAAAAATCATTGATGATTTGTGATCAGTGTCAATATTAAGCATTTATATGATTATTTTGATAAATTGCTGTGATTCAATCTGAAACCAAATTTGAGTCTATTCTGAAAACAAGACATTTCTAATTCACCTCAGACTTTTGAGCTGTAGTCTACATTGTAATGATAGTGTATGGTTATTGATTAGAGCAGATGATATGAGACTATCAGGAGAGACTGTTAAAAAGCTATGAGCTGTCTTGATGCAGAGAAAGTGGAGTTTGTCATCCTGGAGCTGCTGCCA
This sequence comes from Perissodus microlepis, assembly GCF_051167445.1. NCBI lineage: Eukaryota > Metazoa > Chordata > Actinopteri > Cichliformes > Cichlidae > Perissodus > Perissodus microlepis. The sequence goes on along the minus strand of NC_140473.1, from coordinate 1,740,641 downwards.
AGATGAATGATGCTCTGCCTCTGTGCTCAAGTTCAGACATAGGCTTTAAGCAACCATGAGCCACTGATAAGCGTGATAGATTAATAAGCATGTATAAAGTGGACTTGTTAAACAGCTCTGATAGGAGAAAGTCAATGAGCACGCAATAAAGTGGACTTGTTAGGGACAGTTTACCATCAGCCTTGATAAAGTTGAACTTATTTTGTATTGAAAGACAGACTTTAAAGTAGATTCTTATTTGAAACTGGTGATAAAATCCAGGTCAGACACAGTTACATACAAGCATACAGTACACACTACTGCTCAAAGGTCAGAGGTCAGTTAGAAAAGTCCCTGCTTTTAATAGAAAATTGGCTTTAATGTAACATCACATGAAGGTTATCAGTAATGTTTCACAGCTTTAATCAAATCCTTCATCATCCATAATTGTGATGGAAAAATGTCTGCAAGCGCGCAGGAGCCCATTTATAGAGACAATCAGTCCTGTGTTATAATGTTCATTGAAGTTTATCAGGTCAGACGACCAACAGATGAGAAGAAATATAATCTTACTAATTATTAGAGTTGAAAAGTACTTTGCTAAGCAAAATTCAATGAGGTTAGGCTTGAGCTGGAGACGTTAACATAAAAGGTTCAGTTGGTGATGCATGAAAGAAAATAATTTTCTTCTAAAAATCTATTGGAGAATTCTGATTGTAAGAAATGAAAAATATTCAAAGACTGAAACTGTTAAAAAAAGTGAAGGTTTTGTGCAGCCGGGTGTTGCAGCCCCTTTAGAGGAAAATGTAAACTTGGCTTCATGAGATTAAAAACAAACACTGGGATGATCCAGACACATTTATTGTTTCTTTAATCACCACAATAGTTTCAGTTTGTGCAAAAATCTTTAAAAAGCTGTTTTGAGTGATAAGTTAGGCTTTAACGTGTTAAGCTTGCATTAGATAAGACAATGTACCACCCCATATGGAAAAGAAATGGTAAAAACTTATATGTGATTACTCATGAAAGTGGCCACTTTCTCATTACTTTCATATATTGTTTTAGTAAGTATCCAAAACATACAAGTTTCATTATATAATTTTTCAAGGGATCTTATATCTGTTTTCACTCTTATCTGCTTTTCATACAAGTTTCACACAAGACAGATACAAACTTTATAAGATTTATATATATCTTTTCCATATGGGACTGAACACAGGAGGGATTATTGCTGAAAATGGGTCTCTGAACACCTCTGTAGATATTCTATTAAAAATCATTGATGATTTGTGATCAGTGTTAATATTAAGCATTTATATGATTATTTTGATAAATTGCTGTGATTCAATCTGAAACCAAATTTGAGTCTATTCTGAAAACAAGACATTTCTAATTCACCTCAGACTTTTGAGCTGTAGTCTACATTGTAATGATAGTGTATGGTTATTGATTAGAGCAGATGATATGAGACTATCAGGAGAGACTGTTAAAAAGCTATGAGCTGTCTTGATGCAGAGAAAGTGGAGTTTGTCATCCTGGAGCTGCTGCCAAGATGAATGATGCTCTGCCTCTGTGCTCAAGTTCAGACATAGGCTTTAAGCAACCATGAGCCACTGATAAGCGTGATAGATTAATAAGCATGTATAAAGTGGACTTGTTAAAGAGCTCTGATAGGAGAAAGTCAATGAGCACGCAATAAAGTGGACTTGTTAGGGACAGTTTACCATCAGCCTTGATAAAGCTTATCTTATTTTGTATTGAAAGACAGACTTTAAAGTAGATTTTTATTTGAAACTGGTGATAAAATCCAGGTCAGATACAGTTACATACAAGCATACAGTACACACTACTGCTCAAAGGTCAGAGGTCAGTTAGAAAAGTCCCTGCTTTTAATAGAAAATTGGCTTTAATGTAACATCACATGAAGGTTATCAGTAATGTTTCACAGCTTTAATCAAATCCTTCATCATCCATAATTGTGATGGAAAAATGTCTGCAAGCGTGCAGGAGCCCATTTATAGAGACAATCAGTCCTGTGTTATAATGTTCATTGAAGTTTATCAGGTCAGACGACCAACAGATGATAAGAAATATAATCTTACTAATTATTAGAGTTGAAAAGTACTTTGCTAAGCAAAATTCAATGAGGTTAGGCTTGAGCTTGAGACGTTAACATAAAAGGTTCAGTTGGTGATGCATGAAAGAAAATAATTTTCATCTAAAACTCTATTGGAGAATTCTGATTGTAAGAAATGAAAAATATTCAAAGACTGAAACTGTTAAAAAAAATGAAGGTTTTGTGCAGCCGGGTGTTGCAGCCCCTTTAGAGGAAAATGTAAACTTGGTTTCATGAGGTTAAAAACAAACACTGGGATGATCCAGACACATTTATTGTTTCTTTAATCACCACAATAGTTTCAGTTTGTGCAAAAATCTTTAAAAAGCTGTTTTGAGTGATAAGTTAGGCTTTAGCGTGTTAAGCTTGCATTAGATAAGACAATGTACCACCCCATATGGAAAAGAAATAGTAAAAACTTATATGTGATTACTCATGAAAGTGGCCACTTTCATGAGTAAATCATATAAGGCTTACATGATTTACTCATGAAAGTGGCCACTTTCTCATTACTTTCATATATTGTTTTAGTAAGTATCCAAAACATACAAGTTTCATTATATAATTTTTCAAGGGATCTTATATCTGTTTTCACTCTTATCTGCTTTTCATACAAGTTTCACACAAGACAGATACAAACTTTATAAGATTTATATATATCTTTTCCATATGGGACTGAACACAGGAGGGATTATTGCTGAAAATGGGTCTCTGAACACCTCTGTAGATATTCTATTAAAAATCATTGATGATTTGTGATCAGTGTCAATATTAAGCATTTATATGATTATTTTGATAAATTGCTGTGATTCAATCTGAAACCAAATTTGAGTCTATTCTGAAAACAAGACATTTCTAATTCACCTCAGACTTTTGAGCTGTAGTCTACATTGTAATGATAGTGTATGGTTATTGATTAGAGCAGATGATATGAGACTATCAGGAGAGACTGTTAAAAAGCTATGAGCTGTCTTGATGCAGAGAAAGTGGAGTTTGTCATCCTGGAGCTGCTGCCAAGATGAATGATGCTCTGCCTCTGTGCTCAAGTTCAGACATAGGCTTTAAGCAACCATGAGCCACTGATAAGCGTGATAGATTAATAAGCATGTATAAAGTGGACTTGTTAAACAGCTCTGATAGGAGAAAGTCAATGAGCACGCAATAAAGTGGACTTGTTAGGGACAGTTTACCATCAGCCTTGATAAAGTTGAACTTATTTTGTATTGAAAGACAGACTTTAAAGTAGATTCTTATTTGAAACTGGTGATAAAATCCAGGTCAGATACAGTTACATACAAGCATACAGTACACACTACTGCTCAAAGGTCAGAGGTCAGTTAGAAAAGTCCCTGCTTTTAATAGAAAATTGGCTTTAATGTAACATCACATGAAGGTTATCAGTAATGTTTCACAGCTTTAATCAAATCCTTCATCATCCATAATTGTGATGGAAAAATGTCTGCAAGCGTGCAGGAGCCCATTTATAGAGACAATCAGTCCTGTGTTATAATGTTCATTGAAGTTTATCAGGTCAGACGACCAACAGATGATAAGAAATATAATCTTACTAATTATTAGAGTTGAAAAGTACTTTGCTAAGCAAAATTCAATGAGGTTAGGCTTGAGCTTGAGACGTTAACATAAAAGGTTCAGTTGGTGATGCATGAAAGAAAATAATTTTCTTCTAAAAATCTATTGGAGAATTCTGATTGTAAGAAATGAAAAGTATTCAAAGACTGAAACTGTTTCACACAGTAGAAATTTTTATTCATCGTTTATATTGTTTTTTTTTCTGATTTTAGTGTTTATTTGTGAGTCACTGAACAGACTCTTCTGGTTGTTAATGGCCGTGTGCAGAGGATGCCCAGCATTGTTCATAATGTCCAGCAGTTTTTTAGTGTCCTTTTCTCTGCCACTGTTACCAGAGTGTCCAGCTTCATGCCGACCACAGAGCCCGCCTTCCTGATCAGTTTCTCCAGCCTGGATGAGTCCTTCTTTGCTGTGCTGCTCCCCCAGCACACCACAGCATAGAAAAGTACTCCAGCAACCACTGACTGGTAAAACATCCTCAGGAGCTTGCTTCTCCCCAAGACAAGAACCAACAGACTTAAAAACTCCTTTGTCCCACACGCCATCAAACTGTTTAACTCCTCTCTGGAGGGGAGAGGGAGGGGAAACAGGTGTACAAAGGAGGGGGGAACAACTAAGCTGTAGTGCCTCTTCACCTCACTGTGCAATACCTTTTGTGCAATACTTTTGTTAATAGTCAACGGTGCAATAGACTCCATACTTGAAATGTGCAATTCACTTGTATTTTTATTTTTATTCCTATTTATTCTATTTATCCCCTTCGTATATTTTATTTATATATGTCTCTGTATTTATATATGTGTGTGTGTGTATATATATATATATAATATTCTGTAACTGTAACTTCTGTCGGTGCTGTGTTTTTGGAAACCGAATTTCCCAGGGGAACCCACCCGAGGGATTAATAAAGTCTTATCTTATCTTATCTTATCTTATCTTATCTTATCTTATCTTATCTTATCTTATCTTATCTTATCTTAATTTCTCAATAGCCTCTGGTCTTAAACTCAACATTCCAAAATGTGAACGTCTCCCTGTTAAATTCTGCACAGATACTATTATATCAGGTGTTCCTGTTAAAAATAATGTTAAATATCTTGGTATTATCATTCAAAGAGACCAAGATGCCAGATTATCTGAAAATTTTGACCCTCTTATAACTGCAATACAACATAGATTTAATCTTTGGCTTCAAAGAGATTTATCCATTACTGGAAGATCCTTGGTAGCCAAAGTTGAAGGCCTCTCCCGACTTATTTATGCAACTATGGCACTTGATGTTTCGAAAGAATTATGCACAAAAATTGATAAAATATTTGGTCGACACCCCCATCTCCTAGTAGACTTAATTTTTGGCCTGTTAGCCAGAGATGGGACTGAAACACCTCAGAGCTATGCTAAAAAGTGGGCTTTGTGGATGGCTTTGTCAACCTGGATTTATTTAAATCCAGGTTGAAGACTCACCTATTCTCAGCTGCATTTGAATAAAGCACCAAATCCACACTTTTAAGCTTAAATTTCAAAACTTACATTTAACTACTGATTTTATCTACTCTTCTGATTTTATCTGTTTTGATTTTATATACTGTTTTGTTTGTTCGTTTGTTTGTTAATTAGTTTGTTTGTTTGTTTGCTTGTTTTAATGAATTTTAAATCATGCTTTTTATTTGTTTTTGTTTCTAATGTCTCTGTAAAGCACTTTGAATCACCTTGTTGTTGAATTGTGCTATACAAATAAACTTGCCTTGCCTTGCCTTGCTGCTCTTCTTTCTGAAAGCAGCTGCAAAAACCAAAACCAATTAGACCTCTGAACTCCACACAGGCCTACAGATGATCAAGAACTATAAAACAAAAAATCTCTGAATGTCTCACTTACACTTCTCCAAGACAAGATGGCTGAGGCCAACCGGACTTTTGCTGTCCTTGCTTCTTGGGGAAGCTTTTTCCAGTCTTTCTGTGGCACAATCTTTCCGTTTGGAGCTCTTGATTCGCCCATCTGACGTCCTGTCCTCTATCCTGAGGAACCAGGGATCAGAGTGGCGGTCTGCAGTTTGTACAAAGATCACTTGGTTATTACTGAATCAAAACACCTGAAGTAAAAGCCCCAAATTAAGATGACTTTAACAGGTAAAGGACTTTACTCACCTAGATATTTACGCACACCCACAGCACGTGGTGTGGTAAAGGTCGGCCAAGATTTTGACCACATGTCAGAAACTGGATCAAAATTGGACTAAACTCACTTGAACTCTGACTTTTTCTGCACTTAGAACTATCACAAGACATTAAAACAAAACATCGGGCATTGATGACATCATAGGAATCTAACATTCTAATCTATGCAAACTGTCTCCAAGGCTACATAATATCAAATTAAATCATAGCAAAGGAGTAAAAAGCAGGATCAGTCTTAGGGTGTATGTTACATGTTTGCCAGTTTGGATGAGTGAGTGCAGTACTTCATCGGCCTGTGTTGTAGCAACCTGTTGAACCTGCTGAGAAACTGTTCTTTGTCCACTGTGCCCCAAACTTCACATGCTCCATAAAAGTCGAGGCCTAGAGACCTCTGCATAGTTATTAGCATTAGGTTATCAGTATCATCTGATATATATGACATTTACAGTACAGTACTCACACATGACATAGGAGAGAATAAATATGAACATTTTGACATAAATTTGATCATATGAAATTGGATTTTTTTTTTAAATATGAAAAAATTTAACTTTTTCCTTCCGTCATACTTCAGAAATATAATATGTTAATTTTTTGAACATTTTAAAACATTTAAGTTTGCTCGTTGTATTTATAAGATCCTACATTGACGTGCTCCACAATCATTGGTCAGTCATGTTAAAATCCATTATCAGTGGAAAACAAACCTGATCCTCTACTAGAGGCGATTGTGCAATACCTTTTAGACATAACACTCAGCAAACAGTTATTATTAGTTAAAGTCAGTGAGATTTGGAGTGATACATGACACATGACGGAATAAGACACGCAGACTTAGCATGGCGAACCGACGAGGAACACGTACACTGTGAATACATACAGAGGGAAAAGGGGACTAGAGATGGGACATGGACATAACTAAGCACAAGCAATTCAATTCAATTCAATTCAATTTTATTTATATAGCGCCAAATCACAACAAAAGTCGCCTCAAGGCGCTTCATAGATACAGAGAAAAACCCAACAATCATATGACCCCCTATGAGCAAGCACTTTGGCGACAGTGGGAAGGAAAAACTCCCTTTTAACAGGAAGAAACCGCCGGCAGAACCAGGCTCAGGGAGGGGCGGCCATCTGCTGCGACCGGTTGGGGTGAGAGAAGGAAGACAGGATAAAAGACATGCTGTGGAAGAGAGACAGAGGTTAATAACAGATATGATTCAATGCAGAGAGGTCTATTAATACATAGTGAGTGAGAAAGGTGACTGGAAAGGAAAAACTCAATGCATCTTGGGAATCCCCCGGCAGCCTACGTCTATTGCAGCATAACTAAGGGAGGATTCAGGGTCACCTGGTCCAGCCCTAACTATATGCTTTAGCAAAAAGGAAAGTTTTAAGCCTAATCTTAAAAGTAGAGATAGTTTCTGTCTCCCGAATCCAAACTGGAAGCTGGTTCCACAGAAGAGGGGCCTGAAAACTGAAGGCTCTGCCTCCCATTCTACTTTTAAATACTCTAGGAACAACAAGTAGGCCTGCAGAGCGAGAGCGAAGTGCTCTAATAGGGTGATATGGTACTACAAGGTCATTAAGATAAGATGGGGCCTGATTATTTAAGACCTTGTATGTGAGGAGCAGGATTTTGAATTCAATTCTGGATTTAACAGGAAGCCAATGAAGGGAAGCCAAAACAGGAGAAATATGCTCTCTCCTTCTAGTCCCTGTCAGTACTCTTGCTGCAGCATTTTGGATTAGCTGAAGGCTTTTCAGTGAGTTTTTTGGACATCCTAATAATAATGAATTACAGTAGTCCAGCCTGGAAGTAATAAATGCATGAACTAGTTTTTCAGCGTCACTCTGAGACAGGATATTTCTAATTTTAGAGATGTTGCGCAAATGGAAGAAAGCAGTCTTACATATTTGTTTAATATGTGCGTTGAAGGACATGTCCTGATCAAAAATGACTCCAAGGTTCCTCACAGCGTTACTGGAGGCCAAGGTAATGCCATCCAGAGTATGAATCTGGTTAGATACCATATTTCTAAGATTTTCAGGGCCGAGTACAATAACCTCAGTTTTATCTGAATTAAGAAGCAGAAAGTTAGCGGCCATCCAGGTCTTTATGTCTTTAAGACATTCCTGCAGTTTAACTAATTGGTGTGTGTCATCTGGCTTCATGGACAGATAGAGCTGGGTGTCATCTGCATAGCAGTGAAAATGTATGCTATGTCTTCTAATGATGCTGCCTAAGGGAAGCATGTATAATGTAAACAGAATTGGTCCTAGCACTGAACCCTGTGGAACTCCATAATTAACCTCAGTGTGTGAAGAGGACTCTCCATTTACATGCACAAATTGGAGTCTATTAGATAGATATGATACAAACCACTGCAGTGCAGTACCTGTAATACCTACAGCATGTTCTAATCGCTCTAATAGGATATTATGGTCGACAGTATCAAACGCTGCACTGAGGTCTAGCAGGACAAGCACAGAGATGAGTCCACTGTCAGAGGCCATAAGAAGATCATTTGTAACCTTCACTAAAGCTGTTTCTGTGCTGTGATGAGCTCTGAAACCTGACTGAAACTCTTCAAATAAACCATTCCTCTGCAGATGATCTGTTAGCTGTTTGACAACTACTCTTTCAAGGATGTTTGATATGAAAGGAAGGTTGGAGATTGGCCTATAATTAGCTAAGACTGCTGGGTCTAGAGATGGCTTTTTGAGCAAAGGTTTAACCACAGCCAGCTTGAAGGCCTGTGGTACATAGCCGACCATTAGAGATAGGTTGATCATATTTAAGATCGAAGAATTAATCAATGGCAGGACTTCTTTGAGCAGTTTTGTAGGAATGGGGTATAAAAGACACGTTGATGGTTTGGAGGAAGTAATTACTGAAGTTAACTCAGAAAGATCAATTGGAGAAAAAGAGTCTAACTTAACATCAATGGTACTAAGAGTAGCTGTAGATAATATTACATCTGTGGGATGATTACTGGTAATTTTTTCTCTAATGATAAAAATTTTATTTGTGAAGAAGTTCATGAAGTCATTACTAGTTAACGTTAAAGGGATGGTTGGCTCAACAGAGCTCTGACTCTTTGTCAGCCTGGCTACAGTGCTGAAGAGAAACCTGGGGTTGTTCTTATTTTCTTCAATCAGTGATGAATAGTAAGATGTTCTGGCTTTGCGGAGGGCTTTCTTATAAAGCAGCAAAGTATTTCTCCAGGCTAAATGATGATCCTCTAAATTTGTGACGCGCCATTTCATCTCCAGATTACGAGTCATCTGCTTTAGGGTACGTGTTTGAGAATTATACCACGGAGTCAGGTACTTCTGATTAGAGACCTTAGTTTTCACTGGAGCTACAGTATCCAGAGTCGTACGTAGTGAGGAGGTGAAATTATTAACAAGATAATCAACCTCTGTTGGGGTAGCGTTCAGATAGCTGCTCTGCTCTGTGTTGGTACAGGACATTGAAGATGATAACAGTGGGTGGATTATATTCTTAAACTTAGTTACAGCGCTTTCAGAAAGACATCTACTTTGATAAAATCTACTCTCCACCGCTGTGTAATCAATTATTGTAAATGTAAATGTTATCAGGAAATGATCAGACAGGAGAGGGTTTTCAGGAAACACTGTTAAATGTTCAGTTTCTATGCCATATGTTAAAACAAGATCTAGAGTGTGATTAAAGTGGTGGGTGGGTTCTTTTACATTTTGAGAGAAGCCAATTGAGTCTAATAACAGACTAAATGCCATGTTGAGGCTGTCATTTTTAGCATCTACATGGATGTTAAAATCACCCACAATAATTATTTTATTTGAGCTCAGAACTAAATTAGATATAAAGTCTGAGAAATCAGACAGAAACTCTGTGTAAGGCCCAGGTGGACGATAGATGATAACAAGTAAGACTGGTTTCTGAGTTTCACAGCTGGGGTGGACAATGTTAAGCATCAGGCTTTCAAATGAATTAAAAGTCTGTCTTGGTCTTTCATTAATTAATAGGCTGGTGTGAAAAATTGCTGCCACACCGCCCCCTCGGCCTGTGCTTCGAGGTTTCTGGTAGTTAGAATGACTCGGGGGTGTTGATTCATTTAAACTAACATAATCATCCTGCTGCAACCAGGTTTCTGTAAGGCAGAGTAAATCAATTTGTTGATCAATTATTAAGTCATGTACTAACAGAGACTTGGAGGAGAGAGACCTAATATTTAATAATCCACATTTCACTGTTTTACTCTTTGGTTCAGATGTGGATACTGTATTGTTCTTTCTTTTTGATTGTTTATGTTTAAGTTGTTTGTTGCTGGTTTTTAGTTTGTTTTTTGTCTTTTTGGAAGCTGACACAGTCTCTATGGAGATGGGTTTTTGGGGGGGTAGCAGGAGGAGAGAAGCTGCAGAGAGGCGTGTAAGACTGCAACTCTGCTTCCTGGTCCCAACTCTGGATAGTCATATTTTGGGGGGTTTAATAAATTTGTCCATATTTCTAGAAATGAGAGCTGCTCCATCCAAAGTGGGATGGATGCCGTCTCTCCTAACAAGACCAGGTTTCCTCCAGAAGGTTTGCCAATTATCTATGAAGCCCACATCGTTTCTGGGACACCACTCAGACAGCCAGCAATTTAAGGAGAACATGCGGCTAAACATGTCACTCCTGGTCTGATTGGGGAGGGGACCAGAGAAAACTACAGAGTCCGACATTGTTTTAGCAAAGTTGCACATCGATTCAATATTGATTTTAGTGACCTCCGATTGGCGTAACCGGGTGTCATTACTGCCGACGTGAATTATGATTTTACTGAATTTACGTTTACCCTTAGCCAGCAGTTTTAAATTTCCTTCAATGTCGCCTGCTCTGGCCCCTGGAAGACAATTGACTATGGTTGCCAGTGTCTCTAGCTTCACATGTCTGAGAACAGAATCACCAATTACCAGAGTTTGACCCCCGGCGGGTGTGTCACCGAGTGGGGAAAAACGGTTAGACACATGAACGGGTTGGTGGTGTACCTGGGGCTTCTGTTTAGGACTATGCTTCCTCCTCACCGTGACCCAGCCGCCCTCTTTCCCCAGCTGCTTGGGGTCTGCCGGGGAACAGCTAGCGGGGCCTACGCTATCTTCGGCTGCACCAGCTACAGGGGCCTGGCTAGCTACGGGTGAATGAAGGGTGCGAAGCCGAGTCTCCAATTCAGTAATCCTGGCCTCCAGAGCTGCAAATATGCTACATTTGTTACAGATATCATTACTGCTAAAGGAGGCCGAGGAGTAACTAAACATCTGACACAATGAGCAAGAAAGTGCAGGAGGGACAGGTGAAGTAGCCATGGTGCTAACGAGTCGGCTACGAGCTAAGCTAAGCTAGCGAAACAGTACAGAGACAGTGAGTGAATACTTTGGCTATAAATTAGGTAGTGAGTACACAGAAAGTGTGCTTCGGATGAAGCACGTGAAGATTATACTATGAAAGAAGAATGTATTTAAAAGTTGTTAATTAAATTGCTAAGCAAATAAGCTACTCAGAAACACCACTGTGTTTGAGCAGGAACAGGAAGTGATACTCTACCGCAGAGCGAGCGAACACCAAGTGACAGCGCCACCAAAGTGGGCCAGAATGATCCAGCAGAACATGATGGCTGGGGGGGAAAACACACGTGACAGAAGGAATGGGTCACAAGGGCAAAGCATGTAAACGAGAGGAGGAGACGGGAGAAAAAGACATTACTGAAATACATGAAGGGCCAGGGCTGGGACAGCCAACCAGTCACAGACAAAGAGCCACATCATGCACCTGGGCACACATGAACATCACCCATCCCTTCCTCTGTCCTGCGTTCAGTTTAGGGTATCGAACTCAGGACCCTAGCCTCATCAGGCCGGGGTCTTTGTGTGGAGTCTGCATGTTCTCTCCAGCTTCCTCCCACAGTCTAAGGACATGCAGTTGGTGGGGGTCTTATCGCCCCGTTCACATTCACACAGAGATGAATTGAAGATCACCTTGTGGTTAGTGCCTTCTATTCGATGTACAGACTGAATAATAACACCTTCTAATTAGTTCTGTCTCCTATTGGTGCTCTTCTACGAGTAGTCAGTGCTTGATGGCTTACTAAGCTTAACTTTTTTCCACAACATTGATAACAAACACACACAAAACAACAACAACATATGTTATCTAAAAAAAACTTGATTGGACCACAGTTTTGATGTTCATCCTACATGTTTATTGAGATTGTCTAGTGTCTGCGACGGTATCTTCTCCCACGTCTGCGGACACCTGAGGCCTTGTGGGGTCTCCTGTGTCTGCGGGCGGGGCGAGGGGGCCTCGCATGTTTGCGTCTATACCTGCGTCGTGGCATTGTCCAAAACGGCGGTACCTGCTCCACGTCACGGGTTCTATTTATGGACTCACCTGGCAACTTTAGTGATGTCACTGCTGATGTTGTCACTGTTGGTGTGACCTCATGACCCATTCATGCCATCTGAACTGTGGTGTAATTATGAGGTCACAGGGGGACGTGAATTTATTCACAAAGTTGATAGAGAGTTTGGGTCATAACTCAAAGACGCAATGATGCAGTCAAATCATTTGGAATTAAATATCTCTGTCAGGGCGCCCCAGGGTGGCTGTGGCTACAATGTAGCTTGCCATCACCAGTGTGTGAATGGGTGGATGACTGGATGTGTAAAGTGCTTTGGGGTCCTTAGGGACTAGTAAAGCGCTATACAAATACAGGCCATTTACCATCTGTAAATTACAAGATTTAGAGGGTTCTGACATCACAGTCATCTTTCTGACATGACATCCAGTCTCTCTGTTGTGATGTCAGATATCAATGCCAGATTCGTCTCTCTGTTGTGATGTCAAATATCAATGCCAGATTCAATTCTCTGTTGTGATGTCAAATATTAATGCCAGACTCGACCTCTCTGTTGTGATGTCAAATATCAATGCCAGATTCACTTCTCTGTTGTGATGTCAAATATCAATGCCAGATTCGTCTCTCTGTTGTGATGTCAAATATTAATGCCAGACTCGACCTCTCTGTTGTGATGTCAAATATCAATGCCAGATCCTTATCTCTGCTGTGATGTCAAATATCAATGCCAGATTCATCTCTCTGTTGTGATGTCAAATATCAATGCCAGATTCAATTCTCTGTTGTGATGTCAAATATTAATGCCAGATTCGTGTCTCTGTGGGAAAAAGACTTTGTGACACGCGCTTGGGAAAAAGACTTTGTGACACGAGTGCGGGAAAAAGACTTTGTGACACGCAGGCAGAACAAAGACTTTGTGACACGCGCTTGGGAAAAAGACTTTGTGACACGAGTGCGGGAAAAAGACTTTGTGACACGAGTGCGGGAAAAAGACTTTGTGACACGCGCGTGGGAAAAAGTCTTTGTGACACGCAGGCAGAACAAAGACTTTGTGACACGCGCTTGGGAAAAAAGACTTTGTGACACGCGCGTGGGAAAAAGACTTTGTGACACGCAGGCAGAACAAAGACTTTGTGACAAGCGCGTGGGAAAAAGACTTGGTGACACGCAGGCAGAACAAAGACTTTGTGACACGCGCGTGGGAAAAAGACTTTGTGACAGGCAGGCAGAACAAAGACTTTGTGACACGCAGGCAGAAAAAAGACTTTGGGCGCTCATGCATGTACCGGCTCACTCCTGGTGGCCGATTGGCGGGGCCGGGCGCCTGTGGCCCGGCTGGGCTCCTTCCGGGGGGTGGGATGCCCTCAGGCCTCTGGGCTCTGGGCCTGAAGCTCGGTCCTCTCTGGCACAGCTGGCTGCCGGCGGAGCCCGCGGGCACGCCACTGCAACCCCCTCTGGCCTCTGCTCCGTAGCTGTGGGGTGACCTCTCGTTTGGGGCTCTACTCAGCTCTTCCCAGGAGGGTGGCACGGTCCCCCCCCCCCTTTGGTGGTCCTCCTCGGGTCCTTGTACTCTGGGGCCTCTGGATATCTGGGGCCTGGATCTCCTCCATACCTGCCTCATACCCTGGTGGACGGGGCTATGGCTCCCCACACTCCCTAGCAGATCGTTACATGGAGAAACCTTTGGAATACAAGCATGCTGATCCACACAGGTATGCACACAGGTGTACACACAGGTGTTCACAGACGCGGACTACACCTTTCTTGGCTGCTGCCTCAAAGCACATTGTGCGCTGTCTATCTTGCGTGCTGCACAATATCGTTTATTATTTAGTATCTACTGTTATCTACTGCTAGCTAGTTTATTGTGATGGTGCTGTTTTTATTATGTTGCTCTTTGTTGTTTGCTTTCTCTTCTGTTTTTTTTCTCCATACAGGTGATCCAGGCGTTTTGTTTGTTTGTTTGTTTTTTCCTTTCTTCCCCCCCTTCTCACCGTCTCTTCTCCCCTTTGGTTTTCTTTCTCTCCCTCTCTTTCTTTCATTCTTTCTCCCTGTCCTATCCCCCAGTCACGTCTGTCCCGTTTGTAGCAATCGAAAATAAAATAAATACATAATTATAATAAAGGTCAATCAAATGGACCAATATGGCAAGGCCATGATGATCCACTTGGTAAAATAAATCCGCTTGGCATCTTTCTTGGCCTTAAGACAACAATTCTGATGGCTAAAGATCCAAACGGGACACAAAAAAAAAAAAAGAAAAGAAAAAGACTTTGTGACACGAGTGCGGGAAAAAGACTTTGTGAGACGCGCGCGGGAAAAAGACTTTGTGACACGCAGGCAGAACAAAGACTTTGTGACTCGCTGGCAGAACAAAGAGTTTGTGACACGCAGGCAGAACAAAGACTTTGTGAGACGCGCGGGAAAAAGACTTTGTGACACGCAGGCAGAACAAAGACTTTGTGACACGCGCGGGAAAAAGACTTTGTGACACGCAGGCAGAACAAAGACTTTGTGACACGCAGGCAGAAGAAAGACTTTGTGACACGCAGGCAGAACAAAGAGTTTGTGAGACGCGCGCGGGAAAAAGACTTTGTGACACGCAGGCAGAACAAAGAGTTTGTGACACGCGCGTGGGAAAAAGACTTTGTGACACGCAGGCAGAACAAAGACTTTGTGACACGCGCGCGGGAAAAAGACTTTGTGACACGCAGGCAGAACAAAGACTTTGTGACACGCAGGCAGAACAAAGACTTTGTGACACGCAGGCAGAACAAAGACTTTGTGACACGCAGGCAGAACAAAGACTTTGTGACACGCGCGCAGGAAAAACACTTTGTGACACGCAGGCAGAACAAAGACTTTGTGACATGCAGGCAGAAGAAAGACTTTGTGACACGCGCGTGGGAAAAAGACTTTGTGACACGCAGGCAGAACAAAGACTTTGTGACACGCAGGCAGAACAAAGACTTTGTGACACGCGCACGGGAAAAAGACTTTGTGACACGCAGGCAGGACAAAGACTTTGTGACTCGCCACAAGGAGCAACAGGACAGTTGACCTACTGTATGCCAATGTGAGAGATGTATACAGAGCCAGCCCCCTCCCCCCACTAGGGAAGTCAGACCACAACCTGGTTTACCTACAGCCACAATACACACCCCTCGTCCAAAGGCAGCCTGTCACAACGCGCTCCATCCGGAGATGGACCCCAGAAAAGGAGGATGCTCTGAGAGACTGCTAACACGACAGACTGGGATGTGCTTCTGAGCCCACATGGTGAGGACATAGAGGGGGCGACACACTGTCTTACAGACTAAGTCAACTTTTGTGTGGACACAGTCGCCCCTGCTAAGACGGTACGGTGTTATCCTAATAACAAACCGTGGGTAACACAGGAAGTCAAAGCTGTCCTCAGCATGAAGAAGAAGGCTTTCAGGAGCAAAGTGAAGGAGGAGATGAAAGCAGCACAGCAGGAGGTGAAACGCTGCCTGAGGGAAGCAAAGGACACCTACAGGAGGAAGGTGGAGCAGAAGTTGGAGAGGAACAATATGAGGGAGGTCTGGAATGGTGTGAAAACCATCACAGGCCACAACACCAAGAAAAGCACAGTGGGGGGGACTGTGGAGAAGGCAAACGAACTCAACAACTTCTTCAACAGGTTTGACCAGCCCACAACCCCCCCACCCTCACCTTTACTACAGAGTCCTCTCCCCACTCTCCTACCTCCCTCGCTTCCCCCCCTTCCTGACACTATGACACCCCCCTCCTCCAATCCCTCTCTCAGCAGCAAGACATCTTCTCCCCCCCCCTCCTCCCAAACATCTCCTAGTGTCACAGTGGATCAGGTCAGGAGCCAACTGAGGAAGCTTCGCCCCAGAAAGGCAGCAGGCCCAGACAAGGTGTGTCCTAGGATGCTAAAGGCATGTGCTGCTAAACTTGGGGAGCCGCTACAACGAGTCTTCAACCTCAGTCTGCGACTGGGGAGAGTGCCCGCCCTATGGAAGACATCCTGCATCGTCCCGGTCCCCAAAAGGAACCGGCCCAATGAGCTGAATGACTTCCGACCGGTGGCACTGACGTCACATCTTATGAAGACTCTAGAGCGGCTCTTCCTCAACCTCCTCCGACCACAGGTACAACATGCCCAGGACCCACTACAGTTTGCATACAAGGCGGATGTCGGAGTGGAGGATGCCATCCTGTACCTCCTGCATAGAGCCCACTCACACCTGGATGGGGGAAAAGGCACGGTCAGGATCCTGTTTCTTGACTTTTCCAGTGCCTTTAATACCATCCGGCCCTGTATGCTTCAGGAAAAACTGAACAGGATGGAGGTGGACCCCTGCCTGGTGGCTTGGATCTCCGACTACCTCACCGACAGACCACAGTACGTCAGGCTGAAGGACATCACGTCTGACACTGTGGTCAGCAGCACAGGAGCACCACAGGGAACTGTGCTGTCCCCACTTCTCTTCACCCTGTACACCTCTGACTTCTGCTACAACTCTGAATTATGCCACATTCAGAAGTTTGCAGATGACACAGCCATCATGGGGTGTATCTGGGATGATCAGGAAGAGGAGTACAGAAGTCTGGTGAGGAACTTTGTCGCATGGAGTCACACAAAGCCACCTGCAACTCAACACCTCAAAGACTAAGGAACTGGTTGTGGACTTTGGGAGGTCCAGAGAAGGTCCACTGCCAGTTCAGATAGAGGGGGAGGAGGTGGAGGTGGTCAACAAGTACAAGTACCTCGGGCTGTGGGTGGACAACAAACTGGACTGGTCATGCAACACAGAGCACCTGTATAAAAAAGCCCAAAGCCGACTGTACTTCCTCAGGAGGCTGAGGTCTTTTAACATCTGCAGGAAGCTCCTGAGGATGTTTTACCAGTCAGTGGTTGCTGGAGTACTTTTCTATGCTGTGGTGTGCTGGGGGAGCAGCACAGCAAAGAAGGACTCATCCAGGCTGGAGAAACTGATCAGGAAGGCGGGCTCTGTGGTCGGCATGAAGCTGGACACTCTGGTAACAGTGGCAGAGAAAAGGACACTAAAAAACTGCTGGACATTATGAACAATGCTGGGCATCCTCTGCACACGGCCATTAACAACCAGAAGAGTCTGTTCAGTGACAGGTTGCTTCTCCCCAAGACAAGAACCAACAGACTTAAAAACTCCTTTGTCCCACACGCCATCAAACTGTTTAACTCCTCTCTGGAGGGGAGAGGGAGGGGAGACAGGAGGACAGAGGAGGGGGGAACAACTAAGCTGTAGTGCCTCTTCACCTCACTGTGCAATACCTTTTGTGCAATACTTTTGTTAATAGTCAACGGTGCAATAGACTCCATACTTGAAATGTGCAATTCACTTGTATTTTTATTTTTATTCCTATTTATTCTATTTATCCCCTTCGTATATTTTATTTATATATGTCTCTGTATTTATATATGTGTGTGTGTGTATATATATATATATATATAATATTCTGTAACTGTAACTTCTGTCGGTGCTGTGTTTTTGGAAACCGAATTTCCCAGAGGAACCCACCCGAGGGATTAATAAAGTTTTATCTTATCTTATCTTATCTTATCTTAATTTCTCAATAGCCTCTGGTCTTAAACTCAACATTCCAAAATGTGAACGTCTCCCTGTTAAATTCTGCACAGATACTATTATATCAGGTGTTCCTGTTAAAAATAATGTTAAATATCTTGGTATTATCATTCAAAGAGACCAAGATGCCAGATTATCTGAAAATTTTGACCCTCTTATAACTGCAATACAACATAGATTTAATCTTTGGCTTCAAAGAGATTTATCCATTACTGGAAGATCCTTGGTAGCCAAAGTTGAAGGCCTCTCCCGACTTATTTATGCAACTATGGCACTTGATGTTTCGAAAGAATTATGCACAAAAATTGATAAAATATTTGGTCGACACCCCCATCTCCTAGTAGACTTAATTTTTGGCCTGTTAGCCAGAGATGGGACTGAAACACCTCAGAGCTATGCTAAAAAGTGGGCTTTGTGGATGGCTTTGTCAACCTGGATTTATTTAAATCCAGGTTGAAGACTCACCTATTCTCAGCTGCATTTGAATAAAGCACCAAATCCACACTTTTAAGCTTAAATTTCAAAACTTACATTTAACTACTGATTTTATCTACTCTTCTGATTTTATCTGTTTTGATTTTATATACTGTTTTGTTTGTTCGTTTGTTTGTTAATTAGTTTGTTTGTTTGTTTGCTTGTTTTAATGAATTTTAAATCATGCTTTTTATTTGTTTTTGTTTCTAATGTCTCTGTAAAGCACTTTGAATCACCTTGTTGTTGAATTGTGCTATACAAATAAACTTGCCTTGCCTTGCCTTGCTGCTCTTCTTTCTGAAAGCAGCTGCAAAAACCAAAACCAATTAGACCTCTGAACTCCACACAGGCCTACAGATGATCAATAACTATAAAACAAAAAATCTCTGAATGTCTCACTTACACTTCTCCAAGACAAGATGGCTGAGGCCAACCGGACTTTTGCTGTCCTTGCTTCTTGGGGAAGCTTTTTCCAGTCTTTCTGTGGCACAATCTTTCCGTTTGGAGCTCTTGATTCGCCCATCTGACGTCCTGTCCTCTATCCTGAGGAACCAGGGATCAGAGTGGCGGTCTGCAGTTTGTACAAAGATCACTTGGTTACTACTGAATCAAAACACCTGAAGTAAAAGCCCCAAATTAAGATGACTTTAACAGGTAAAGGACTTTACTCACCTAGATATTTACGCACACCCACAGCACGTGGTGTGGTAAAGGTCGGCCAAGATTTTGACCACATGTCAGAAACTGGATCAAAATTGGACTAAACTCACTTGAACTCTGACTTTTTCTGCACTTAGAACTATCACAAGACATTAAAACAAAACATCGGGCATTGATGACATCATAGGAATCTAACATTCTAATCTATGCAAACTGTCTCCAAGGCTACATAATATCAAATTAAATCATAGCAAAGGAGTAAAAAGCAGGATCAGTCTTAGGGTGTATGTTACATGTTTGCCAGTTTGGATGAGTGAGTGCAGTACTTCATCGGCCTGTGTTGTAGCAACCTGTTGAACCTGCTGAGAAACTGTTCTTTGTCCACTGTGCCCCAAACTTCACATGCTCCATAAAAGTCGAGGCCTAGAGACCTCTGCATAGTTATTAGCATTAGGTTATCAGTATCATCTGATATATATGACATTTACAGTACAGTACTCACACATGACATAGGAGAGAATAAATATGAACATTTTGACATAAATTTGATCATATGAAATTGGATTTTTTTTTTAAATATGAAAAAATTTAACTTTTTCCTTCCGTCATACTTCAGAAATATAATATGTTAATTTTTTGAACATTTTAAAACATTTAAGTTTGCTCGTTGTATTTATAAGATCCTACATTGACGTGCTCCACAATCATTGGTCAGTCATGTTAAAATCCATTATCAGTGGAAAACAAACCTGATCCTCTACTAGAGGCGATTGTGCAATACCTTTTAGACATAACACTCAGCAAACAGTTATTATTAGTTAAAGTCAGTGAGATTTGGAGTGATACATGACACATGACGGAATAAGACACGCAGACTTAGCATGGCGAACCGACGAGGAACACGTACACTGTGAATACATACAGAGGGAAAAGGGGACTAGAGATGAGACATGGACATAACTAAGCACAAGCAGAACATGATGGCTGGGGGGGAAAACACACGTGACAGAAGGAATGGGTCACAAGGGCAAAGCATGTAAACAAGAGGAGGAGACGGGAGAAAAAGACATTACTGAAATACATGAAGGGCCAGGGCTGGGACAGCCAACCAGTCACAGACAAAGAGCCACATCATGCACCTGGGCACACATGAACATCACCCATCCCTTCCTCTGTCCTGCGTTCAGTTTAGGGTATCGAACTCAGGACCCTAGCCTCATCAGGCCGGGGTCTTTGTGTGGAGTCTGCATGTTCTCTCCAGCTTCCTCCCACAGTCTAAGGACATGCAGTTGGTGGGGGTCTTATCGCCCCGTTCACATTCACACAGAGATGAATTGAAGATCACCTTGTGGTTAGTGCCTTCTATTCGATGTACAGACTGAATAATAACACCTTCTAATTAGTTCTGTCTCCTATTGGTGCTCTTCTACGAGTAGTCAGTGCTTGATGGCTTACTAAGCTTAACTTTTTTCCACAACATTGATAACAAACACACACAAAACAACAACAACATATGTTATCTAAAAAAAACTTGATTGGACCACAGTTTTGATGTTCATCCTACATGTTTATTGAGATTGTCTAGTGTCTGCGACGGTATCTTCTCCCACGTCTGCGGACACCTGAGGCCTTTTGGGGTCTCCTGTGTCTGCGGGCGGGGCGAGAGGGCCTCGCATGTTTGCGTCTATACCTGCGTCGTGGCATTGTCCAAAACGGCGGTACCTGCTCCACGTCACGGGTTCTATTTATGGACTCACCTGGCAACTTTAGTGATGTCACTGCTGATGTTGTCACTGTTGGTGTGACCTCATGACCCATTCATGCCATCTGAACTGTGGTGTAATTATGAGGTCACAGGGGGACGTGAATTTATTCACAAAGTTGATAGAGAGTTTGGGTCATAACTCAAAGACGCAATGATGCAGTCAAATCATTTGGAATTAAATATCTCTGTCAGGGCGCCCCAGGGTGGCTGTGGCTACAATGTAGCTTGCCATCACCAGTGTGTGAATGGGTGGATGACTTGATGTGTAAAGTGCTTTGGGGTCCTTAGGGACTAGTAAAGCGCTATACAAATACAGGCCATTTACCATCTGTAAATTACAAGATTTAGAGGGTTCTGACATCACAGTCATCTTTCTGACATGACATCCAGTCTCTCTGCTGTGATGTCAAATATCAATGCCAGATTCGTCTCTCTGTTGTGATGTCAAATATTAATGCCAGACTCGACCTCTCTGTTGTGATGTCAAATATCAATGCCAGATTCATCTCTCTGTTGTGATGTCAAATATCAATGCCAGATTCGTCTCTCTGTTGTGATGTCAAATATCAATGCCAGATTCGTGTCTCTGTTGTGATGTCAAATATCAATGCCAGATTCGTGGCTCTGTTGTGATGTCAAATATCAATGCCAGATTCGTCTCTCTGTTGTGATGTCAAATATCAATGCCAGATTCGTGTCTCTGTTGTGATGTCAAATATCAATGCCAGATTCGTGTCTCTGTTGTGATGTCAAATATCAATGCCAGATTCGTCTCTCTGTTGTGATGTCAAATATCAATGCCAGATTCAATTCTCTGCTGTGATGTCAAATATCAACGCCAGATTCGTGTCTCTGTTGTGATGTCAAATATCAATGCCAGATTCATCTTTCTGTTGTGATGTCAAATATCAATGCCAGATTCGTGTCTCTGTTGTGATGTCAAATATCAATGCCAGATTCGTGTCTCTGTTGTGATGTCAAATATCAATGCCAGATTCGTGTCTCTGTTGTGATGTCAAATATCAATGCCAGATTCGTGTCTCTGTTGTGATGTCAAATATCAATGCCAGATTCGTCTCTCTGTTGTGATGTCAAATATCAATGCCAGATTCAATTCTCTGCTGTGATGTCAAATATCAACGCCAGATTCGTGTCTCTGTTGTGATGTCAAATATCAACGCCAGATTCATCTTTCTGTTGTGATGTCAAATATCAATGCCAGATTCATCTTTCTGTTGTGATGTCAAATATCAATGCCAGATTCACTTCTCTGTTGTGATGTCAAATATCAATGCCAGATTCGTGTCTCTGTTGTGATGTCAAATATCAATGCCAGATTCACTTCTCTGTTGTGATGTCAAATATCAATGCCAGATTCGTGTCTCTGTTGTGATGTCAAATATTAATGCCAGATTCATCTTTCTGTTGTGATGTCAAATATCAACGCCAGATTCGTGTCTCTGTTGTGATGTCAAATATTAATGCCAGATTCATCTTTCTGTTGTGATGTCAAATATCAACGCCAGATTCGTGTCTCTGTTGTGATGTCAAATATCAACGCCAGATTCGTGTCTCTGTTGTGATGTCAAATATCAATGCCAGATTCATCTCTCTGTTGTGATGTAGTTATAAAAACACAACAGCGCGGGAAAAAGACTTTGTGACACGCAGGCAGAACAAAGACTTTGTGACACGCAGGCAGAACAAAGACTTTGTGACACGCGCGCGGGAAAAAGACTTTGTGACACGCAGGCAGAACAAAGACTTTGTGACACGCAGGCAGAAGAAAGACTTTGTGACACGCCGGCAGAACAAAGACTTTGTGACACGCAGACAGAACAAAGACTTTGTGACACGCAGGCAGAAGAAAGACTTTGTGACACGCCGGGAGAACAAAGACTTTGTGACACGAAGGAAGAACAAAGACTTTGTGACACGCGCGCGGGAAAAAGACTTTGTGACACGCAGACAGAACAAAGACTTTGTGACAAGCAGGCAGAACAAAGACTTTGTGACACGCGCGTGAAAAAGACTTTGTGACACGCAGGCAGAACAAAGACTTTGTGACACGCAGGCAGAACAAAGACTTTGTGACACGCGCGTGAAAAAGACTTTGTGACACGCAGGCAGAACAAAGACTTTGTGACACGCAGGCAGAAGAAAGACTTTGTGACACGCCGGCAGAACAAAGACTTTGTGACACGCGCGCGGGAAAAAGACTTTGTGACACGCAGACAGAACAAAGACTTTGTGACAAGCAGGCAGAACAAAGACTTTGTGACACGCGCGTGAAAAAGACTTTGTGACACGCAGGCAGAACAAAGACTTTGTGACACGCAGGCAGAACAAAGACTTTGTGACACGCAGGCAGAACAAAGACTTTGTGACACGCAGGCAGAACAAAGACTTTGTGACAAGCAGGCAGAACAAAGACTTTGTGACACGCGCGTGAAAAAGACTTTGTGACACGCAGGCAGAACAAAGACTTTGTGACACGCGGGCAGAACAAGACTTTGTGACACGCGGGCAGAACAAAGACTTTGTGACACGCGCGTGAAAAAGACTTTGTGACACGCAGGCAGAACAAAGACTTTGTGACACGCGGGCAGAACAAAGACTTTGTGACACGCGGGCAGAACAAAGACTTTGTGACACGCGCGTGAAAAAGACTTTGTGACACGCAGGCAGAACAAAGACTTTGTGACACGCGGGCAGAACAAGACTTTGTGACACGCGGGGCAGAAAAAAGACTTTGTGACACGCGGGGCAGAACAAAGACTTTGTGACACGCGCGCGGGAAAAAGACTTTGTGACACGCAGGCAGAACAAAGACTTTGTGACACGCGGGCAGAACAAAGACTTTGTGACACGCGCGCGGGAAAAAGACTTTGTGACACGCAGGCAGAACAAAGACTTTGTGACACGCGGGCAGAACAAAGACTTTGTGACACGCGGGCAGAGCAAAGACTTTGTGACACGCGGGCAGTACAAAGACTTTGTGACACGCAGGCAGAACAAAGACTTTGTGACACGCGCGCGGGAAAAACAATTTGTGACACGCAGGCAGAACAAAGACTTTGTGACACGCGCGCGAGAAAAAGACTTTGTGACACGCGGGCAGAACAAAGACTTTGTGACACGCAGGCAGAACAAAGACTTTGTGACACGCGCGCGGGAAAAACAATTTGTGACACGCAGGCAGAACAAAGACTTTGTGACACGCAGGTAGAACAAAGACTTTGTGACACGCAGGCAGAAGAAAGACTTTGTGACACGCCGGCAGAACAAAGACTTTGTGACACGCAGGCAGAACAAAGACTTTGTGACACGCAGGCAGAACAAAGACTTTGTGACACGCGCGTGGGAAAAAGACTTTGTGACACGCAGGCAGAACAAAGACTTTGTGACACGCGCGGGAAAAAGACTTTGTGACACGCAGGCAGAACAAAGACTTTGTGACACGCAGGCAGAAGAAAGACTTTGTGACACGCAGGCAGAACAAAGACTTTGTGACACGTGCGCGGGAAAAACACTTTGTGACACGCAGGCAGAAAAAAGACTTTGGGCGCTCATGCATGTACCGGCTCACTCCTGGTGGCCGATTGGCGGGGCCGGGCGCCTGTGGCCCGGCTGGGCTCCTTCCGGGGGGTGGGATGCCCTCAGGCCTCTGGCCTCTGGGCCTGAAGCTCGGTCCTCTCTGGCACAGCTGGCTGCCGGCGGAGCCCGCGGGCACGCCACTGCAACCCCCTCTGGCCTCTGCTCCGTAGCTGCGGGGTGACCTCTCGTTTGGGGCTCTACTCAGCTCTTCCCAGGAGGGTGGCACGGTCCCCCCCCCCCTTTGGTGGTCCTCCTCGGGTCCTTGTACTCTGGGGCCTCTGGATATCTGGGGCCTGGATCTCCTCCATACCTGCCTCATACCCTGGTGGACGGGGCTATGGCTCCCCACACTCCCTAGCAGATCGTTACATGGAGAAACCTTTGGAATACAAGCATGCTGATCCACACAGGTATGCACACAGGTGTACACACGGGTGTTCACAGACGCGGACTACACCTTTCTTGGCTGCTGCCTCAAAGCACATTGTGCGCTGTCTATCTTGCGTGCTGCACAATATCGTTTATTATTTAGTATCTACTGTTATCTACTGCTAGCTAGTTTATTGTGATGGTGCTGTTTTTATTATGTTGCTCTTTGTTGTTTGCTTTCTCTTCTGTTTTTTTTCTCCATACAGGTGATCCAGGCGTTTTGTTTGTTTGTTTGTTTTTTCCTTTCTTCCCCCCTTCTCACCGTCTCTTCTCCCCTTTGGTTTTCTTTCTCTCCCTCTCTTTCTTTCATTCTTTCTCCCTGTCCTATCCCCCAGTCACGTCTGTCCCGCTTGTAGCAATCGAAAATAAAATAAATACATAATTATAATAAAGGTCAATCAAATGGACCAATATGGCAAGGCCATGATGATCCACTTGGTAAAATAAATCCGCTTGGCATCTTTCTTGGCCTTAAGACAACAATTCTGATGGCTAAAGATCCAAACGGGACACCAAAAAAAAAAAAAAAAAAAAAGACTTTGTGACACGCAGGCAGAACAAAGACTTTGTGACACGAGTGCGGGAAAAAGACTTTGTGACACGCAGGCAGGACAAAGACTTTGTGACACGCGCGGGAAAAAGACTTTGTGACACGCAGGCAGAACAAAGACTTTGTTACACGCAGGCAGAACAAAGACTTTGTGACACGAGTGCGGGAAAAAGACTTTGTGAGACGCGCGCGGGAAAAAGACTTTGTGACTCGCAGGCAGGACAAAGACTTTGTGACTCGCTGGCAGAACAAAGACTTTGTGACACGCAGGCAGAACAAAGACTTTGTGAGACGCGCGTGGGAAAAAGACTTTGTGACACGCAGGCAGAACAAAGACTTTGTGACACGCAGGCAGAAGAAAGACTTTGTGACACGCAGGCAGAACAAAGACTTTGTGAGACGCGCCCGGGAAAAAGACTTTGTGACACGCAGGCAGGACAAAGACTTTGTGACTCGCTGGCAGAACAAAGACTTTGTGACACGCGCGTGGGAAAAAGACTTTGTGACACGCAGGCAGAACAAAGACTTTGTGACACGCAGGCAGAACAAAAACTTTGTGACATGCAGGCAGAACAAAGACTTTGTGACACGCGCGCGGGAAAAAGACTTTGTGACACGCAGGCAGAACAAGACTTTGTGACACGCGCGCGGGAAAAAGACTTTGTGACACGCAGGCAGAACAAAGACTTTGTGACACGCAGGCAGAACAAAGACTTTGTGACACGCAGGCAGAACAAAGACTTTGTGACACGCAGGCAGAACAAAGACTTTGTGACACGCAGGCAGAACAAAGACTTTGTGACACGCGTGCGGGAAAAAGACTTTGTGACACGAGTGCGGGAAAAAGACTTTGTGACACGCGCGCGGGAAAAAGACTTTGTGACACGCAGGCAGAACAAAGACTTTGTGACACGCGCGCGGGAAAAAGACTTTGTGACACGCAGGCAGAACAAAGACTTTGTGACACGCGCGCGGGAAAAAGACTTTGTGACACGCCGGCAGAACAAAGACTTTGTGACACGCGCGCGGGAAAAAGACTTTGTGACACGCAGGCAGAACAAAGACTTTGTGACACGCAGGCAGAACAAAGACTTTGTGACACGCAGGCAGAACAAAGACTTTGTGACACGCGCGCGGGAAAAAGACTTTGTGACACGCAGGCAGGACAAAGACTTTGTGACTCGCCACAAGGAGCAACAGGACAGTTGACCTACTGTAGGCCAATGTGAGAGATGTATACAGAGTCAGCCCCCTCCCCCCACTAGGGAAGTCAGACCACAACCTGGTTTACCTACAGCCACAATACACACCCCTCGTCCAAAGGCAGCCTGTCACAACGCGCTCCATCCGGAGATGGACCCCAGAAAAGGAGGATGCTCTGAGAGACTGCTAACACGACAGACTGGGATGTGCTTCTGAGCCCACATGGTGAGGACATAGAGGGGGCGACACACTGTCTTACAGACTACGTCAACTTTTGTGTGGACATAGTCGCCCCTGCTAAGACGGTACGGTGTTATCCTAATAACAAACCGTGGGTAACACAGGAAGTCAAAGCTGTCCTCAGCATGAAGAAGAAGGCTTTCAGGAGCAAAGTGAAGGAGGAGATGAAAGCAGCACAGCAGGAGGTGAAACGCTGCCTGAGGGAAGCAAAGGACACCTACAGGAGGAAGGTGGAGCAGAAGTTGGAGAGGAACAATATGAGGGAGGTCTGGAATGGTGTGAAAACCATCACAGGCCACAACACCAAGAAAAGCACAGTGGGGGGGACTGTGGAGAAGGCAAACGAACTCAACAACTTCTTCAACAGGTTTGACCAGCCCACAACCCCCCCACCCTCACCTTTACTACAGAGTCCTCTCCCCACTCTCCTACCTCCCTCGCTTCCCCCCCTTCCTGACACTATGACACCCCCCTCCTCCAATCCCTCTCTCAGCAGCAAGACATCTTCTCCCCCCCCTCCTCCCAAACATCTCCCAGTGTCACAGTGGATCAGGTCAGGAGCCAACTGAGGAAGCTTCGCCCCAGAAAGGCAGCAGGCCCAGACAAGGTGTGTCCTAGGATGCTAAAGGCATGTGCTGCTAAACTTGGGGAGCCGCTACAACGAGTCTTCAACCTCAGTCTGCGACTGGGGAGAGTGCCCGCCCTATGGAAGACATCCTGCATCGTCCCGGTCCCCAAAAGGAACCGGCCCAATGAGCTGAATGACTTCCGACCGGTGGCACTGACGTCACATCTTATGAAGACTCTAGAGCGGCTCTTCCTCAACCTCCTCCGACCACAGGTACAACATGCCCAGGACCCACTACAGTTTGCATACAAGGCGGATGTCGGAGTGGAGGATGCCATCCTGTACCTCCTGCATAGAGCCCACTCACACCTGGATGGGGGAAAAGGCACGGTCAGGATCCTGTTTCTTGACTTTTCCAGTGCCTTTAATACCATCCGGCCCTGTATGCTTCAGGAAAAACTGAACAGGATGGAGGTGGACCCCTGCCTGGTGGCTTGGATCTCCGACTACCTCACCGACAGACCACAGTACGTCAGGCTGAAGGACATCACGTCTGACACTGTGGTCAGCAGCACAGGAGCACCACAGGGAACTGTGCTGTCCCCACTTCTCTTCACCCTGTACACCTCTGACTTCTGCTACAACTCTGAATTATGCCACATTCAGAAGTTTGCAGATGACACAGCCATCATGGGGTGTATCTGGGATGATCAGGAAGAGGAGTACAGAAGTCTGGTGAGGAACTTTGTCGCATGGAGTCACACAAAACCACCTGCAACTCAACACCTCAAAGACTAAGGAACTGGTTGTGGACTTCGGGAGGTCCAGAGAAGGTCCACTGCCAGTTCAGATAGAGGGGGAGGAGGTGGAGGTGGTCAACAAGTACAAGTACCTCGGGCTGTGGGTGGACAACAAACTGGACTGGTCATGCAACACAGAGCACCTGTATAAAAAAGCCCAAAGCCGACTGTACTTCCTCAGGAGGCTGAGGTCTTTTAACATCTGCAGGAAGCTCCTGAGGATGTTTTACCAGTCAGTGGTTGCTGGAGTACTTTTCTATGCTGTGGTGTGCTGGGGGAGCAGCACAGCAAAGAAGGACTCATCCAGGCTGGAGAAACTGATCAGGAAGGCGGGCTCTGTGGTCGGCATGAAGCTGGACACTCTGGTAACAGTGGCAGAGAAAAGGACACTAAAAAACTGCTGGACATTATGAACAATGCTGGGCATCCTCTGCACACGGCCATTAACAACCAGAAGAGTCTGTTCAGTGACAGGTTGCTTCTCCCCAAGACAAGAACCAACAGACTTAAAAACTCCTTTGTCCCACACGCCATCAAACTGTTTAACTCCTCTCTGGAGGGGAGAGGGAGGGGAAACAGGTGGACAAAGGAGGGGGGAACAACTAAGCTGTAGTGCCTCTTCACCTCACTGTGCAATACCTTTTGTGCAATACTTTTGTTAATAGTCAACGGTGCAATAGACTCCATACTTGAAATGTGCAATTCACTTGTATTTTTATTTTTATTCCTATTTATTCTATTTATCCCCTTCGTATATTTTATTTATATATGTCTCTGTATTTATATATGTGTGTGTGTATATATATATATATATAATATTCTGTAACTGTAACTTCTGTCGGTGCTGTGTTTTTGGAAACCGAATTTCCCAGAGGAACCCACCCGAGGGATTAATAAAGTTTTATCTTATCTTATCTTATCTTATCTTATCTTATCTTATCTTATCTTATCTTATCTTATCTTATCTTATCTTAATTTCTCAATAGCCTCTGGTCTTAAACTCAACATTCCAAAATGTGAACGTCTCCCTGTTAAATTCTGCACAGATACTATTATATCAGGTGTTCCTGTTAAAAATAATGTTAAATATCTTGGTATTATCATTCAAAGAGACCAAGATGCCAGATTATCTGAAAATTTTGACCCTCTTATAACTGCAATACAACATAGATTTAATCTTTGGCTTCAAAGAGATTTATCCATTACTGGAAGATCCTTGGTAACCAAAGTTGAAGGCCTCTCCCGACTTATTTATGCAACTATGGCACTTGATGTTTCGAAAGAATTATGCACAAAAATTGATAAAATATTTGGTCGACACCCCCATCTCCTAGTAGACTTAATTTTTGGCCTGTTAGCCAGAGATGGGACTGAAACACCTCAGAGCTATGCTAAAAAGTGGGCTTTGTGGATGGCTTTGTCAACCTGGATTTATTTAAATCCAGGTTGAAGACTCACCTATTCTCAGCTGCATTTGAATAAAGCACCAAATCCACACTTTTAAGCTTAAATTTCAAAACTTACATTTAACTACTGATTTTATCTACTCTTCTGATTTTATCTGTTTTGATTTTATATACTGTTTTGTTTGTTCGTTTGTTTGTTAATTAGTTTGTTTGTTTGTTTGCTTGTTTTAATCAATTTTAAATCATGCTTTTTATTTGTTTTTGTTTCTAATGTCTCTGTAAAGCACTTTGAATCACCTTGTTGTTGAATTGTGCTATACAAATAAACTTGCCTTGCCTTGCCTTGCTGCTCTTCTTTCTGAAAGCAGCTGCAAAAACCAAAACCAATTAGACCTCTGAACTCCACACAGGCCTACAGATGATCAATAACTATAAAACAAAAAATCTCTGAATGTCTCACTTACACTTCTCCAAGACAAGATGGCTGAGGCCAACCGGACTTTTGCTGTCCTTGCTTCTTGGGGAAGCTTTTTCCAGTCTTTCTGTGGCACAATCTTTCCGTTTGGAGCTCTTGATTCGCCCATCTGACGTCCTGTCCTCTATCCTGAGGAACCAGGGATCAGAGTGGCGGTCTGCAGTTTGTACAAAGATCACTTGGTTACTACTGAATCAAAACACCTGAAGTAAAAGCCCCAAATTAAGATGACTTTAACAGGTAAAGGACTTTACTCACCTAGATATTTACGCACACCCACAGCACGTGGTGTGGTAAAGGTCGGCCAAGATTTTGACCACATGTCAGAAACTGGATCAAAATTGGACTAAACTCACTTGAACTCTGACTTTTTCTGCACTTAGAACTATCACAAGACATTAAAACAAAACATCGGGCATTGATGACATCATAGGAATCTAACATTCTAATCTATGCAAACTGTCTCCAAGGCTACATAATATCAAATTAAATCATAGCAAAGGAGTAAAAAGCAGGATCAGTCTTAGGGTGTATGTTACATGTTTGCCAGTTTGGATGAGTGAGTGCAGTACTTCATCGGCCTGTGTTGTAGCAACCTGTTGAACCTGCTGAGAAACTGTTCTTTGTCCACTGTGCCCCAAACTTCACATGCTCCATAAAAGTCGAGGCCTAGAGACCTCTGCATAGTTATTAGCATTAGGTTATCAGTATCATCTGATATATATGACATTTACAGTACAGTACTCACACATGACATAGGAGAGAATAAATATGAACATTTTGACATAAATTTGATCATATGAAATTGGATTTTTTTTTTAAATATGAAAAAATTTAACTTTTTCCTTCCGTCATACTTCAGAAATATAATATGTTAATTTTTTGAACATTTTAAAACATTTAAGTTTGCTCGTTGTATTTATAAGATCCTACATTGACGTGCTCCACAATCATTGGTCAGTCATGTTAAAATCCATTATCAGTGGAAAACAAACCTGATCCTCTACTAGAGGCGATTGTGCAATACCTTTTAGACATAACACTCAGCAAACAGTTATTATTAGTTAAAGTCAGTGAGATTTGGAGTGATACATGACACATGACGGAATAAGACACGCAGACTTAGCATGGCGAACCGACGAGGAACACGTACACTGTGAATACATACAGAGGGAAAAGGGGACTAGAGATGAGACATGGACATAACTAAGCACAAGCAGAACATGATGGCTGGGGGGGAAAACACACGTGACAGAAGGAATGGGTCACAAGGGCAAAGCATGTAAACGAGAGGAGGAGACGGGAGAAAAAGACATTACTGAAATACATGAAGGGCCAGGGCTGGGACAGCCAACCAGTCACAGACAAAGAGCCACATCATGCAACTGGGCACACATGAACATCACCCATCCCTTCCTCTGTCCTGCTTTCAGTTTAGGGTATCGAACTCAGGACCCTAGCCTCATCAGGCCGGGGTCTTTGTGTGACAAAGACTTTGTGACACGCAGGCAGAACAAAGACTTTGTGACACACAGGCAGAACAAAGACTTTGTGAGACGCGCGTGGGAAAAAGACTTTGTGACACGCAGGCAGAACAAAGACTTTGTGACACGCAGGCAGAAGAAAGACTTTGTGACACGCAGGCAGAACAAAGACTTTGTGAGACGCGCGTGGGAAAAAGACTTTGTGACACGCAGGCAGAACAAAGACTTTGTGACACGCAGGCAGAACAAAGACTTTGTGAGACGCGCGCGGGAAAAAGACTTTGTGACACGCAGGCAGGACAAAGACTTTGTGACACGCAGGCAGAACAAAGACTTTGTGAGACGCGCGTGGGAAAAAGACTTTGTGACACGCAGGCAGAACAAAGACTTTGTGACACGCAGGCAGAAGAAAGACTTTGTGAGACGCGCGTGGGAAAAAGACTTTGTGACACGCAGGCAGAACAAAGACTTTGTGACACGCAGGCAGAACAAAGACTTTGTGAGACGCGCGTGGGAAAAAGACTTTGTGACACGCAGGCAGAACAAAGACTTTGTGACACGCAGGCAGAAGAAAGACTTTGTGACACGCAGGCAGAACAAAGACTTTGTGACACGCAGGCAGAACAAAGACTTTGTGACATTTAGGCAGAACAAAGACTTTGTGACACGCAGGCAGAACAAAGACTTTGTGACACGCAGGCAGAACAAAGACTTTGTGACACACAGGCAGAACAAAGACTTTGTGACACGCAGGCAGAACAAAGACTTTGTGAGACGCGCTTGGGAAAAAGACTTTGTGACACGCAGGCAGAACAAAGACTTTGTGACACGCAGGCAGAACAAAGACTTTGTGAGACGCGCGCGGGAAAAAGACTTTGTGACACGCAGGCAGGACAAAGACTTTGTGACTCGCTGGCAGAACAAAGACTTTGTGACACGCAGGCAGAACAAAGACTTTGTGACACGCACGCGGGACAAAGACTTTGTGACACGCGCGCGGGAAAAAGACTTTGTGACACGCAGGCAGAACAAAGACTTTGTGACACGCAGGCAGAACAAAGACTTTGTGACACGCAGGCAGAACAAAGACTTTGTGACACGCAGGCAGAAGAAAGACTTTGTGACACGCAGGCAGAACAAAGACTTTGTGACACGAAGGCAGAACAAAGACTTTGTGACACGAAGGCAGAACAAAGACTTTGTGACACGCAGGCAGAACAAAGACTTTGTGACACGCAGGCAGAACAAAGACTTTGTGACACGCAGGCAGAACAAAGACTTTGTGACACGCAGGCAGAACAAAGACTTTGTGACACGCAGGCAGAACAAAGACTTTGTGACACGCAGGCAGAAGAAAGACTTTGTGACACGCAGGCAGAACAAAGACTTTGTGACACGCAGGCAGAACAAAGACTTTGTGACATTTAGGCAGAACAAAGACTTTGTGACACGCAGGCAGAACAAAGACTTTGTGACACGCAGGCAGAACAAAGACTTTGTGACACGCAGGCAGAACAAAGACTTTGTGAGACGCGCGCGGGAAAAAGACTTTGTGACACGCAGGCAGGACAAAGACTTTGTGACACGCAGGCAGAAGAAAGATTTTGTGACACGCAGGCAGAACAAAGACTTTGTGAAACGCAGGCAGAAGAAAGACTTTGTGACACGCAGGCAGAACAAAGACTTTGTGACACGCAGGCAGAACAAAGACTTTGTGACACGCAGGCAGAACAAAGACTTTGTGACACGCAGGCAGAACAAAGACTTTGTGACACGCAGGCAGAACAAAGACTTTGTGACACGCAGGCAGAACAAAGACTTTGTGACACGCAGGCAGAAGAAAGACTTTGTGACACGCAGGCAGAACAAAGACTTTGTGAGACGCGCGTGGGAAAAAGACTTTGTGACACGCTGGCAGAACAAAGACTTTGTGACACGCAGGCAGAACAAAGACTTTGTGACACGCAGGCAGAACAAAGACTTTGTGACACGCGCGGGAAAAAGACTTTGTGACACGCAGGCAGAACAAAGACTTTGTGACACGCAGGCAGAAGAAAGACTTTGTGACACGAGTGCGGGAAAAAGACTTTGTGAGACGCGCGCGGGAAAAAGACTTTGTGACTCGCAGGCAGAAGAAAGACTTTGTGACACGAGTGCGGGAAAAAGACTTTGTGAGACGCGCGGGAAAAAGACTTTGTGACTCGCTGGCAGAACAAAGACTTTGTGACACGCGCGGGAAAAAGACTTTGTGACACGCAGGCAGAAGAAAGACTTTGTGACACGAGTGCGGGAAAAAGACTTTGTGAGACGCGCGCGGGAAAAAGACTTTGTGACTCGCTGGCAGAACAAAGACTTTGTGACACGCGCGGGAAAAAGACTTTGTGACACGCAGGCAGAAGAAAGACTTTGTGACACGCAGGCAGAAGAAAGACTTTGTGAGACGCACGCTGGAAAAAGACTTTGTGACACGCAGGCAGAACAAAGAGTTTGTGACACGCAGGCAGAACAAAGACTTTGTGACTCGCTGGCAGAACAAAGAGTTTGTGACACGCAGGCAGAACAAAGACTTTGTGACACGCAGGCAGAACAAAGACTTTGTGAGACGCAGGCAGAAGAAAGACTTTGTGAGACGCGCGTGGGAAAAAGACTTTGTGACACGCAGGCAGAACAAAGACTTTGGGAGACGCGCGTGGGAAAAAGACTTTGTGACACGCTGGCAGAACAAAGACTTTGTGACACGCAGGCAGAACAAAGACTTTGTGACATTTAGGCAGAACAAAGACTTTGTGACACGCAGGCAGAACAAAGACTTTGTGACACGCAGGCAGAACAAAGACTTTGTGACACGGTGGCAGAACAAAGACTTTGTGACACGCAGGCAGAACAAAGACTTTGTGACACGCAGGCAGAACAAAGACTTTGTGAGACGCGCGCGGGAAAAAGACTTTGTGACACGCAGGCAGGACAAAGACTTTGTGACTCGCTGGCAGAACAAAGACTTTGTGACACGCGCGGGAAAAAGACTTTGTGACACGCAGGCAGAACAAAGACTTTGTGACACGCAGGCAGAAGAAAGACTTTGTGACACGAGTGCGGGAAAAAGACTTTGTGAGACGCGCGCGGGAAAAAGACTTTGTGACTCGCAGGCAGGACAAAGACTTTGTGACTCGCTGGCAGAACAAAGACTTTGTGACACGCGCGGGAAAAAGACTTTGTGACACGCAGGCAGAAGAAAGACTTTGTGATACGCAGGCAGAACAAAGACTTTGTGACACGCAGGCAGAAGAAAGACTTTGTGACACGCAGGCAGAACAAAGACTTTGTGAGACGCACGCGGGAAAAAGACTTTGTGACACGCAGACAGGACAAAGACTTTGTGATTCGCTGGCAGAACAAAGAGTTTGTGACACGCAGGCAGAACAAAGACTTTGTGAGACGCACGCGGGAAAAAGACTTTGTGACACGCAGACAGGACAAAGACTTTGTGACACGCAGGCAGAACAAAGACTTTGTGACACGCAGGCAGAACAAAGACTTTGTGAGACGCAGGCAGAAGAAAGACTTTGTGAGACGCAGACAGGAAAAAGACTTTGTGACACGCAG
The DNA here is from genome assembly GCF_051167445.1 of Perissodus microlepis. Lineage (NCBI taxonomy): Eukaryota > Metazoa > Chordata > Actinopteri > Cichliformes > Cichlidae > Perissodus > Perissodus microlepis. The sequence continues at coordinate 1,705,532 of NC_140473.1, read as the reverse complement.
ACAGGAAAAAGACTTTGTGACACGCAGGCAGAACAAAGACTTTGTGACACGCAGGCAGAAGAAAGACTTTGTGAGACGCGCGTGGGAAAAAGACTTTGTGACACGCAGGCAGAACAAAGACTTTGTGACACGCAGGCAGAACAAAGACTTTGTGAGACGCGCGTGGGAAAAAGACTTTGTGACACGCAGGCAGAACAAAGACTTTGTGACACGCAGGCAGAACAAAGACTTTGTGACATTTAGGCAGAACAAAGACTTTGTGACACGCAGGCAGAACAAAGACTTTGTGACACGCAGGCAGAACAAAGACTTTGTGACACGCAGGCAGAACAAAGACTTTGTGAGACGCGCGTGGGAAAAAGACTTTGTGACACGCAGGCAGAACAAAGACTTTGTGACACGCAGGCAGAACAAAGACTTTGTGACACGCAGGCAGAAGAAAGACTTTGTGAGACGCGCGTGGGAAAAAGACTTTGTGACACGCAGGCAGAACAAAGACTTTGTGACACGCAGGCAGAAGAAAGACTTTGTGACACGCAGGCAGAACAAAGACTTTGTGACACGCAGGCAGAACAAAGACTTTGTGACACGCAGGCAGAAGAAAGACTTTGTGACACGCAGGCAGAACAAAGACTTTGTGAGACGCGCGTGGGAAAAAGACTTTGTGACACGCAGACAGAACAAAGACTTTGTGACACGCAGGCAGAACAAAGACTTTGTGAGACGCGCGCGGGAAAAAGACTTTGTGACACGCAGGCAGAACAAAGACTTTGTGACACGCAGGCAGAACAAAGACTTTGTGAGACGCGCGTGGGAAAAAGACTTTGTGACACGCAGGCAGAACAAAGACTTTGTGACACGCAGGCAGAACAAAGACTTTGTGACACGCGCGGGAAAAAGACTTTGTGACACGCAGGCAGAACAAAGACTTTGTGACACGCAGGCAGAAGAAAGACTTTGTGACACGAGTGCGGGAAAAAGACTTTGTGAGACGCGCGCGGGAAAAAGACTTTGTGACTCGCAGGCAGAAGAAAGACTTTGTGACACGAGTGCGGGAAAAAGACTTTGCGAGACGCGCGCGGGAAAAAGACTTTGTGACTCGCTGGCAGAACAAAGACTTTGTGACACGCGCGGGAAAAAGACTTTGTGACACGCAGGCAGAAGAAAGACTTTGTGACACGAGTGCGGGAAAAAGACTTTGTGAGACGCGCGCGGGAAAAAGACTTTGTGACTCGCTGGCAGAACAAAGACTTTGTGACACGCGCGGGAAAAAGACTTTGTGACACGCAGGCAGAAGAAAGACTTTGTGACACGCAGGCAGAACAAAGACTTTGTGAGACGCATGCTGGAAAAAGACTTTGTGACACGCAGGCAGAACAAAGAGTTTGTGACACGCAGGCAGAACAAAGACTTTGTGACTCGCTGGCAGAACAAAGAGTTTGTGACACGCAGGCAGAACAAAGACTTTGTGACACGCAGGCAGAACAAAGACTTTGTGAGACGCGCGTGGGAAAAAGACTTTGTGACACGCAGGCAGAAGAAAGACTTTGTGAGACGCGCGTGGGAAAAAGACTTTGTGACACGCAGGCAGAACAAAGACTTTGTGACACGCAGGCAGAACAAAGACTTTGTGAGACGCGCGTGGGAAAAAGACTTTGTGACACGCAGGCAGAACAAAGACTTTGTGACACGCAGGCAGAACAAAGACTTTGTGACACGCAGGCAGAACAAAGACTTTGTGACACGCAGGCAGAACAAAGACTTTGTGACACGCAGGCAGAAGAAAGACTTTGTGACACGCAGGCAGAACAAAGACTTTGTGACACGCAGGCAGAACAAAGACTTTGTGACATTTAGGCAGAACAAAGACTTTGTGACACGCAGGCAGAACAAAGACTTTGTGACACGCAGGCAGAACAAAGACTTTGTGACACGCAGGCAGAACAAAGACTTTGTGAGACGCGCGCGGGAAAAAGACTTTGTGACACGCAGGCAGGACAAAGACTTTGTGACACGCAGGCAGAAGAAAGATTTTGTGACACGCAGGCAGAACAAAGACTTTGTGAAACGCAGGCAGAAGAAAGACTTTGTGACACGCAGGCAGAACAAAGACTTTGTGACACGCAGGCAGAACAAAGACTTTGTGACACGCAGGCAGAACAAAGACTTTGTGACACGCAGGCAGAACAAAGACTTTGTGACACGCGCGCGGGAAAAAGACTTTGTGACACGCAGGCAGAACAAAGACTTTGTGACACGCGCGCGGGAAAAAGACTTTGTGAAACGCAGGCAGAACAAAGACTTTGTGACACGCAGGCAGAACAAAGACTTTGTGACACGCAGGCAGAACAAAGATTTTGTGACACGCAGGCAGAACAAAGACTTTGTGACACGCAGGCAGAAGAAAGACTTTGTGACACGCAGGCAGAACAAAGACTTTGTGACACGCAGGCAGAACAAAGACTTTGTGACACGCAGGCAGAACAAAGACTTTGTGACACGCAGGCAGAAGAAAGACTTTGTGACACGCAGGCAGAACAAAGACTTTGTGAGACGCGCGTGGGAAAAAGACTTTGTGACACGCTGGCAGAACAAAGACTTTGTGACACGCAGGCAGAACAAAGACTTTGTGACACGCAGGCAGAACAAAGACTTTGTGACACGCGCGGGAAAAAGACTTTGTGACACGCAGGCAGAACAAAGACTTTGTGACACGCAGGCAGAAGAAAGACTTTGTGACACGAGTGCGGGAAAAAGACTTTGTGAGACGCGCGCGGGAAAAAGACTTTGTGACTCGCAGGCAGAAGAAAGACTTTGTGACACGAGTGCGGGAAAAAGACTTTGTGAGACGCGCGGGAAAAAGACTTTGTGACTCGCTGGCAGAACAAAGACTTTGTGACACGCGCGGGAAAAAGACTTTGTGACACGCAGGCAGAAGAAAGACTTTGTGACACGAGTGCGGGAAAAAGACTTTGTGAGACGCGCGCGGGAAAAAGACTTTGTGACTCGCTGGCAGAACAAAGACTTTGTGACACGCGCGGGAAAAAGACTTTGTGACACGCAGGCAGAAGAAAGACTTTGTGACACGCAGGCAGAAGAAAGACTTTGTGAGACGCACGCTGGAAAAAGACTTTGTGACACGCAGGCAGAACAAAGAGTTTGTGACACGCAGGCAGAACAAAGACTTTGTGACTCGCTGGCAGAACAAAGAGTTTGTGACACGCAGGCAGAACAAAGACTTTGTGACACGCAGGCAGAACAAAGACTTTGTGAGACGCAGGCAGAAGAAAGACTTTGTGAGACGCGCGTGGGAAAAAGACTTTGTGACACGCAGGCAGAACAAAGACTTTGGGAGACGCGCGTGGGAAAAAGACTTTGTGACACGCTGGCAGAACAAAGACTTTGTGACACGCAGGCAGAACAAAGACTTTGTGACATTTAGGCAGAACAAAGACTTTGTGACACGCAGGCAGAACAAAGACTTTGTGACACGCAGGCAGAACAAAGACTTTGTGACACGCAGGCAGAACAAAGACTTTGTGACACGCAGGCAGAACAAAGACTTTGTGACACGCAGGCAGAACAAAGACTTTGTGAGACGCGCGCGGGAAAAAGACTTTGTGACACGCAGGCAGGACAAAGACTTTGTGACTCGCTGGCAGAACAAAGACTTTGTGACACGCGCGGGAAAAAGACTTTGTGACACGCAGGCAGAACAAAGACTTTGTGACACGCAGGCAGAAGAAAGACTTTGTGACACGAGTGCGGGAAAAAGACTTTGTGAGACGCGCGCGGGAAAAAGACTTTGTGACTCGCAGGCAGGACAAAGACTTTGTGACTCGCTGGCAGAACAAAGACTTTGTGACACGCGCGGGAAAAAGACTTTGTGACACGCAGGCAGAAGAAAGACTTTGTGATACGCAGGCAGAACAAAGACTTTGTGACACGCAGGCAGAAGAAAGACTTTGTGACACGCAGGCAGAACAAAGACTTTGTGAGACGCACGCGGGAAAAAGACTTTGTGACACGCAGACAGGACAAAGACTTTGTGATTCGCTGGCAGAACAAAGAGTTTGTGACACGCAGGCAGAACAAAGACTTTGTGAGACGCACGCGGGAAAAAGACTTTGTGACACGCAGACAGGACAAAGACTTTGTGACACGCAGGCAGAACAAAGACTTTGTGACACGCAGGCAGAACAAAGACTTTGTGAGACGCAGGCAGAAGAAAGACTTTGTGAGACGCAGACAGGAAAAAGACTTTGTGACACGCAGACAGGAAAAAGACTTTGTGACACGCAGGCAGAACAAAGACTTTGTGACACGCAGGCAGAAGAAAGACTTTGTGAGACGCGCGTGGGAAAAAGACTTTGTGACACGCAGGCAGAACAAAGACTTTGTGACACGCAGGCAGAACAAAGACTTTGTGAGACGCGCGTGGGAAAAAGACTTTGTGACACGCAGGCAGAACAAAGACTTTGTGACACGCAGGCAGAACAAAGACTTTGTGACATTTAGGCAGAACAAAGACTTTGTGACACGCAGGCAGAACAAAGACTTTGTGACACGCAGGCAGAACAAAGACTTTGTGACACGCAGGCAGAACAAAGACTTTGTGACACGCAGGCAGAACAAAGACTTTGTGAGACGCGCGTGGGAAAAAGACTTTGTGACACGCAGGCAGAACAAAGACTTTGTGACACGCAGGCAGAACAAAGACTTTGTGACACGCAGGCAGAAGAAAGACTTTGTGAGACGCGCGTGGGAAAAAGACTTTGTGACACGCAGGCAGAACAAAGACTTTGTGACACGCAGGCAGAAGAAAGACTTTGTGAGACGCGCGTGGGAAAAAGACTTTGTGACACGCAGGCAGAACAAAGACTTTGTGACACGCAGGCAGAAGAAAGACTTTGTGACACGCAGGCAGAACAAAGACTTTGTGACACGCAGGCAGAACAAAGACTTTGTGACACGCAGGCAGAACAAAGACTTTGTGACACGCAGGCAGAACAAAGACTTTGTGAGACGCGCGTGGGAAAAAGACTTTGTGACACGCAGACAGAACAAAGACTTTGTGACACGCAGGCAGAACAAAGACTTTGTGAGACGCGCGCGGGAAAAAGACTTTGTGACACGCAGGCAGGACAAAGACTTTGTGACTCGCTGGCAGAACAAAGAGTTTGTGACACGCAGGCAGAACAAAGACTTTGTGACACGGACGCGGGAAAAAGACTTTGTGACACGCAGGCAGAAGAAAGACTTTGTGACACGCACGCGGGAAAAAGACTTTGTGACAAGCAGGCAGAACAAAGAATTTGTGACACGCACGCGGGAAAAACAATTTGTGACACGCAGGCAGAACAAAGACTTTGTGATATGCAGGCAGAACAAAGACTTTGTGACACGCAGGCAGAACAAAGACTTTGTGACACGCAGGCAGAACAAAGACTTTGTGACACGCGCGCGGGAAAAAGACTTTGTGACACGCAGGCAGAACAAAGACTTTGTGACACGCAGGCAGAACAAAGACTTTGTGACACGCAGGCAGAACAAAGACTTTGTGACACGCAGGCAGAACAAAGACTTTGTGACACGAAGGCAGAACAAAGACTTTGTGACACGTGCGCAGGCAGAACAAAGACTTTGTGACACGCAGGCAGGACAAAGACTTTGTGATACGCAGGCAGAACAAAGACTTTGTGACACGAAGGCAGAACAAAGACTTTGTGACACGAAGGCAGAACAAAGACTTTGTGACACACAGGCAGAACAAAGACTTTGTGACACGCAGAACAAAGACTTTGTGACGCGCGCGGGAAAAAGACTTTGTGACACGCAGGCAGAACAAAGACTTTGTGACACGCAGGCAGAACAAAGACTTTGTGATACGCAGGCAGAACAAAGACTTTGTGACACGCAGGCAGAACAAAGACTTTGTGACACGCAGGCAGAACAAAGACTTTGTGACACGCAGGCAGAACAAAGACTTTGTGACACGCAGGCAGAACAAAGACTTTGTGACACGAAGGCAGAACAAAGACTTTGTGACACGTGCGCAGGCAGAACAAAGACTTTGTGACACGCAGGCAGGACAAAGACTTTGTGATACGCAGGCAGAACAAAGACTTTGTGACACGAAGGCAGAACAAAGACTTTGTGACACGAAGGCAGAACAAAGACTTTGTGACACGCAGGCAGAACAAAGACTTTGTGACACGCAGAACAAAGACTTTGTGACGCGCGCGGGAAAAAGACTTTGTGACACGCAGGCAGAACAAAGACTTTGTGACACGCAGGCAGAACAAAGACTTTGTGATACGCAGGCAGAACAAAGACTTTGTGACACGAAGGCAGAACAAAGACTTTGTGACACGAAGGCAGAACAAAGACTTTGTGACACGTAGGCAGAACAAAGACTTTGTGACACGCGCGGGAAAAAGACTTTGTGACACGCAGGCAGAACAAAGACTTTGTGACACGCAGGCAGAACAAAGACTTTGTGACACGCGCGCGGGAAAATGACTTTGGGACACGCAGGCAGAAGAAAGACTTTGTGACACGCGCGGGAAAAAGACTTTGTGACACGCAGGCAGAACAAAGACTTTGTGACACGCAGGCAGAACAAAGACTTTGTGACACGCGTGGGAAAAAGACTTTGTGACACGCAGGCAGAACAAAGACTTTGTGACACGCAGGCAGAACAAAGACTTTGTGATACGCAGGCAGAACAAAGACTTTGTGACACGAAGGCAGAACAAAGACTTTGTGACACGAAGGCAGAACAAAGACTTTGTGACACGCAGGCAGAACAAAGACTTTGTGACACGCACGCAGAACAAAGACTTTGTGACGCGCGCGGGAAAAAGACTTTGTGACACGAAGGCAGAACAAAGACTTTGTGATACGCAGGCAGAACAAAGACTTTGTGACACGAAGGCAGAACAAAGACTTTGTGACACGCACGCAGAACAAAGACTTTGTGACACGCAGGCAGAACAAAGACTTTGTGACACGAAGGAAGAACAAAGACTTTGTGACACGCAGGCAGAACAAAGACTTTGTGACACGCACGCAGAACAAAGACTTTGTGACACGCACGCAGAACAAAGACTTTGTGACACGCGCGCGGGAAAAAGACTTTGTGACACGCAGGAAGAACAAAGACTTTGTGACACGCAGGCAGAACAAAGACTTTGTGACACGAAGGAAGAACAAAGACTTTGTGACACGCACTCAGAACAAAGACTTTGTGACACGCAGGCAGAACAAAGACTTTGTGACACGCGCGCGGGAAAAAGACTTTGTGACACGCAGACAGAAAAAAGACTTTTTGACACACAGGCAGAACAAAGACTTTCTGACAGGCAGGCAGAACAAAGACTTTCTGACAGGCAGGCAGAACAAAGAGTTTGTGACACGCGCGGGAAAAAGACTTTGTGACACGCAGGCAGAACAAAGACTTTGTGACACACAGGCAGAACAAAGACTTTGTGACACGCAGGCAGAACAAAGACTTTGTGACAGGCGCGTGAAAAAGACTTTGTGACACGCAGGCAGAACAAAGACTTTGTGACAGGCGCGTGAAAAAGACTTTGTGACACGCGGGCAGAACAAAGACTTTGTGACATGCAGGCAGAACAAAGACTTTGTGACACGCGCGCGGGAAAAAGACTTTGTGACACGCAGGCAGAACAAAGACTTTGTGACTCGCCACAAGGAGCAACAGGACAATTGACCTACTGTATGCCAATGTGAGAGATGTATACAGAGCCAGCCCCCTCCCCCCACTAGGGAAGTCAGACCACAACCTGGTTTACCTACAGCCACAATACACACCCCTCGTCCAAAGGCAGCCTGTCACAACGCGCTCCATCCGGAGATGGACCCCAGAAAAGGAGGATGCTCTGAGAGACTGCTAACACGACAGACTGGGATGTGCTTCTGAGCCCACATGGTGAGGACATAGAGGGGGCGACACACTGTCTTACAAACTACCTCAACTTTTGTGTGGACACAGTCGCCCCTGCTAAGACGGTACGGTGTTATCCTAATAACAAACCGTGGGTAACACAGGAAGTCAAAGCTGTCCTCAGCATGAAGAAGAAGGCTTTCAGGAGCAAAGTGAAGGAGGAGATGAAAGCAGCACAGCAGGAGGTGAAACGCTGCCTGAGGGAAGCAAAGGACACCTACAGGAGGAAGGTGGAGCAGAAGTTGGAGAGGAACAATATGAGGGAGGTCTGGAATGGTGTGAAAACCATCACAGGCCACAACACCAAGAAAAGCACAGTGGGGGGGACTGTGGAGAAGGCAAACGAACTCAACAACTTCTTCAACAGGTTTGACCAGCCCACAACCCCCCCACCCTCACCTTTACTACAGAGTCCTCTCCCCACTCTCCTACCTCCCTCGCTTCCCCCCCTTCCTGACACTATGACACCCCCCTCCTCCAATCCCTCTCTCAGCAGCAAGACATCTTCTCCCCCCCCTCCTCCCAAACATCTCCCAGTGTCACAGTGGATCAGGTCAGGAGCCAACTGAGGAAGCTTCGCCCCAGAAAGGCAGCAGGCCCAGACAAGGTGTGTCCTAGGATGCTAAAGGCATGTGCTGCTAAACTTGGGGAGCCGCTACAACGAGTCTTCAACCTCAGTCTGCGACTGGGGAGAGTGCCCGCCCTATGGAAGACATCCTGCATCGTCCCGGTCCCCAAAAGGAACCGGCCCAATGAGCTGAATGACTTCCGACCGGTGGCACTGACGTCACATCTTATGAAGACTCTAGAGCGGCTCTTCCTCAACCTCCTCCGACCACAGGTACAACATGCCCAGGACCCACTACAGTTTGCATACAGGGCGGATGTCGGAGTGGAGGATGCCATCCTGTACCTCCTGCATAGAGCCCACTCACACCTGGATGGGGGAAAAGGCACGGTCAGGATCCTGTTTCTTGACTTTTCCAGTGCCTTTAATACCATCCGGCCCTGTATGCTTCAGGAAAAACTGAACAGGATGGAGGTGGACCCCTGCCTGGTGGCTTGGATCTCCGACTACCTCACCGACAGACCACAGTACGTCAGGCTGAAGGACATCACGTCTCACACTGTGGTCAGCAGCACAGGAGCACCACAGGGAACTGTGCTGTCCCCACTTCTCTTCACCCTGTACACCTCTGACTTCTGCTACAACTCTGAATTATGCCACATTCAGAAGTTTGCAGATGACACAGCCATCATGGGGTGTATCTGGGATGATCAGGAAGAGGAGTACAGAAGTCTGGTGAGGAACTTTGTCGCATGGAGTCAGACAAAACCACCTGCAACTCAACACCTCAAAGACTAAGGAACTGGTTGTGGACTTCGGGAGGTCCAGAGAAGGTCCACTGCCAGTTCAGATAGAGGGGGAGGAGGTGGAGGTGGTCAACAAGTACAAGTACCTCGGGCTGTGGGTGGACAACAAACTGGACTGGTCATGCAACACAGAGCACCTGTATAAAAAAGCCCAAAGCCGACTGTACTTCCTCAGGAGGCTGAGGTCTTTTAACATCTGCAGGAAGCTCCTGAGGATGTTTTACCAGTCAGTGGTTGCTGGAGTACTTTTCTATGCTGTGGTGTGCTGGGGGAGCAGCACAGCAAAGAAGGACTCATCCAGGCTGGAGAAACTGATCAGGAAGGCGGGCTCTGTGGTCGGCATGAAGCTGGACACTCTGGTAACAGTGGCAGAGAAAAGGACACTAAAAAACTGCTGGACATTATGAACAATGCTGGGCATCCTCTGCACACGGCCATTAACAACCAGAAGAGTCTGTTCAGTGACAGGTTGCTTCTCCCCAAGACAAGAACCAACAGACTTAAAAACTCCTTTGTCCCACACGCCATCAAACTGTTTAACTCCTCTCTGGAGGGGAGAGGGAGGGGAAACAGGTGTACAAAGGAGGGGGGAACAACTAAGCTGTAGTGCCTCTTCACCTCACTGTGCAATACCTTTTGTGCAATACTTTTGTTAATAGTCAACGGTGCAATAGACTCCATACTTGAAATGTGCAATTCACTTGTATTTTTATTTTTATTCCTATTTATTCTATTTATCCCCTTCGTATATTTTATTTATATATGTCTCTGTATTTATATATGTGTGTGTGTGTATATATATATATATAATATTCTGTAACTGTAACTTCTGTCGGTGCTGTGTTTTTGGAAACCGAATTTCCCAGAGGAACCCACCCGAGGGATTAATAAAGTTTTATCTTATCTTATCTTATCTTATCTTATCTTATCTTATCTTATCTTATCTTATCTTATCTTAATTTCTCAATAGCCTCTGGTCTTAAACTCAACATTCCAAAATGTGAACGTCTCCCTGTTAAATTCTGCACAGATACTATTATATCAGGTGTTCCTGTTAAAAATAATGTTAAATATCTTGGTATTATCATTCAAAGAGACCAAGATGCCAGATTATCTGAAAATTTTGACCCTCTTATAACTGCAATACAACATAGATTTAATCTTTGGCTTCAAAGAGATTTATCCATTACTGGAAGATCCTTGGTAGCCAAAGTTGAAGGCCTCTCCCGACTTATTTATGCAACTATGGCACTTGATGTTTCGAAAGAATTATGCACAAAAATTGATAAAATATTTGGTCGACACCCCCATCTCCTAGTAGACTTAATTTTTGGCCTGTTAGCCAGAGATGGGACTGAAACACCTCAGAGCTATGCTAAAAAGTGGGCTTTGTGGATGGCTTTGTCAACCTGGATTTATTTAAATCCAGGTTGAAGACTCACCTATTCTCAGCTGCATTTGAATAAAGCACCAAATCCACACTTTTAAGCTTAAATTTCAAAACTTACATTTAACTACTGATTTTATCTACTCTTCTGATTTTATCTGTTTTGATTTTATATACTGTTTTGTTTGTTCGTTTGTTTGTTAATTAGTTTGTTTGTTTGTTTGCTTGTTTTAATCAATTTTAAATCATGCTTTTTATTTGTTTTTGTTTCTAATGTCTCTGTAAAGCACTTTGAATCACCTTGTTGTTGAATTGTGCTATACAAATAAACTTGCCTTGCCTTGCCTTGCTGCTCTTCTTTCTGAAAGCAGCTGCAAAAACCAAAACCAATTAGACCTCTGAACTCCACACAGGCCTACAGATGATCAATAACTATAAAACAAAAAATCTCTGAATGTCTCACTTACACTTCTCCAAGACAAGATGGCTGAGGCCAACCGGACTTTTGCTGTCCTTGCTTCTTGGGGAAGCTTTTTCCAGTCTTTCTGTGGCACAATCTTTCCGTTTGGAGCTCTTGATTCGCCCATCTGACGTCCTGTCCTCTATCCTGAGGAACCAGGGATCAGAGTGGCGGTCTGCAGTTTGTACAAAGATCACTTGGTTACTACTGAATCAAAACACCTGAAGTAAAAGCCCCAAATTAAGATGACTTTAACAGGTAAAGGACTTTACTCACCTAGATATTTACGCACACCCACAGCACGTGGTGTGGTAAAGGTCGGCCAAGATTTTGACCACATGTCAGAAACTGGATCAAAATTGGACTAAACTCACTTGAACTCTGACTTTTTCTGCACTTAGAACTATCACAAGACATTAAAACAAAACATCGGGCATTGATGACATCATAGGAATCTAACATTCTAATCTATGCAAACTGTCTCCAAGGCTACATAATATCAAATTAAATCATAGCAAAGGAGTAAAAAGCAGGATCAGTCTTAGGGTGTATGTTACATGTTTGCCAGTTTGGATGAGTGAGTGCAGTACTTCATCGGCCTGTGTTGTAGCAACCTGTTGAACCTGCTGAGAAACTGTTCTTTGTCCACTGTGCCTCAAACTTCACATGCTCCATAAAAGTCGAGGCCTAGAGACCTCTGCATAGTTATTAGCATTAGGTTATCAGTATCATCTGATATATATGACATTTACAGTACAGTACTCACATATGACATAGGAGAGAATAAATATGAACATTTTGACATAAATTTGATCATATGAAATTGGATTTTTTTTTTTAAATATGAAAAAATTTAACTTTTTCCTTCCGTCATACTTCAGAAATATAATATGTTAATTTTTTGAACATTTTAAAACATTTAAGTTTGCTCGTTGTATTTATAAGATCCTACATTGACGTGCTCCACAATCATTGGTCAGTCATGTTAAAATCCATTATCAGTGGAAAACAAACCTGATCCTCTACTAGAGGCGATTGTGCAATACCTTTTAGACATAACACTCAGCAAACAGTTATTATTAGTTAAAGTCAGTGAGATTTGGAGTGATACATGACACATGACGGAATAAGACACGCAGACTTAGCATGGCGAACCGACGAGGAACACGTACACTGTGAATACATACAGAGGGAAAAGGGGACTAGAGATGAGACATGGACATAACTAAGCACAAGAAGAGCATGATGGCTGGGGGGAAAAACACACGTGACAGAAGGAATGGGTCACAAGGGCAAAGCATGTAAACGAGAGGAGGAGACGGGAGAAAAAGACATTACTGAAATACATGAAGGGCCAGGGCTGGGACAGCCAACCAGTCACAGACAAAGAGCCACATCATGCACCTGGGCACACATGAACATCACCCATCCCTTCCTCTGTCCTGCGTTCAGTTTAGGGTATCGAACTCAGGACCCTAGCCTCATCAGGCCGGGGTCTTTGTGTGGAGTCTGCATGTTCTCTCCAGCTTCCTCCCACAGTCTAAGGACATGCAGTTGGTGGGGGTCTTATCGCCCCGTTCACATTCACACAGAGATGAATTGAAGATCACCTTGTGGTTAGTGCCTTCTATTCGATGTACAGACTGAATAATAACACCTTCTAATTAGTTCTGTCTCCTATTGGTGCTCTTCTACGAGTAGTCAGTGCTTGATGGCTTACTAAGCTTAACTTTTTTCCACAACACTGATAACAAACACACACAAAACAACAACAACATATGTTATCTAAAAAAAACTTGATTGGACCACAGTTTTGATGTTCATCCTACATGTTTATTGAGATTGTCTAGTGTCTGCGACGGTATCTTCTCCCACGTCTGCGGACACCCGAGGCCTTGTGGGGTCTCCTGTGTCTGCGAGCGGGGCGAGAGGGCCTCGCATGTTTGCGTCTATACCTGCGTCGTGGCATTGTCCAAAACGGCGGTACCTGCTCCACGTCACGGGTTCTATTTATGGACTCACCTGGCAACTTTAGTGATGTCACTGCTGATGTTGTCACTGTTGGTGTGACCTCATGACCCATTCATGCCATCTGAACTGTGGTGTAATTATGAGGTCACAGGGGGACGTGAATTTATTCACAAAGTTGATAGAGAGTTTGGGTCATAACGCAAAGACGCAATGATGCAGTCAAATCATTTGGAATTAAATATCTCTGTCAGGGCGCCCCAGGGTGGCTGTGGCTACAATGTAGCTTGCCATCACCAGTGTGTGAATGGGTGGATGACTGGATGTGTAAAGTGCTTTGGGGTCCTTAGGGACTAGTAAAGCGCTATACAAATACAGGCCATTTACCATCTGTAAATTACAAGATTTAGAGGGTTCTGACATCACATTCATCTTTCTGACATGACATCCAGTCTCTCTGCTGTGATGTCAAATATCAATGCCAGATTTAATTCTCTGTTGTGATGTCAAATATCAATGCCAGATTGGTCTCTCTGTTGTGATGTCAAATATCAATGCCAGATTCGTGTCTCTGTTGTGATGTCAAATATCAATGCCAGATCCGTATCTCTGCTGTGATGTCAAATATCAATGCCAGATTCGTCTCTCTGTTGTGATGTCAAATATCAATGCCAGATTTAATTCTCTGTTGTGATGTCAAATATTAATGCCAGATTCGTCTCTCTGTTGTGATGTCAAATATCAATGCCAGATTCTTCTCTCTGTTGTGATGTCAAATATCAACGCCAGATTCAATTCTCTGTTGTGATGTCAAATATTAATGCTAGATTCGTCTCTCTGTTGTGATGTCAAATATCAATGCCAGATTCGTCTCTCTGTTGTGATGTCAAATATCAATGCCAGATTCATCTCTCTGTTGTGATGTAGTTATAAAAACACAACAGCGCGGGAAAAAGACTTTGTGACACGCAGGCAGAACAAAGACTTTGTGACACGCGCGTGGGAAAAAGACTTTGTGACACGCAGGCAGAACAAAGACTTTGTGACACGCGCTTGGGAAAAAGACTTTGTGACACGCAGGCAGAACAAAGACTTTGTGACACGCAGGCAGAACAAAGACTTTGTGACACGCAGGCAGAACAAAGACTTTGTGACACGCAGGCAGAACAAAGACTTTGTGACACGCAGGCAGAACAAAGACCTTGTGGCACGCAGGCAGAACAAAGACTTTGTGACACGCAGGCAGAACAAAGACTTTGTGACACGCAGATAGAACAAAGACTTTGTGACACGCAGGCAGAACAAAGACTTTGTGATAGGCAGGCAGAACAAAGACTTTGTGACACGCAGGACGAACAAAGACTTTGTGACACGCGCGCTGGAAAAAGACTTTGTGACACGCGCGCTGGAAAAAGACTTTGTGACACGCAGGCAGAACAAAGACTTTGTGACACGCAGGCAGAACAAAGACTTTGTGACACGCAGGCAGAACAAAGACTTTGTGACAAGCGCGCGGGAAAAAGACTTTGTGACACGCAGGCAGAACAAAGACTTTGTGACACGCAGGCAGAACAAAGACTTTGTGACACGCAGGCAGAACAAAGACTTTGTGACACGCAGGCAGAACAAAGACTTTGTGACACGCAGGCAGAACAAAGACTTTGTGACAGGCAGGCAGAACAAAGACTTTGTGACAAGCAGGCAGAACAAAGACTTTGTGACACGCGCGTGGGAAAAAGACTTTGTGACAGGCAGGCAGAACAAAGACTTTGTGACACGCAGGCAGAACAAAGACTTTGGGCACTCATGCATGTACCGGCTCACTCCTGGTGGCCGATTGGCGGGGCCGGGCGCCTGTGGCCCGGCTGGGCTCCTTCCGGGGGGTGGGATGCCCTCAGGCCTCTGGCCTCTGGGCCTGAAGCTCGGTCCTCTCTGGCACAGCTGGCTGCCGGCGGAGCCCCCGGGCACGCCACTGCAACCCCCTCTGGCCTCTGCTCCGTAGCTGCGGGGTGACCTCTCGTTTGGGGCTCTACTCAGCTCTTCCCAGGAGGGTGGCACGGTCCCCCCCCCCTTTGGTGGTCCTCCTCGGGTCCTTGTACTCTGGGGCCTCTGGATATCTGGGGCCTGGATCTCCTCCATACCTGCTTCATACCCTGGTGGACGGGGCTATGGCTCCCCACACTCCCTAGCAGATCGTTACATGGAGAAACCTTTGGAATACAAGCATGCTGATCCACACAGGTATGCACACAGGTGTACACACGGGTGTTCACAGACGCGGACTACACCTTTCTTGGCTGCTGCCTCTAAGCACATTGTGCGCTGTCTATCTTGCGTGCTGCACAATATCGTTTATTATTTAGTATCTACTGTTATCTACTGCTAGCTAGTTTATTGTGATGGTGCTGTTTTTATTATGTTGCTCTTTGTTGTTTGCTTTCTCTTCTGTTTTTTTTCTCCATACAGGTGATCCAGGTATTTTGTTTGTTTGTTTGTTTGTTTTTTCCTTTCTTCCCCCGCTTCTCACCGTCTCTTCTCCCCTTTGGTTTTCTTTCTCTCCCTCTCTTTCTTTCATTCTTTCTCCCTGTCCTATCCCCCAGTCACGTCTGTCCCGTTTGTAGCAATCGAAAATAAAATAAATACATAATTATAATAAAGGTCAATCAAATGGACCGATATGGCAAGGCCATGATGATCCACTTGGTAAAATAAATCCGCTTGGCATCTTTCTTGGCCTTAAGACAACAATTCTGATGGCTAAAGATCCAAACGGGACACAAAAAAAAAAAAAAAAAGAAAAAAAAGAAAAAAAAAGAAAAAAGACTTTGTGAGACGCGCGTGGGAAAAAGACTTTGTGACACGCAGGCAGAACAAAGACTTTGTGACACGCAGGATGAACAAAGACTTTGTGACACGAGTGCGGGAAAAAGACTTTGTGAGACGCGCGCGGGAAAAAGACTTTGTGACACGCTGGCAGAACAAAGACTTTGTGACACGCAGGCAGGACAAAGACTTTGTGACTCGCTGGCAGAACAAAGACTTTGTGACACGCAGGCAGAACAAAGACTTTGTGACACGCAGGCAGAACAAAGACTTTGTGACACGCGCGCGGGAAAAAGACTTTGTGACACGCAGGCAGAACAAAGACTTTGTGACACGCAGACAGAACAAAGACTTTGTGACACGCAGGCAGAACAAAGACTTTGTGATAGGCAGACAGAACAAAGACTTTGTGACACGCAGGCAGAACAAAGACTTTGTGACACGCGGGCAGAACAAAGACTTTGTGACACGCAGGCAGAACAAAGACTTTGTGACACGCGGGCAGAACAAAGACTTTGTGACAGGCAGGCAGAACAAAGAGTTTGTGACACGCGCGTGAAAACGACTTTGTGACACGCAGACAGAACAAAGACTTTGTGACACGCGGGCAGAACAAAGACTTTGTGACACGCGGGAAGAACAAAGACTTTGTGACACGCAGGCAGAACAAAGACTTTGTGACACGCTGGCAGAACAAAGACTTTGTGACACGCGGGCAGAACAAAGACTTTGTGACACGCAGGCAGAACAAAGACTTTGTGACACGCTGGCAGAACAAAGACTTTGTGACACGCGCGCGGGAAAAAGACTTTCTGACACGCAGGCAGTACAAAGACTTTGTGACACGCAGGCAGAACAAAGACTTTGTGACACGCAGGCAGAACAAAGACTTTGTGACACGCGCGCGGGAAAAAGACTTTGTGACACGCAGGCAGAACAAAGACTTTGTGACACGCGCGCGGGAAAAAGACTTTGTGACACGCAGGCAGTACAAAGACTTTGTGACACGCGCGCGGGAAAAAGACTTTGTGACACGAGTGCGGGAAAAAGACTTTGTGACACGCAGGCAGGACAAAGACTTTGTGACTCGCCACAAGGAGCAACAGGACAATTGACCTACTGTATGCCAATGTGAGAGATGTATACAGAGCCAGCCCCCTCCCCCCACTAGGGAAGTCAGACCACAACCTGGTTTACCTACAGCCACAATACACACCCCTCGTCCAAAGGCAGCCTGTCACAACGCGCTCCATCCGGAGATGGACCCCAGAAAAGGAGGATGCTCTGAGAGACTGCTAACACGACAGAGTGGGATGTGCTTCTGAGCCCACATGGTGAGGACATAGAGGGGGCGACACACTGTCTTACAGACTACCTCAACTTTTGTGTGGACACAGTCGCCCCTGCTAAGACGGTACGGTGTTATCCTAATAACAAACCGTGGGTAACACAGGAAGTCAAAGCTGTCCTCAACATGAAGAAGAAGGCTTTCAGGAGCAAAGTGAAGGAGGAGATGAAAGCAGCACAGCAGGAGGTGAAACGCTGCCTGAGGGAAGCAAAGGACACCTACAGGAGGAAGGTGGAGCAGAAGTTGGAGAGGAACAATATGAGGGAGGTCTGGAATGGTGTGAAAACCATCACAGGCCACAACACCAAGAAAAGCACAGTGGGGGGGACTGTGGAGAAGGCAAACGAACTCAACAACTTCTTCAACAGGTTTGACCAGCCCACAACCCCCCCACCCTCACCTTTACTACAGAGTCCTCTCCCCACTCTCCTACCTCCCTCGCTTCCCCCCCTTCCTGACACTATGACCCCCCCCTCCTCCAATCCTTCTCTCAGCAGCAAGACATCTTCTCCCCCCCCCCTCCTCCCAAACATCTCCCAGTGTCACAGTGGATCAGGTCAGGAGCCAACTGAGGAAGCTTCGCCCCAGAAAGGCAGCAGGCCCAGACAAGGTGTGTCCTAGGATGCTAAAGGCATGTGCTGCTAAACTTGGGGAGCCGCTACAACGAGTCTTCAACCTCAGTCTGCGACTGGGGAGAGTGCCCGCCCTATGGAAGACATCCTGCATCGTCCCGGTCCCCAAAAGGAACCGGCCCAATGAGCTGAATGACTTCCGACCGGTGGCACTGACGTCACATCTTATGAAGACTCTAGAGCGGCTTTTCCTCAACCTCCTCCGACCACAGGTACAACATGCCCAGGACCCACTACAGTTTGCATACAAGGCGGATGTCGGAGTGGAGGATGCCATCCTGTACCTCCTGCATAGAGCCCACTCACACCTGGATGGGGGAAAAGGCACGGTCAGGATCCTGTTTCTTGACTTTTCCAGTGCCTTTAATACCATCCGGACCTGTATGCTTCAGGAAAAACTGAACAGGATGGAGGTGGACCCCTGTCAAATATCAATGCCAGATTCGTCTCTCTGTTGTGATGTCAAATATTAATGCCAGATTCGTATCTCTGCTGTGATGTCAAATATCAATGCCAGATTCAATTCTCTGTTGTGATGTCAAATATCAACGCCAGATTCGTATCTCTGCTGTGATGTCAAATATCAATGCCAGATTCATCTCTCTGTTGTGATGTCAAATATCAATGCCAGATTCGTCTCTCTGTTGTGATGTCAAATATCAATGCCAGATTCGTCTCTCTGTTGTGATGTCAAATATCAATGCCAGATTCGTCTCTCTGTTGTGATGTCAAATATCAATGCCAGATTCGTCTCTCTGTTGTGATGTCAAATATCAATGCCAGATTCGTCTCTCTGTTGTGATGTCAAATATCAATGCCAGATTCATCTCTCTGTTGTGATGTCAAATATCAATGCCAGATTCGTCTCTCTGTTGTGATGTCAAATATCAATGCCAGATTCAATTCTCTGTTGTGATGTGAAATATCAATGCCAGATTCGTCTCTCTGTTGTGATGTCAAATATCAATGCCAGATTCGTCTCTCTGTTGTGATGTCAAATATCAATGCCAGATTCAATTCTCTGTTGTGATGTGAAATATCAATGCCAGATTCATCTCTCTGTTGTGATGTCAAATATCAATGCCAGATTCGTCTCTCTGTTGTGATGTCAAATATCAATGCCAGATTCAATTCTCTGTTGTGATGTCAAATATTAATGCCAGATTCGTATCTCTGCTGTGATGTCAAATATCAATGCCAGATTCATCTCTCTGTTGTGATGTCAAATATCAATGCCAGATTCGTCTCTCTGTTGTGATGTCAAATATCAATGCCAGATTCAATTCTCTGTTGTGATGTGAAATATCAATGCCAGATTCGTATCTCTGCTGTGATGTCAAATATCAATGCCAGATTCGTCTCTCTGTTGTGATGTCAAATATCAACGCCAGATTCAATTCTCTGTTGTGATGTCAAATATTAATGCCAGATTCGTCTCTCTGTTGTGATGTCAAATATCAACGCCAGATTCAATTCTCTGTTGTGATGTCAAATATCAATGCCAGATTCTTGTCTCTGTTGTGATGTCAAATATCAATGCCAGATTCGTGGCTCTGTTGTGATGTCAAATATCAATGCCAGATTCATCTCTCTGTTGTGATGTCAAATATCAATGCCAGATTCGTGTCTCTGTTGTGATGTCAGATATCAATGCCAGATTCGTGTCTCTGTTGTGATGTCAAATATCAATGCCAGATTCGTGTCTCTGTTGTGATGTCAAATATCAATGCCAGATTCGTGTCTCTGTTGTGATGTCAAATATCAATGCCAGATTTAATTCTCTGTTGTGATGTCAAATATCAATGCCAGATTCGTGGCTCTGTTGTGATGTCAAATATCAATGCCAGATTCATCTCTCTGTTGTGATGTCAAATATTAATGCCAGATTCATCTCTCTGTTGTGATGTCAAATATCAATGCCAGATTCGCTTCTCTGTTGTGATGTCAAATATCAATGCCAGATTCATCTCTCTGTTGTGATGTCAAATATCAATGCCAGATTCAATTCTCTGTTGTGATGTCAAATATTAATGCCAGATTCATCTTTCTGTTGTGATGTCAAATATCAATGCCAGATTCGCTTCTCTGTTGTGATGTCAAATATCAACGCCAGATTCATCTTTCTGTTGTGATGTCAAATATCAATGCCAGATTCAATTCTCTGTTGTGATGTCAAATATTAATGCCAGATTCATCTTTCTGTTGTGATGTCAAATATTAATGCCAGATTCATCTTTCTGTTGTGATGTCAAATATCAATGCCAGATTTGTGTCTCTGTTGTGATGTCAAATATCAATGCCAGATTCGTGTCTCTGTTGTGATGTCAAATATCAATGCCAGATTCAATTCTCTGTTGTGATGTCAAATATCAACGCCAGATTCCTGTCTCTGTTGTGATGTCAAATATCAATGCCAGATTCAATTCTCTGTTGTGATGTCAAATATCAACGCCAGATTCGCTTCTCTGTTGTGATGTCAAATATCAATGCCAGATTCATCTTTCTGTTGTGATGTCAAATATCAATGCCAGATTAAATTCTCTGTTGTGATGTCAAATATCAATGCCAGATTCATCTCTCTGTTGTGATGTCAAATATTAATGCCAGATTCATCTTTCTGTTGTGATGTCAAATATCAATGCCAGATTTAATTCTCTGTTGTGATGTCAAATATTAATGCCAGATTCATCTTTCTGTTGTGATGTCAAATATCAATGCCAGATTCAATTCTCTGTTGTGATGTCAAATATTAATGCCAGATTCATCTTTCTGTTGTGATGTCAAATATCAATGCCAGATTCAATTCTCTGTTGTGATGTCAAATATCAATGCCAGATTCATCTCTCTGTTGTGATGTAGTTATAAAAACACAACAGCGCGGGAAAAAGACTTTGTGACACGCAGGCAGAACAAAGACTTTGTGACACGCGCGTGGGAAAAAGACTTTGTGACACGCCGGCAGAACAAAGACTTTGTGACACGCGCGCGGGAAAAACACTTTGTGACAAGCAGGCAGAACAAAGACTTTGTGACACGCGCGCGGGAAAAACACTTTGTGACACGCAGGCAGAACAAAGACTTTTTGACACGCGCGCGGGAAAAACAATTTGTGACACGCAGGCAGAACAAAGACTTTGTGACACGCAGGCAGAAGAAAGACTTTGTGACACGCAGGCAGAACAAAGACTTTGTGATACGTGCGCGGGAAAAAGACTTTGTGACACGCAGACAGAATAAAGACTTTGTGACACGCAGGCAGAACAAAGACTTTGTGACACGCGCGCGGAAAAAGACTTTGTGACACGCTGGCAGAACAAAGACTTTGTGACACGCGCGCGGGAAAAAGGCTTTGTGACACGCAGACAGAACAAAGACTTTGTGACACGCAGACAGAACAAAGACTTTGTGACACGCAGGCAGAAGAAAGACTTTGTGACACGCAGGCAGAACAAAGACTTTGTGACACGCAGGCAGAACAAAGACTTTGTGACAAGCAGGCAGAACAAAGACTTTGTGACACGCAGGAAGAACAAAGACTTTGTGACACGCGCGTGAAAAAGACTTTGTGACACGCAGGCAGAACAAAGACTTTGTGACACGCGGGCAGAACAAAGACTTTGTGACACGCGGGCAGAACAAAGACTTTGTGACACGCAGGCAGAACAAAGACTTTGTGACACGCACGTGAAAAAGACTTTGTGATACGCGCGCGGGAAAAAGACTTTGTGACACGCAGGCAGAACAAAGACTTTGTGACACGCGCGTGAAAAAGACTTTGTGACACGCGCGCGGGAAAAAGACTTTGTGACACGCAGGCAGAACAAAGACTTTGTGACACGCGCGCGGGAAAAAGACTTTGTGACACGCAGGCAGAACAAAGACTTTGTGACACGCGCGCGGGAAAAAGACTTTGTGACACGCGCGCAGGCAGTACAAAGACTTTGTGACACGCGCGCGGGAAAAAGACTTTGTGATATGCGCGTGGGAAAAAGACTTTGTGACACGCGCGCGGGAAAAAGACTTTGTGATATGCGCGCGGGAAAAAGACTTTGTGACACGCAGGCAGGACAAAGACTTTGTGACTCGCCACAAGGAGCAACAGGACAATTGACCTACTGTATGCCAATGTGAGAGATGTATACAGAGCCAGCCCCCTCCCCCCACTAGGGAAGTCAGACCACAACCTGGTTTACCTACAGCCACAATACACACCCCTCGTCCAAAGGCAGCCTGTCACAACGCGCTCCATCCGGAGATGGACCCCAGAAAAGGAGGATGCTCTGAGAGACTGCTAACATGACAGACTGGGATGTGCTTCTGAGCCCACATGGTGAGGACATAGAGGGGGCGACACACTGTCTTACAGACTACCTCAACTTTTGTGTGGACACAGTCGCCCCTGCTAAGACGGTACGGTGTTATCCTAATAACAAACCGTGGGTAACACAGGAAGTCAACATGAAGAAGAAGGCTTTCAGGAGGCTTTCAGGAGCAAAGTGAAGGAGGAGATGAAAGCAGCACAGCAGGAGGTGAAACGCTGCCTGAGGGAAGCAAAGGACACCTACAGGAGGAAGGTGGAGCAGAAGTTGGAGAGGAACAATATGAGGGAGGTCTGGAATGGTGTGAAAACCATCACAGGCCACAACACCAAGAAAAGCACAGTGGGGGGGACTGTGGAGAAGGCAAACGAACTCAACAACTTCTTCAACAGGTTTGACCAGCCCACAACCCCCCCCACCCTCACCTTTACTACAGAGTCCTCTCCCCACTCTCCTACCTCCCTCGCTTCCCCCCCTTCCTGACACTATGACACCCCCCTCCTCCAATCCCTCTCTCAGCAGCAAGACATCTTCTCCCCCCCCCTCCTCCCAAACATCTCCCAGTGTCACAGTGGATCAGGTCAGGAGCCAACTGAGGAAGCTTCGCCCCAGAAAGGCAGCAGGCCCAGACAAGGTGTGTCCTAGGATGCTAAAGGCATGTGCTGCTAAACTTGGGGAGCCGCTACAACGAGTCTTCAACCTCAGTCTGCGACTGGGGAGAGTGCCCGCCCTATGGAAGACATCCTGCATCGTCCCGGTCCCCAAAAGGAACCGGCCCAATGAGCTGAATGACTTCCGACCGGTGGCACTGACGTCACATCTTATGAAGACTCTAGAGCGGCTCTTCCTCAACCTCCTCCGACCACAGGTACAACATGCCCAGGACCCACTACAGTTTGCATACAAGGCGGATGTCGGAGTGGAGGATGCCATCCTGTACCTCCTGCATAGAGCCCACTCACACCTGGATGGGGGAAAAGGCACGGTCAGGATCCTGTTTCTTGACTTTTCCAGTGCCTTTAATACCATCCGGCCCTGTATGCTTCAGGAAAAACTGAACAGGATGGAGGTGGACCCCTGCCTGGTGGCTTGGATCTCCAACTACCTCACCGACAGACCACAGTACGTCAGGCTGAAGGACATCACGTCTGACACTGTGGTCAGCAGCACAGGAGCACCACAGGGAACTGTGCTGTCCCCACTTCTCTTCACCCTGTACACCTCTGACTTCTGCTACAACTCTGAATTATGCCACATTCAGAAGTTTGCAGATGACACAGCCATCATGGGGTGTATCTGGGATGATCAGGAAGAGGAGTACAGAAGTCTGGTGAGGAACTTTGTCGCATGGAGTCAGACAAAACCACCTGCAACTCAACACCTCAAAGACTAAGGAACTGGTTGTGGACTTCGGGAGGTCCAGAGAAGGTCCACTGCCAGTTCAGATAGAGGGGGAGGAGGTGGAGGTGGTCAACAAGTACAAGTACCTCGGGCTGTGGGTGGACAACAAACTGGACTGGTCATGCAACACAGAGCACCTGTATAAAAAAGCCCAAAGCCGACTGTACTTCCTCAGGAGGCTGAGGTCTTTTAACATCTGCAGGAAGCTCCTGAGGATGTTTTACCAGTCAGTGGTTGCTGGAGTACTTTTCTATGCTGTGGTGTGCTGGGGGAGCAGCACAGCAAAGAAGGACTCATCCAGGCTGGAGAAACTGATCAGGAAGGCGGGCTCTGTGGTCGGCATGAAGCTGGACACTCTGGTAACAGTGGCAGAGAAAAGGACACTAAAAAACTGCTGGACATTATGAACAATGCTGGGCATCCTCTGCACACGGCCATTAACAACCAGAAGAGTCTGTTCAGTGACAGGTTGCTTCTCCCCAAGACAAGAACCAACAGACTTAAAAACTCCTTTGTCCCACACGCCATCAAACTGTTTAACTCCTCTCTGGAGGGGAGAGGGAGGGGAAACAGGTGGACAAAGGAGGGGGGAACAACTAAGCTGTAGTGCCTCTTCACCTCACTGTGCAATACCTTTTGTGCAATACTTTTGTTAATAGTCAACGGTGCAATAGACTCCATACTTGAAATGTGCAATTCACTTGTATTTTTATTTTTATTCCTATTTATTCTATTTATCCCCTTCGTATATTTTATTTATATATGTCTCTGTATTTATATATGTGTGTGTATATATATATATATATATAATATTCTGTAACTGTAACTTCTGTCGGTGCTGTGTTTTTGGAAACCGAATTTCCCAGAGGAACCCACCCGAGGGATTAATAAAGTTTTATCTTATCTTATCTTATCTTATCTTATCTTATCTTATCTTATCTTATCTTATCTTATCTTATCTTAATTTCTCAATAGCCTCTGGTCTTAAACTCAACATTCCAAAATGTGAACGTCTCCCTGTTAAATTCTGCACAGATACTATTATATCAGGTGTTCCTGTTAAAAATAATGTTAAATATCTTGGTATTATCATTCAAAGAGACCAAGATGCCAGATTATCTGAAAATTTTGACCCTCTTATAACTGCAATACAACATAGATTTAATCTTTGGCTTCAAAGAGATTTATCCATTACTGGAAGATCCTTGGTAGCCAAAGTTGAAGGCCTCTCCCGACTTATTTATGCAACTATGGCACTTGATGTTTCGAAAGAATTATGCACAAAAATTGATAAAATATTTGGTCGACACCCCCATCTCCTAGTAGACTTAATTTTTGGCCTGTTAGCCAGAGATGGGACTGAAACACCTCAGAGCTATGCTAAAAAGTGGGCTTTGTGGATGGCTTTGTCAACCTGGATTTATTTAAATCCAGGTTGAAGACTCACCTATTCTCAGCTGCATTTGAATAAAGCACCAAATCCACACTTTTAAGCTTAAATTTCAAAACTTACATTTAACTACTGATTTTATCTACTCTTCTGATTTTATCTGTTTTGATTTTATATACTGTTTTGTTTGTTCGTTTGTTTGTTAATTAGTTTGTTTGTTTGTTTGCTTGTTTTAATGAATTTTAAATCATGCTTTTTATTTGTTTTTGTTTCTAATGTCTCTGTAAAGCACTTTGAATCACCTTGTTGTTGAATTGTGCTATACAAATAAACTTGCCTTGCCTTGCCTTGCTGCTCTTCTTTCTGAAAGCAGCTGCAAAAACCAAAACCAATTAGACCTCTGAACTCCACACAGGCCTACAGATGATCAATAACTATAAAACAAAAAATCTCTGAATGTCTCACTTACACTTCTCCAAGACAAGATGGCTGAGGCCAACCGGACTTTTGCTGTCCTTGCTTCTTGGGGAAGATTTTTCCAGTCTTTCTGTGGCACAATCTTTCCGTTTGGAGCTCTTGATTCGCCCATCTGACGTCCTGTCCTCTATCCTGAGGAACCAGGGATCAGAGTGGCGGTCTGCAGTTTGTACAAAGATCACTTGGTTACTACTGAATCAAAACACCTGAAGTAAAAGCCCCAAATTAAGATGACTTTAACAGGTAAAGGACTTTACTCACCTAGATATTTACGCACACCCACAGCACGTGGTGTGGTAAAGGTCGGCCAAGATTTTGACCACATGTCAGAAACTGGATCAAAATTGGACTAAACTCACTTGAACTCTGACTTTTTCTGCACTTAGAACTATCACAAGACATTAAAACAAAACATCGGGCATTGATGACATCATAGGAATCTAACATTCTAATCTATGCAAACTGTCTCCAAGGCTACATAATATCAAATTAAATCATAGCAAAGGAGTAAAAAGCAGGATCAGTCTTAGGGTGTATGTTACATGTTTGCCAGTTTGGATGAGTGAGTGCAGTACTTCATCGGCCTGTGTTGTAGCAACCTGTTGAACCTGCTGAGAAACTGTTCTTTGTCCACTGTGCCCCAAACTTCACATGCTCCATAAAAGTCGAGGCCTAGAGACCTCTGCATAGTTATTAGCATTAGGTTATCAGTATCATCTGATATATATGACATTTACAGTACAGTACTCACACATGACATAGGAGAGAATAAATATGAACATTTTGACATAAATTTGATCATATGAAATTGGATTTTTTTTTTACATATGAAAAAATTTAACTTTTTCCTTCCGTCATACTTCAGAAATATAATATGTTAATTTTTTGAACATTTTAAAACATTTAAGTTTGCTCGTTGTATTTATAAGATCCTACATTGACGTGCTCCACAATCATTGGTCAGTCATGTTAAAATCCATTATCAGTGGAAAACAAACCTGATCCTCTACTAGAGGCGATTGTGCAATACCTTTTAGACATAACACTCAGCAAACAGTTCTTATTAGTTAAAGTCAGTGAGATTTGGAGTGATACATGACACATGACGGAATAAGACACGCAGACTTAGCATGGCGAACCGACGAGGAACACGTACACTGTGAATACATACAGAGGGAAAAGGGGACTAGAGATGAGACATGGACATAACTAAGCACAAGCAGAACATGACGGCTGGGGGGGAAAACACACGTGACAGAAGGAATGGGTCACAAGGGCAAAGCATGTAAACGAGAGGAGGAGACGGGAGAAAAAGACATTACTGAAATACATGAAGGGCCAGGGCTGGGACAGCCAACCAGTCACAGACAAAGAGCCACATCATGCACCTGGGCACACATGAACATCACCCATCCCTTCCTCTGTCCTGCGTTCAGTTTAGGGTATCGAACTCAGGACCCTAGCCTCATCAGGCCGGGGTCTTTGTGTGGAGTCTGCATGTTCTCTCCAGCTTCCTCCCACAGTCTAAGGACATGCAGTTGGTGGGGGTCTTATCGCCCCGTTCACATTCACACAGAGATGAATTGAAGATCACCTTGTGGTTAGTGCCTTCTATTCGATGTACAGACTGAATAATAACACCTTCTAATTAGTTCTGTCTCCTATTGGTGCTCTTCTACGAGTAGTCAGTGCTTGATGGCTTACTAAGCTTAACTTTTTTCCACAACATTGATAACAAACACACACAAAACAACAACAACATATGTTATCTAAAAAAAACTTGATTGGACCACAGTTTTGATGTTCATCCTACATGTTTATTGAGATTGTCTAGTGTCTGCGACGGTATCTTCTCCCACGTCTGCGGACACCTGAGGCCTTGTGGGGTCTCCTGTGTCTGCGGGCGGGGCGAGAGGGCCTCGCATGTTTGCGTCTATACCTGCGTCGTGGCATTGTCCAAAACGGCGGTACCTGCTCCACGTCACGGGTTCTATTTATGGACTCACCTGGCAACTTTAGTGATGTCACTGCTGATGTTGTCACTGTTGGTGTGACCTCATGACCCATTCATGCCATCTGAACTGTGGTGTAATTATGAGGTCACAGGGGGACGTGAATTTATTCACAAAGTTGATAGAGAGTTTGGGTCATAACTCAAAGATGCAATGATGCAGTCAAATCATTTGGAATTAAATATCTCTGTCAGGGCGCCCCAGGGTGGCTGTGGCTACAATGTAGCTTGCCATCACCAGTGTGTGAATGGGTGGATGACTGGATGTGTAAAGTGCTTTGGGGTCCTTAGGGACTAGTAAAGCGCTATACAAATACAGGCCATTTACCATCTGTAAATTACAAGCTTTAGAGGGTTCTGACATCACAGTCATCTTTCTGACATGACATCCAGTCTCTCTGTTGTGTTGTCAAATATCAATGCCAGATTCGTCTCTCTGCTGTGATGTCAAATATCAATGCCAGATTCGTCTCTCTGCTGTGATGTCAAATATCAATGCCAGATTCATCTCTCTGTTGTGATGTCAAATATCAATGCCAGATTCGTCTCTCTGTTGTGATGTCAAATATCAATGCCAGATTCTTCTCTCTGTTGTGATGTCAAATATCTATGCCAGATTCGTCTCTCTGTTGTGATGTCAAATATCAATGCCAGATCCGTATCTCTGCTGTGATGTCAAATATCAACGCCAGATTCGTATCTCTGCTGTGATGTCAAATATCAATGCCAGATTCTTCTCTCTGTTGTGATGTCAAATATCAATGCCAGATTCTTCTCTCTGTTGTGATGTCAAATACCAATGCCAGATTCTTCTCTCTGTTGTGATGTCAAATATCTATGCCAGATTCGTCTCTCTGTTGTGATGTCAAATATCAATGCCAGATTCGTCTCTCTGTTGTGATGTCAAATATCAACGCCAGATTCGTATCTCTGCTGTGATGTCAAATATCAATGCCAGATTCAATTCTCTGTTGTGATGTCAAATATCAATGCCAGATTCGTCTCTCTGTTGTGATGTCAAATATATCAATGCCAGATTCGTATCTCTGCTGTGATGTCAAATATCAATGCCAGATTCGTCTCTCTGTTGTGATGTCAAATATCAATGCCAGATTCATCTCTCTGTTGTGATGTCAAATATCAATACTAGATTCGTGTCTCTGTTGTGATGTGAAATATCAATGCCAGATTCAATTCTCTGTTGTGATGTCAAATATTAATGCCAGATTCGTATCTCTGCTGTGATGTCAAATATCAATGCCAGATTCGTCTCTCTGTTGTGATGTCAAATATCAACGCCAGATTCAATTCTCTGTTGTGATGTCAAATATCAATGCCAGATTCTTGTCTCTGTTGTGATGTCAAATATCAATGCCAGATTCGTGTCTCTGTTGTGATGTCAAATATCAATGCCAGATTCTTGTCTCTGTTGTGATGTCAAATATCAATGCCAGATTCATCTCTCTGTTGTGATGTCAAATATCAATGCCAGATTCGTGTCTCTGTTGTGATGTCAGATATCAATGCCAGATTCGTGTCTCTGTTGTGATGTCAAATATCAATGCCAGATTCGTGTCTCTGTTGTGATGTGAAATATCAATGCCAGATTTAATTCTCTGTTGTGATGTCAAATATCAATGCCAGATTCGTGGCTCTGTTGTGATGTCAAATATCAATGCCAGATTCATCTCTCTGTTGTGATGTCAAATATCAATGCCAGATTCGCTTCTCTGTTGTGATGTCAAATATCAATGCCAGATTCATCTCTCTGTTGTGATGTCAAATATCAATGCCAGATTCAATTCTCTGTTGTGATGTCAAATATTAATGCCAGATTCGTCTCTCTGTTGTGATGTCAAATATCAATGCCAGATTCAATTCTCTGTTGTGATGTCAAATATCAACGCCGTATTCATCTTTCTGTTGTGATGTCAAATATCAAGGCCAGATTCGTGTCTCTGTTGTGATGTCAAATATTAATGCCAGATTCATCTTTCTGTTGTGATGTCAAATATCAATGCCAGATTCAATTCTCTGTTGTGATGTCAAATATTAATGCCAGATTCATCTCTCTGTTGTGATGTCAAATATTAATGCCAGATTCGTCTCTCTGCTGTGATGTCAAATATCAATGCCAGATTCAATTCTCTGTTGTGATGTCAAATATCAATGCCAGATTCATCTCTCTGTTGTGATGTCAAATATTAATGCCAGATTCGTCTCTCTGCTGTGATGTCAAATATCAATGCCAGATTCAATTCTCTGTTGTGATGTCAAATATTAATGCCAGATTCATCTTTCTGTTGTGATGTCAAATATCAATGCCAGATTCAATTCTCTGTTGTGATGTCAAATATTAATGCCAGATTCATCTTTCTTTTGTGATGTCAAATATCAATGCCAGATTCAATTCTCTGTTGTGATGTCAAATATCAATGCCAGATTCATCTCTCTGTTGTGATGTAGTTATAAAAACACAACAGCGCGGGAAAAAGACTTTGTGACACGCAGGCAGAAGAAAGACTTTGTGACACGCAGGCAGAAGAAAGACTTTGTGACACGCCGGCAGAACAAAGACTTTGTGACACGTGCGCGGGAAAAACACTTTGTGACACGCAGGCAGAACAAAGACTTTGTGACACGCGCGCGGGAAAAACACTTTGTGACACGCAGGCAGAAGAAAGACTTTGTGACACGCAGGCAGAACAAAGACTTTGTGACACGCAGGCAGAACAAAGACTTTGTGACACGTGCGCGGGAAAAAGACTTTGTGACACGCAGACAGAACAAAGACTTTGTGACAGGCAGGCAGAACAAAGACTTTGTGACACGCAGGCAGAACAAAGACTTTGTGACACGCGCGCGGAAAAAGACTTTGTGACACGCTGGCAGAACAAAGACTTTGTGACACGCGCGCGGGAAAAAGACTTTGTGACACGCAGACAGAACAAAGACTTTGTGACACGCAGGCAGAACAAAGACTTTGTGACACGCGCGCGGGAAAAAGACTTTGTGACACGCTGGCAGAACAAAGACTTTGTGACACGCAGGCAGAACAAAGACTTTGTGACAAGCAGGCAGAACAAAGACTTTGTGACACGCAGGCAGAACAAAGACTTTGTGACACGCACGTGAAAAAGACTTTGTGACACGCTGGCAGAACAAAGACTTTGTGACACGCAGGCAGAACAAAGACTTTGTGACACGCGGGCAGAACAAAGACTTTGTGACACGCAGGCAGAACAAAGACTTTGTGACACGCAGGCAGAACAAAGACTTTGTGACACGCAGGCAGAACAAAGACTTTGTGACACGCAGGCAGAACAAAGACTTTGTGACACGCGCGTGAAAAAGACTTTGTGATACGCAGGCAGAACAAAGACTTTGTGACACGCGCGCGGGAAAAAGACTTTGTGACACGCGGGCAGAACAAAGACTTTGTGACACGCAGGCAGTACAAAGACTTTGTGACACGCGCGCGGGAAAAAGACTTTGTGATATGCGCGCGGGAAAAAGACTTTGTGACACGCAGGCAGGACAAAGACTTTGTGACTCGCCACAAGGAGCAACAGGACCATTGACCTACTGTATGCCAATGTGAGAGATGTATACAGAGCCAGCCCCCTCCCCCCACTAGGGAAGTCAGACCACAACCTGGTTTACCTACAGCCACAATACACACCCCTCGTCCAAAGGCAGCCTGTCACAACGCGCTCCATCCGGAGATGGACCCCAGAAAAGGAGGATGCTCTGAGAGACTGCTAACACGACAGAGTGGGATGTGCTTCTGAGCCCACATGGTGAGGACATAGAGGGGGCGACACACTGTCTTACAGACTACCTCAACTTTTGTGTGGACACAGTCGCCCCTGCTAAGACGGTACGGTGTTATCCTAATAACAAACCGTGGGTAACACAGGAAGTCAAAGCTGTCCTCAACATGAAGAAGAAGGCTTTCAGGAGCAAAGTGAAGGAGGAGATGAAAGCAGCACAGCAGGAGGTGAAACGCTGCCTGAGGGAAGCAAAGGACACCTACAGGAGGAAGTTGGAGCAGAAGTTGGAGAGGAACAATATGAGGGAGGTCTGGAATGGTGTGAAAACCATCACAGGCCACAACACCAAGAAAAGCACAGTGGGGGGGACTGTGGAGAAGGCAAACGAACTCAACAACTTCTTCAACAGGTTTGACCAGCCCACAACCCCCCCACCCTCACCTTTACTACAGAGTCCTCTCCCCACTCTCCTACCTCCCTCGCTTCCCCCCCTTCCTGACACTATGACACCCCCCTCCTCCAATCCCTCTCTCAGCAGCAAGACATCTTCTCCCCCCCCCTCCTCCCAAACATCTCCCAGTGTTACAGTGGATCAGGTCAGGAGCCAACTGAGGAAGTTTCGCCCCAGAAAGGCAGCAGGCCCAGACAAGGTGTGTCCTAGGATGCTGAAGGCATGTGCTGCTAAACTTGGGGAGCCGCTACAACGAGTCTTCAACCTCAGTCTGCGACTGGGGAGAGTGCCCGCCCTATGGAAGACATCCTGCATCGTCCCGGTCCCCAAAAGGAACCGGCCCAATGAGCTGAATGACTTCCGACCGGTGGCACTGACGTCACATCTTATGAAGACTCTAGAGCGGCTCTTCCTCAAACTCCTCCGACCACAGGTACAACATGCCCAGGACCCACTACAGTTTGCATACAAGGCGGATGTCGGAGTGGAGGATGCCATCCTGTACCTCCTGCATAGAGCCCACTCACACCTGGATGGGGGAAAAGGCACGGTCAGGATCCTGTTTCTTGACTTTTCCAGTGCCTTTAATAGCATCCGGCCCTGTATGCTTCAGGAAAAACTGAACAGGATGGAGGTGGACCCCTGCCTGGTGGCTTGGATCTCCGACTACCTCACCGACAGACCACAGTACGTCAGGCTGAAGGACATCACGTCTGACACTGTGGTCAGCAGCACAGGAGCACCACAGGGAACTGTGCTGTCCCCACTTCTCTTCACCCTGTACACCTCTGACTTCTGCTACAACTCTGAATTATGCCACATTCAGAAGTTTGCAGATGACACAGCCATCATGGGGTGTATCTGGGATGATCAGGAAGAGGAGTACAGAAGTCTGGTGAGGAACTTTGTCGCATGGAGTCACACAAAACCACCTGCAACTCAACACCTCAAAGACTAAGGAACTGGTTGTGGACTTCGGGAGGTCCAGAGAAGGTCCACTGCCAGTTCAGATAGAGGGGGAGGAGGTGGAGGTGGTCAACAAGTACAAGTACCTCGGGCTGTGGGTGGACAACAAACTGGACTGGTCATGCAACACAGAGCACCTGTATAAAAAAGCCCAAAGCCGACTGTACTTCCTCAGGAGGCTGAGGTCTTTTAACATCTGCAGGAAGCTCCTGAGGATGTTTTACCAGTCAGTGGTTGCTGGAGTACTTTTCTATGCTGTGGTGTGCTGGGGGAGCAGCACAGCAAAGAAGGACTCATCCAGGCTGGAGAAACTGATCAGGAAGGCGGGCTCTGTGGTCGGCATGAAGCTGGACACTCTGGTAACAGTGGCAGAGAAAAGGACACTAAAAAACTGCTGGACATTATGAACAATGCTGGGCATCCTCTGCACACGGCCATTAACAACCAGAAGAGTCTGTTCAGTGACAGGTTGCTTCTCCCCAAGACAAGAACCAACAGACTTAAAAACTCCTTTGTCCCACACGCCATCAAACTGTTTAACTCCTCTCTGGAGGGGAGAGGGAGGGGAAACAGGTGGACAAAGGAGGGGGGAACAACTAAGCTGTAGTGCCTCTTCACCTCACTGTGCAATACCTTTTGTGCAATACTTTTGTTAATAGTCAACGGTGCAATAGACTCCATACTTGAAATGTGCAATTCACTTGTATTTTTATTTTTATTCCTATTTATTCTATTTATCCCCTTCGTATATTTTATTTATATATGTCTCTGTATTTATATATGTGTGTGTGTGTATATATATATATATATAATATTCTGTAACTGTAACTTCTGTCGGTGCTGTGTTTTTGGAAACCGAATTTCCCAGAGGAACCCACCCGAGGGATTAATAAAGTTTTATCTTATCTTATCTTATCTTATCTTATCTTATCTTATCTTATCTTATCTTATCTTATCTTATCTTAATTTCTCAATAGCCTCTGGTCTTAAACTCAACATTCCAAAATGTGAACGTCTCCCTGTTAAATTCTGCACAGATACTATTATATCAGGTGTTCCTGTTAAAAATAATGTTAAATATCTTGGTATTATCATTCAAAGAGACCAAGATGCCAGATTATCTGAAAATTTTGACCCTCTTATAACTGCAATACAACATAGATTTAATCTTTGGCTTCAAAGAGATTTATCCATTACTGGAAGATCCTTGGTAGCCAAAGTTGAAGGCCTCTCCCGACTTATTTATGCAACTATGGCACTTGATGTTTCGAAAGAATTATGCACAAAAATTGATAAAATATTTGGTCGACACCCCCATCTCCTAGTAGACTTAATTTTTGGCCTGTTAGCCAGAGATGGGACTGAAACACCTCAGAGCTATGCTAAAAAGTGGGCTTTGTGGATGGCTTTGTCAACCTGGATTTATTTAAATCCAGGTTGAAGACTCACCTATTCTCAGCTGCATTTGAATAAAGCACCAAATCCACACTTTTAAGCTTAAATTTCAAAACTTACATTTAACTACTGATTTTATCTACTCTTCTGATTTTATCTGTTTTGATTTTATATACTGTTTTGTTTGTCCGTTTGTTTGTTAATTAGTTTGTTTGTTTGTTTGCTTGTTTTAATCAATTTTAAATCATGCTTTTTATTTGTTTTTGTTTCTAATGTCTCTGTAAAGCACTTTGAATCACCTTGTTGTTGAATTGTGCTATACAAATAAACTTGCCTTGCCTTGCCTTGCTGCTCTTCTTTCTGAAAGCAGCTGCAAAAACCAAAACCAATTAGACCTCTGAACTCCACACAGGCCTACAGATGATCAATAACTATAAAACAAAAAATCTCTGAATGTCTCACTTACACTTCTCCAAGACAAGATGGCTGAGGCCAACCGGACTTTTGCTGTCCTTGCTTCTTGGGGAAGCTTTTTCCAGTCTTTCTGTGGCACAATCTTTCCGTTTGGAGCTCTTGATTCGCCCATCTGACGTCCTGTCCTCTATCCTGAGGAACCAGGGATCAGAGTGGCGGTCTGCAGTTTGTACAAAGATCACTTGGTTACTACTGAATCAAAACACCTGAAGTAAAAGCCCCAAATTAAGATGACTTTAACAGGTAAAGGACTTTACTCACCTAGATATTTACGCACACCCACAGCACGTGGTGTGGTAAAGGTCGGCCAAGATTTTGACCACATGTCAGAAACTGGATCAAAATTGGACTAAACTCACTTGAACTCTGACTTTTTCTGCACTTAGAACTATCACAAGACATTAAAACAAAACATCGGGCATTGATGACATCATAGGAATCTAACATTCTAATCTATGCAAACTGTCTCCAAGGCTACATAATATCAAATTAAATCATAGCAAAGGAGTAAAAAGCAGGATCAGTCTTAGGGTGTATGTTACATGTTTGCCAGTTTGGATGAGTGAGTGCAGTACTTCATCGGCCTGTGTTGTAGCAACCTGTTGAACCTGCTGAGAAACTGTTCTTTGTCCACTGTGCCCCAAACTTCACATGCTCCATAAAAGTCGAGGCCTAGAGACCTCTGCATAGTTATTAGCATTAGGTTATCAGTATCATCTGATATATATGACATTTACAGTACAGTACTCACACATGACATAGGAGAGAATAAATATGAACATTTTGACATAAATTTGATCATATGAAATTGGATTTTTTTTTTACATATGAAAAAATTTAACTTTTTCCTTCCGTCATACTTCAGAAATATAATATGTTAATTTTTTGAACATTTTAAAACATTTAAGTTTGCTCGTTGTATTTATAAGATCCTACATTGACGTGCTCCACAATCATTGGTCAGTCATGTTAAAATCCATTATCAGTGGAAAACAAACCTGATCCTCTACTAGAGGCGATTGTGCAATACCTTTTAGACATAACACTCAGCAAACAGTTCTTATTAGTTAAAGTCAGTGAGATTTGGAGTGATACATGACACATGACGGAATAAGACACGCAGACTTAGCATGGCGAACCGACGAGGAACACGTACACTGTGAATACATACAGAGGGAAAAGGGGACTAGAGATGAGACATGGACATAACTAAGCACAAGCAGAACATGATGGCTGGGGGGGAAAACACACGTGACAGAAGGAATGGGTCACAAGGGCAAAGCATGTAAACGAGAGGAGGAGACGGGAGAAAAAGACATTACTGAAATACATGAAGGGCCAGGGCTGGGACAGCCAACCAGTCACAGACAAAGAGCCACATCATGCACCTGGGCACACATGAACATCACCCATCCCTTCCTCTGTCCTGCGTTCAGTTTAGGGTATCGAACTCAGGACCCTAGCCTCATCAGGCCGGGGTCTTTGTGTGGAGTCTGCATGTTCTCTCCAGCTTCCTCCCACAGTCTAAGGACATGCAGTTGGTGGGGGTCTTATCGCCCCGTTCACATTCACACAGAGATGAATTGAAGATCACCTTGTGGTTAGTGCCTTCTATTCGATGTACAGACTGAATAATAACACCTTCTAATTAGTTCTGTCTCCTATTGGTGCTCTTCTACGAGTAGTCAGTGCTTGATGGCTTACTAAGCTTAACTTTTTTCCACAACATTGATAACAAACACACACAAAACAACAACAACATATGTTATCTAAAAAAAACTTGATTGGACCACAGTTTTGATGTTCATCCTACATGTTTATTGAGATTGTCTAGAGTCTGCGACGGTATCTTCTCCCACGTCTGCGGACACCTGAGGCCTTGTGGGGTCTCCTGTGTCTGCGGGCGGGGCAAGAGGGCCTCGCATGTTTGCGTCTATACCTGCGTCGTGGCATTGTCCAAAACGGCGGTACCTGCTCCACGTCACGGGTTCTATTTATGGACTCACCTGGCAACTTTAGTGATGTCACTGCTGATGTTGTCACTGTTGGTGTGACCTCATGACCCATTCATGCCATCTGAACTGTGGTGTAATTATGAGGTCACAGGGGGACGTGAATTTATTCACAAAGTTGATAGAGAGTTTGGGTCATAACTCAAAGACGCAATGATGCAGTCAAATCATTTGGAATTAAATATCTCTGTCAGGGCGCCCCAGGGTGGCTGTGGCTACAATGTAGCTTGCCATCACCAGTGTGTGAATGGGTGGATGACTGGATGTGTAAAGTGCTTTGGGGTCCTTAGGGACTAGTAAAGCGCTATACAAATACAGGCCATTTACCATCTGTAAATTACAATCTTTAGAGGGTTCTGACATCACAGTCATCTTTCTGACATGACATCCAGTCTCTCTGTTGTGATGTCAAATATCAATGCCAGATTCGTCTCTCTGCTGTGATGTCAAATATCAATGCCAGATTCATCTCTCTGTTGTGATGTCAAATATCAATGCCAGATTCGTCTCTCTGTTGTGATGTCAAATATCAATGCCAGATTCTTCTCTCTGTTGTGATGTCAAATATCAATGCCAGATTCGTCTCTCTGTTGTGATGTCAAATATCAATGCCAGATTCGTCTCTCTGCTGTGATGTCAAATATCAATGCCAGATTCATCTCTCTGTTGTGATGTCAAATATCAATGCCAGATTCGTCTCTCTGTTGTGATGTCAAATATCAATGCCAGATCCGTATCTCTGCTGTGATGTCAAATATCAATGCCAGATTCTTCTCTCTGTTGTGATGTCAAATATCTATGCCAGATTCGTATCTCTGCTGTGATGTCAAATATCAATGCCAGATTCTTCTCTCTGTTGTGATGTCAAATATCAATGCCAGATTCTTCTCTCTGTTGTGATGTCAAATACCAATGCCAGATTCTTCTCTCTGTTGTGATGTCAAATATCTATGCCAGATTCGTCTCTCTGTTGTGATGTCAAATATCAATGCCAGATTCGTCTCTCTGTTGTGATGTCAAATATCAACGCCAGATTCGTATCTCTGCTGTGATGTCAAATATCAATGCCAGATTCAATTCTCTGTTGTGATGTCAAATATCAATGCCAGATTCGTCTCTCTGTTGTGATGTCAAATATATCAATGCCAGATTCGTATCTCTGCTGTGATGTCAAATATCAATGCCAGATTCGTCTCTCTGTTGTGATGTCAAATATCAATGCCAGATTCATCTCTCTGTTGTGATGTCAAATATCAATGCCAGATTCGTCTCTCTGTTGTGATTTCAAATATCAATGCCAGATTCAATTCTCTGTTGTGATGTCAAATATTAATGCCAGATTCGTATCTCTGCTGTGATGTCAAATATCAATGCCAGATTCATCTCTCTGTTGTGATGTCAAATATCAATGCCAGATTCGTCCCTCTGTTGTGATGTCAAATATCAACGCCAGATTCAATTCTCTGTTGTGATGTCAAATATCAATGCCAGATTCTTGTCTCTGTTGTGATGTCAAATATCAATGCCAGATTCGTGGCTCTGTTGTGATGTCAAATATCAATGCCAGATTCATCTCTCTGTTGTGATGTCAAATATCAATGCCAGATTCGTGTCTCTGTTGTGATGTCAGATATCAATGCCAGATTCGTGTCTCTGTTGTGATGTCAAATATCAATGCCAGATTCGTGTCTCTGTTGTGATGTCAAATATCAATGCCAGATTCGTGTCTCTGTTGTGATGTGAAATATCAATGCCAGATTTAATTCTCTGTTGTGAGCGACCATCTTTGAACAGAGGCGGGGGTTTACGACACCAACTCTCTGCCATCTATAATCCAGTTTTGAGATCCCTTCCCAGACGCCTTAACGCCCACTCACATCCTGGGCCATCTGACCTCAGGAATTCGCATGATAAGGTGGGGCCAGGTTTCACAATGAACACACCCGAAACTCTGGCTGATTGGGACCCACACCCAGTTTCACACCTTGGCTCAGGCGATTAGAAGATCATCAGGGGGTCCTTTTGTCCCTCTGTGGGGGGATACTCCCACTAGGTTTATATCTGGGACTCTCCACCATTTGACCTTAGAACTGAAGAAGCTTCTCGGATGAGAGGTGAAACGTCTTCAAGTAAACTTAAAGAAGTCCAGACGCTTTTCTTTGCAAGCTCCTTTGACTACGATGACCTGGATGACTGAGAACCTTCACAGACTCTCTGTTGTGATGTCAAATATCAATGCCAGATTCGTGGCTCTGTTGTGATGTCAAATATCAATGCCAGATTCATCTCTCTGTTGTGATGTCAAATATCAATGCCAGATTCAATTCTCTGTTGTGATGTCAAATATTAATGCCAGATTCGTCTCTCTGTTGTGATGTCAAATATCAATGCCAGATTCAATTCTCTGTTCTGATGTCAAATATCAACGCCAGATTCGCTTCTCTGTTGTGATGTCAAATATCAACGCCGTATTCATCTTTCTGTTGTGATGTCAAATATTAATGCCAGATTCATCTTTCTGTTGTGATGTCAAATATCAATGCCAGATTCATCTTTCTGTTGTGATGTCAAATATCAATGCCAGATTCAATTCTCTGTTGTGATGTCAAATATTAATGCCAGATTCATCTTTCTGTTGTGATGTCAAATATCAATGCCAGATTCGTGTCTCTGTTGTGATGTCAAATATCAATGCCAGATTCAATTCTCTGTTGTGATGTCAAATATCAACGCCAGATTCGTGTCTCTGTTGTGATGTCAAATTTCAATGCCAGATTCAATTCTCTGTTGTGATGTCAAATATCAACGCCAGATTCGCTTCTCTGTTGTGATGTCAAATATCAATGCCAGATTCATCTTTCTGTTGTGATGTCAAATATCAATGCCAGATTCAATTCTCTGTTGTGATGTCAAATATCAATGCCAGATTCATCTCTCTGTTGTGATGTCAAATATTAATGCCAGATTCGTCTCTCTGCTGTGATGTCAAATATCAATGCCAGATTCAATTCTCTGTTGTGATGTCAAATATTAATGCCAGATTCATCTTTCTGTTGTGATGTCAAATATCAATGCCAGATTCATCTTTCTTTTGTGATGTCAAATATCAATGCCAGATTCAATTCTCTGTTGTGATGTCAAATATTAATGCCAGATTCATCTTTCTTTTGTGATGTCAAATATCAATGCCAGATTCAATTCTCTGTTGTGATGTCAAATATCAATGCCAGATTCATCTCTCTGTTGTGATGTAGTTATAAAAACACAACAGCGCGGGAAAAAGACTTTGTGACACGCAGGCAGAACAAAGACTTTGTGACACGCAGGCAGAAGAAAGACTTTGTGACACGCCGGCAGAACAAAGACTTTGTGACACGTGCGCGGGAAAAACACTTTGTGACACGCAGGCAGAACAAAGACTTTGTGACACGCAGGCAGAACAAAGACTTTGTGACACGCCGGCAGAACAAAGACTTTTTGACACGCGCGCGGGAAAAACAATTTGTGACACGCAGGCAGAACAAAGACTTTGTGACACGCAGGCAGAAGAAAGACTTTGTGACACGCGGGCAGAACAAAGACTTTGTGACACGTGCGCGGGAAAAAGACTTTGTGACACGCAGACAGAACAAAGACTTTGTGACAGGCAGGCAGAACAAAGACTTTGTGACACGCAGGCAGAACAAAGACTTTGTGACACGCGTGTGTGGAAAAAGACTTTGTGACACGCTGGCAGAACAAAGACTTTGTGACACGCGCGGGAAAAAGACTTTGTGACACGCAGACAGAACAAAGACTTTGTGA
Source organism: Perissodus microlepis (assembly GCF_051167445.1). Lineage (NCBI taxonomy): Eukaryota > Metazoa > Chordata > Actinopteri > Cichliformes > Cichlidae > Perissodus > Perissodus microlepis. Next base: position 1,665,098 of record NC_140473.1, on the reverse strand, counting down.
CACGCAGGCAGAACAAAGACTTTGTGACACGCGCGCGGGAAAAAGACTTTGTGACACGCTGGCAGAACAAAGACTTTGTGACACGCAGGCAGAACAAAGACTTTGTGACAAGCAGGCAGAACAAAGACTTTGTGACACGCAGGCAGAACAAAGACTTTGTGACACGCACGTGAAAAAGACTTTGTGACACGCAGGCAGAACAAAGACTTTGTGACACGCGGGCAGAACAAAGACTTTGTGACACGCAGGCAGAACAAAGACTTTGTGACACGCGCGTGAAAAAGACTTTGTGATACGCAGGCAGAACAAAGACTTTGTGACACGCGCGCGGGAAAAAGACTTTGTGACACGCGGGCAGAACAAAGACTTTGTGACACGCAGGCAGTACAAAGACTTTGTGACACGCCACAAGGAGCAACAGGACCATTGACCTACTGTATGCCAATGTGAGAGATGTATACAGAGCCAGCCCCCTCCCCCCACTAGGGAAGTCAGACCACAACCTGGTTTACCTACAGCCACAATACACACCCCTCGTCCAAAGGCAGCCTGTCACAACGCGCTCCATCCGGAGATGGACCCCAGAAAAGGAGGATGCTCTGAGAGACTGCTAACACGACAGAGTGGGATGTGCTTCTGAGCCCACATGGTGAGGACATAGAGGGGGCGACACACTGTCTTACAGACTACCTCAACTTTTGTGTGGACACAGTCGCCCCTGCTAAGACGGTACGGTGTTATCCTAATAACAAACCGTGGGTAACACAGGAAGTCAAAGCTGTCCTCAACATGAAGAAGAAGGCTTTCAGGAGCAAAGTGAAGGAGGAGATGAAAGCAGCACAGCAGGAGGTGAAACGCTTCCTGAGGGAAGCAAAGGACACCTACAGGAGGAAGTTGGAGCAGAAGTTGGAGAGGAACAATATGAGGGAGGTCTGGAATGGTGTGAAAACCATCACAGGCCACAACACCAAGAAAAGCACAGTGGGGGGGACTGTGGAGAAGGCAAACAAACTCAACAACTTCTTCAACAGGTTTGACCAGCCCACAACCCCCCCACCCTCACCTTTACTACAGAGTCCTCTCCCCACTCTCCTACCTCCCTCGCTTCCCCCCCTTCCTGACACTATGACACCCCCCTCCTCCAATCCCTCTCTCAGCAGCAAGACATCTTCTCCCCCCCCCTCCTCCCAAACATCTCCCAGTGTCACAGTGGATCAGGTCAGGAGCCAACTGAGGAAGCTTCGCCCCAGAAAGGCAGCAGGCCCAGACAAGGTGTGTCCTAGGATGCTGAAGGCATGTGCTGCTAAACTTGGGGAGCCGCTACAACGAGTCTTCAACCTCAGTCTGCGACTGGGGAGAGTGCCCGCCCTATGGAAGACATCCTGCATCGTCCCGGTCCCCAAAAGGAACCGGCCCAATGAGCTGAATGACTTCCGACCGGTGGCACTGACGTCACATCTTATGAAGACTCTAGAGCGGCTCTTCCTCAACCTCCTCCGACCACAGGTACAACATGCCCAGGACCCACTACAGTTTGCATACAAGGCGGATGTCGGAGTGGAGGATGCCATCCTGTACCTCCTGCATAGAGCCCACTCACACCTGGATGGGGGAAAAGGCACGGTCAGGATCCTGTTTCTTGACTTTTCCAGTGCCTTTAATACCATCCGGCCCTGTATGCTTCAGGAAAAACTGAACAGGATGGAGGTGGACCCCTGCCTGGTGGCTTGGATCTCCGACTACCTCACCGACAGACCACAGTACGTCAGGCTGAAGGACATCACGTCTGACACTGTGGTCAGCAGCACAGGAGCACCACAGGGAACTGTGCTGTCCCCACTTCTCTTCACCCTGTACACCTCTGACTTCTGCTACAACTCTGAATTATGCCACATTCAGAAGTTTGCAGATGACACAGCCATCATGGGGTGTATCTGGGATGATCAGGAAGAGGAGTACAGAAGTCTGGTGAGGAACTTTGTCTCATGGAGTCACACAAAACCACCTGCAACTCAACACCTCAAAGACTAAGGAACTGGTTGTGGACTTCGGGAGGTCCAGAGAAGGTCCACTGCCAGTTCAGATAGAGGGGGAGGAGGTGGAGGTGGTCAACAAGTACAAGTACCTCGGGCTGTGGGTGGACAACAAACTGGACTGGTCATGCAACACAGAGCACCTGTATAAAAAAGCCCAAAGCCGACTGTACTTCCTCAGGAGGCTGAGGTCTTTTAACATCTGCAGGAAGCTCCTGAGGATGTTTTACCAGTCAGTGGTTGCTGGAGTACTTTTCTATGCTGTGGTGTGCTGGGGGAGCAGCACAGCAAAGAAGGACTCATCCAGGCTGGAGAAACTGATCAGGAAGGCGGGCTCTGTGGTCGGCATGAAGCTGGACACTCTGGTAACAGTGGCAGAGAAAAGGACACTAAAAAACTACCGGACATTATGAACAATACTTGGCATCCTCTGCACACGGCCATTAACAACCAGAAGAGTCTGTTCAGTGACAGGTTGCTTCTCCCCAAGACAAGAACCAACAGACTTAAAAACTCCTTTGTCCCACACGCCATCAAACTGTTTAACTCCTCTCTGGAGGGGAGAGGGAGGGGAGACAGGAGGACAGAGGAGGGGGGAACAACTAAGCTGTAGTGCCTCTTCACCTCACTGTGCAATACCTTTTGTGCAATACTTTTGTTAATAGTCAACGGTGCAATAGACTCCATACTTGAAATGTGCAATTCACTTGTATTTTTATTTTTATTCCTATTTATTCTATTTATCCCCTTCGTATATTTTATTTATATATGTCTCTGTATTTATATATGTGTGTGTGTGTATATATATATATATAATATTCTGTAACTGTAACTTCTGTCGGTGCTGTGTTTTTGGAAACCGAATTTCCCAGAGGAACCCACCCGAGGGATTAATAAAGTTTTATCTTATCTTATCTTATCTTATCTTATCTTATCTTATCTTATCTTATCTTATCTTATCTTATCTTATCTTATCTTATCTTATCTTAATTTCTCAATAGCCTCTGGTCTTAAACTCAACATTCCAAAATGTGAACGTCTCCCTGTTAAATTCTGCACAGATACTATTATATCAGGTGTTCCTGTTAAAAATAATGTTAAATATCTTGGTATTATCATTCAAAGAGACCAAGATGCCAGATTATCTGAAAATTTTGACCCTCTTATAACTGCAATACAACATAGATTTAATCTTTGGCTTCAAAGAGATTTATCCATTACTGGAAGATCCTTGGTAGCCAAAGTTGAAGGCCTCTCCCGACTTATTTATGCAACTATGGCACTTGATGTTTCGAAAGAATTATGCACAAAAATTGATAAAATATTTGGTCGACACCCCCATCTCCTAGTAGACTTAATTTTTGGCCTGTTAGCCAGAGATGGGACTGAAACACCTCAGAGCTATGCTAAAAAGTGGGCTTTGTGGATGGCTTTGTCAACCTGGATTTATTTAAATCCAGGTTGAAGACTCACCTATTCTCAGCTGCATTTGAATAAAGCACCAAATCCACACTTTTAAGCTTAAATTTCAAAACTTACATTTAACTACTGATTTTATCTACTCTTCTGATTTTATCTGTTTTGATTTTATATACTGTTTTGTTTGTTCGTTTGTTTGTTAATTAGTTTGTTTGTTTGTTTGCTTGTTTTAATCAATTTTAAATCATGCTTTTTATTTGTTTTTGTTTCTAATGTCTCTGTAAAGCACTTTGAATCACCTTGTTGTTGAATTGTGCTATACAAATAAACTTGCCTTGCCTTGCCTTGCTGCTCTTCTTTCTGAAAGCAGCTGCAAAAACCAAAACCAATTAGACCTCTGAACTCCACACAGGCCTACAGATGATCAATAACTATAAAACAAAAAATCTCTGAATGTCTCACTTACACTTCTCCAAGACAAGATGGCTGAGGCCAACCGGACTTTTGCTGTCCTTGCTTCTTGGGGAAGCTTTTTCCAGTCTTTCTGTGGCACAATCTTTCCGTTTGGAGCTCTTGATTCGCCCATCTGACGTCCTGTCCTCTATCCTGAGGAACCAGGGATCAGAGTGGCGGTCTGCAGTTTGTACAAAGATCACTTGGTTACTACTGAATCAAAACACCTGAAGTAAAAGCCCCAAATTAAGATGACTTTAACAGGTAAAGGACTTTACTCACCTAGATATTTACGCACACCCACAGCACGTGGTGTGGTAAAGGTCGGCCAAGATTTTGACCACATGTCAGAAACTGGATCAAAATTGGACTAAACTCACTTGAACTCTGACTTTTTCTGCACTTAGAACTATCACAAGACATTAAAACAAAACATCGGGCATTGATGACATCATAGGAATCTAACATTCTAATCTATGCAAACTGTCTCCAAGGCTACATAATATCAAATTAAATCATAGCAAAGGAGTAAAAAGCAGGATCAGTCTTAGGGTGTATGTTACATGTTTGCCAGTTTGGATGAGTGAGTGCAGTACTTCATCGGCCTGTGTTGTAGCAACCTGTTGAACCTGCTGAGAAACTGTTCTTTGTCCACTGTGCCCCAAACTTCACATGCTCCATAAAAGTCGAGGCCTAGAGACCTCTGCATAGTTATTAGCATTAGGTTATCAGTATCATCTGATATATATGACATTTACAGTACAGTACTCACACATGACATAGGAGAGAATAAATATGAACATTTTGACATAAATTTGATCATATGAAATTGGATTTTTTTTTTAAATATGAAAAAATTTAACTTTTTCCTTCCGTCATACTTCAGAAATATAATATGTTAATTTTTTGAACATTTTAAAACATTTAAGTTTGCTCGTTGTATTTATAAGATCCTACATTGACGTGCTCCACAATCATTGGTCAGTCATGTTAAAATCCATTATCAGTGGAAAACAAACCTGATCCTCTACTAGAGGCGATTGTGCAATACCTTTTAGACATAACACTCAGCAAACAGTTCTTATTAGTTAAAGTCAGTGAGATTTGGAGTGATACATGACACATGACGGAATAAGACACGCAGACTTAGCATGGCGAACCGACGAGGAACACGTACACTGTGAATACATACAGAGGGAAAAGGGGACTAGAGATGAGACATGGACATAACTAAGCACAAGCAGAACATGATGGCTGGGGGGGAAAACACACGTGACAGAAGGAATGGGTCACAAGGGCAAAGCATGTAAACGAGAGGAGGAGACGGGAGAAAAAGACATTACTGAAATACATGAAGGGCCAGGGCTGGGACAGCCAACCAGTCACAGACAAAGAGCCACATCATGCACCTGGGCACACATGAACATCACCCATCCCTTCCTCTGTCCTGCGTTCAGTTTAGGGTATCGAACTCAGGACCCTAGCCTCATCAGGCCGGGGTCTTTGTGTGGAGTCTGCATGTTCTCTCCAGCTTCCTCCCACAGTCTAAGGACATGCAGTTGGTGGGGGTCTTATCGCCCCGTTCACATTCACACAGAGATGAATTGAAGATCACCTTGTGGTTAGTGCCTTCTATTCGATGTACAGACTGAATAATAACACCTTCTAATTAGTTCTGTCTCCTATTGGTGCTCTTCTACGAGTAGTCAGTGCTTGATGGCTTACTAAGCTTAACTTTTTTCCACAACATTGATAACAAACACACACAAAACAACAACAACATATGTTATCTAAAAAAAACTTGATTGGACCACAGTTTTGATGTTCATCCTACATGTTTATTGAGATTGTCTAGTGTCTGCGACGGTATCTTCTCCCACGTCTGCGGACACCTGAGGCCTTGTGGGGTCTCCTGTGTCTGCGGGCGGGGCGAGAGGGCCTCGCATGTTTGCGTCTATACCTGCGTCGTGGCATTGTCCAAAACGGCGGTACCTGCTCCACGTCACGGGTTCTATTTATGGACTCACCTGGCAACTTTAGTGATGTCACTGCTGATGTTGTCACTGTTGGTGTGACCTCATGACCCATTCATGCCATCTGAACTGTGGTGTAATTATGAGGTCACAGGGGGACGTGAATTTATTCACAAAGTTGATAGAGAGTTTGGGTCATAACTCAAAGACGCAATGATGCAGTCAAATCATTTGGAATTAAATATCTCTGTCAGGGCGCCCCAGGGTGGCTGTGGCTACAATGTAGCTTGCCATCACCAGTGTGTGAATGGGTGGATGACTGGATGTGTAAAGTGCTTTGGGGTCCTTAGGGACTAGTAAAGCGCTATACAAATACAGGCCATTTACCATCTGTAAATTACAAGTTTTAGAGGGTTCTGACATCACAGTCATCTTTCTGACATGACATCCAGTCTCTCTGTTGTGATGTCAAATATCAATGCCAGACTCGACCTCTCTGTTGTGATGTCAAATATCAATGCCAGATTCGTGTCTCTGTTGTGATGTCAAATATTAATGCCAGACTCGACCTCTCTGTTGTGATGTCAAATATCAATGCCAGATTCGTGTCTCTGTTGTGATGTCAAATATCAATGCCAGATTCGCTTCTCTGTTGTGATGTCAAATATCAATGCCAGATTCGTCTCTCTGTTGTGATGTCAAATATCAATGCCAGATTCGTCTCTCTGTTGTGATGTCAAATATCAATGCCAGATTCGTCTCTCTGTTGTGATGTCAAATATCAATGCCAGATTCGTCTCTCTGTTGTGATGTCAAATATCAATGCCAGATTCGTCTCTCTGTTGTGATGTCAAATATCAATGCCAGATTCGTCTCTCTGTTGTGATGTCAACTATCAATGCCAGATTCGTGTCTCTGTTGTGATGTCAAATATCAATGCCAGATTCATCTCTCTGTTGTGATGTCAAATATCAATGCCAGATTCGTCTCTCTGTTGTGATGTCAAATATCAATGCCAGATTCGTCTCTCTGTTGTGATGTCAAATATCAATGCCAGATTCGTGTCTCTGTTGTGATGTCAAATATCAATGCCAGATTCATCTCTCTGTTGTGATGTCAAATATCAATGCCAGATTCGTCTCTCTGTTGTGATGTCAAATATCAATGCCAGATTCGTGTCTCTGTTGTGATGTCAAATATTAATGCCAGATTCGTATCTCTGCTGTGATGTCAAATATCAATGCCAGATTCAATTCTCTGTTGTGATGTCAAATATCAATGCCAGATTCGTATCTCTGCTGTGATGTCAAATATCTATGCCAGATTCATCTCTCTGTTGTGATGTCAAATATCAATGCCAGATTCGTCTCTCTGTTGTGATGTCAAATATCAATGCCAGATTCGTGTCTCTGTTGTGATGTCAAATATTAATGCCGGATTCGTGTCTCTGTTGTGATGTCAAATATCTATGCCAGATTCGTCTCTCTGTTGTGATGTCAAATATTAATGCCTGATTCAATTCTCTGTTGTGATGTCAAATATTAATGCCAGATTCGTTTCTCTGTAGTGATGTCAAATATCAATGCCAGATTCGTGGCTCTGTTGTGATGTCAAATATCAATGCCAGATTCGTGTCTCTGTTGTGATGTCAAATATCAATGCCAGACTCGACCTCTCTGTTGTGATGTCAAATATCAATGCCAGATTCGTCTCTCTGTTGTGATGTCAAATATCAATGCCAGATTCGTCTCTCTGTTGTGATGTCAAATATCAATGCCAGATTCGTCTCTCTGTTGTGATGTCAAATATCAATGCCAGATTCGTCTCTCTGTTGTGATGTCAAATATCAATGCCAGCTTCGTCTCTCTGTTGTGATGTCAACTATCAATGCCAGATTCGTGTCTCTGTTGTGATGTCAAATATCAATGCCAGATTCATCTCTCTGTTGTGATGTCAAATATCAATGCCAGATTCGTCTCTCTGTTGTGATGTCAAATATCAATGCCAGATTCGTATCTCTGCTGTGATGTCAAATATCAATGCCAGATTCATCTCTTTGTTGTGATGTCAAATATCAATGCCAGATTCGTCTCTCTGTTGTGATGTCAAATATCAATGCCAGATTCGTGTCTCTGTTGTGATGTCAAATATTAATGCCGGATTCGTGTCTCTGTTGTGATGTCAAATAGATATTTGACATCACAACAGAGACACGAATCCGGCATTAATATTTGACATCACAACAGAGACACGAATCTGGCATAGATATGCCAGATTCGTCTCTCTGTTGTGATGTCAAATATTAATACCAGATTCAATTCTCTGTTGTGATGTCAAATATTAATGCCAGATTCGTTTCTCTGTTGTGATGTCAAATATCAATGCCAGATTCGTCTCTCTGTTGTGATGTCAAATATCAATGCCAGATTCGTCTCTCTGTTGTGATGTCAAATATCAATGCCAGATTCGTCTCTCTGTTGTGATGTCAAATATCAATGCCAGATTCGTCTCTCTGTTGTGATGTCAAATATCAATGCCAGATTCGTCTCTCTGTTGTGATGTCAACTATCAATGCCAGATTCGTGTCTCTGTTGTGATGTCAAATATCAATGCCAGATTCATCTCTCTGTTGTGATGTCAAATATCAATGCCAGATTCGTCTCTCTGTTGTGATGTCAAATATCAATGCCAGATTCGTGTCTCTGTTGTGATGTCAAATATTAATGCCGGATTCGTGTCTCTGTTGTGATGTCAAATATCTATGCCAGATTCGTCTCTCTGTTGTGATGTCAAATATTAATGACAGATTCAATTCTCTGTTGTGATGTCAAATATCTATGCCAGATTCGTCTCTCTGTTGTGATGTCAAATATCAATGCCAGATTCGTATCTCTGCTGTGATGTCAAATATCAATGCCAGATTCATCTCTCTGCTGTGATGTCAAATATCAATGCCAGATTCATCTCTCTGTTGTGATGTCAAATATCTATGCCAGATTCGTCTCTCTGTTGTGATGTCAAATATTAATGCCAGATTCAATTCTCTGTTGTGATGTCAAATATTAATGCCAGATTCGTTTCTCTGTTGTGATGTCAAATATTAATGCCAGATTCGTTTCTCTGTAGTGATGTCAAATATCAATGCCAGATTCGTGGCTCTGTTGTGATGTCAAATATCAATGCCAGATTCGTGTCTCTGTTGTGATGTCAAATATCAATGCCAGATTCGTTTCTCTGTAGTGATGTCAAATATCAATGCCAGATTCGTGTCTCTGTTGTGATGTCAAATATTAATGCCAGATTCGTTTCTCTGTAGTGATGTCAAATATCAATGCCAGATTCGTGTCTCTGTTGTGATGTCAAATATCAATGCCAGATTCGTGTCTCTGTAGTGATGTCAAATATTAATGCCAGATTCGTTTCTCTGTAGTGATGTCAAATATCAATGCCAGATTCGTGTCTCTGTTGTGATGTCAAATATCAATGCCAGACTCGACCTCTCTGTTGTGATGTCAAATATCAATGCCAGATTCGTGGCTCTGTTGTGATGTCAAATATCAATGCCAGATTCGTGTCTCTGTTGTGATGTCAAATATCAATGCCAGACTCGACCTCTCTGTTGTGATGTCAAATATCAATGCCAGATTCGTGTCTCTGTTGTGATGTCAAATATTAATGCCAGACTCGACCTCTCTGTTGTGATGTCAAATATCAATGCCAGATTCGTGTCTCTGTTGTGATGTCAAATATCAATGCCAGATTCGCTTCTCTGTTGTGATGTCAAATATCAATGCCAGATTCGTCTCTCTGTTGTGATGTCAAATATCAATGCCAGATTCGTCTCTCTGTTGTGATGTCAAATATCAATGCCAGATTCGTCTCTCTGTTGTGATGTCAAATATCAATGCCAGATTCGTCTCTCTGTTGTGATGTCAAATATCAATGCCAGATTCGTCTCTCTGTTGTGATGTCAACTATCAATGCCAGATTCGTGTCTCTGTTGTGATGTCAAATATCAATGCCAGATTCATCTCTCTGTTGTGATGTCAAATATCAATGCCAGATTCGTCTCTCTGCTGTGATGTCAAATATCAATGCCAGATTCGTCTCTCTGTTGTGATGTCAAATATCAATGCCAGATTCGTCTCTCTGTTGTGATGTCAAATATCAATGCCAGATTCGTGTCTCTGTTGTGATGTCAAATATCAATGCCAGATTCATCTCTCTGTTGTGATGTCAAATATCAATGCCAGATTCGTCTCTCTGTTGTGATGTCAAATATCAATGCCAGATTCGTGTCTCTGTTGTGATGTCAAATATTAATGCCAGATTCGTATCTCTGCTGTGATGTCAAATATCAATGCCAGATTCATCTCTCTGTTGTGATGTCAAATATCAATGCCAGATTCGTATCTCTGCTGTGATGTCAAATATCTATGCCAGATTCATCTCTCTGTTGTGATGTCAAATATCAATGCCAGATTCGTCTCTCTGTTGTGATGTCAAATATCAATGCCAGATTCGTGTCTCTGTTGTGATGTCAAATATTAATGCCGGATTCGTGTCTCTGTTGTGATGTCAAATATCTATGCCAGATTCGTCTCTCTGTTGTGATGTCAAATATTAATGCCAGATTCAATTCTCTGTTGTGATGTCAAATATTAATGCCAGATTCGTTTCTCTGTAGTGATGTCAAATATCAATGCCAGATTCGTGGCTCTGTTGTGATGTCAAATATCAATGCCAGATTCGTGTCTCTGTTGTGATGTCAAATATCAATGCCAGACTCGACCTCTCTGTTGTGATGTCAAATATCAATGCCAGATTCGTCTCTCTGTTGTGATGTCAAATATCAATGCCAGATTCGTCTCTCTGTTGTGATGTCAAATATCAATGCCAGCTTCGTCTCTCTGTTGTGATGTCAAATATCAATGCCAGATTCGTGTCTCTGTTGTGATGTCAAATATCAATGCCAGATTCATCTCTCTGTTGTGATGTCAAATATCAATGCCAGATTCGTCTCTCTGTTGTGATGTCAAATATCAATGCCAGATTCGTGTCTCTGTTGTGATGTCAAATATTAATGCCAGATTCGTATCTCTGCTGTGATGTCAAATATCAATGCCAGATTCATCTCTTTGTTGTGATGTCAAATATCAATGCCAGATTCGTCTCTCTGTTGTGATGTCAAATATCAATGCCAGATTCGTGTCTCTGTTGTGATGTCAAATATTAATGCCGGATTCGTGTCTCTGTTGTGATGTCAAATATCTATGCCAGATTCGTCTCTCTGTTGTGATGTCAAATATTAATACCAGATTCAATTCTCTGTTGTGATGTCAAATTTTAATGCCAGATTCGTTTCTCTGTAGTGATGTCAAATATCAATGCCAGATTCGTGGCTCTGTTGTGATGTCAAATATCAATGCCAGATTCGTCTCTCTGTTGTGATGTCAAATATCAATGCCAGATTCGTCTCTCTGTTGTGATGTCAAATATCAATGCCAGATTCGTCTCTCTGTTGTGATGTCAAATATCAATGCCAGATTCGTCTCTCTGTTGTGATGTCAAATATCAATGCCAGATTCGTCTCTCTGTTGTGATGTCAACTATCAATGCCAGATTCGTGTCTCTGTTGTGATGTCAAATATCAATGCCAGATTCGTGTCTCTGTTGTGATGTCAAATATCAATGCCAGATTCGTCTCTCTGTTGTGATGTCAAATATCAATGCCAGATTCGTGTCTCTGTTGTGATGTCAAATATTAATGCCGGATTCGTGTCTCTGTTGTGATGTCAAATATCTATGCCAGATTCGTCTCTCTGTTGTGATGTCAAATATCAATGCCAGATTCGTCTCTCTGTTGTGATGTCAACTATCAATGCCAGATTCGTGTCTCTGTTGTGATGTCAAATATCAATGCCAGATTCATCTCTCTGTTGTGATGTCAAATATCAATGCCAGATTCGTCTCTCTGTTGTGATGTCAAATATCAATGCCAGATTCGTGTCTCTGTTGTGATGTCAAATATTAATGCCGGATTCGTGTCTCTGTTGTGATGTCAAATATCAATGCCAGATTCGTCTCTCTGTTGTGATGTCAAATATCAATGCCGGATTCGTGTCTCTGTTGTGATGTCAAATATCTATGCCAGATTCGTCTCTCTGTTGTGATGTCAAATATTAATGACAGATTCAATTCTCTGTTGTGATGTCAAATATCTATGCCAGATTCGTCTCTCTGTTGTGATGTCAAATATCAATGCCAGATTCGTATCTCTGCTGTGATGTCAAATATCAATGCCAGATTCATCTCTCTGTTGTGATGTCAAATATCAATGCCAGATTCGTCTCTCTGTTGTGATGTCAAATATCAATGCCAGATTCGTGTCTCTGTTGTGATGTCAAATATTAATGCCGGATTCGTGTCTCTGTTGTGATGTCAAATATCTATGCCAGATTCGTCTCTCTGTTGTGATGTCAAATATTAATGCCAGATTCAATTCTCTGTTGTGATGTCAAATATTAATGCCAGATTCGTTTCTCTGTTGTGATGTCAAATATTAATGCCAGATTCGTTTCTCTGTAGTGATGTCAAATATCAATGCCAGATTCGTGGCTCTGTTGTGATGTCAAATATCAATGCCAGATTCGTGTCTCTGTTGTGATGTCAAATATCAATGCCAGACTCGACCTCTCTGTTGTGATGTCAAATATCAATGCCAGATTCGTGGCTCTGTTGTGATGTCAAATATCAATGCCAGATTCGTGTCTCTGTTGTGATGTCAAATATCAATGCCAGACTCGACCTCTCTGTTGTGATGTCAAATATCAATGCCAGATTCGTGGCTCTGTTGTGATGTCAAATATCAATGCCAGATTCGTGTCTCTGTAGTGATGTCAAATATCAATGCCAGATTCAATTCTCTGTTGTGATGTCAAATATTAATGCCAGATTCATCTCTCTGTTGTGATGTAGTTATAAAAACACAACAGCGCGGGAAAAAGACTTTGTGACACGCAGGCAGAACAAAGACTTTGTGACACGCAGGCAGAACAAAGACCTTGTGACACGAGTGCAGGAAAAAGACTTTGTGACACGCAGGCAGAACAAAGACTTTGTGACACGCAGGCAGAACAAAGACTTTGTGACACGCGCGCGGGAAAAAGACTTTGTGACACGCAGGCAGAACAAAGACTTTGTGACACAGGACGAACAAAGACTTTGTGACACGAGTGCGGGAAAAAGACTTTGTGACTCGCAGGCAGGACAAAGACTTTGTGACTCGCTGGCAGAACAAAGAGTTTGTGACACGCGCGTGGGAAAAAGACTTTGTGACACGCAGGCAGAACAAAGACTTTGTGACACGCGCGTGGGAAAAAGACTTTGTGACACGCAGGCAGAACAAAGACTTTGTGACACGCGCGGGAAAAAGACTTTGTGACACGCGCGGGAAAAAGACTTTGTGACACGCAGGCAGAACAAAGACTTTGTGTCACGCAGGCAGAACAAAGACTTTGTGACACGCGTGGGAAAAAGACTTTGTGACACGCAGGCAGAACAAAGACTTTGTGTCACGCAGGCAGAACAAAGACTTTGTGACACGCGCGGGAAAAACAATTTGTGACACGCAGGCAGAACAAAGACTTTGTGACACGCGTGGGAAAAAGACTTTGTGACACGCAGGCAGAACAAAGACTTTGTGACACGCGCGTGGGAAAAAAGACTTTGTGACACGCAGGCAGAACAAAGACTTTGTGACACGCGCGCGGGAAAAACAATTTGTGACACGCAGGCAGAACAAAGACTTTGTGACACGCAGGCAGAAGAAAGACTTTGTGACACGCCGGCAGAACAAAGACTTTGTGACACGCGCGCGGGAAAAACAATTTGTGACACGCAGGCAGAACAAAGACTTTGTGACATGCAGGCAGAACAAAGACTTTGTGACACGCGCGCGGGAAAAAGACTTTGTGACACGCAGACAGAACAAAGACTTTGTGACACGCAGGCAGAACAAAGACTTTGTGACAAGCAGGCAGAACAAAGACTTTGTGACACGCAGGAAGAACAAAGAGTTTGTGACACGCGCGCGGGAAAAAGACTTTGTGACACGCAGACAGAACAAAGACTTTGTGACACGCAGGCAGAACAAAGACTTTGTGACACGCAGGCAGAACAAAGACTTTGTGACAAGCAGGCAGAACAAAGACTTTGTGACAGGCAGGCAGAACAAAGAGTTTGTGACACGCGCGCGGGAAAAAAGACTTTGTGACACGGAGGCAGAACAAAGACTTTGTGACAGGCAGGCAGAACAAAGACTTTGTGACACGCAGGCAGAACAAAGACTTTGTGACAAGCGCGCGGGAAAAAGACTTGGTGACACGCAGGCAGAAAAAAGACTTTGGGCGCTCATGCATGTACCGGCTCACTCCTGGTGGCCGATTGGCGGGGCCGGGCGCCTGTGGCCCGGCTGGGCTCCTTCCGGGGGGTGGGATGCCCTCAGGCCTCTGGCCTCTGGGCCTGAAGCTCGGTCCTCTCTGGCACAGCTGGCTGCCGGCGGAGCCCGCGGGCACGCCACTGCAACCCCCTCTGGCCTCTGCTCCTTAGCTGCGGGGTGACCTCTCGTTTGGGGCTCTACTCAGCTCTTCCCAGGAGGGTGGCACGGTCCCCCCCCCCTTTGGTGGTCCTCCTCGGGTCCTTGTACTCTGGGGCCTCTGGATATCTGGGGCCTGGATCTCCTCCATACCTGCTTCATACCCTGGTGGACGGGGCTATGGCTCCCCACACTCCCTAGCAGATCGTTACATGGAGAAACCTTTGGAATACAAGCATGCTGATCCACACAGGTATGCACACAGGTGTACACACGGGTGTTCACAGACGCGGACTACACCTTTCTTGGCTGCTGCCTCAAAGCACATTGTGCGCTGTCTATCTTGCGTGCTGCACAATATCGTTTATTATTTAGTATCTACTGTTATCTACTGCTAGCTAGTTTATTGTGATGGTGCTGTTTTTATTATGTTGCTCTTTGTTGTTTGCTTTCTCTTCTGTTTATTTTCTCCATACAGGTGATTCAGGCGTTTTGTTTGTTTGTTTGTTTGTTTGTTTGTTTTTTCCTTTCTTCCCCCCCTTCTCACCGTCTCTTCTCCCCTTTGGTTTTCTTTCTCTCCCTCTCTTTCTTTCATTCTTTCTCCCTGTCCTATCCCCCAGTCACGTCTGTCCCGTTTGTAGCAATCGAAAATAAAATAAATACATAATTATAATAAAGGTCAATCAAATGGACCAATATGGCAAGGCCATGATGATCCACTTGGTAAAATAAATCCGCTTGGCATCTTTCTTGGCCTTAAGACAACAATTCTGATGGCTAAAGATCCAAACGGGACACAAAAAAAAAAAAAAAAAAGAAAAAAAAGAAAAAAAAAAGAAAAAAGACTTTGTGACACGCAGGCAGAACAAAGACTTTGTGACACGCAGGACGAACAAAGACTTTGTGACACGCAGGCAGAACAAAGACTTTGTGACACGCAGGACGAACAAAGACTTTGTGACACGCAGGACGAACAAAGACTTTGTGACACGAGTGCGGGAAAAAGACTTTGTGAGACGCGCGCGGGAAAAAGACTTTGTGACACGCTGGCAGAACAAAGAGTTTGTGACACGCAGGCAGAACAAAGACTTTGTGACACGCAAGCAGAACAAAGATTTTGTGACACGCAGGCAGAACAAAGACTTTGTGACACGCCGGCAGAACAAAGACTTTGTGACACGCAGGCAGAACAAAGACTTTGTGACACGCAGGCAGAACAAAGACTTTGTTACACGCGCGCGGGAAAAAGACTTTGTGACACGCAGGCAGAACAAAGACTTTGTGACACGCAGGCAGAACAAAGACTTTGTGACACGCAGGCAGAACAAAGACTTTGTGACACGCGCGCGGGAAAAAGACTTTGTGACACGCAGGCAGAACAAAGACTTTGTGACACGCGCGGGAAAAAGACTTTGTGACACGCAGGCAGAACAAAGACTTTGTGACACGCAGGCAGAAGAAAGACTTTGTGACACGCGCGCGGGAAAAAGACTTTGTGACACGCAGGCAGAACAAAGACTTTGTGACACGCGCGGGAAAAAGACTTTGTGACACGCAGGCAGAACAAAGACTTTGTGACACGCAGGCAGAAGAAAGACTTTGTGACACGCAGGCAGAACAAAGACTTTGTGACACGCAGGCAGAACAAAGACTTTGTGACACGCGCGGGAAAAAGACTTTGTGACACGCAGGCAGAACAAAGACTTTGTGACACGCAGGCAGAACAAAGACTTTGTGACACGCGTGCGGGAAAAACACTTTGTGACACGCGCGCGGGAAAACAATTTGTGACACGCAGACAGAACAAAGACTTTGTGACACGCAGGCAGAACAAAGACTTTGTGACACGCAGGCAGAACAAAGACTTTGTGACACGCGCGCGGGAAAAAGACTTTGTGACACGCAGACAGAACAAAGACTTTGTGACACGCAGGCAGAACAAAGACTTAGTGACACGCAGGCAGAACAAAGACTTTGTGACACGCGCGCGGGAAAAAGACTTTGTGACACGCAGACAGAACAAAGACTTTGTGACACGCTGGCAGAACAAAGACTTTGTGACACGCAGGCAGAACAAAGACTTTGTGACACGCGCGCGGGAAAAAGACTTTGTGACACGCAGGCAGAACAAAGACTTTGTGATACGCAGGCAGAACAAAGACTTTGTGACACGCAGGCAGAACAAAGACTTTGTGACAGGCAGACAGAACAAAGAGTTTGCGACACGCGCGCGGGAAAAAGACTTTGTGACACGCTGGCAGAACAAAGACTTTGTGACACGCAGGCAGAACAAAGACTTTGTGACACGCAGACAGAACAAAGACTTTGTGACACGCAGGCAGAACAAAGACTTTGTGATACGCAGGCAGAACAAAGACTTTGTGACACGCAGGCAGAACAAAGACTTTGTGACACGCGCGCGGGAAAAAGACTTTGTGACATGCTGGCAGAACAAAGACTTTGTGACACGCTGGCAGAACAAAGACTTTGTGACACGCAGGCAGAACAAAGAGTTTGTGACACGCGCGCGGGAAAAAGACTTTGTGACACGCAGGCAGAACAAAGACTTTGTGACACGCAGGCAGAACAAAGACTTTGTGACACGCAGGCAGAAAAAAGACTTTGTGACACGCGAGTGAAAAAGACTTTGTGACACGCAGGCAGAACAAAGACTTTGTGACACGCGGGCAGAACAAAGACTTTGTGACAGGCAGGCAGAACAAAGACTTTGTGACACGCAGACAGAACAAAGACTTTGTGATACGCAGGCAGAACAAAGACTTTGTGACACGCAGGCAGAACAAAGACTGTGACACGCTGGCAGAACAAAGACTTTGTGACACGCAGGCAGAACAAAGACTTTGTGACAGGCAGGCAGAACAAAGACTGTGACACGCTGGCAGAACAAAGACTTTGTGACACGCAGGCAGAACAAAGACTTTGTGACACGCAGGCAGAACAAAGACTTTGTGACACGCGGGCAGAACAAAGACTTTGTGACACGCGGGCAGAACAAAGACTTTGTGACACGCAGGCAGAACAAAGACTTTGTGACACGCGCGCAGGAAAAAGACTTTGTGACACGCAGGCAGAACAAAGACTTTGTGACAGGCGGGCAGAACAAAGACTTTGTGACACGCGGGCAGAACAAAGACTTTGTGACACGCGGGCAGAACAAAGACTTTGTGACACGCGGGCAGAACAAAGACTTTGTGACACGCAGGCAGAACAAAGACTTTGTGACACGCAGGCAGAACAAAGAGTTTGTGACAAGCAGGCAGAACAAAGACTTTGTGACACGCTGGCAGAACAAAGAGTTTGTGACACGCAGGCAGAACAAAGACTTTGTGACACGCAGGCAGAACAAAGACTTTGTGACACGCAGGCAGAACAAAGACTTTATGACACGCAGGCAGAACAAAGACTTTGTGACACGCAGGCAGAACAAAGAGTTTGTGACAAGCAGGCAGGACAAAGACTTTGTGACTCGATGGCAGAACAAAGAGTTTGTGACACGCAGGCAGAACAAAGACTTTGTGACACGCAGGCAGAAGAAAGACTTTGTGACACGCCGGCAGAACAAAGACTTTGTGACACGCAGGCAGAAGAAAGACTTTGTGACACGCCGGCAGAACAAAGACTTTGTGACACGCAGGCAGAAGAAAGACTTTGTGACACGCCGGCAGAACAAAGACTTTGTGACACGCAGGCAGAACAAAGACTTTGTGACACGCAGGCAGAACAAAGACTTTTTGAAACGCGCGGGAAAAAGACTTTGTGACACGCAGGCAGAACAAAGACTTTGTGACATGCAGGCAGAAGAAAGACTTTGTGACACGCGCGTGGGAAAAAGACTTTGTGACAGGCAGGCAGAACAAAGACTTTGTGACACGCGCGTGGGAAAAAGACTTTGTGACAGGCAGGCAGAACAAAGACTTTGTGACAGGCAGGCAGAACAAAGACTTTGTGACACGCGTGCAGAACAAAGACTTTGTGACACGCAGGCAGAAAAAAGACTTTGGGCGCTCATGCATGTACCGGCTCACTCCTGGTGGCCGATTGGCGGGGCCGGGCGCCTGTGGCCCGGCTGGGCTCCTTCCGGGGGGTGGGATGCCCTCAGGCCTCTGGCCTCTGGGCCTGAAGCTCGGTCCTCTCTGGCACAGCTGGCTGCCGGCGGAGCCCGCGGGCACGCCACTGCAACCCCCTCTGGCCTCTGCTCCGTAGCTGCGGGGTGACCTCTCGTTTGGGGCTCTACTCAGCTCTTCCCAGGAGGGTGGCACGGTCCCCCCCCCCTTTGGTGGTCCTCCTCGGGTCCTTGTACTCTGGGGCCTCTGGATATCTGGGGCCTGGATCTCCTCCATACCTGCTTCATACCCTGGTGGACGGGGCTATGGCTCCCCACACTCCCTAGCAGATCGTTACATGGAGAAACCTTTGGAATACAAGCATGCTGATCCACACAGGTATGCACACAGGTGTACACACGGGTGTTCACAGACGCGGACTACACCTTTCTTGGCTGCTGCCTCAAAGCACATTGTGCGCTGTCTATCTTGCGTGCTGCACAATATCGTTTATTATTTAGTATCTACTGTTATCTACTGCTAGCTAGTTTATTGTGATGGTGCTGTTTTTATTATGTTGCTCTTTGTTGTTTGCTTTCTCTTCTGTTTATTTTCTCCATACAGGTGATTCAGGCGTTTTGTTTGTTTGTTTGTTTGTTTTTTCCTTTCTTCCCCCCCTTCTCACCGTCTCTTCTCCCCTTTGGTTTTCTTTCTCTCCCTCTCTTTCTTTCATTCTTTCTCCCTGTCCTATCCCCCAGTCACGTCTGTCCCGTTTGTAGCAATCGAAAATAAAATAAATACATAATTATAATAAAGGTCAATCAAATGGACCAATATGGCAAGGCCATGATGATCCACTTGGTAAAATAAATCCGCTTGGCATCTTTCTTGGCCTTAAGACAACAATTCTGATGGCTAAAGATCCAAACGGGACACAAAAAAAAAAAAAAAAAAGAAAAAGAAGAAAAAAAAAGAAAAAAGACTTTGTGACACGCGCGTGGGAAAAAGACTTTGTGACACGCAGGACGAACAAAGACTTTGTGACAGGAGTGCGGGAAAAAGACTTTGTGAGACGCGCGCGGGAAAAAGACTTTGTGACACGCTGGCAGAACAAAGAGTTTGTGACACGCAGGCAGAACAAAGAGTTTGTGACACGCTGGCAGGACAAAGACTTTGTGACTCGATGGCAGAACAAAGACTTTGTGACACGCAGGCAGGACAAAGACTTTGTGACTCGATGGCAGAACAAAGAGTTTGTGACACGCTGGCAGGACAAAGACTTTGTGACTCGATGGCAGAACAAAGAGTTTGTGACACGCAGGCAGGACAAAGACTTTGTGACTCGATGGCAGAACAAAGAGTTTGTGACACGCTGGCAGGACAAAGACTTTGTGACTCGATGGCAGAACAAAGAGTTTGTGACACGCAGGCAGAACAAAGAGTTTGTGACACGCTGGCAGGACAAAGACTTTGTGACTCGATGGCAGAACAAAGAGTTTGTGACACGCAGGCAGAACAAAGAGTTTGTGACACGCTGGCAGGACAAAGACTTTGTGACTCGATGGCAGAACAAAGACTTTGTGACACGCAGGCAGAACAAAGACTTTGTGACTCGATGGCAGAACAAAGAGTTTGTGACACGCAGGCAGAACAAAGAGTTTGTGACACGCTGGCAGGACAAAGACTTTGTGACACGCAGGACGAACAAAGACTTTGTGACACGAGTGCGGGAAAAAGACTTTGTGAGACGCGCGCGGGAAAAAGACTTTGTGACACGCTGGCAGAACAAAGACTTTGTGACACGCAGGCAGAACAAAGAGTTTGTGACATGCTGGCAGGACAAAGACTTTGTGACTCGATGGCAGAACAAAGAGTTTGTGACACGCAGGCAGAACAAAGAGTTTGTGACACGCTGGCAGGACAAAGACTTTGTGACTCAATGGCAGAACAAAGACTTTGTGACACGCCGGCAGAACAAAGACTTTGTGACACGCAGGCAGAACAAAGACTTTGTGACACGCAGGCAGAACAAAGACTTTGTGACACGCAGGCAGAACAAAGACTTTGTGACACGCAGGCAGAACAAAGACTTTGAGACACGCAGGCAGAACAAAGACTTTGTGACACGCAGGCAGAACAAAGACTTTGTGACACGCAGGCAGAACAAAGACTTTGTGACACGCGCGGGAAAAAGACTTTGTGACACGCAGGCAGAACAAAGACTCTGTGACAAGCGCGCGGGAAAAAGACTTTGTGACAGGCAGGCAGAACAAAGACTTTGTGACACGCAGGCAGAACAAAGACTTTGTGACACGCAGGCAGAACAAAGACTTTGTGACAAGCGCGCGGGAAAAAGACTTTGTGACAGGCAGGCAGAACAAAGACTTTGTGACACGCAGGCAGAACAAAGACTTTGTGACAGGCAGGCAGAACAAAGACTTTGTGACACGCAGGCAGAACAAAGACTTTGTGACACGCAGGCAGAACAAAGACTTGGTGACACGCAGGCAGAACAAAGACTTTGTGACACGCAGGCAGAAAAAAGACTTTGGGCGCTCATGCATGTACCGGCTCACTCCTGGTGGCCGATTGGCGGGGCCGGGCGCCTGTGGCCCGGCTGGGCTCCTTCCGGGGGATGGGATGCCCTCAGGCCTCTGGCCTCTGGGCCTGAAGCTCGGTCCTCTCTGGCACAGCTGGCCTCACAGCATAGTGAGTTGTGTGTGACATTGTCCTGAAGGATTTAGTTATTCTTTATGGTTAAAGAAATTGCAATGATTTATTCATATTTATTATAAATAATTCTAATTATACATCTTGCTTCCATATTTGTATCCTGTGTCACTAAAAATACATTTTATTTAAATTTTATACATTGATTAATGACCTGCAGAATCTCCTTATCATATTAAGTGATTCATAATTGTCACTTTATGCTTTCTCCATCTCTAAAGTGATGACATCCTTGCATTACATACTTTAGGTTCATTTTCTGCATGCAGGTTTCTGACAGAGAACAGGCAGATTTAGAATATATCATGCAGCGTTCTATAGATGGACACATAAAGAAATGAAAAATTACATGTATGTGCTAACTTTCTAAACACTTTGTTACATTTATGATAAAGTAGATAAAACACATTTATGTCGGCCTTGGCTCATAGTTCTTGTCTTTAAATGAACTTTGTGTGTGTTTCAGGTACTGCACTCTCAAAGACTGAATGAACCAGCATTGCAGCCACGGGTCACTGTGAGCATCACATTGAAGGTTGAAGCCGCCCACTGCACCTGTAAGGCCGGAGTCGCGGAGACCTGCACCCACGTCGCTTCTCTTCTGTTTAATGTAGAAGCAACAGTGTTGATCTGTGGCACAAGGACTGTTACAGATGAACCTGCATACTGGGTTTTGCTGGGTAATATGACCAAGATACAGGTCAGAGGCCATAAGGTAGACTTCTCCTCTTCAGCTGCCCAAAAAAAGGCTCTTGATCAAAACATAAACAGACCATCCGTAATGAAAGGTCAAAGGAGCCTCAAAAAAGAAAAATCCCACCTGCTACTGTGGAGGAGTTGTCACTGCTATAATGTTTTATCTAGGGGTCCAGATTTATGCCTGTAGTGCACTGCCGTGTAAATAATTTGCATTTACTGAATATGTACTGACTGAGTCCCACTGTTCAAAAGTTGAATAAAGAAACAAACTACTTTTTGCCTCTTTTTTTTTATTTATTAAAACCACTTTATAGAACATCACATTCGTTACAGTGTAGAATCCATGTCATTTACAGTTTACAAATGACAAAATGTTTACATAAAATCATGAAGGGTTTACATGATATCACCCACTACTAACATTACTTTATTTACTGTATCTTCTGAAAAAATACCGCTATTTATACAGCACAAGACTTAAGAATATTTAACAGGAGCAAGTTTCATTGTTCCCTGCTTTTACTACCACACTGTTCAACAAACGCAGCAAACCTTCACCATCTTATCCAGAAGGGTCACCTCTTCACCCTCACATGGAAGAAGTAATCTGATTGGCATGGTGGTATGTTTGAAGCAGGTCCCTTGTGTAGCGCTGGAACCCAGTCATGATGTGCCATCCATTTCATAGGCTGGTTTGCTGCAATAATGCCAAATAATTAGCAACTCTATAAATAGAAGGTAGTTCTGCAAAATCACTCAGTAGGATGTTTGTTCTAATTTGCTATGAGCTCAGAGTGCATCGAAAATAAAACTAATAGGCTATAAAGAGTGATATGAACATATTTAGAACTTACCGGAATGAAAATGTCTGGAGCACCAACAGATATTTGGAGATGGAAGAGAACTGGATATCAGCTCGTCTCACAGCTGCTATCCAGGCTAGACGCCTTCGTTTGGTAACATCGATACACGAGCTGCCTCATGTTGCTTCCAGGTTGGGAAACAATGAAAAGACAAACCCTTTTCAAGCTTATTCTCTTGCCGGTCGTGCGATCGAACATTGCAGCCGACCACACAGCAAGAACAAACCATGGCTGTTGTGTGTGCCTTCGCTCCTTTTTCGCTTGCGCTTAGACCCCCAAAATGGCGGATCGGGCCAAAATCCTTTCCACACCCACCCCCGTGACATCACGCTCCAAAGCCCTATAGAACAGAGTTTGAATGAAAGCAACAGAATTCTAAAACAAACAATAGAATTTGAATAAAAAGAGTAGAATTAGAATGAAAACAAAATCATTTGAATGAAAACAGAGGAATTTCAATGAAAAGAACGGAATTAGAATGAAATGAATAGAATTTGAATGAAAACAACGGAATTTGAAAACAAACAACAGAATTTGAATGAACAGAACAGAATTTGAATCAAAACAATGAAATTTGAATGAAAACAACAGAATTAGAATGAAATGAATAGAATTTGAATGAAATGAATAGAATTTGAATGAAAACAACGGAATTAGAATGTATAGGGCTTTGGAGTTGACGTCACGCCGCAATGCATTGTGGGAGCGCGGCACCATTTTCGGGGTCTACGAATCAAAACAAACACACTGTGTTGGAACGACGATTACAAGATGCTTAAAAGCAGCTCAAAAGAGAATGGACTGTATAGAGACCGATTTCGTCCAGAGGCGAAGCGGCGGTTCTTGCAGAAAATAACGTGCATTGGAAATGTGGACCCGTATGAAACACGGCCGTGGAGTAGAAACCCTGAAGACCAACCGCTATTGACGTAGCCTGATATATTTTCGTACCTTATCTGTGGAATCAGCGCGTACAAGTCGTCATCCAAACAAAGGTAAGTCAGCTCGAGCACTGCGAGTAAAATGCGTTTGATTTCCCTGCAAACATTCACATTAGTGCAGCATAAATTCATTCATGAGGGGAAATTACAGTGATAACATGTGGAGGCTGTTAGATGGATAACATAGTGAGTTGTGTGTGACATTGTCCTGAAGGATTTAGTTATTCTTTATGGTTAAAGAAATTGCAATGATTTATTCATATTTATTATAAATAATTCTAATTATACATCTTGCTTCCATATTTGTATCCTGTGTCACTAAAAATACATTTTATTTTAATTTTATACATTGATTAATGACCTGCAGAATCTCCTTATCATATTAAGTGATTCATAATTGTCACTTTATGCTTTCTCCATCTCTAAAGTGATGACATCCTTGCATTACATACTTTAGGTTCATTTTCTGCAGGCAGGTTTCTGACAGAGAACAGGCAGATTTAGAATATATCATGCAGCGTTCTATAGATGGACACATAAAGAAATGAAAAATTACACGTATGTGCTAACTTTCTAAACACTTTGTTACATTTATGATAAAGTAGATAAAACACATTTATGTCGGCCTTGGCTCATAGTTCTTGTCTTTAAATGAACTTTGTGTGTGTTTCAGGTACTGCACTCTCAAAGACTGAATGAACCAGCATTGCAGCCGCGGGTCACTGTGAGCATCACAGGGAAGGTTGAAGCCGCCCACTGCACCTGTAAGGCCGGAGTCGCGGAGACCTGCACCCACGTCGCTTCTCTTCTGTTTAATGTAGAAGCAACAGTGTTGATCTGTGGCACAAGGACTGTTACAGATGAACCTGCATACTGGGTTTTGCTGGGTAATATGACCAAGATACAGGTCAGAGGCCATAAGGTAGACTTCTCCTCTTCAGCTGCCCAAAAAAAGGCTCTTGATCAAAACATAAACAGACCATCCGTAATGAAAGGTCAAAGGAGCCTCAAAAAAGAAAAATCCCACCTGCTACTGTGGAGGAGTTGTCACTGCTATAATGTTTTATCTAGGGGTCCAGATTTATGCCTGTAGTGCACTGCCGTGTAAATAATTTGCATTTACTGAATATGTACTGACTGAGTCCCACTGTTCAAAAGTTGAATAAAGAAACAAACTACTTTTTGCCTCTTTTTTTTTATTTATTAAAACCACTTTATAGAACATCACATCCGTTACAGTGTAGAATCCATGTCATTTACAGTTTACAAATGACAAAATGTTTACATAAAATCATGAAGGGTTTACATGATATCACCCACTACTAACATTACTTTATTTACTGTATCTTCTGAAAAAATACCGCTATTTATACAGCACAAGACTTAAGAATATTTAACAGGAGCAAGTTTCATTGTTCCCTGCTTTTACTACCACACTGTTCAACAAACGCAGAAAACCTTCACCATCTTATCCAGAAGGGTCACCTCTTCACCCTCACATGGAAGAAGTAATCTGATTGGCATGGTGGTATGTTTGAAGCAGGTCCCTTGTGTAGCGCTGGAACCCAGTCATGATGTGCCATCCATTTCATAGGCTGGTTTGCTGCAATAATGCCAAATAATTAGCAACTCTATAAATAGAAGGTAGTTCTGCAAAATCACTCAGTAGGATGTTTGTTCTAATTTGCTATGAGCTCAGAGTGCATCGAAAATAAAACTAATAGGCTATAAAGAGTGATATGAACATATTTAGAACTTACCGGAATGAAAATGTCTGGAGCACCAACAGATATTTGGAGATGGAAGAGAACTGGATATCAGCTCGTCTCACAGCTGCTATCCAGGCTAGACGCCTTCGTTTGGTAACATCGATACACGAGCTGCCTCATGTTGCTTCCAGGTTGGGAAACAATGAAAAGACAAACCCTTTTCAAGCTTATTCTCTTGCCGGTCGTGCGATCGAACATTGCAGCCGACCACACAGCAAGAACAAACCATGGCTGTTGTGTGTGCCTTCGCTCCTTTTTCGCTTGCGCTTAGACCCCCAAAATGGCGGATCGGGCCAAAATCCTTTCCACGCCCACCCCCGTGACATCACGCTCCAAAGCCCTATAGAACAGAGTTTGAATGAAAGCAACAGAATTCTAAAACAAACAATAGAATTTGAATAAAAAGAGTAGAATTAGAATGAAAACAAAATCATTTGAATGAAAACAGAGGAATTTCAATGAAAAGAACGGAATTAGAATGAAATGAATAGAATTTGAATGAAAACAACGGAATTTGAAAACAAACAACGGAATTTGAATGAACAGAACAGAATTTGAATCAAAACAACGGAAATAGAATGAACAGAACAGAATTTGAATCAAAACAATGAAATTTGAATGAAAACAACAGAATTAGAATGAAATGAATAGAATTTGAATGAAATGAATAGAATTTGAATGAAAACAACGGAATTAGAATGTATAGGGCTTTGGAGTTGACGTCACGCCGCAATGCATTGTGGGAGCGCGGCACCATTTTCGGGGTCTACGAATCAAAACAAACACACTGTGTTGGAACGACGATTACAAGATGCTTAAAAGCAGCTCAAAAGAGAATGGACTGTATAGAGACCGATTTCGTCCAGAGGCGAAGCGGCGGTTCTTGCAGAAAATAACGTGCATTGGAAATGTGGACCCGTATGAAACACGGCCGTGGAGTAGAAACCCTGAAGACCAACCGCTATTGACGTAGCCTGATATATTTTCGTACCTTATCTGTGGAATCAGCGCGTACAAGTCGTCATCCAAACAAAGGTAAGTCAGCTCGAGCACTGCGAGTAAAATGCGTTTGATTTCCCTGCAAACATTCACATTAGTGCAGCATAAATTCATTCATGAGGGGAAATTACAGTGATAACATGTGGAGGCTGTTAGATGGATAACATAGTGAGTTGTGTGTGACATTGTCCTGAAGGATTTAGTTATTCTTTATGGTTAAAGAAATTGCAATGATTTATTCATATTTATTATAAATAATTCTAATTATACATCTTGCTTCCATATTTGTATCCTGTGTCACTAAAAATACATTTTATTTTAATTTTATACATTGATTAATGACCTGCAGAATCTCCTTATCATATTAAGTGATTCATAATTGTCACTTTATGCTTTCTCCATCTCTAAAGTGATGACATCCTTGCATTACATACTTTAGGTTCATTTTCTGCAGGCAGGTTTCTGAACAGAGAACAGGCAGATTTAGAATATATCATGCAGCGTTCTATAGATGAACACATAAAGAAATGAAAAATTACACGTATGTGCTAACTTTCTAAACACTTTGTTACATTTATGATAAAGTAGATAAAACACATTTATGTCGGCCTTGGCTCATAGTTCTTGTCTTTAAATGAACTTTGTGTGTGTTTCAGGTACTGCACTCTCAAAGACTGAATGAACCAGCATTGCAGCCACGGGTCACTGTGAGCATCACATTGAAGGTTGAAGCCGCCCACTGCACCTGTAAGGCCGGAGTCGCGGAGACCTGCACCCACGTCACTTCTCTTCTGTTTAATGTAGAAGCAACAGTGTTGATCTGTGGCACAAGGACTGTTACAGATGAACCTGCATACTGGGTTTTGCTGGGTAATATGACCAAGATACAGGTCAGAGGCCATAAGGTAGACTTCTCCTCTTCAGCTGCCCAAAAAAAGGCTCTTGATCAAAACATAAACAGACCATCCGTAATGAAAGGTCAAAGGAGCCTCAAAAAAGAAAAATCCCACCTGCTACTGTGGAGGAGTTGTCACTGCTATAATGTTTTATCTAGGGGTCCAGATTTATGCCTGTAGTGCACTGCCGTGTAAATAATTTGCATTTACTGAATATGTACTGACTGAGTCCCACTGTTCAAAAGTTGAATAAAGAAACAAACTACTTTTTGCCTCTTTTTTTTAATCTATTAAAACCACTTTATAGAACATCACATCCGTTACAGTGTAGAATCCATGTCATTTACAGTTTACAAATGACAAAATGTTTACATAAAATCATGAAGGGTTTACATGATATCACCCACTACTAACATTACTTTATTTACTGTATCTTCTGAAAAAATACCGCTATTTATACAGCACAAGACTTAAGAATATTTAACAGGAGCAAGTTTCATTGTTCCCTGCTTTTACTACCACACTGTTCAACAAACGCAGCAAACCTTCACCATCTTATCCAGAAGGGTCACCTCTTCACCCTCACATGGAAGAAGTAATCTGATTGGCATGGTGGTATGTTTGAAGCAGGTCCCTTGTGTAGCGCTGGAACCCAGTCATGATGTGCCATCCATTTCATAGGCTGGTTTGCTGCAATAATGCCAAATAATTAGCAACTCTATAAATAGAAGGTAGTTCTGCAAAATCACTCAGTAGGATGTTTGTTCTAATTTGCTATGAGCTCAGAGTGCATCGAAAATAAAACTAATAGGCTATAAAGAGTGATATGAACATATTAAGAACTTACCGGAATGAAAATGTCTGGAGCACCAACAGATATTTGGAGATGGAAGAGAACTGGATATCAGCTCGTCTCACAGCTGCTATCCAGGCTAGACGCCTTCGTTTGGTAACATCGATACACGAGCTGCCTCATGTTGCTTCCAGGTTGGGAAACAATGAAAAGACAAACCCTTTTCAAGCTTATTCTCTTGCCGGTCGTGCGATCGAACATTGCAGCCGACCACACAGCAAGAACAAACCATGGCTGTTGTGTGTGCCTTCGCTCCTTTTTCGCTTGCGCTTAGACCCCCAAAATGGCGGATCGGGCCAAAATCCTTTCCACGCCCACCCCCGTGACATCACGCTCCAAAGCCCTATAGAACAGAGTTTGAATGAAAGCAACAGAATTCTAAAACAAACAATAGAATTTGAATAAAAAGAGTAGAATTAGAATGAAAACAAAATCATTTGAATGAAAACAGAGGAATTTCAATAAAAAGAACGGAATTAGAATGAAATGAATAGAATTTGAATGAAAACAACGGAATTTGAATCAAAACAATGAAATTTGAATGAACACAACAGAATTAGAATGAAATGAATAGAATTTGAATGAAAACAACGGAATTAGAATGTATAGGGCTTTGGAGTTGACGTCACGCCGCAATGCATTGTGGGAGCGCGGCACCATTTTCGGGGTCTACAAATCAAAACAAACACACTGTGTTGGAACGACGATTACGAGATGCTTAAAAGCAGCTCAAAAGAGAATGGACTGTATAGAGACCGATTTCGTCCAGAGGCGAAGCGGCGGTTCTTGCAGAAAATAACGTGCATTGGAAATGTGGACCCGTATGAAACACGGCCGTGGAGTAGAAACCCTGAAGACCAACCGCTATTGACGTAGCCTGATATATTTTCGTACCTTATCTGTGGAATCAGCGCGTACAAGTCGTCATCCAAACAAAGGTAAGTCAGCTCGAGCACTGCGAGTAAAATGCGTTTGATTTCCCTGCAAACATTCACATTAGTGCAGCATAAATTCATTCATGAGGGGAAATTACAGTGATAACATGTGGAGGCTGTTAGATGGATAACATAGTGAGTTGTGTGTGACATTGTCCTGAAGGATTTAGTTATTCTTTATGGTTAAAGAAATTGCAATGATTTATTCATATTTATTATAAATAATTCTAATTATACATCTTGCTTCCATATTTGTATCCTGTGTCACTAAAAATACATTTTATTTTAATTTTATACATTGATTAATGACCTGCAGAATCTCCTTATCATATTAAGTGATTCATAATTGTCACTTTATGCTTTCTCCATCTCTAAAGTGATGACATCCTTGCATTACATACTTTAGGTTCATTTTCTGCAGGCAGGTTTCTGACAGAGAACAGGCAGATTTAGAATATATCATGCAGCGTTCTATAGATGGACACATAAAGAAATGAAAAATTACACGTATGTGCTAACTTTCTAAACACTTTGTTACATTTATGATAAAGTAGATAAAACACATTTATGTCGGCCTTGGCTCATAGTTCTTGTCTTTAAATGAACTTTGTGTGTGTTTCAGGTACTGCACTCTCAAAGACTGAATGAACCAGCATTGCAGCCACGGGTCACTGTGAGCATCACATTGAAGGTTGAAGCCGCCCACTGCACCTGTAAGGCCGGAGTCGCGGAGACCTGCACCCACGTCGCTTCTCTTCTGTTTAATGTAGAAGCAACAGTGTTGATCTGTGGCACAAGGACTGTTACAGATGAACCTGCATACTGGGTTTTGCTGGGTAATATGACCAAGATACAGGTCAGAGGCCATAAGGTAGACTTCTCCTCTTCAGCTGCCCAAAAAAAGGCTCTTGATCAAAACATAAACAGACCATCCGTAATGAAAGGTCAAAGGAGCCTCAAAAAAGAAAAATCCCACCTGCTACTGTGGAGGAGTTGTCACTGCTATAATGTTTTATCTAGGGGTCCAGATTTATGCCTGTAGTGCACTGCCGTGTAAATAATTTGCATTTACTGAATATGTACTGACTGAGTCCCACTGTTCAAAAGTTGAATAAAGAAACAAACTACTTTTTGCCTCTTTTTTTTTATTTATTAAAACCACTTTATAGAACATCACATCCGTTACAGTGTAGAATCCATGTCATTTACAGTTTACAAATGACAAAATGTTTACATAAAATCATGAAGGGTTTACATGATATCACCCACTACTAACATTACTTTATTTACTGTATCTTCTGAAAAAATACCGCTATTTATACAGCACAAGACTTAAGAATATTTAACAGGAGCAAGTTTCATTGTTCCCTGCTTTTACTACCACACTGTTCAACAAACGCAGCAAACCTTCACCATCTTATCCAGAAGGGTCACCTCTTCACCCTCACATGGAAGAAGTAATCTGATTGGCATGGTGGTATGTTTGAAGCAGGTCCCTTGTGTAGCGCTGGAACCCAGTCATGATGTGCCATCCATTTCATAGGCTGGTTTGCTGCAATAATGCCAAATAATTAGCAACTCTATAAATAGAAGGTAGTTCTGCAAAATCACTCAGTAGGATGTTTGTTCTAATTTGCTATGAGCTCAGAGTGCATCGAAAATAAAACTAATAGGCTATAAAGAGTGATATGAACATATTAAGAACTTACCGGAATGAAAATGTCTGGAGCACCAACAGATATTTGGAGATGGAAGAGAACTGGATATCAGCTCGTCTCACAGCTGCTATCCAGGCTAGACGCCTTCGTTTGGTAACATCGATACACGAGCTGCCTCATGTTGCTTCCAGGTTGGGAAACAATGAAAAGACAAACCCTTTTCAAGCTTATTCTCTTGCCGGTCGTGCGATCGAACATTGCAGCCGACCACACAGCAAGAACAAACCATGGCTGTTGTGTGTGCCTTCGCTCCTTTTTCGCTTGCGCTTAGACCCCCAAAATGGCGGATCGGGCCAAAATCCTTTCCACGCCCACCCCCGTGACATCACGCTCCAAAGCCCTATAGAACAGAGTTTGAATGAAAGCAACAGAATTCTAAAACAAACAATAGAATTTGAATAAAAAGAGTAGAATTAGAATGAAAACAAAATCATTTGAATGAAAACAGAGGAATTTCAATGAAAAGAACGGAATTAGAATGAAATGAATAGAATTTGAATGAAAACAACGGAATTTGAAAACAAACAACAGAATTTGAATGAACAGAACAGAATTTGAATCAAAACAATGAAATTTGAATGAAAACAACAGAATTAGAATGAAATGAACAGAATTTGAATGAAATGAATAGAATTTGAATGAAAACAACGGAATTAGAATGTATAGGGCTTTGGAGTTGACGTCACGCCGCAATGCATTGTGGGAGCGCGGCACCATTTTCGGGGTCTACGAATCAAAACAAACACACTGTGTTGGAACGACGATTACAAGATGCTTAAAAGCAGCTCAAAAGAGAATGGACTGTATAGAGACCGATTTCGTCCAGAGGCGAAGCGGCGGTTCTTGCAGAAAATAACGTGCATTGGAAATGTGGACCCGTATGAAACACGGCCGTGGAGTAGAAACCCTGAAGACCAACCGCTATTGACGTAGCCTGATATATTTTCGTACCTTATCTGTGGAATCAGCGCGTACAAGTCGTCATCCAAACAAAGGTAAGTCAGCTCGAGCACTGCGAGTAAAATGCGTTTGATTTCCCTGCAAACATTCACATTAGTGCAGCATAAATTCATTCATGAGGGGAAATTACAGTGATAACATGTGGAGGCTGTTAGATGGATAACATAGTGAGTTGTGTGTGACATTGTCCTGAAGGATTTAGTTATTCTTTATGGTTAAAGAAATTGCAATGATTTATTCATATTTATTATAAATAATTCTAATTATACATCTTGCTTCCATATTTGTATCCTGTGTCACTAAAAATACATTTTATTTTAATTTTATACATTGATTAATGACCTGCAGAATCTCCTTATCATATTAAGTGATTCATAATTGTCACTTTATGCTTTCTCCATCTCTAAAGTGATGACATCCTTTGCATTACATACTTTAGGTTCATTTTCTGCAGGCAGGTTTCTGACAGAGAACAGGCAGATTTAGAATATATCATGCAGCGTTCTATAGATGGACACATAAAGAAATGAAAAATTACATGTATGTGCTAACTTTCTAAACACTTTGTTACATTTATGATAAAGTAGATAAAACACATTTATGTCGGCCTTGGCTCATAGTTCTTGTCTTTAAATGAACTTTGTGTGTGTTTCAGGTACTGCACTCTCAAAGACTGAATGAACCAGCATTGCAGCCACGGGTCACTGTGAGCATCACAGGGAAGGTTGAAGCCGCCCACTGCACCTGTAAGGCCGGAGTCGCGGAGACCTGCACCCACGTCGCTTCTCTTCTGTTTAATGTAGAAGCAACAGTGTTGATCTGTGGCACAAGGACTGTTACAGATGAACCTGCATACTGGGTTTTGCTGGGTAATATGACCAAGATACAGGTCAGAGGCCATAAGGTAGACTTCTCCTCTTCAGCTGCCCAAAAAAAGGCTCTTGATCAAAACATAAACAGACCACCCGTAATGAAAGGTCAAAGGAGCCTCAAAAAAGAAAAATCCCACCTGCTACTGTGGAGGAGTTGTCACTGCTATAATGTCTGTGAAGGTTCTCAGTCATCCAGGTCATCGTAGTCAAAGGAGCTTGCAAAGAAAAGCGTCTGGACTTCTTTAAGTTTACTTGAAGACGTTTCACCTCTCATCCGAGAAGCTTCTTCAGTTCTAAGGTCAAATGGTGGAGAGTCCCAGATATAAACCTAGTGGGAGTATCCCCCCACAGAGGGACAAAAGGACCCCCTGATGATCCTCTAATCGCCTGAGCCAAGGTGTGAAACTGGGTGTGGGTCCCAATCAGCCAGAGTTTCGGGTGTGTTCATTGTGAAACCTGGCCCCACCTTATCATGCGAATTCCTGAGGTCAGATGGCCCAGGATGTGAGTGGGCGTTAAGGCGTCTGGGAAGGGATCTCAAAACTGGATTATAGATGGCAGAGAGTTGGTGTCGTAAACCCCCGCCTCTGTTCAAAGATGGTCGCTCACAGTGGACATAGATGGCTTCTTTCACTCCTCTTTCAAACCATCTGTCCTCTCTGTCCAAAATGTGAACATTGGCATCCTCGAAAGAGTGTCCTTTATCCTTAAGATGCAGATGGACTGCTGAGTCTTGTCCTGTGGAGGTGGCTCTTCTGTGTTGTGCCATGCGCTTGTGAAGTGGCTGTTTGGTCTCTCCAATGTAGAGGTCTGGGCATTCCTCGCTGCACTGTACAGCATACACCACATTGTTAAGTCTGTGTTTTGGCGTATTGTCTTTCGGGTGAACCAGTTTTTGTCTGAGCGTGTTGCTGGGTCTGAAATGCACTGGGATGTCATGCTTGGAGAAAACTCTCCTAAGTTTTTCTGATACACCGGCTACATAGGGGATGACAATGTTGTTGCGTCTGTCCTTCTTATCCTCCCTCGTTGGTGTCTGGTCTTCTTTTCTGTGCCTCTTTGCTGACTTTAAGAACGCCCATTTAGGATAGCCGCACGTTTTGAGTGCTTCCTTTACATGTGTGTGTTCCTTCTTTTTTTCCTTCAGGCTTAGAGGGAACATGTTCTGCCCGGTGGTGTAGGGTCCTAATTACTCCAAGTTTGTGTTCCAAAGGGTGATGGGAGTCAAAGAGGAGGTACTGGTCCGTGTGTGTGGGCTTCCGGTAAACTTCGATGTTGAGTTTGCCGTTCTCTTCAATGTGCACAGCGCAGTCCAGGAAAGGCAAACAGTTGTCCTTTGTGTCTTCCCTGGTGAACTTGCTGTTTTTATCCACAGCGTTAATGTGCGCAGTGAAGGATTCCACTTCTTGTGTCTTGATTTTGACCCAGGTGTCGTCCACATATCTGTACCAGTGGCTGGGTACTCTTCCTTTGAAAGAGCCAAGAGCCTTCCTTTCCACTTCCTCCATGTAAAGGTTGGCTACAATAGGTGACACGGGGGAGCCCATGGCACAGCCATGTTTTTGTCTGTAAAAGCCTTCGTTGTATTTGAAATATGTAGTGGTGAGGCAGAGGTCTAACAGTGTGCAAATCTGATCGGGTGTGAAGTTGGTCCTGTCCTCCAAGGAGCTGTCTTCTTGTAGTCGTTTTCTGACAGTCTCCACGGCCTCCGTGGTGGGTATGCAAGTGAAGAGAGAGACTACATCAAAGGACACCATGGTTTCATCTGGATCCAGGGTAAGTTTCTGGACCTTGTCGGTGAAGTCGGTGGAGTTCTTGATGTGGTGTGGGGTGTTCCCCACAAGAGGAGCAAGGATGGTAGCAAGGTGTTTAGCAATGTTATAAGTGGCTGAGTTTATGCTACTGACTATGGGTCTGAGTGGGACAGCTTCCTTGTGGATTTTAGGAAGTCCGTAGATGCAGGGTATGGCATCCCCTGGGTCCCACACCCAGTTTCACACCTTGGCTCAGGCGATTAGAGGATCATCAGGGGGTCCTTTTGTCCCTCTGTGGGGGGATACTCCCACTAGGTTTATATCTGGGACTCTCCACCATTTGACCTTAGAACTGAAGAAGCTTCTCGGATGAGAGGTGAAACGTCTTCAAGTAAACTTAAAGAAGTCCAGACGCTTTTCTTTGCAAGCTCCTTTGATCACTGCTATAATGTTTTATCTAGGGGTCCAGATTTATGCCTGTAGTGCACTGCCGTGTAAATAATTAGCATTTACTGAATATGTACTGACTGAGTCCCACTGTTCAAAAGTTGAATAAAGAAACAAACTACTTTTTGCCTCTTTTTTTTTATTTATTAAAACCACTTTATAGAACATCACATCCGTTACAGTGTAGAATCCATGTCATTTACAGTTTACAAATGACAAAATGTTTACATAAAATCATGAAGGGTTTACATGATATCACCCACTACTAACATTACTTTATTTACTGTATCTTCTGAAAAAATACCGCTATTTATACAGCACAAGACTTAAGAATATTTAACAGGAGCAAGTTTCATTGTTCCCTGCTTTTACTACCACACTGTTCAACAAACGCAGCAAACCTTAGCCATCTTATCCAGAAGGGTCACCTCTTCACCCTCACATGGAAGAAGTAATCTGATTGGCATGGTGGTATGTTTGAAGCAGGTCCCTTGTGTAGCGCTGGAACCCAGTCATGATGTGCCATCCATTTCATAGGCTGGTTTGCTGCAATAATGCCAAATAATTAGCAACTCTATAAATAGAAGGTAGTTCTGCAAAATCACTCAGTAGGATGTTTGTTCTAATTTGCTATGAGCTCAGAGTGCATCGAAAATGAAACTAATAGGCTATAAAGAGTGATATGAACATATTTAGAACTTACCGGAATGAAAATGTCTGGAGCACCAACAGATATTTGGAGATGGAAGAGAACTGGATATCAGCTCGTCTCACAGCTGCTATCCAGGCTAGACGCCTTCGTTTGGTAACATCGATACACGAGCTGCCTCATGTTGCTTCCAGGTTGGGAAACAATGAAAAGACAAACCCTTTTCAAGCTTGTTCTCTTGCCGGTCGTGCGATCGAACATTGCAGCCGACCACACAGCAAGAACAAACCATGGCTGTTGTGTGTGCCTTAGCTCCTTTTTCGCTTGCGCTTAGACCCCCAAAATGGCGGATCGGGCCAAAATCCTTTCCACGCCCACCCCCGTGACATCACGCTCCAAAGCCCTATAGAACAGAGTTTGAATGAAAGCAACAGAATTCTAAAACAAACAATAGAATTTGAATAAAAAGAGTAGAATTAGAATGAAAACAAAATCATTTGAATGAAAACAGAGGAATTTCAATGAAAAGAACGGAATTAGAATGAAATGAATAGAATTTGAATGAAAACAACGGAATTAGAATGTATAGGGCTTTGGAGTTGACGTCACGCCGCAATGCATTGTGGGAGCGCGGCACCATTTTCGGGGTCTACGAATCAAAACAAACACACTGTGTTGGAACGACGATTACAAGATGCTTAAAAGCAGCTCAAAAGAGAATGGACTGTATAGAGACTGATTTCGTCCAGAGGCGAAGCGGCGGTTCTTGCAGAAAATAACGTGCATTGGAAATGTGGACCCGTATGAAACACGGCCGTGGAGTAGAAACCCTGAAGACCAACCGCTATTGACGTAGCCTGATATATTTTCGTACCTTATCTGTGGAATCAGCGCGTACAAGTCGTCATCCAAACAAAGGTAAGTCAGCTCGAGTACTGCGAGTAAAATGCGTTTGATTTCCCTGCAAACATTCACATTAGTGCAGCATAAATTCATTCATGAGGGGAAATTACAGTGATAACATGTGGAGGCTGTTAGATGGATAACATAGTGAGTTGTGTGTGACATTGTCCTGAAGGATTTAGTTATTCTTTATGGTTAAAGAAATTGCAATGATTTATTCATATTTATTATAAATAATTCTAATTATACATCTTGCTTCCATATTTGTATCCTGTGTCACTAAAAATACATTTTATTTTAATTTTATACATTGATTAATGACCTGCAGAATCTCCTTATCATATTAAGTGATTCATAATTGTCACTTTATGCTTTCTCCATCTCTAAAGTGATGACATCCTTGCATTACATACTTTAGGTTCATTTTCTGCAGGCAGGTTTCTGACAGAGAACAGGCAGATTTAGAATATATCATGCAGCGTTCTATAGATGGACACATAAAGAAATGAAAAATTACACGTATGTGCTAACTTTCTAAACACTTTGTTACATTTATGATAAAGTAGATAAAACACATTTATGTCGGCCTTGGCTCATAGTTCTTGTCTTTAAATGAACTTTGTGTGTGTTTCAGGTACTGCACTCTCAAAGACTGAATGAACCAGCATTGCAGCCGCGGGTCACTGTGAGCATCACAGGGAAGGTTGAAGCCGCCCACTGCACCTGTAAGGCCGGAGTCGCGGAGACCTGCACCCACGTCGCTTCTCTTCTGTTTAATGTAGAAGCAACAGTGTTGATCTGTGGCACAAGGACTGTTACAGATGAACCTGCATACTGGGTTTTGCTGGGTAATATGACCAAGATACAGGTCAGAGGCCATAAGGTAGACTTCTCCTCTTCAGCTGCCCAAAAAAAGGCTCTTGATCAAAACATAAACAGACCATCCGTAATGAAAGGTCAAAGGAGCCTCAAAAAAGAAAAATCCCACCTGCTACTGTGGAGGAGTTGTCACTGCTATAATGTTTTATCTAGGGGTCCAGATTTATGCCTGTAGTGCACTGCCGTGTAAATAATTTGCATTTACTGCATATGTACTGACTGAGTCCCACTGTTCAAAAGTTGAATAAAGAAACAAATTACTTTTTGCCTCTTTTTTTTTATTTATTAAAACCACTTTATAGAACATCACATCCGTTACAGTGTAGAATCCATGTCATTTACAGTTTACAAATGACAAAATGTTTACATAAAATCATGAAGGGTTTACATGATATCACCCACTACTAACATTACTTTATTTACTGTATCTTCTGAAAAAAATACCGCTATTTATACAGCACAAGACTTAAGAATATTTAACAGGAGCAAGTTTCATTGTTCCCTGCTTTTACTACCACACTGTTCAACAAACGCAGCAAACCTTCACCATCTTATCCAGAAGGGTCACCTCTTCACCCTCACATGGAAGAAGTAATCTGATTGGCATGGTGGTATGTTTGAAGCAGGTCCCTTGTGTAGCGCTGGAACCCAGTCATGATGTGCCATCCATTTCATAGGCTGGTTTGCTGCAATAATGCCAAATAATTAGCAACTCTATAAATAGAAGGTAGTTCTGCAAAATCACTCAGTAGGATGTTTGTTCTAATTTGCTATGAGCTCAGAGTGCATCGAAAATAAAACTAATAGGCTATAAAGAGTGATATGAACATATTTAGAACTTACCGGAATGAAAATGTCTGGAGCACCAACAGATATTTGGAGATGGAAGAGAACTGGATATCAGCTCGTCTCACAGCTGCTATCCAGGCTAGACGCCTTCGTTTGGTAACATCGATACACGAGCTGCCTCATGTTGCTTCCAGGTTGGGAAACAATGAAAAGACAAACCCTTTTCAAGCTTATTCTCTTGCCGGTCGTGCGATCGAACATTGCAGCCGACCACACAGCAAGAACAAACCATGGCTGTTGTGTGTGCCTTCGCTCCTTTTTCGCTTGCGCTTAGACCCCCAAAATGGCGGATCGGGCCAAAATCCTTTCCACGCCCACCCCCGTGACA